>NC_138968.1:152425500-153050500 GCF_055761805.1 Camellia sinensis | reverse complement strand
ATGCAAATCGCATGAATATCTCGCCATCGAAGCTATACAACATGACTTCACCATGGCCTTTCTTAGTCTGGAGAATTCATGTCATTGGGGCAGTTACACTAAAAAGGTCAAATGGGCATGAGTACATTCTAGTGGCAATTGATTATTTCACGAAGTGGGTGGAAGCTCGGTCTTATGCAGTGTTGAAAGCAACGCGTATGGCTAAGTTGATTCGCAACAACATTATTTGTCGTCATGGAGTCCCGAACGAGATCATTTCAAACAATGGCTCCCATTTCAAGAAAGAAGTGATCGACTTGTTAGAGAAATACAACGTGGCTTTTCATAAGTCATCTACATATCAGCCGCAAACCAACGGAGCTGTTGAGGCCGCCAACAAGAGCATCAAGCACATTTTGCAAAAAATGGTTGAGACCAACAGGGACTGGCCAGACAAATTGCCATTTGCTCTCTGGGGCTACAGAACTTCAATTCAGACATCTACTAGGGCAACTCCGTACTCTCTTATTTATGAGATAGAAGTTGTTCTGCCAATTGAAATAAAGGTTCCGTCACTGTGAGTTATAGCTAAGTGCCAAATAGCAAAGGTGGATTGACAGCAGAGCAGGTTTGAAGAACTAATGTTGTTCGATAAGAGGAAGCTGAAAGCACTGTACCATATTCAGGGTTATCAACGCAGGATTGCCAGGGCTTTTAACAAGAAAGTTAAGTCTCAAAATCTTAAGGAAGGAGATTGGTGTTGAAAGACAACCAAGCTCCCATCCATGACCCTAGGGGCAAGTTCAGCCCTAATTGGACTGGTCCTCACATAATCAAAACCATTTGGTCGGGTGGAGCTGTTATTCTTATGGACCTAGATAGCCTAGAGTTTTCCTAACCAATCAACATGGACAAGTTGAAAAAAGTATTACCCCTGAGAGGCTCGCTAGGCCGAAAACCCGGAAGGGCGACTTAGGCAAAAGTTAGAGCACAAAAAATTAGAAAAAAAAAAGAACTGAGCTCACAAGGTTGAAAACCCAAAAAGAACGGCCTTGGAAAAAGTTAGAGCGCAAAATGAGAGCGTTAATACCCGAGCGAACCCGAACCGAACTACATAAGGCATGATTCCCATCTTCGAGACACGTAGACAACTTCATTCTGAAGTCCAGCCGTAAACACCTCCAAATCAACTGTGTCCATATGTTTGATCAAGGCATCCTTGTCTGTTCGTTATTTGAAAGATCGATTATGAATCTTACCTTGAGAGAAAAGCTGGTTACGGTGCTAAACAATGCGATTTAGACAAAGGGCAATTTTCCATTTTTGGATTCGGGGTTGTACATCTCAAGGATAGATTCCATGTGTGTCAAGTTGTCATCTTTATCGAAAATGGTTTTGAAAAGTTTTGATAAAAGTTGATTTTGTTCAAATTAATCTTTTTACAACTTAGACCATTTTTAGACCAAAAGGAAAATTTTCAGTGCCCACAACTTCAATTTCATTGATTTCAATACGAAGTTCTCCAACTCTCAATACAAATCAAAGTTGTTTTTATTACATTCAAAAAAAAAAACTTGAAAAGTTAGATCAAAGAAATAAACTTGGGGCATAGATGAGTCAGGTGTTCCTGTGTCCCCTCATTGCGCTTGTGGAAGCTTCTAATGCTAAAGTAGGCCCGGTATGTGCTTCTTCTTCAAGCCAAGTCAGGCACTCGCCAGAAAGTGCGTAGTTGAAACTGGGAGCAGGAGCCAGAAGCTCCCTTGTTCTCCATGTAGTGGGATATCGAGCCAATTGTAAACCTCAAATTGGGAATGAAGTCGGGTACTCTACTCCCTCTTCTGGGCAAGTTTGGTCATGTCCGAACTGACGCCTGAACCGGAACGAAAAGCAGAATACATAGTGTGTCAGGCCAATCAGTTGAATGCCGGGTTACCGAGTCATGCTGTAGCTCATCTCGGGCAGATCAAACCAGGGGCAACGCCAAACAATGTTAGCAGCAGACCTGTTGCATATCCAATGGCACCGCCATTCCTCATTCGGGAAATCAACTAGCCGTTGGCGAAAGAAATAGCTTCAGGCTGAATATACACAGAGAGAGTCCATTACCTTCAACTTGTCCATGAGCCATATCTGGGGAGGGATGAAAGAAAAGAGAGATTAAAGAATAGAGAGGTGTATGTTGAGAGAAAAGTGAGAAAAGGGCTTTGAGAGAAAATAAAGCATGAGTGTCGAGTGATATTAGAAACACATATTAGAAAGGGTGGGAAACATTACCTAAAGAAGTAGTGGACTTCCTGCAAATTTGTTTGCCTCTCACCGATGAAAGGCGTCTAAGCCCATCAAAGTCTCGGCCAGTACCAAGCCAATGCAACTCTTGCCCTCTTTCAAGCCTTAAGCCACTTTAACTAGCTGAATTCTAGACCTGTCAAAATTAGGGGCAAAAAGGAAATGTGCTAACATGCACAAACAAAGGGCGTGTTGTCGAAGACCCCGCCAAAGATCACCTCAGTCACCGGCATCAAAAAATCAATGAATCAAACTAGGGATATCCAGCTCTCCGTTGTGAACCAGGGATCGGGCATTGTGTAAAGTGTGCCCACACGTCCTTCCCAAAGCTTGGATGTGACCAAAACAGGGCTGAGACAAGATTTCCTCATTGTGCTGGGACTCTATTAGCACTTGAAATTCTTCGATTGTTAGGCATATCTCTTATCCCTCGAAGCTAAAGACATGTGTAATTGGCTTCCAACATCTAGCCGCGGCATGTAGGAATAGAAAAAAAAAAAAAAAAAAAAAAAAAAAAAAAAAAAAGGAGATAGTGAACAACTCAGTGGGAATAGTGCATTTATGCCGAAACTCTGGAAATTCAGTTTTTCAGAGCCATCTAAAGTTACAATCTAATTCGAGAGTTTTTCGATGAAGAATGGCTCCATTTGTGAAGAGTTTGTAGTTGAAATGAAGAAAACACGAAGTCTGAACTTTTTGTAGAAGATAAGGTAGCGAGTGAAAGCCAGGTATCAACATTCTAGAAGCTCCTCACACTAGTGGCCGACCAGCCACTAGTGACGCCGACAGACCACCTTGATAGCCGATTGCCCAGCACTAGTGGTCGATAGAAGCCATTCATGGCTGATAGCCTTTTTTTTTTTGCAGACCTGCTATCTACCTTTGTGTTGAGAGTGCTGAGAACCTTTGTTTTGTTCTGCTCTTTGTATATATTAAGGCCTTGTTTTGAGTCCTTTTAGTTTTAGCAAGTTTGCTATGTTGTATTTAAGTTGTTTATTGAGTTTTTTTGTTCATCGAATTGTTTATCAAGTCGTTTTGTTGTATATCAAATTGTTCAGTTGATTATCGAGTTGATGTTATTTTGATTATTGAGTTGCATTACTTTGTTTATTTCAATTATTGGTCGATTCGTTACCTGATTCAGACTGTTGTGACAATACAAGTATTCGATCTTCAATGTCAAATTTAATCTCATTTTCATGCAATGTGGTGCTCATGATGCAAAATACAACACTTTTTCAAAAAATCTTGGTTTTCATTCCAATCACAGTTGTTTTTACAAAAAGTGCAGTACAAGTTTTAAAGAAAATAAAACTATCTGAGGCTGTACAAAGTGCTAACACTACCAACAAAAGAAACTAAGCAAAGATACACATAGATCAACGCCAGCTATCTTAGGCTCGTGAGGCCCTCTTCGTCCTCTTCTTGGGCGGGAACTTAGAGCTGTCTCCATCTACGCCGGATGCCGAACTGAATAACGAACTGGAACCGGAGTCATCGCTGCCCTCTGCCTCAGAACCTTGCTCAGTAGCATCGCTACTAGCAGAACCCAAGCCAGAGTCATCGTCTCCACTCTCGGATGACTCAGCATGTTGACTTGCTGCCTCATCGGCCTCACTGGGCTCAGTATCATCCTCGCTCAAAATAGGCTCTAAAGGGCCACTCTTAGCTTGGGCGCTCCTAGCTCGGCCTCAGCTGCGTGTTGGAGCCTCTCTCTCTCTCCCTGTTGCCAGAGGAGGTACTGATGGTCCTGGTGTTGCTGCTGCCAGTGCTGCCGGTATAGGTGGGATCTAAAAATGTCATATGTCAGCCACAGTTGTACATCAGATGCAAGTATGGTGTGCCGAATGAGTATATATAGAAGTCAGGTACATTATATGAATTCAGATGCAGTGTATTAATGTAATGTGGGGAAATTTTCAGTTGAAATGTCAATTTTAGTGTGTCAGTGGAAATTTGATGACTGGAATGTAAGAAAGCTGAAGAAATAACCCAAATGTCGTAGAAGCCGAGCAGTGCCTTCCTCCTCAATATCATGCCCTCAAATGAGGCTAATAGCTCTAGCAGATCCTCAGTGTATCCAGAGGTGCCTACAAATGCATGGAAATGATCAATGTCTAGAAGGAACAAATATCAGAAAGAAATGAGAAAACTAAAGAATTGGGTACATACCGGGAGGGCATCAGGAGCTCTAACGTATTTGTGTCCTGCTGCAGCAGGCTTAATCAGGATCTGGTATGCCTCCCCAGTATATCGCCAACATGTGAATGCAGTAGTCAGCTCTGGCCAACCAGTCCTTTGCCTTGTCTGTGTGGGCCCTCTACTACGTGCCCCAATCGCCCTGGGTACTCTAGCTCTTTCTCTCGCAGCTGGAGCTCTCATCCCCTCACCTCCGCAAATGTCGGTCAAAGGAGGCATGAGGTGTGTCTCGATGAATGTAGCATAATCACCCTCCCCCAAGAAGTAATCGGCGTCCAAGCCTCTGGTAAACTAGATCATCTCCTGAGAGGTGAGCTCCTCTATAGTTCTCATAGATGGTGAGGGAGCCATGGGGACTATCGGTTGCGGCAAGCCCAAGGTATAGCGTACGAAATGCTCGCCTAAAAACCAAGACCGGCAAACCAGACCCTCGATTAGAAGCCGGAAATGGGTGGCCCCCTGAGCTCCAACAAACTAGTCGCCGACTCCCTCAAGCATTATCGCCCAAGGCTGCCACATGATCTGTAAACAGAGAATGTAAAGCTTGTTAGTTGCTATTGGAATATTACAATATGAATCAAAGCTAAAATAGAATGAAAATAATAGTGAATTTTGAGTTACCTCTGCTGCAGTCACAGTGTCAAAGTACCGTCTGAAGAATGAAAAAGTCTCTTGCGTCCTCCGCAGGCACCACCCGCCATACCGGTGAGAGTACGGCACGATAGGAGACATCTCCACCTCTAGCTCTAAGGCAAGGGCCAGGAAGTAGGCATATACCCAAAGCTACAAAAAGGAAAGGGCCATATTGAGTATACAGCAAAACACAAGGAGTACAGAAAGCAGAATGTGTGTACAATGTCCACAGAATGCAGAAAGCAAAGAATATAAAATACAGAATGCAGAAAGTAGAATGTGTGTAAAGTGTAGAAAGTACAAGTGTGAGTGCAGAAAGCAAAATGTGCAGCGCAGAAAGTACAAGTGTGAGTGTAGAAAGAAAAATGTGCAGTGCAGAAAGTATAAGTGCGGGTGCAGAAAGAAGAATGTGTGTGCAATGTATAAGAAGTAAAAGTGCAAAGCAGAAAGCACGGCAGGAAATGTAAAGCAAAAAAGGTAAGGCATACCTCCCAGGCTCTCTAGTAGCCACCGACCCTATTCCCGCTCCTGCAGGATGTCGAACTCATGTATCCATATAATGTGGCAAGGCCAGCACTACCCCAATCATAAACGCGGACCTGGGACAAGTCCACAAGTGCACTCAGGAGATATAACCCAACAATGTTCGCTCTATCTGTGAACAAAGTGGTGCCGAAGAGGAACATCAAGAAGCCTCAGGCATAATGCTCGGTCTTCTCTTGGGTCACTGGCTCTCTCCCTCGAAACTGCTCTGCAAACTAGTTGTACCGAACCATCCCCGATCAGAAAAGAGGTGGATGTGCTCCTAGCAGGTAAATCCATGCCACCTCCCACTCACCCATGTTTGTATCATAAGGGATCGAACGACCCCTACCTCTAAGCAAGTGAGCATAGAGAAATCATAGGGAGTCATCGTCATATCTCCTGCGGTAGAAAAGTGGAAAGAGTTGGTGATATCCCACCACCTCTCTACCAATGCTCCAAGTAGAGGTCGACTCGTTATGAGGTGTGATAGCCCCATGTAAAACAAGCCGAAGTCGGCCTCATCAATAATGTGGCGAACACCATCGGAGAGCTCCATATACCACTCCCTTGTGGATATGGCTCCATAGCCTCTGATAGAGTGGGAATCCTCATGTGATCAGAACGAGCAGGTGAAAGCCAGTGTAAGAAATACAGTGCAAGAGTGTGGTTTAAGCAAGAAATGCAAGGTACAGTGAAGAAAACCTGAGAATACAGTGTATACCTCGGTGGCACCGTAACATAAATGGGAGGCCGGTTCTCGTAGCAAGAGGTCCTCTGGTGCGCCTCGCTCAAACCTTCTGAAATGCCAGACACTCTCAGGTGGTAGCACATATGTCTGAGGATCATATGTCGTCAGGTCGAAGGGTTGGACCCTGGGGAAAATTGAGGTGGAATCTCTGGGAAGCTCTATCATGAGGAACGTTGTCCACCAAAGAAGATGAGAAAAGTGGCTGAAAATGAGGGAAATTGGTGGAAAATGCCAAAAGTCAACCCTAAGAGAGAGAAAAAAAGAAGAAAAAGTCAAAGCCTAGGAAAAGGCACAGAACCCAAGAAGAACTCGAGGAAAACAAGCCTCAAGTGATGAAACTCCAAGAAAAAGTATCGAAATTAAATTTTAATCGGTTCCAAATGGAGTATACAAAGAATATTTAGCGAATCAAACGTGCATGGGGCGTTAGAAAATGCGTATAAGGCTCAGATCTAGAGAGGGAAAGTGTCTGGAGAGGAAAAGGGTGGATTTTCGAGCATGGAGATGTGTGGAAATCAAGTATGGGTGAGTATACTTAAAGGCCCGAGATGAAAAGACCAAAATGGGCCCGAACTGCCATCGGTGGCCAACTGGCCACCAGTGGTGGCTGACATACCACATTAGTGGCCGACAATGCATAGGGGTGGCTGACAGGTGGCCAACACCCTCCTCTAGTGATCGTCCAGTGCCCAGTGCTCCTCCTTTGAGTCTTGATGTTGTTTTGTGTCTTCATTTCTCAAGAAGTGCAAGGATAGTTCACTTTTAAGTTCGAATTGCCATTGCGCAAGCTCCAAGCCGTGTCTTCAGTACATGATATGAATTGCCAACCAACACGAATGAGGTGTCTCCTTTCAAAACATATTGCAACTCTTTCGAGATGTAAATAAAAAATTGTGACTAAGTTAGTTTTATCAAACACGCTTTTGTCATTGCATAGAATGTGCATCTTTTTGTCACTACATTGAACTTGCATTTCACATATACAATGGCATAGAACATGTTGTTAATCTTGCATTAAATATGCTATTGATCGTGTATAGAACATGTATTTTGTACTATTGCATTGAACATGCATTCCAATGTGGCATAGAACATGCTCCAACTCTTGTCGCATAGAATATGCTTCTGTTTTGTTTCTCGCATGTTTTGCATAAAACATGCCATTACATTGTATCTTGGTTATTTGTCTTTCATAGAACTTGCATTCCTACTGTATTGTACCTATCAAGTTTCTTTCTTATGCAGGCACGATATTGTATGTACGGTTAATTAAGAGGAGTTCCAGGTAGAATCATTTGTACCCTTTGAACCGTCCCCCAATTAAAAACACTTGTGTGCGTCCTGATGTTTATCACCTCTTTCGGTCACGGTCCTCCGGTTAAAAACATTTGTGTGCGTCTTGATGTTTATCACCTCTTTCGGTCACCGTCCTCCGGTTAAAAACATTGGTGTGCGTCTTGATGTTTATCACCTCTTTCGGTCACGGTCCTCCGGTTAAAAACATTTGTGTGCGTCCTGATGTTTATCACCTCTTTCGGTCACCGTCCTCCGGTTAAAAAAATTTGTGTGCGTCCTGATGTTTATCACCTCTTTTGGTCACGGTCCTCCGGTTAAAAACATTTGTGTGCGTCCTGATGTTTATCACCTCTTTCGGTCACCGTCCTCTGGTTAAAAACATTTGTGTGCGTCCTGATGTTTATCACCTCTTTCAGTCACCGTCCTCCGGTTAAAAATATTTGTGTGCGTCCTGATGTTTATCACCTCTTTCGGTCACCGTCCTCCGATTAAAAACATTTGTGTGTGTCCTGATGTTTATCACCTCTTTCAGTCATCGCTCTTCAGTTAAAAACATTTGTGTGCGTCCTGATGTTTATACCATCCTTCGGTCACCACTCCTTTTGGTTAAACGCATTCGGGTGTGCCTCGGTGTTTACACCACTCCTTTTGGTTAAAAGCATTCGGGTGTGCCCTGGTCCTTACACCACTCCTTTTGGTTAAAAGCATTCGGGTGCCCCGGTGTTTACACCACTCCTTTTGGTTAAAAGCATTCAAGTGTGTCCCGATATTTACACCACTCCTTTTGGTTGAAAGCATTCGAGTGTGCCCCGGTGTTTACACCACTCCTGTTGGTTAAAAGCATTCGAGTGTATCCCGGAGTTTACACCACTCTTTTTAGTTAAAAGCATTCAGGCGTGTCTCGGTGTTTATACCACTCCCTTTTGTTAAAAGCATTCGAGTGCGTCCTGGGGTTTACACCATCTTTTCCTCTCATGTGTGAGATGCGTTGGGATTGTTCATTTTGGTTAAAAACATTTGGGTGCTGCGTCCCGGTGTTCACGCCATCCCCTTTTCATTCCGCATGCAACACGTTAGGATCCTGGTTGGCATTTTGGGTACCCCCGATGATTTTGTTGCTCTTTGTCTTTCTTGCTCTTCACGTAGTTAAGCTTGCATAATTTTCTTACATCCTTTTTGCATGAAATGTGGTTCGGTTCGTCTTTCACATGCGTGGCGTGTTTCTTTATGTACTTTATGTACTTTTGTGTTTGAGATTACTGTACCTTGTTTCAGTTTGCTTGCATTGCATTTGCATTCAAATGTTTCGTTACAGCCTTATTTCATGATCATAAGTTACGTTCCTACATCATGCATATCATTTGCATCTTGCCCCAGAACTATACTGGTTTGATTCCTTGCAACGGGATACATAGGCAGCTTGCGGGCATAACCGTTTTTGTCTTGTTTGTTTGTTTGTCCAAGTCTTCGGCCTTGTCAAAAATAGGTCGTCTCTGGGCTTTGACATTCACTCCCGTCATTTCATAACTTTCAAGTTCTGTCAAATAGGGGCAACTGTAGACACCCCATTTTTTATCATCCTCAAGACTCAGACATCATCGCTTGTGCACTCGATGATTATGTTTGTTTGTGTTCATTTTGAGCGCCGGAAGTCTTCGGCGGAACGCCCTGTCTTTGAGTTTCTTAACATTATCTGTTTTGTCCCTTATTTTGGACCAATTCTTGTTGTTTTTGAGTCTGGAACCTTTTGGTGACCTGTCGGCCACCACCATAGGCTGTCGGCCATAGAGAGTGGTTGTCGGCCAGGGCGTGGCCGGTTGGCCACCAATGTCTTTTTTCAAATATTTGTTGACAGTTGTGCCAACTGTTAGCACATTGAGCTACATCTCCCTATACGTGTATGGTGGGATGTTTCCAAGCTCAAGGAGTGTTTTTCTATAAATATGGGGGTTCCTCCTCCATTTTGAGAGGTTAGCAATTTTGAAGCAAAATTCTCTCTCTCTAGATTTCTCTCTCACTCTTACAATTTTGTGCTTTGTAGTTAGTTTTCTCTACACTTTTGCATACACTACCTTGATCAAAGTTACTTCTCTTTGAGCTGAGGTTCCTTGAGACTTGTTTTGAGCTCTACCAAGTGGTTTTAGCTTGGATTTGTGCTTAGAGTTGCTCTTTGCTTCAAGAGGTAATTTACTTGCTTTGTTCACTTGTTTAGTATACTTGTTTTCTCATCTTTTTAAAATGTTTTGAGCCTCATTTTGAACCATAAGAAGCTTTGTTTTTGTGTCTTAAAAGTGGTGGTTTGAGCCTTTTTTTAGTTAGGGTTATTTTACCGTTCTTGCTTGTTAGCTTGTATAGCTTTTATGCTCTTCATTTATCACTTTCAAACCAACTTTTTTGGGCCTTTTAACCACTAAATTTCAAAGTATTTTCAGTAGCCAAAAACTTGTTTGAAGTCCAAAATTGGAGGGGTTAGCCTTCCCTTCTTATGTCTTGTTTGCATGCCTAGTTGGCTTCATATGTTAGCATGTTTTTCTAGCTTAACTTAGCTCAAGTCCAGCATGTTTTAGTCTCTAAAATAACCTGTTTTAGCTCTGTTTTGGGCTGGTTAGTTTGTTTGAGTCTTGTTTTGCATAGTTGTAGTGTTAATTTCTTCACTAGGTTGGTGTTTTAAGGCTTTAACCATCATTGGTGTGAGTTGGTTGCATGTTTTTAGTGCTTTTATCACTCAATTTTAGCACATACAATCTTTGCAATCTCACTCATTTCTTCACTTTTTCATTTGCTTTGAGGGTTGTTTCAACCTTAGGATTGTTTAAGCTTAAGGTTGAGGCTCATGCTTAATAGTTTAATCCTCCTTTGAGGGTTCATTACCAACAGCCTGAAGCTTCTCTCATGCCTTAAACTACCCCTTGGTTAACACTTCTTTCACTTTAGAAGACACTCACCAATGGACTAATTGATTAATGAATGGTTTGGTAATTAAAATGAGTAAACAAAATTGGCAAGTAAAAGTGTGTAAGATAAGGATTCTTTATGTTGCATGGCATGTGTTCAAATCGGACGTTAATTTGAACACAAGGAAAATGGAACATTTCATACTCATAGTGATGAAATGTGTCATTTTCATAGGTCCCCATTGCCCTTGATCATGCATGATAGGGTGATGGTCTTTTTGGTCTTGTTTGTGCATTTATTGAACTTATACAAACTTGGTCCTTTATTCGTCGTGCATGGAAATTGCTCAATTGATGGTTTGAGGACCAAGAGTTTCTCTCCTTTGAGCTTGTGTGATGATAAGGAGGGTAAACAGTACAGACAACCTATGAGAATACACTGTTTTGCTCTGTTTTGCTCTCTATTACAGCATGGAAGTCTGAGCCAGCAGTGGCCAATCGGCCACCATTGATAGCCGACCGGCCCCTTGTCCCTCTTGTCGGCCATCAGTGATTTTTGTACAATGTGTTCCTGAGGTGGAACAGAGGTGTTATGGAAGTTAGTAGAATTTTCAGTGATCATATGTGCAAACAGAGGCTGCAGCAGCAAAATGATAGCTTTTTGGGTGAAGGATCAAGCAAGCATGCATGCATTCCTCGCTTCCTGGGATTAGCTAGTTAGTTTAATTAGCATTAGATCAAGCATGTGTTGTAATTAATTAGTTTTAGCTAATTAAGTGTTGTAAATAATTAGTTTGTTTAACTAGTTATTCAATTTCGTTTTGTAATTAGTTAACAAGAATAGTTAATTAATTCGGTTATTGATAATTAGTTAGCTTAATTAGCGTAGCTAGTTGGTTAGCTTATTCATTCAAACCTTCCTTCGTGAGGGCATAATGTTGTAATAAGTGTGTGTGTATGTCTTCTAACCCCACGTCTTTGTCCCTGTTATTTAATCGCTTTCGATGGTTAGATTAGGGTCATGTTTTAATTAGCATATTGTATGCTTGCATCTGTTCATTCGTATTGCATGCACCGAGGCTCGGCACATCATTCAAACTATATTGTTATTTCAATATCTTCTTTGAATACGTGTTTAATCACATGTTGTTCAAATTGATTCGTATGCTATATTAGTAGTCGAGCCTATTAATTGCATTCTCTGCATGCGTTACATTAGGCACTTAACATAGTTAGATCCATACATCTTTCTAACTAGTTTTTGTTTCGGCTTAGAGTACTCAGTGAGTTTTTATGCTTTAGCATATTTGCATGAATGTGAATGTCTATTTCGCATGCTTGCCATAAGGATATGTGCTTAATTGCTAAACTAAATGAATGCCTGTGGATGAAGGCTTATTGTTTGAATTGGAACGATTCAACAAATGTGTGTTTTAAGCCCACTTTGTTGAGTGGCAAATCATGTTTTAAGCCCACTATGTTTGGTGGCAAATCTGCAAACTTTAAGCCCACTTGAGGTGGCAAATTCAAACCATTTTCGCAAAAACAAACATGAGTTGAATTGTTCCAAGTCTTGCAAACTAGTCTATACTTGATTATGTGCATCACATAGTAAAGTTAGTTTATTAACTGGAATAAGAACACATAAATGTTAGTAAAGGCCGATCTTTGATTAGGCGAGCGGGGGTGCTCAATTCATGACCTTCCCCCCTCGTACCTAAGTTCCCGAGCTGAGGTAACTTTGGTGATAACGGACACGTGGCCTTCGGCACGAGTCAAGGTTTCCTAAATTTCTCCAAAAAAAAAATATATTTAGGTGGCGACTCTGTATCTGGAAAAGCAGTCTAATTTTGGCATTATTTGATTTAAAATCAATTTTCCAAAATGATTTACCGGATTTGAACTATTTGTTGTTTATCAATTTCACATTGCACTTGTGAGATTAGATTCAGAACCGTGGGAATCCAAACTGTGAGGCCCTTTTTTCAAATGCGAAAAAAGGCGAGTCCACAGTAGCATTCCCTCCAGTGAGTGCATTCAACATGCGATTGACATAAACATATAGTTTCTCTCCTTTTTTGCTCGCAATCCTTTTTTGCACTCCTTTTCAAAGTGTAGGACCACATACACGAGTTGACGTACTTTTCCCTGGTCAAGAAGGGGCAACAAGTGTAAGGCCTTCAAATTTGCAACAAGAAGGGGCAAACATATAATCTACAAGAATTAATACTAAATTTCAAATTTTATCAGCAAATTTTTTAGGGGATTATAATTTTTTTATACATGCAAGAAATTGTCTTACCTACACCGTGTGCCTGTGTCTCTTCCACAAATGTTTGTGTGTTATCCGACAATTGCGTCTCATCGGATAAAGTCTGTGGTGTGACAATGACATGTGTAGATCCTGAGGGTGATGCTATGAGATCAGTTGCTGTTTTCTTACGCCGCCCTGTCTTCGTCCCAAGAACCATGCTGGTACTTGCAAAATAGCTGCAAACATGATGTATTAAGTAAAAACATCACATGCATCATCGATATTATGACCAGTATGGATTGTTTACAGAAGCTAAAGTATTCACAAAATTACAACAAGACAACACTAGAAAAATAATTGATAGTGACTGTCAAATAAAAGTGTTGTAAAACAACTACCAAGAACACGCATCGAAATTTAAAACCCATACAGCAAGACTCTATCACACATCCAAATTTAGAACCCATACATCAACACTCTATGTCCATATCTGTATCAAAATCACTGTCAAGCTCATTTTCTTCTTCATTGTCACCCTCAATTGTCAGTCCATCTTCATCATCACATATAAAGTCATCATCCATACCAACCTTGGGTTGTACAAGGTTATCAGACTACAAAACTTCCATTGGAATAATTTCAGAGGCAATATCATCTCGATGCAACACCACATCGTCATCCATAGGCTTAGTTGGTACAACATCAGCGCTTTCATCTTGTTGGAACACATCATCAGGTTATGGCACATCCACCTCGGGCACATCCCAAATTCTTCGATGTTAAAACTTTTCTACTACTCTCCAATTGGCACCTAACTTTGTATCATGCACGTAGAAAATTTGTTGCACTTGACTTGGTAACACAAATAGGTCATCTTTATACCATCGACTTCGTACATCAATAGTAGTGAAATGTGATTCGACACGTAAACTACTATTGCTACCGGTGTTATACCATTCACATTGGAATAAAACAACACGGTGCCTAAACAAATATGTCATTTTCCAAACTTTGCAAATGTAGCCGTAGAACTTTATGAATTGGCCCTCATGTTCCCCTTCCACTACCAATCCACTATTTTGAGTTTTACAATGGTTGTCACGGTCGCGAGCATGGAATCAGACGCCATTACAAATGCATCCTGAATATGTGTTCACTAAGCTGTTAGGACCATTTTCCAGTGACCACATCTCATCGGTTGCTTCGGGTGACTTTTTGTGCCGCAATTGGTTCATCTACATTAAAAAAAGCTGTCATGTTATTTTTTGACATAACTTTACTTGATGTGTAAACTACACTATAAGGAATTTTAGCATACGTGATCTTTGAACCAACTTAGGAAATTCTTTGCATTGTATCTTCGCAATGTCGCATGCACTTCCATATTGTTGTTGCAACAACATCTTGTGTTCCCTACATAGGACAATGTAATTCATAAGTAATTTGAAGAATGATAACTAAAAAAATCATATAGGTCACATATAGTACGTCACAGGTTCGACTCGTACTCTAGATATTCTTCCATTTCTAAGTTGTTGTGTAGGACAAACCAATGAGCCCTTTCATGGTCGGCTACAGACATATCAGTTTCCCTTGCTAGTAGACCAAACAGACGAACATTTTGAGTGAAAACCGCCAATCCCGGGCCATTGTCACCCCCGTCATAGTTCATTTCTTCCCGATTAAGCATCGTTTCAATGTTGTCTAAATACGTTAAACAAAACATCGTGCACTCTTTTGAAATGTAAGCTTCCGCAATGGAACCTTCTGGCCGAGCTTTATTGCAAACAAATCCTTTCAGAAGTCCGAGCATCCTATATGCCAATATGATATGAATGTTAATGTTTACATTATCTACTATATGTAAATAAGGATGTTCGGGAACTCGTGGTATTATGTCTCAATGGGATACATCCATCGATATTGCATAGGCCCTCCAACCATAGCCTCGTGAGGCAAATGAATTGCCAAGTGGACCATGACATCAAGAAACGCAGGAGGAAAAATCTTCTCAAGCTTACAAAGTATAAGTACAATTTGTTCCTCCATTTTTTTCAAATCAATCCCCCTCAATGTCTTTGAGCATAACTGTTTGAAAAAATTTCCCAACTCAAAAAATGTGGTCCCAATCTCCTTAGAAAGGTATCCACGCATCCCAATTAGAAGTAGTCATTGTAGAAGGCCAAGACAGTCATGAGTTTTGAGGCCAACTAATTTTCTACCATGAGCGGTGACACAGTTGGATATATTTGTTGCATAGCCATCAGGGTACTTAATCAATTTCAAGAAATCACAAAAACCTTGTCGCTCTACCGGGGACAATGTGTACAATGCCGGAGGCCTCTCAAATGAGCCATTGGAACGCCTCTTCAAGTGTAACTCCTTTCGTATCTGCATGTCTTCTAGATCTAAGCGGACTTTATCTGTGTCCTTGTTCTTGCATCAATGCTCAGTAGTGTCCCAACCAGATTGTCACATAAATTCTTCTCTATGTGCATGACATCAAGGTTGTGTCAAAGCCTCAGTGTTTTCCAATAGGGTAAGTCGAACATAATGCTTCTTTTTGTCCAATTGGAAGGTGGATTTTCATTCCGTTGTCTTTTTCGATTGTTTGGATGCTTGCCATAGGGCTTGTATGCCCCTGAATCAATTTGCTGCAATATTTGTTCTCACGATAACTCCATAGGTTTGGGCCGATGCTTGTTCTAACCATTGAAGAGCTTACTTCTTTGCCAAATATAGTTCTCGAGCAAGTGGCGGCGGGCACCCATATAACCTATCTTACTTCGCAGACGCTAAGATGATGCATCCACATTACAAGTAGGGCAAGCCAAGTAACCTTTTATAGTCCAACTAGACATGGTACCATATGGGGGGAAGTCATTGATGGTCCACATGACTGCTGCATGCATTTTAAATATTTGACCTTTTGAGGCATCATATGTTTGCACACCATGCTCCCACAAATTCATTAACTCCTCTACTAATGGTTGCAAGTAAACATCTATGTCTCTTCCAAGGCCAAATGGACCTGGAATAAGCATTGATATCATCAGAAATGACTCTTTCATACACTTCCACAGGGGAAGATTATAAGGCATTAACAGTACAGGCCACATGATGTACGATGTGCTCAAATTTCCAAACGAATTGAAACCATCTGTGGCAAGCCCTAACCTTACATGCCAGGGTTCCATAGAAAACATAGGATGCTGCATATCAAAGTCCTTTCATGCCTGACCATTGGCTGGATGCCTTAACATTCCATCATCCACACGCTTCTCTTTGTGCCATCTCATATGTGATAACCCCGTTCCGTATTATGTTAATTGATCCTCCTTCTGCATATGATTATGTGTTTGATATGATTTTGAGTGTCATTTATATGAATATATGTGGTTTTGATTTCTATCTGTTCACTGTAGGAATATCTGTTCGATTATCTGCTTTGGAATTTAAATTGAAGGCCGTATCGGCCACAGAACTCGAAATTAATTATGCCATTGTGATTAGCGTAATTTTTAGGGCCTACGGTAAAATTTAGTTGGAAATTAATTCGGGTCAGATTAATCGGATTAAATTAATGACTTGATGCTCAATTATCTTATATTAAAATAATGTGCTTGAGTGGGGTTATATAAGGGGCCATGATATGTTCAATTCCCTCTTTTATTTTATCTTTGGCTGAAATCAACTCTCTAGAGAGAGGGAGACCCAAAATTAAAGGGAGAGAGGGGAGATAATTCAAGTTTGGTCTTGAAACTTGATAATCTTGAAGCCATACTCAAGAACTTGCTATTGATTGGAAAAATTGAGCCCCTAGATAGGTAATTGATCTTGAATTCATAAGTTTGAATTTGTAATTTTGTAAGTTCAAGGTTTATTTGTGATCAAGGGCATAATTTGTGTGGAATTTATTGAATTAGGAGTTTATAAGTGCATGCACGTGCATGATTGCTATAGTTTTGCATATTCATACATGAGCCATGTTGAACAAGAGGAATTGGGCATCAAATCTCACATGCATGCATGGTTTTCATAAGCTCCATGATCATAAGCCTTATTTGTACCATTTGAACTCGAATTGGAAACCAAAACTTACATGCATGTTTGATTCTTGAAGAAATGAAGCTTATGTGAAGTTTGAAGACATGAGTTTTGTTCATGCTAAAGAAATGAGAGTTGTTTGAGAATTAGATGTTGACTTTGAACAATTTGATGTAATATCCTTACACTCTCATACAATATAATGTGTCTATATGTTTTTGGGATTGAAACCATGCATTTGGAACCCTTGAACATCAAATTGAAGCTCAAGAACATTGCTGGAAAAACCAGAAAATTTGATGTCCGCTCGAGCGGGAGAACCGCCGCTCTAGCGTGGAATTCGTGCTCCCAGCATATTTTTGCAGACCTAATGTCTGCTCGAGCGGGGAAGTTGACGCTCGAGCGTGGAGCTATATAGACAGACCTTCTGTTCGAGCGCCGAGTTCATGCTCGAGCGTGAATTTGATGCAATCAAAACTTTTGCAGACCTATTGGGTCCGCTCGAGCGGGGAAGTTGACGCTCGAGCGGGGTTTCTGTTTCTGAAAATTTTGTGTGATCGTCCTGTGTTTTGTTTTCCTTTCTGTTTCACTTGCAAGCACTCTTATGCATGCATTAAGCGTTGTAATTGAGTTAAAGAGATAAGAATGAAGCCTAAAGAGGAATTATGTGAATTATAGAATGGATTGAATCGTTTGTGACCCATATGTGCTATATGATGTGTAGGGTCAAGCTCCAGAGCAAATCCACAAATCGATCACTGTGAGTAATATCTCGACAAAGATATCTGAAATATGTTGTTGTCCAATTGCTTACTTTTATGTAAGTTTATAAATTCGTTGATTTGATTGGTGGACAATGTTTGCTATGCTAAATGAATGGGCTAGAGGCCGTTCTGACAAGAATGAATGAATGGGCCAGAGGCCGTTTGACATGAATGAATGGGCCAGAAGCCGTTTTGACATGAAAGTATAAATGGGCCAAAGGCCAGTTTGATACGAAAGTATGAATGAGCCAAAGGCCAGTTTGATACGAAAGTATAAGTGGGCCAAAGGCTAGTATGATACGAAAGTATAAATGGGCCAAAGGCTAGTTTGATACGAAAGTACAAATGGGCCAAAGGCCAGCTTGATATGAATGAATGAATGGGCCGAAGGCCAGTCTGACATGATTAAAAGTTTGAATGGGCCAAAGGCCAGTTTGACATGAAAGTGTAAATCGGCCGAAGGCTAGTCTGACATGATAGAATGAATGGCCAGAGGCCAGTATGATCTATATCTATTTATATGCTAGATAGAAATATGAATTGGGCCTAAGGCCTTCTGATGTATATTATTCCAATGTATTTTCTCTATTTGATATTATTCACTGGGCTTTCGCTCATGCCCATTCATGTGTTTGTAGGTGAGCCAAGAGAGGTTCAGACCCAGCCTCAGTGAAGTCTGTATGGAACAACTAAGGTTTTGAAGTGTCTTCCCTTGCGTCTCATGCACGAGACACGTCTTCGCCCTTCTGCCATTCTATGTTATTTTGTTATGTTGGCGAGAACTTTGGTGTACGTCTTTATATAGCTTTGTTTTGGCTGACTTATATTTGAATGATCCTGTCTGTATAGAACTTTATGTTACTATATGTAGACGTCCCCGAACGCCCCGGGGGGAGGAGTCCCCACGTGCTATTCATATTGGGCTCACTATAGTTCAGGACTCTCAAATTGTCATAGTTCTAAATCTGAACCAAAGAGTCCAAATCCGGCAAATCGTTTTGATAAAACAGATTTTGAAAAAGAAGTGCCAAACATGGCCTGTTTTTCCAGATACAGAGTCGCCACCTAAATATTTTGTTTTGGGAAATTTAGGAAACCCTGACTCGGTGCCAAAGGCCACGTGTCCGTCATCACCAAAGTTGCCTCGACTCGGGAGCTTGGTTATGATTGGGGAAGGTCAGCTATGAGCACCCCCTCTCGCCCGATCCTAAGATCGGCCTCTACTAACCGTGATATCCATTTTTGAAAATGTTATGTGTTCTTATTCCGATTATTAGCCTAGAATTACTATGTTATGCGCACAGCAAACAAGTATAGACCAAATCACCTAAATTGGAACAAAACATTTCATGCTTGTTTTGAAAATGGTTTGCTACTCGCAAGTAGGCTGAAATGCAGGTTTTGCCACCCTCAAGTGGGCTTTAGAAAAGATGGTTTTGCCACTATCTAGTGGGCTTAAAACTCAGAGTTTTAATGCATTATCCCAATTTAGTTAATTCAACCTCCATCCGCAGGCATTTAAGCAGTTATATCACATAAGCAGCTAGCCTCATGGTAATCATGTTGTTATGGCAACACTCACACGCATGCGGTATGCTAAAGCATAAATGCTTACCGAGTACTCCAAGCCAAAACAGAAACTAGTTAGTAATCATATGCATGATCCTATTTTAAGATGGCTAATGCAACACATGCAAAATGCAACTAGAAATGGGCTTGGCTATTCTAAACATGGCATGTGAAATGCTACAACTAACACGTATTCAATTTGGAATTGAAACACAATGCAGTTAGCATGATGTGCCGAGCCTGGTGCATGCAAGACAAATGTATGAAATGCACGCATGCATAGCATAAGGTATGCTAATTTAAATATGCCCTAGTCTACCATCATAAACGGGTAAATAAAAGGGAAGAAAGACGTGGGGTTGGAAGACATACACACACTCACGCACACTTATTACACAATTGCCCTCACTCGGAGCGTCCGAATAAATATTACAGTCCGAATAAATAATGCTAAATTAATTATTACAGAATTTCCAATTAATTAACAAATTAAACAAAGAATTAAAGTGGCCACAGCCCCTGCCTCGAAATGCGTGGATGATGCATGCTTGACTCGTCTTGCCCAAAAATCCGTACCATGCCACTGTTGCCTCTGTTTACACTGCCTTGCTCCTCCGAGGACTGCCAAAGTCCAGGGATATGCTCTTTGGATGCTGGAGGATATCACCGACCAAGTAGAAACGCCACCGGCCGGAGGGGATGATCACCGGCCACTGAATAAGCTATCGGCCAAACATGTTTTGCCGGTCGGCACCCAACTCTGCCGGCCGGCCAATTCTTCCTGCTGAAACCTGCAGCTGGCAGCAGCAGAGGGCAAGCAGTGTATGGCATGGAATTTTCAAACAAATGTGAGCATGGGCACACTCCCTATCATGCAATGGACTCAAGGGAGCATGGCCCTCGACCTTCGGGCCATCAATCACGCATTTCAATGCATGATGGCCCAAAAGCCAAGTGTGCAACTTCGATATTAAATGAAATACAAGCACAAAACACATCAAAGGGGCCCAACCCCTATCATGGTTGATCAAGAGGCAAGGGATGCATGCTCAATGAAATGCAACCTAGGCATGGAGGCTAAGTATGCAACATGAATACGCAAATGAGCAATGTATACTAGGCACGCAACCTAAACATGTAAGCAAACATGGCATGCAACAACATGCGATGATGGACTTAAACTAACATAGATAGCTCGCAAGCATGCCAAAATCAGTGGCCATGTGATGAAAATGAGGCAACCAAGATGCATGCAAACATGCACAATGCAATGGCCCCGAGTCTAAGGCACAAAACACAACTCCACAAAGGCATTGAAAGGATGAATTATGGCATACAATGGCATATGTTTCAGCACTGAATTATGATGTTAAACAGCCCTGAAACATGGAAAAATGGCACCCGATGCATGAGATGAACCCCGAAACTCGAAACTAGGCACACGGAATGACTTATAGCTATACAAAGCATGCATTATTTGATCAAGAAGCATGAAGACAAAACCAAGGCCGTCCCAAAATATGAACATTTCTAGTTCAAAGCATGGCCAAAAAGTGCTAGCAAGATGGACTAAAGTAGCATGCAACTTTGACTAGCAAACATGGTTTACATGGCAAGTGTGTGAAGCATATGGAATCTCACCAAACTAGAAAAAATCAGTGAACAAAACATGTGAAAATAGGCCCAAATAACCACTGAAATGAAGCCAACACATGCAAAAATGATGAGCTCCATTAGAGGGCTATGCAAGGGATTCTTAAGCACATACAAGATGGACACTTAGCATAGCCAAATCAACTCTAAAAATCAAATATGATAGTCCCAAAACTCACCAAATTGACCCTGGAAAGTGACTTCGAAGCATGCAAAGTAGGGTCTCTTTGGAAGGCCCAAAAGGTTACCAAACAAGAGAAGGAGAAAGGGGGTCACCCCCTCTAATCTTGGCTATCAAAACAGTGTTCCAGCCACTGAAAATCCACTGGATTTCAGTGGCTAGAAGGCTAAA
Source organism: Camellia sinensis (assembly GCF_055761805.1). Taxonomy (NCBI): domain Eukaryota; kingdom Viridiplantae; phylum Streptophyta; class Magnoliopsida; order Ericales; family Theaceae; genus Camellia; species Camellia sinensis. Next base: position 153,029,301 of record NC_138968.1, on the reverse strand, counting down.
CAAAGCATGCAATTGGGGCTAAGGCGTAAGGCTCAAAACAAAGGACAATCAAGCATACAAGGAAGCATATGGCCTCAAATAAAATAATGCCCTTAATAAAACATGAAGATGATGTCAAAACATGCCTTTTTCAGTTAATAACAAGTCTCAAAAATGATCAAAAATAGAGCTAATCTATCATGCAAAAATGGCCCTAAAAGAGAGAATAGAGACAAGGGACAGAAGCTGGCCTCAAACAGTGAAGAGCCCTTCTACAAAGTTGAAGAGGGGCTCAAAATGAAGCACTTTACAGTTTATGACCAAGTCCAAAACATCTCACAAATAAGCCTAAAATATCATGCAAAAAAAGGCCTAAAAGAGAGTTTAAACACAAAGGGGGAGGAGGAGACCTCAAACAGAGAAAAACCCCTAATCAAACATGAAGATGAGCTCAAAATATAACTATTTATAGTTCGGGTCGGAGCCCAAAAATGTAAGCAAAAGGAGCTAAAATATAGAGCAAGATAGTGCAAAAAAGGGGAACATAGGAGCTTACCCTTGTAGAACAACAACACAGCAGCTTTTGGTCCAAGGAAATGAGCTTCTAGCCTCTGGAAATCAACCTCAAGTTGCTGGAATGGAGTAGGGAGGTTATAGGCTATGAGTGGTAGCGTAAAGAGGGGCAAGAACCTTAAGGTTTGAAGGGTTTGGAAGAGAGAGATAGGGAGAGAGTTGAGAATTTTAGAGAGAGGAAAATGTTTTTTCTTCTTTCAAGTTGTATCTCTCCTTTTCTTCCTTGTATCTCTTTTCCTATCTAAGAGAGCTTGATTGATATAGAAATATATCAATCTGCAGCTCCTCAGAACTCCCACGTCCAGGCATGGGCTGGGGTATGGCCTGGAATGACAGCTGCTAGTTGTCTACAGAAATATCTGTTGAAAACCACACTTGGCCGGCCGGCCATAAAAGTGGCCGACCGGCAGTCAAACTGGCAGGCCGGCCATCACACTTGGCCGATTGAAAATCAAGGTGGCCAGTAGGCAGGAGACTTGGTCGACAGGCTCCCCCCTTTCCTCATGAACACGTCCACAAGCTCTTGGTGCAAAACCAGACACAAAGCAGTCGAGTCAAGAGATTCTGAGGCAAGGCGCGCAACCGAGGCCTCCGGGAACTCAAGACGAACACAAACAAGGAGGATCACCGAGTGTTCAAATGGTGATGTCCAAGTCTTGAGGACGGTCAAAAATGAGGTGTCTACACTATATTTTCTGTTGTGAGTTATTAACATATATATGTATGGAATGTTATGATGTGCATATAAGCACGGCTCTATGGACAAAGTGTTAAATTGCTTCCGTTTGACCCCCATTAACTCTATTAAAATACGTTTGGTTTGGTTTGAGGCCGTAAGTAATCTCATGATTACTGGTCGGTTATGTCCTTAACCCATGGGGGCGAGTTCGGGTCGTGACATCATATCTGCGACGGGCTTTTTTCAACATGTACAATCTCTTCAACCTCGGTGTCAAAGGAAAGTACTTCAATATTTTGTGAGGAATCTTTTTACAACTCTGATTGTTGAACTTGTATCTAGACTCCTTACATGTAGGGCAATTCTCCAGTTCTGCATTGTCCTTCCAAAACAAAATACAATCATTCTTGCATGCATGAATGGCCTCATATCCCAAACCCAATTCACATAAAAACATTTTCGCTTCATAAAGGGTCCATGGAACAGTTTCATCACACTTTGGGAGAATGTCTTTGAAAACTTGCATAAGCATATCGAAACATTTGTTGCTCTATTTATTGTACACCTTAATATGAAGCATCTTAATAATGAAGGATAGCACGGAAAACTTTTCACACTCCGGGTACACTTTGCGTCGAACATCATCAAACAACCTAATGAACTTCACCAAATTTTCTCTCTCCGAGCTATTAGGTTCTTCGTCGATATGATCATCCATGAGGCCACTAATGTAAATCTCTTTCAACATAGAAGGCAACTCACCCAAGTTATCGTCAATGTCAAAAATTGTAGCTCCATATATTTCACCATCATTGTTTGACACACTAGACTGATTATGACACAATGGAACATGTTTCCCTTGGTGCACCCAAGTTCTATAAGAACACGCGATTTCTCTTCAAATCAAGTGTAGCCATACAACTTGTCAACTATGTTTTGTGCCATTCAACCAATCGACACATGGACAACGAATGTCATCATGTGAGCCTAAATCTTTCGTAGCAAAGTCAACAAATGACTTAACACCTTGTTGGTACTCTTTACTTTTCAACCTATCTTTTATCATCATCCAACTCTTGTCCATCTTTTGAACCCTACAAGTCAAACAAACATTAACGTAGAAATGGATAACAAATAAACAAAAATACTCAACAACGGAATTGCGTATCTTTTATCATCATCCAACTCTTGTACATCTTTTTGGACCTAAGTTTAAGTTTTCACTTATTTGCAACATAGCTTAAAATTTGGAAACACATGATTTAGGGATTTTATTCAAAAGTTAGGTGAAACAACTAACTATTTGGACTATACAGGTACAACGTAAACAAGGAGAGGTAAAAAAGAATGAGAAAATTCATCAAAGGTTACAAATTATAGTAAACAACCAAAGCTTAAATGCTTCTTCCACTGTGGGTGAAGTTCTACAATGTTCCTTAAGAGCAAATATGGTTTACTAGAACCAAACTTACAAAAGTGTGATGTTTGCAAGGGTTTGGTCTCATAAGCAAAAGACATTTCATCCTCCCTCTTATGCACGCAATAGTGGAGAGTGAAGAAAACTCAAACACAAAAGCCTACAATGTAGAAAGTGGTGAAGAAGAAAAAGAGGAGAGCTGGTATGAACAAGGTCCTCCACCTCTTCTATATCTATTGTCTTTGAAATCCTCAAATCTTGTGAAATGGGAGTTTTAAGTAACAACAAATTCACTTCTATGCAAGAGTTGTCATGCCAAAAGCATGTTCTAAATTAATCTCAAGGCACACCAAACAAGGATAAGAAAAAGGACCACCAAAGAATCCACATTGTGATAAGCAAAAAATTGATGTTATAACTCAAGCTAATGAAAGACCGAGTAGGACTTTTGAGGATGGCCATAAAATATGATAATTTGGGTGAAGTAGGAATATGAAGAAAATACAAACAAAATTTATTAAAAAAAAAAAACACACACACATATAATGATGTATCTTCTTTATATTATTTGATAAAAATTAAAATGTCTATCAATTTAGTTTATAATTATAAAAATAACATTATTTCATCAATTTTGCCTTTAATATCATTTTTGTTTTAATAATGGAGCATCAATCTTCTTGTATTGGCTTTCAAGTGTTAGATGAGACTTTTGCACTATATTTGGCAAAATTTATGAAAAGAATGATACAAGACATGAGCAATGTGGAGACCAAATATCTCCATTTATTTATGATGTCTTCAACGTAAATAACCCAACATATACTCATTACTAAAAAAGTCATTGTTGATTTGGTTTATTGCTTTTAAATCCTTGTATATATAGAAGATTATTTTGAGATTCAAAGATTATTATAATATTATAAGATTTAGTGAGATAGTTGATGAGAGAAATAACCAACTCATCGTAATCTCTAATTCATAATGAAACTTGATAGATAGAGATTTATAACCAAACCACAAATAAGTGCAATAATTTCCCAAACTAGAAACCAACAGAGAATAACTATGTATATTTATACTTGGCCCAATACAAACAATGAAGAAAATGATAAGAGGGATGGAAAATATTTTTGAAATACATTCCATGTTGGGCCATCACAATTTTTCTTTATGGCAAAAATGTGAAAATTAGGTACACAAACTGATAAGAGACAAGCTATGGTAATCTAGTGAACATGGGAGCTTAGAATGGCACATAACTTGAGAAGTATATTTGGCGATTGCAATAATTGTCGGTTATTCTTGAGGAAGCTAAGCTTGTGGCCATTTCCTCAGTTTACCTTTACGTGGTTTACATCAAATATTTTAGTTAGTTTCCATATTATTTCATGCATCTCAGATTTCTTTTAAAACGGCATATCAATTTTATCATCCATCACTTCCTTATGGAAACTCTCTTCTTTTTTAATATTTCATTTTTTTATAATTATATTTAATTTTTACTTCCCGTATATCACCAATCAACTTCCTATTTCTAAACTTTCTACATTGGGAAGTAATTCTTGAATACTCAGGTTGTCATTTGGAAAACTTAATTACTTTTGGGAATGTACATGTACGCTTAAATGGATGGTGCTCCTTTTGTTGTTTTCGATTTTATAATTTATGCTTATACTGTTTCTTTTATCACTGGTGTTCAGTAGCGAGATTCTATATTGAAGAGGTAAAAATAGACATATCTATGAACTAGGACTAGGACCATAGTAGGTTTCTAAGCATATCTCATCAAACTAGCTTCCCTAGTGAAGCACAAAAAGGGTTTGATTTTGCACAATGTTCAACCACAATTAGTTTCAAGGTGTTGATTTAGAAATTCATCGAAAAATGTCTCACAACTAAACATAAATAAAAATCAAAATTTGAAAATCAAATTAACATATTAAAATATCGAAAATGAAACAAAATGCATACTTTGGGAATTGACAACATATTTAACCCTAAATAATATCTTGGAATCAGACATCTTATTATTTTCATGCTGTCAACATGTTATTTATGCTGCATTCATCATCATCTAGTGCAACACTTTTTCATGTTTAGGGTAAAAAAAATTTGTTCGCAAAACAAAAACATGTTATTATATATATATATATATATGTTCTTCCTTTTAGATGGAAAAAAATAAATAAATAAAGAACAAGTATATTTTTTATTTTTATTTTTTGTGAATGTGTATGTTGTTTAACAATGGGCACATTTTCCTCATATCCACTTTGGGCTTAAGCTGGATGGCAACCAGTAAGCAAAGTTAGAGCATTCAAATGCAAGAGAGGGGACTCAAAAACCTAGTGGATTCTATTAAAAAAACAATGGTACGTTGCGAATAAAATTAGGTTTCTCTATGTATAAGACGCGTAAATCTGAGGTTAATTAAGTCTCCTAATCAACCTTATGTATTCCTCTACTTCACTTTATTCGATGAAATGACTGAAGGGTTTTTTTTTCCCCCTTCATGTTTTAATAAATATTATTACAACACAATAATACCCACATCATAAAAAATTACAGGACACAAACTCGATACCTTATGTAGTGTAGGTTAAATGATCCAGCTACTGTTGAGTGACAATAAGTGTAGTAATTGAATCACCTGTATATGTAGACAGAGCATTATATATAATCAGTTGGGTTTCTGAGAAAATTGAACAAAAAAAGGACAGAGTCTTCATAATCATTTTGTCTCGCTAGTTCAACAAAATATAAGGATAAAAATAAAATTCACCCATATCTGTAGGAAATTACTATAAACATCTGCATATATGCACCCATAAACATCTGTAGGATAAAAATAAAATTCACCCATAAACATCTGCATATATATATATCTACACAACATTATATACAAACAGATTCCATAATCTGCATTATATATACACACACATTCACCTGCATATACATACACACACATTCATGTTTGAAATTGATCATAAATTACAGCCCCAAACACTAAATTTTGAATAAACCCTAAAGCAACAATGTGAGAAAATGGGGAAACAAAGCAGGGGGATAGAGAGAGAGAGAAAGAGACAGAGACAGAGAGACAGAGAGAGACTGTGCATGAGAGAGCTCGAGCAAGAGAGAGAGAGAGAGATGCCTGCAATATGTGTACAAAGCATTTTATATACACACACATATATTAAACATCATCTTTCAAATTTTTAATAAATTAGAGGCACATACATTCAAATTTGAATAAACCCTAAACCAACAATGTTAGAAGATAGGGAAACAAAGTAAAGAAGAGAGAGAGAGACAGAGGGAGAGAGAGACTGTGTGAGAGAGCTCAAGTAACAGGGAGAGAGACAGCACGGACAAACCATGAGCAAAAGCGAGAGTGCGAGAGAGAGAGAGAGAACCTGCAATGTGCGGCTATGACGGTGGTGAGTTGTGACGGTGGTGATTTGTGCGGGAGGTGGTGGCCATCGTAATGTCAAAGCTACGATGAGAGGAAGAAAGAACCAACAATGTGAGGTTCAAAGGACGGCGTGTATGTGTGTCACAAAGTGTGATGTTGTATAACAGAGAGAGGCGCGTGCGGAAATATAGAATTGCCAGGTTGAAAATTGAACATTTAGCGACTAATATCTGTTTTTGTCGGCAAAAAAAAAAATCTGCCGACTAAATTTTTTTGTAGCCAAAAGGCTACTAAATAGCGACAAAAACATTAGTCGCCAAAAGTACTATTTGGCAACTAATTTTAATCTTTGTCGGGAAAAAAACCAATATTGCTGATTAATTTCTTTTTTTGGCCTAAAATTTGGACTAACAACGACCAATCAAAATTTTAGTCGCTAAAAGGGGACTTTTACCAACTAAATTCAAATTTAGTCGCCAATAATTAATATTTATTGACTAAAATATTTTAGTAGCGATATCTTGAACCAAAGCCGAAAAATTTAAATTTTGGTCGTCAAAAATTGTACTTTCAGCGACTAAAATTGGTTTAGTCACCAAAAATGGTCGCCAAAGGTGCGATTTCTTGTAGTGAAAGGAGGGGTAGCTAACCCCTCCATTTTTTGGACTTCAAAACATGATTTTTAGCCTCTAAAAAACTCTAAAATTCAGTGGTAAAAAGTTGGAAAAAAGTTGAGGAAGAGATGGGAAACACAAGTGTAAAGGTTTAGAGAACAAGGTTCAAAGTAGGGTAGTTAATCCCTCTACCTTTAATAGCCTTAAATCACAAGCTTCCGCCCATAAACATAGTCCAAAAATAGTTCAAAATTAGCAAGGAAAGATAGAAAAGAAGTAATGCGAAGATGCCCAAAATTATACCTCTTGAAGAGGAATAACACTTTTGTTCACAAACCAACAAGTTCTCACTCTCAAGGGCTGAAATTTGGACTCAATAATCTCAGCAAGGAGAGCTCCAATATTGGTTTAGGAAGTGTAGAGAGAGGGTGTATAGGTTGCAAGATAGACATAGATAGAGAATTTCAAGAATTTGAGGTTTTGGAATTTTTTGTAACCTTAAACCACAAGGGAAGGCTTGGTATATATAGAAAAATAGCCCCTCAGGTCGAAAATATCAAGCCTGGAATAGCTGGAGCTTTCAGGGGACAGCTAGCCAAAAATATCTTTTTATTTTACCAGTTGCCAGCAGGCCAAAAATGTGAATTGCCGGCCACAAAAGGTGGCCTGCCGGCTACCTGCCAGCCACAAAAATCTTCTTCTAAGTCCGACTTCAAACGGGCATATCTCCTTCATCCAGACTCGATTTTAGGTCATTCTTGAGTCTAAATTGAAGCCCCAAAAGTCTACTTTCCAATGGTGGTAACCTCACATATAAATTCTAAGTGGGCAAAGAGATATGCCTATTCTAGTGAATGCTGCTCATTTCTATCTAAAACGGATTGATGCCCAACTTCAAACGACCATATCTCCCTCATCCGGACTCGGCTTTAGAAGATTCTTAAGTCTAAATTGAAGCCCCGGAAGTCCAATTTCCAATGGTGCTAGCCTCATAACTAAAATCTAAGTGCACAAAGAGATCGGCCTAATTTAGTGAAAGCTGCTCAATTCTCTCTTAACGGTTTGATACTCAACCATTTCCCCAATTAGTTTTATTCTCTCTCCTCTTATTTTCTTCAATCCCAAACCTCTAAATAAGATGTTTTTAAAGATTTTTCAAAGAGTTCACCTCCCTTTCATTTATTTCCACTTTGTCCTTGCTCAATTTTATTGAAAAGTGAAACATTTAACGAAATGCGAGCCTCGGAATATCGTAGAAATATTTTTAAAAATATTTTAAAAGAGAAGGTTTTAAGGTCTAAAATTATTTTGGTCAAAAACGTTTTGGTCCAAAAATAGGGTGTAAGGTTGGGATTTAGAAGCTCTTATTGCTAAAGAAATCGATCGTTTATACAGCATATCTTTTATCATTAAGTGATCAACCTAAGGCACCTAAGTCTTAAGGGAGGTCAAAAATGGGGTGTCTACAGTTTTCCCTCTTTGACAGAGCTCGGAGTCATGAAATGACGTTAGTGAATGTCAAAGCCCGAAGACGACCCATTTTGACAAGACTGTAAGACTTTGGGCTAACAAACAAAATGAAGATGCAGTTGGTTGAACCCGAGGGTTGCCTACGTATCCCGTTGCAAGGAATCAAACCAACGTAGTTTAGGGGAAGGATGCAAATGATACACAATTATAATGAAACAATGTAATGATATACAATGTGATGAAATAATCAAACCACAAGCAGTGCAAAACACACGAATATCATAAAGGGATGGAGATACAAAATCAAACTACGTTTTATAAAGAAAAGAAGTGGGCACAGCCAAACGACGCATAACACAGGCTAAGTGCCTACATCCTCAATACTGGCCTCAGCACAACATGGTGTTTACACAGAACAGAACCATGTTTTAACGTGAAAGGGGTGCGAGCATGCAAAACTATGTTTTTTGCAGAAAGAGTACAAGTAATTGGGTGGTATGATATAAGTGAGGAATGATCTGCTAAGAAAAGATGATGATCCTAATTGCTGAATGTAATAACACAAAGTACAATGCAATGGATGCAATGAATAAAAGGCACAAGCCGAACCACATTTGACCTAGAAAAGGTATGGACACAAAACAAACCACGTTTAGCACAGAAAAGGTGTTGACACCCTCAATACTGGCCTTAGTGCAGCATGGGTACTTACACATGACAGAACTACATTTCAAAGAAGGAAATGTATGAGCACATGCCAAACTAAGCTTAACATGGAAAGGATACAAGCGACAAAATGATATGATGTAATAGATGCAATGGATAGTGCAGTAGATGCATAAGGTGACATACTTCAACCACGCTGGAATCATAGGAGAAAGAAGAACAAATCCCAAACACGCTGGAGTCGTGTAAGGAAAAGGCAACACTCAAGCCACGCTGAAATCGTGAGAGGAGGTCCTGAGAAAACCGCTCAGGATAGCGTTCCACGCATCTTGAGATAAATTCCAAACACGCTGAAATCGTGTGAGGAAAAGAACACTCCAACCACGTTGAAATCGTGAGAAAAGGTCCTCAGAAAACCACTAAGGAGCACGTTCCACGCATCCTGAGATAAATTTCAAACACGCTGAAATCATGTGAGGAAAAGAACACACCAACCACGTTAAAATTGTGAGAAAAGGTTCGGAAAAAACTGCTCAGAGTCGCGTTCCACGTGTCCTGAGAAAAATTCCAAACACGCTAAAATCGTATGAGGAAGGGAACACTCTAACCACACGAAAATCGTGAGAAGAGGTTCTAAGAAAATCGCTCAGGGGCGCGTTCCACGCGTCCTGAGATAAATTTCAAACATGCTGAAATCGTGTGAGGAAGGGAACACTCTAACCACATGGAAATTGTGAGAAGAGGTTCTAAGAAAATCGCTTAGGGGCGCGTTCCACGCGTCCTGAGATAAATTCCAAACACGTTGAAATCGTGTGAAGAAGGGAACACTCTAACCACATTAAAATCGTGAGAAAAGATTCTGATAAAAATTCCAAATACGCTGAAATCGTGTGAGGAAAGGAACACTCAAACCACACTGAAATCGTGAGAAGAGGTCCTAAGCAAAGCCCCGGGGGACAACGATCTTAAACGCTGCTTAGCATAAAAGGATAAATGATACAAGATAACACAAGATGCAAATAAATGCAATAAGTGCGATGATATGATACATGTTACAAGCAATGCAATGTGTGATGTTTAGAGAATGCAATAAACAAGCAAAGCGGCGCTTTAGAAAGCACTTCATAGGGCGAGTGGCGATGAACCGCTCTACTTTGACAAGGATCTCTCTCTTGTGTTCTTCAAACTCTTATCTTCAACTCACAATTTAAAGGCCCTCAAATGTTGACAAAGGTTAACCTCTGCATGTAGAAGCCATGGATGCTATTTTTCTTCCTAATCATATTCACAACTTTCCCTATTCTCCAACTGGGTGATAGACTAGGTTGGTTCAGTATCCAAAATTGAGGCGCACATATGCTATCTCAATCTATGGGGCTGCCATACAGATTTCAAGCCAGGGATACACCCCTGGGTATTCAAACCAGACTTTAGTCTCGGAAATTCCAAACCTTTGTGTTCTAGGCATCACCATTCAAACTCTAGTTTCCACCGTCGCAGTTGGTCTCCTAGGAACTCATTGTAAACACAACCAAGATGCCTCTGATGGGGAGTGGTGTTCAGGAAGAGCACTTTGATCGCCATTCTGGCTTGAAACAGGCTTGAACCTAAGCCTGAGGTAGAGGTACACTCATACTCCAGACAAAAGACATGGCCTGAGAAGGTGCATCTGGAATGCAATCTCTGAATTTTCTAAAGTTAAAATACACTAAGATGCTCCAAATTTTCTCTCTTTTCTTTTTTGCTTTTGCAGTTCAGAACCTATGTAGCTTCAGATAGGTCCTTGTTTGGTTGCTCTCTTTTTTGATCGGGGTTGGACCTTGTAGTTTATGAAAGAAAAAACCCTGTTTTGCACATCATGTTGAAAATAGCACGACACTCTGAGCACAAAACGATTTATTTTGAAATTGGAACTGAGAACGAGTTCAACCGAGTATTAAGCCTAGGACTGACCATAGTCAAAATGACTTAACAAAGGAAAACAAAAGTCAAAACAATCTAACACATCTATTTACACTCACAATGACTCAAAACGAGAATTGAGACAAACAAAAACAACAAACACAACACTCGGATGTTTACCACCGGCGAGAGACCTCTTAGTTTACGGGGAGCCCACTGCTTCTCCAGGTGTTGTTTCCCACCCTTTGTCATTTGTAATTCTCACATCACTTTGGCACTCAATCTCTTTTTCTTCGAAAAGCCATTTCTTCACTTTTCTCTCATCGCACATCTCTCTATTCTTTAATCTCTCTGATTTTTTTTCCTTCCCAAGTGTGGTTGATGGATAAGCTAGAAGTTGTGGACATTACAAGGGGGATCGAATACCTAGCATTCGTGCTTCACACTTAGTTTAATACCTCACTGCTCGAAAGAGGTTTTTTGGGCTCTGCTGCTAGCTTCAGTTGTGCCCTTTCTGGAGAATATGTTGACAATAGGGAAAAAACAGAAAATCTAACTCAACTGTGCCCCTAGTTCATCATTTTGACCATTTTTGTTTTTGGCTTTTTGCTAAAACAATTTTGACCAGCATAAGAGTTAGATTAGCATGCTTGTTCGACTTTCTGCTTTAAAATCATGTAAGTTAGGTTGTGAGCAGTAAAAATTTTCCTTTTTTGTGTCCAAGAAATGGTCTAATTTTGGAAAAATTGAATAGTTTTCGAGAAAATTAGTCAATTTCACCAAAAATCCTCAAAACTATTTGCAAATGGTCACTGCTCAACCAACGTGGAATTAACTCCTGAGATGCGCAGCCTCAGATCTGAACTTAATTTGTCTTGTAGTTGATTCTTCTAACATAATAGGACAATCAATTTTGAACGAAGATGAGCACTAAGATGAGCCAATTTGCATATGGATGGGATAGCCGAGTTGAATAAGGATAAGCCAATCAACATGGGTGAGACAATCAGGCTAAAAATGGTTAGATCCAAACTTCAAGATGAAGTTGCCTACGTATCCCAAAGATGAGAATCAGGCCGTACGTAGTTCCAAGGTTAAGGTGCGCTCGGGTATTAACACTCTCCTTTTGCGCTCTAGCTTTTGCCAAAACCGCTCTTCCGGGTTTTCAACATTACGAGCTTTATTTTTCCTTTTCATTTTTTCTTTCTTCCATTTTTTTCTTCTCTTTCTTTTTTCATTTTTCATCATTTTCATTTTTCATTTTTGTTCTTTTCCTTTTTTTCTTTTTCTTTTTCTTACTCTAACTTTTGTCTAGGTCGCCCTTCCAGGTTTTCAGCCCAGCGAGCCTCTCAAGGATAGAAAAGTTTAACTTGTCCATATTGATTGACCATAGGATCTCTAAGCCATCTGAATCCACAAGAATGGCTGATGTTGCTGACTAAATAGTCTTGACGATATAAGAGCCTATCCGATTAGGTCTGAATTTGCCGCTAGTGTCGTGGATAGGAACTCGATTATCCTTCAGCAAAAATTTTCTTCTCTCAGATTCTGAGATTTGGCTTTCTTACCGAACTCCATTGGCTTGATAAATGACTCGTCTTTTGAATATTCGATCACATTTGACATTTTTGCCCCTAGTTCAAGAGCTGCTTCTTATCCAGCTATGCAAGCTTGCTCTAATGACATCTGACTTCATTGCCTCTAGTTCAAGAGCTGTTTCCAATCCAACCATACAAACCTTATATTTTGGTTGACCGTTGAACATTTGAGTCAAGGCTCAAAGTTTGAAAGCCAAAGGGGCCGAGTCTTGAGGCTGAGAGTGATCCTATGCTGTACAATCTCAAAATCAATTCAAGGCATGTCTTTGTGGTACCATGCAAAAATATTTTTGAAATCTTTTAATAAAGCAACTAGTCGCTCGTGCTCCTCTAAAGACAATGTAGAACCAATCTAGATCAAGTAGGATCCTTCTCAGTACTCATATTAACAGATATGATCACATTCATTAAGGGCTTAGCAAGCCTTTCTTCCGCTCAATTGATCAAATTTTTGCAAATCCCGAGGAATTCCTCCATCTTTGTTTTCATCACAATTTTAGAAACAATTTTGAAAAACTTTTATCCATGCAATGATTTAGAGGCACAGAGAAGTAAGTGGAAATTACTGTCGTTTCATTCAGATCTCTTGGCTCAACTGGCTTAAAGGTAGAAAAGACGCAAAAGATAGAGTAAAAGACAAACACAAAACAAGAAAGTGATGTCCGAGTTAACACCCCCGAAATCACAAAAACAAGACTGACTCAAATACAACAAGACTGACTCAATACAACACAACAAGACTGATTCAATACCCAAGTCTGAAACTAAAATAAATAGCATTTTCAAAGTGCTAAAACAGTGTGTGCCATCCACCATATATGGAGTAAAATGAGCGCCATCTGCAGGTGGTTCATCCCTGATCACATAGTCACATTGTCCCCCAAGTTCATCGATCCAACGCTGATAGACTTTGTAGGACCCGGTGGAGTGATGACCTTATTGTCAATCAAGTCTTGAACTTCATGGCAAAGATGGAAACAACTGTTCGTGTCAGGGCCGGTTTGTTGATGGAAGGCACAATACTTGAAAGCATTATACTTGGATAGAAGGGGATCAGGGAGAGACGAAGGTCAAAGGGTTTGAGATGGCCTTGTCCTATGAGGCTTTGGAGAGCTTTGGACAAGGTCATGTAAAAGGGATTAAAGGTGCGATTACCAGTCCTGCCAGGGTTAACAGATGGCTTGACAGGTGTTGCTTGGGTTTGGAGATCTCCGACGGGTGTAGGATTGGGGTTCAAATGAGTGTTTCTGATTCAAATCCTTTTTCTTGGCTTGCCCCTTGATTCAAAATGTTCCCAACCTGAACGACAAAAGTGTCATCCACAGTCTTTCCAACAACTGCAAGTACTTGATGTTTGTTCAGCCCTTTGACCTTCAACGCCTTAATAGTCCACTGAAGCTGTTCATAAGGATCAATACTTGCCCCGGCCTTGTTCTTGCCACTTGCCTCCACCTTGTGTGACAACCCTCACCTCTGAATACTGCTAAACTGTGACTGAATATGATAAGTAACTGATTAGGAGGAAATCCTAAACTGATTGCATGAGTGTATCGTCTGTAAATGCATTTCTATCTGTTAGTCAATAAACGATCTGTCTATGTTTTATCTTTGAATTGCAAATTGAAGGCCCTATCAACGACCGAATCGATCAACGACCAAATCGAAAATCAATTAGTGTTTTATGCTAATTGAAATTTATGTGATTTTATAGTATGTTTAATTGAAATGTGGTTTGGAGTGATTAAATTAGATTAAATAATGTTGATGTACATTAGTTGGACTTAATTACATTTTTGCCATACTAGTGGGCCACTTTATCAATATATTGTTTAGAGCTTAGTTGCATCATTCTTCATTCTTCATTCTTTTCTAGAGGAAAACCGTGAGAGAGAGGGAGTGTAGAGGAAAATTGGTTTCATCAAGAGTTTTGCTTTGAAACTTAGAAGATTTGAAGAGGAATTGCATAATTAAGCTTCCATACTTGAAATCGAAGACCTAAGGTAGGATATTTATCCTTTAGTTTATGAATTCAAGTTGGTTCTTGCATGGTTCATGAGACATTAGTGATCTAAGTCAAGAATTATGGTTTAAGGTGTTGAATTGAGGCTTAATCATGCATGCATGTTCACATTGTTGAGTTTTGAGGTTGATTTCATGGAAATCCTCACATGCATGTCTATATTCTAGTTATGGTCCATGAATTCATCATGTTTTTGAGTGAATTGACTCATTTGATCAAGTATTTGAAGCTTTGATTTCAATTGAACACTTGCATGTTACATATACATTATGTTCATGAAGTTTTGTTGGATTTGTGTTTAATTAAACTACCTTTGGGCTTTGATTTTGCAAATTGATCTTTGAAACATGTCATGTTATGAGTTTTAACGTGTTTTCCAGAAAATTGGCCCAAAAGAATCGAATTTGATGCTTTAAATGTTGAATTTGAGCTTGGAGGTTCAATCTAAAAATTCCAGATTTTAGACCTACGCTCGAGCGTAGGACTTCACGCTCAAGCGTACACTCTGAGTCTTGCACTTCCGCTAGAGCGTGGAAAGTCACGCTCGGGCGTGAAATGCGTGTACCCAGAAGTTCATTTGTTTTGCAGTCCGCTCGAGCGAGAGAGTTCACGTTCGAGCGAAAACTTGAGTCTCACGCTCGAGCGTGGATCGAGCGCCCATCGAGCGTGATTTTTGTGCATCCAGTACTTTTGCTTGAGTTTTCAGTCCGCTCGAGTGAGGAAAGTCACGCTCGAGCGGAGCTCCTTTGTCTGCATGTCCGCTCGAGCGTAGAAAACCACGCTCGAGCGAGACCCCTGTTTTCTGAAAAATTTGAAAAGTGTTTTAAAGTGCATCTTTGCATCCTTTTTCCATCCTAGGCATTCCTAGGCCATGTTTAAGACATCTTAATGAGGATATTGATGTAGAACCACACCGAGTCAAGTTAGGGGTTAAGTTATTAAACCCAAGTGTATAACTTAGTGTGTGTTCGTTCTGTAACTGTAGGGTTGGCATCCGAAGACGCTCATTAGCTGCTTATAGCCAGTGCTCTGTGAGTAACAATGTTATAAAGATATGTTCAATTACGAATATTTTCTGAATCATCAACTGTTCTGTTTACTGAAACATTATTGTTTAATGAACGAATGTTTGTCCTATTTGTAAACTGTATTCGTGGCATCCTTAGCAACTTACTGTTACTGTACTGTTACTGCTACTGTCACAGAGATCTCTGTCGGTTCCCAAGTTTGGAACCACTACTGTTACTGTTATGATGGCCATCAACTGATTGTTCGGTCTGTTAAGACCTACTGTACTGTTTTGCTATTGGATATACCACATATAACTGCTATGGTTTCTAAATGACTGATATGACTGTTTAATGACTGAAAGGACATTCATTCTTAACCTCTTTACACAGTTGCTATTCACTGGGCTTTAGCTTACTGTTTATATTTATATGTAGGTGTCCAGGCACCGGATCGAAGTTAAGAGCGTTGGGTTAGCTCTCATTTTGTCAAGCCAACCGTTGTGCCTCACTGCGAGGTTCCAAGTCGATTCAAGCCAAGGCTGGTTTGGGGTGTTTTAGATTTCCCCTTTTGCCTCTGTTCTGTAATAAATGTCGAGACTTGCACTGTACTGTTATGTTAAGGATTTGGTCCCTAACCTGAATGTCTGTATATGACGTATGTATATACTGTTTTGGTTTTGAATGTGAATATGTTCAGGAAAGTCTTTTTCCATTCAGAATGTCACAGCTCATTGGACACCTTTTATTTACTGTTTTAGCTTCCGCCAGCCCCTGTACTCTGTATTACTGTCTTGACTGTTAAGCAAGCCTTCGGTAATCGCGGATTACTGGTCGATTATAGTGCTAAACCCATAGGGGCGGGTTTGGGTCGTGACACCTTGCCAAGGGATTGGGTCGTTATATCAAAGCAGAGCCAGGTTGTTGTCGACATGTCATCACCCAAACTTGAGATAGCTTCTGGTTGACCATTTTCAATTGTAGCTCGCCCCAAGATTGGGGAGCCTTTGGCATGAAATATTTGGAATGTGATGTGGTCGATGATGGAGCCAAAATCCCAAAAGCTAAATCTACCACAGTTCTCTAAAGATCTTCAATCAAGCTCATTAGCTCAGAAGTAGTGGGTTCATGGGCATCCATCATACACAAGTTCGTGCTATCTAGAATGAACACCTCAGGCTTGGGTAAATAGGCTAGGGTGATGTATATGTTAGGGTTATAGGTGGATGATAGTGTATGGATTAGGTTAAGGTGTGGAGGTAATGGGTTAGTGGTGGCCTGAGGTCCGTTTGGTGGGGCTATGATCTCTTCGTCAATAAGATCCTAAATTTTATGACGGAGGCAGATGCAACGGTTTATATCATGACTGTGCTGTTGATGATAGGCACAGTGTTTAGCGAGGTCATATCTTGGTGGAAGAGGATTTGGAAGGGGTTAGGGTTCTGGGAGTTCTAGGTACCCTTTTTCTAGCAGCGTTTTCAATGCTTGAAAGAGACTTATGTAAAGAGAATGGAAATTTCAAGCATGGGGCCGAGTTTAAGTGGTTGGTTTTTGGTTATTGATGGGAGTAGTGACAGTGTTTACTTCTGAGCATTTCACAGTTGTGCTACCATTGGAGTTGCGAACAACATTCCTCCTTATAGGTTCATTACCCTCCACAATGATCCCTTGTCTGATGGCATCCTTAATTTGAACCCCAATTTCATGGAGGTCCTTAAAGTTGAATAATGGGAGGACTATCATTTTCTGCAATAGCCTTTCGTGTAGATTTCTAACAATTATACGAACTTGTTCTTTCTCTAGAGGCCTACTTGCCTTTGCCCACTATCAAATAACAAACTCTAAGAAGCCCTCCTTCAGTTCTTGACGCGTTACCTCAAGATCACGAGTTGTGACCTTGATCTGCATGTTGTAGGAACATTGGGTAACGAAGGATTAGGCCAACTCCTGCCAGCTCTGTTTTACAGAATCCTCTAATTTAGCATACCAGATGGCAGCTATTCCAAACATGGTTCGGCTGAATAATGATAACTTCTGTACTCGCGTCAAACTCATTGGTCGTAGGATATTAGAAAATAGACGCCAATGCACCATTGAATCCCCAGAGCCATCGAAGCGGTCAATATGCGGCATCTTGAACTGCTTTGGTAAGCTAACTGTCGATTTGGTGTGCCCATCCTCTATGTCTGGAATAGAGTTGACCTCTTCTGCCTTTTTAAACAACTTTTCTAGCTTGTTGACTTTGAGCGTGGTTGGATCAACCTCGAATTCGAATAATGCCTCAGTTTGATAAACTGGGGCTCTGGAAGTTTGTGCTGGGATGGGTTCTGCTTGGACTGAGAAAATCGGAACACCCTTAGTTTGTGGATCTTGAGCAATGGCAGCATTAGCTATGGTACTAGGCACAAGAATAGCCGCGGTGGGTACATGTGCTGCAGAGGCCGTTGCTGGCTGCAGTTGTTGTTGCTGTAGCCTAGTTATAACCTCGACCTGACGAGTCACGTCATACTGGAGGGAGCCAACTGTTTGCTACAGATGGGGTAATAATTCCTCCAAATTCGTCTAAGGCTAAGCCATGATAAGGGTAGATGTCCGGGATGAGCTGAACGAAGGTAATCTAACTAGTGAATGTCGGAACAATGGAACTAGTGAACCCTATATGGCCCTCCTTCGTCTCGCCACCGGCGAAAGTGAGGTAAACACTGGCTGCCTCTGAACTAAATTTCCGATCTGACAAAGTCTATCGACACGAGTCCAGAGTACCTGGGGGATATCAGAGCCTTCTGAAGCTATGGTTTCAGGACTACCTAGCAAAAGAGAAAACAGACAGCACCTCAGCCCAATTTCACTAGAACAGATACGATCACAACTGCATGACTATACTCCACACTGCATTCTGCCCCACAATAGATACCAACTTTGCAACTGATATGCACATTATTGTACAGTTTCAGTGTAAAGCACATACCAGTTAAAAAGAGCCAAAGCACCCCTATGAGAGGCTAGGGTTACCTTGTCCTAGTTTCATCATGAACTGGGATTCACTATATCAAACAAGCAGTTTTACGCAATCTTGCATCTCGGGTGAGCATCTTGTCCTAGTTTGGAACAGTCTCTATGGATTTTCGATATGCAACTAAGGCAAATGATCAAAAAGGGTACCTTAGAAGGACTACCTAATATAGCTCTCACACCTAACACCGAGTAGTGAAAGGTGGATCAAACGATACAGCGATAGTCCAGATCCAAGGGTTGTGTTCCCATCATGGCAGAGCCTGTGACCGGTCAGCCTTTTGGCAAGTTTTTAGGCATGCCTCCGACAAACCATCCAGGAATAGTAGATGGAAAACGCAGTGACTTAGGTGCACCAATGCAAATGTAAATGCAAAGAACATATAAGTGTTGATAAAATTTCACATCATGAAATTCAAGTCAAGTTCTCTAAATGCCCCAGTAGAGTCGCCAGAAACTGTAGCTCGACTTTTCGTGCCCCCTTTCAGAAGACGAAGAAGCCCCATAGTATCGGACTCCCGCAGTTCTGAATCTGATCTCACAAGAGGAATGTGAAATAGATAAACACCAAAGAGTCCCAGTCTGACAAATCTTTTAGAAAATCGATTTTGAATCAAATTGCCAAAAATGGACTGCTTTGCTAGATACAGAGTCGCCACCTAAATATTTTTTTTGGGGGGTGGAAATTTAGGAAATCCATGACTCGTGCCAAAGGCCACGTGTCCGTCATCACCAAGATTGTCTCAGCTCGGGAACTTAGGTACGAAAGGAGAAGGTCATGAATTGAGCACCCCCATTCGCCCAATCAAAGATGGGCCTCTACTAATCATGATATGAATCTTATCTACATTATATGCTCTTGTTCTAATTATTAGGCTAGTATTACTATGTGATGTGCACACACAAGTATAGACTAATTTGTAAGAATTGGAACACTTGATTCATGTTTGTTTTGAAAACTGTTTTGAATATGTACCACTTGAAAAAGTGATTACATATGAACATTACTCAAGTTATTCCAAGTCAAGCAATTATCCTTTATCCACGGGCATTCAAGCAATAATAGCACTTAAGTAATTAGCCTCATGGCAAGTATGCTAAACATGGCAACATCAACATGCGAGATGCTAAAGCGAGTAAAGGCTCACCTGTACTCCAAACCAAACGAGAAACTAGTTAGAAAAATGCATGATTCCTAACTATGTGATATGACTAATGTAACACATGCGATATGCAATTACTACGCTCGGCTACTAATATGGCATATGGATCAATTTGATAGCATGCAGTCTAAGCATGTATTCAAAGAAGTATTTAAACTAACAATGCAAGTTAGAATGATGCGCCAAGCCTCAATGCATGCAATACAAGTGGATGCAAACATGAGAGATGCTAAACAAAACATGATGCCCTAAACTAACCATTATAAGCTAGTAATAAAAGGGGGAAAGACGGGGGGTTGGAAGACATGCATATTATTACAACATTGCACCCTCACGCAGAAGGGTCCGAATATACTAACTAGCTAGCTAATTACCTAGCTATTACAACAAATGAATAATTTAGCTAAACTACTTAACTAATTATTACAAACCGAATTAATTAACTAATCAAGCTAATTAAAATAATTACAACACGAGACGAATTAGCTATTCTAACTAATTACTTACAAAACCACTATTTTAATCACAACACTAATATATTTACAACAAAGGTCTCAAGGATCGATGAAGAGCTCATGCATGAATGCGGTTTCGACCCGAAAAGGCCATTATTTCTGCTATTGAGTGCCTCTGTTGCACAATAGAACATTTGCACTGGTTTCCACCTCCAGACCAACTCTATTCTGCTTCAAAAGGACACTGTTGGATTTTGCACTAGCGGCCGGTAGAGGGCCTGCCGTCTACTGAAGGTAGCCTACCGGCCACCAATAGGAACCTGCCGGCCACTAATGACAGAATTTCCCTGCTGCAACAGAGAGCAAATATAGCAAAGACAGTGTATTCTCAAGGGTTTGTTTGCACAATTTACCCCTCCTTATCATTTGAATAGCCCAAAGGAGTAGTAAAACTTGATTCACAAACCATCAATTGATGCAATTTCATTGTATGATGGCTTATGAATCAAGTGTGCAAGTTCAATGAATCCAATAAAACAAGACTTTCAAAACCACCTCCCTATCATGAAAGATCAAGGGAAGTAGTTGACAATGAATCTCGAACCGTTTTCATCACTAATGAGTATGAAATGACTTGAGACTCAAGGGTTCAATTAACGTCCGATTAAACCCAAACAAGTTATTATCTTGCCATCTTTTATTCACCAATTTTATTACTTCATTTTAATTTACCAACCATTCCTTAATAAATTAAGTCCACAAGTGAATTTAAGTCCTCTAATGGAAAGAGGGCTCAAACCAAAAGTTACTTTGGGCAAGAAAAAAACATTATACCATTGGTAATGAACCGCCAAAGGGATTAAATCATTAAGCATGACATCTCAATCTCATGCTTAAACAAATAAATAGTTTCAAACCACTTTCAAAGCAAAGAAAAAAACAAGAAAGGTGGGAGGTTGCAGGGGTGATTAAGAGTGATCACAAGTATGGAAAGCCATAAACAATTGCTATCAACTCAAATAGGATGGTGGCTAAGGCCTAAACCACCAAACCTATGAGGACCATTACACTACAAACATGCAATACAAAACTCAAATGTAACAAGCAGCTAAAAAAAAGTCCTAAAACAGTGCTAAATAAGTCCTAAAATATGCTGGAATTAAGACCAAAATAGCTAGAACAATAAGCTAAAATATAGAGCATGCTAGGCTAGTAAGCAAGATACAAGGAGGAGAGGCTAACCCCTCTAATTTTGGACTTCAAAAAGTTTTTTTAGCCCCTAAAATAACTCTGAAATTCCGTATTTAAAAGCTCAAAAAAAGGTGACAACAAAGTGGGAAACATAAGGGTAAAGGCCTTGGAAGCTAGGTAGAAGGAATGGTGAGACACCCCTCCACCCTTATTGGCCTTAAACCACAAGTTTTAGCCCAAAATTTCAGAATTTAGACAGTCCAAAAACAGCCCAAAAACAGTACAAAAATGTGCTGGAATGAAGACAAAAGTAACTAAAACAATAAGTTAAAACATGGAGCAACTTAAGCTAGCAAACAAGCCAAAGGAGGGGTGGCTAACCCCTCCATTTTTGGGACTTCAAAACATGATTTTTAGCCTCTAAAAAACTCTAAAATTCAATGGTAAAAAGTTGGAAAAAAGTTAAGGAAGAGATGGGAAACACAAGTGTAAAGGCTTAGAGAATAAGGTTTGAAGAATGGTGGTTAACCCCTCTACCTTTAATAGCCTTAAACCACAAGCTTCAGCCCATAAAAACAATCCAAAAATAGTTCAAAATCAGCAAGAAAAGATAGAAAATAAGTAGTGCAAAAAAATGCTCAAAATTATACCTCTTGAAGAGGAATAACACTTTTGTTCACAAACCAATAAGTTCTCACTCTCAAGGGCTGAAATTTGGACTCAATAATCTCATACAGAAGAACTCCAATATTGGTTTAGGAAGTGTAGAAAGAGAGTGTATAGGTTGCAAGATAGACATTGAGAAAGAATTTCAAGAATTTGAGGTTTTGAAATTTTTTGTAACCTTAAACCACAAGGGAAGGCCTGGTATATATAGAAAAATAGCCCCTCAGGTCAAAAATATCAAGCTTGGAACAGTTGGAGCTTTTGGGGGACAACTGGCAAAAAATATCTGTGTTTTTCACCAGTGGCCGGCAGGCCAAAAGTGTGAATTGCCGGCCACAAATGGTGGCCTACTAGCCACCTGCCGGCCATAAAAATCTATTTCTAGGCCCGATTTCAAACAGGCATATCTCCTTCATCCGGACTCGATTTTAGGTCATTCTTGAGTCTAAATTGAAGTCCCAAAAGTCTAATTTTTAATGGTGGTAGCCTCACATATAAATTCTAAGTGTTCAAAGAGATATACCTATTTTAGTGAAGGTTGCTCATTTCTATCTAAAACAGATTGATGCCTAACTTCAAACGGCCATATCTCCCTCATCCAGACTCGGTTTTAGGAGCTTCTTAAGTCTAAATTGAAGCCCCAGAAGTCCAATTTCCAATGGTGGTGGCCTCACATCTAAAGTCCAAGTGCACAAAGAGATAGGCCTGATTTAGTGAAGGCTGCTTAGTTCTCTCTTAACGGTTTGATGCCCAACCATTTCCCTAACTAGTTTTCTTCCCTCTCCTCTTATTTTCTTCAACTCCAAATCTCTAAATAAGATGTTTTTAAATATTTTTTAAAGAGTTCACCTCCTTTTCATTTATTTTCACTCTGTCCTTGCTTGGTTTATCGAAAAGTGCAACATTTAACGAAATGTGAGTCTCGGAACATCGTAGAAATATTTTCAAAAATGTTTTGAAATAGAGGGTTTTAAGGTCTAAAATTGTTTTTCTCAAAAAAAATTTAGTCCAAAAATGGGGTGTAAGGTTGGGATTTAGAAACTCTTCTTGCTGAAGAAATCGATCATTTGTACAGCATATATTTCATCATCGAGTGATCAACCTGAGGTGCCTAAGTTTTAAGGGAGGTCAAAAATGGGGTGTCTACAGTATGTAAATAGTGGAGTTGGAAAATTGTCATTTCTCATCGATGGACATATGGATAGTTTATCTGTGGATAGTTTATCTATTGTGAAGTTTGTATAACTGCTTAGAAATATCTATTTTGGGCTATCGGTGGAGGATAGCTATGATTGTTGTAGAAATTGCATGAGGATTAGGTGAATTGAAACTAATATCGTATTGAATGTCATTGAATATGACTATGTGTTAATACATTGTATATGTATCATATTTGGGAGAAGAAAGGGGATGTACACCATGTTTGAGAGGAGAATGGGGATAGACTCCATTGAATTAAGTTGGCATGTGTATCCATAGTGAAAGTCCCAAAAATCGCACGTATATACATAGGTGCCAATTCTCGCAGATGAAATTTCCATAAAATGGCAGATTGAATTGTCTGTGTGGTAATTGTATTGGTAGAGAATTATTGGGATGTAATCTCAGTTGGATTATTTGGATAACAAGGGATTTAACTCATGGATTGAGATGAAATGAATTGCTATGAACTAAAGTAAGACTAAAACGGCTTGAGATGTAAAACTTAGCATAGTATGATCTTGTAACATCACGAATGATTTGTCAAAGGCATTGCATATGCACTCCATACTTATACTTTTGTTAGGATTCATATATTGTAATAGATGGTTTCTACTGGGCTTTGGCTCACCCTACTTGGGAAAACATTTTCAGGTGCCAGTGATATGATTTCGCTAAGGACTTAGCTTAGGACGATTATGGAGCTGAGAGCTCACTCTTGTTTATTTGTATTTATTTGCTTTTTGTACAAGCCTAGGGCTTTACCTGTATTGAGCTTCTAACTCATTTTGTTCTAACCAAGCATCGTCTTTGAATGTTGTAAGCCTGTAGGGCATTTTTATCCGCTTATTTTTCTTCCTTTCTTTTATTTGGAAACATATGCTATAAATTCAGGGTTAGGCTTTATGAATGTATGATGCATATGCTTCTCTTTTATATGTCATATCGAACTAATGGAAGATAACTTTATTGTTGTTATTATCATATAATGCTTATGGTGGATGGACTATTGTATTATTTTCGGGGCGTTACAGTGGGTCTCCCCTAGCTCTTTACAATACCTGCTTTTATGGTGGTATCGTCAAAAATTCAAAAATATGGGTAGACTCATCTGGGAAGCAATTCCATTGGCTATGCTTTGAAGCTTATGGATTGCGTAAAACAACATGGTATTTAACTGTAAAGCTCCTATCTGGGGAAATATTGTGGAAAGCATCAAGATCAAAGTGGCCACATGGGTGAAGTTTTCTAGTCATTTGCCTCATTACACAATCCATGACTTCATGCACTGTTTGGATGGATTGAAGGGCCATAAATTGAAGATTTCGATTGGATGATGATTTTTGTAGTTTTATTTTCTTTAATTTCAGTTTTGGTTGAGGTCTTGTCAACCTTTTTTTTTTGGTCTTCGCTTGCAAGTCCTTCTTTTCTTTCTTATTATTAATAAAATCTTTTCTTTGCTAATCAAAAAAAAGTAATGCACCAGTAGTTGCAATTAATTAATCTACCATAGTTAAAGTAAAAACAAACTTATTCTGGACTCATTTGTCAATAGGTTATTTTAATCAAAAAATCAATACAAAATTGTTACGCTCCTCTCTCTATTTTTTTATATGTTTTCTTCATAAAAAAAATTTTAAAAAAATTATTAAAATAACCAATACCCAGACAAGCCGTGAGATTACTCGAATTCAAAAACGGCATCGTTTTTTATTTTTTATTTTTTTTTCCTTCATTTTCTCTCTGTCGAAGATGAAGATGAAAATGAAGATGAGAGAAGAAAGAGAGAAGAGGGAGCTAGGAAGAGAGAGAGAGAGAGAGAGCACCAATCAACAACACATCATCATCACCATCATCATCAACACGAGATGATTCATCATCAACAAAGCAGCCTAACATCATCATCATCAACACTAGATCATCATCATCATCAACACCAGATGATGCATATTTCCTAATCTACAACACATCATCATTATCATCAACAACATCAACAACACATTATCATCATCAACACCAGATCAACAACAACAACACATTATCATCAACAACAACCAACAATCACACACACACACACACACACAAAAAAAAAAATGTAGAAGAATCGGAAATCGGAGACGGTGACTGGTTGTGGCTAAGCGGTGGAGAAGAATCGGAGATCAGAGGCGGCATCCGACATCGACTGGTTGTGGGCAAACGGTTGTGATTTGGTGATGGGTGGAACGCCTCTCTCTCTCTGTTCCCTATTCCTCTCTCTTCTCTCTCTTTCTCTTCTTCATTATTCTCTCTCTTCCTCACTCTGTTTCAATGCTTTCTTCTCTCTCTTCCCCGGTTTCAATGATATAAGGAGGGGGGAAAATTGCCCAAAACAACGTCATCTTTGGACAGTCGAGCCATTCGGGGCAATAGAATTTCAAGCGACAACGTATTATTGTTCCTCATCTGATTCTAGTCCGAGAACTTGTGGCAATAATGCTCTTCCAAGTCATATCAGCCAACCAAACAGTGCCCAAGATGCTGCCTAGATCAAATTGAAAAAAACACATCAAAGTAGATTGCCTCTCAAAACAAAAAAAAAAATAAATAAATAAATCAGTAAAGACACGGAAAACTGTCTAACAAATTAATCTTTGAAAAATCAAACTTTTTAATTTTTTTTTTTTCATTTACTTGTTGTGGGGATATATTTTCTGAATACCAACACGTGGCATGGTGACGCCGACGTGTCAGCCGAGGTGTCACGTGTCGTGGTAGTTAAGCCGAGATGATCTCGGAGTTGCCGAGGTTATCCCCGAAGATATCGGAATCCGAGATAAGCAGATAAGGGACAAGAGTCCTAAGGCAAAGAGGGGACTTAGCCAAGATAAGGATAAAGCTCTTAGGGAGTTTATCTTTATCTCTTAAAGAGTCCAAAGTAAGCACTAAAATTGGAGTTCATAGAAGTCATACTTCTAGTGGGACTTGGATTTAGTATATTATAAAAGAGAGGCACCCCCGTGGGTCTAAGGTATGCAATTTATGTTTTAAGTGTTAAGTTTTGCACTTGATTATCTTTGAGAAATATACTGACTTGATCGTCGGAGTGCCCCCGGGTGGAAGAACCACCGCTGGAGCCTTTTCTTTCTGTTTTAGGTTGCTGAAGCCATCTATTCTGCCTGTGCTCTCCAGTTGATCACTAAGCAAGCAGTGTGGTCAGATTTTCACTCACACAATTTGGCGCCGTCTGTGGGAACGAAGGAAGAATAGATGGCCAGTAACGGACAGCAGGAAAATATTGGGGATGATGCTCCCGCTGGGAGTGACAGACCAATTGACCTTGACATTGAAGGAGACAACCACAATACGGAAGCCCGCGACCAGGGTCACAAAGAGAACGACGTCATCCCGGAAGGCGACACGTCAAAAAGGACAAACCAAGGAAAGTACTACAATGAAGATAACCTCCAGGTATGGAGGGACAGGTGCCTACGGAGGGATGAGGAAGTAAAAGAATTGGCGAATAAGCTGGCAGACCTTCAGTCAGTCGTCAACTTCATGATGCAAAATAATGTTATGCAGCCACCATACCCGCTACAAGATACGCCGATGCCAGCAACCAACGCCCAAAGGGGCGGAAGAAAAACAATCCCCGACGTCCCTCAGCATACCAGGAGCGGAAGGCATTCTCACCGGCCTTCCAGGGAAGTCGGACGAGAAGAACCGAGGCAAGAGGAGTCCCAAAGGACGCACCGCACGAAGAATCCAAAGCCCAAAGAACATCGGCATGTTCAAAAGCAAGCACTCTGCTTTGATACAACCCATGGAGAAAGATCCAAACGGACCCACAACGAGGACGAAAGCAGTGTACCAAAAAGACTAAAATCCAAAGACAGCCGAGCTCCAGGGAGGAGCAAAGAAGACCTGAGGGACTACCTCAAAAGGAGGCGGCAGAATGCTGAAGCCGAGGTAAACTCCCCAGTAAAACCGAAAACAGCCTTCTCGGTGGAACTGGACAAATTCGAACCACCAAAGAGATTCAGCATGCCGAGGTTCCAAATTTATGATGGCAAGTCAGATCCAAACTTTCATGTTGGACTATACTTGAATTCAATGGCGTTATATAGCGGGAACGAGCCGTTGCTCTGCAAAGTATTCACCTCATCCTTTGGGGAAATTGCATCTAATTGGTTCCATAAATTACCAAAGGGAAGCATAAAGACATGGGAAGGCCTGGCCGAGATGTTTGTGGCCAGGTTCGTGACCAACAAGCTACAACCCCTGAGGGTTGATGCTTTGATGGCTCTAAGAATCACTAAGGAAGAAGGCCTTAGGGCCTATGCGAAGAGGTACTATGAGGTGTTCAACCGAATACCCGAATGCAACCAAGAGGTAGCGGTCGTGTCGTTCAAGAACAGCCTGAAAGATGACTGCCCGCTACGGAAGTCTTTGGCAAAAACATTGCCAAAAAGCATGGAAGAACTCATGGCAAGAATCGAGAAGTATGCCAGAGCCGAAGAAGATACATCGGGAAACAAAGAGATAAAACAAGAAAAGGGAAACGGCTCGCCGAAGCGAAGCCAAGGCAACAATGGACCGACCAAACAAGAAACAGAGTTGAGAAATAAACAGGCGGTAACAACAGTATTTCGGATCCCAATCCATAAAGTCTTAGATCAGATTCGAAATCAGCCCTATTTCAGGGCTCCGGCAAGAGCACCAGGGGAATTCATGGGAAGGAACGTTGGTAGACGTTGTGCCTACCACAATGAAGAAGGGCACCCAACTCAAGGTTGCAGAGCCTTGAAAGCACACTTGAAGGACCTGGTAAGACAAGGCCTTCTGAGGGACCTGATCGATGAGGCCAGGACCAGGAAAGAACAGGCAAGGTTGCCTCAAGCACCAGCAGCACCCCCTCCCCCAGCACAACTTCCACCAGCAGGAGGACCGAGAGTAGTTAATGTGATCCACTCTAGGGTCAACGAAAACGAAGTCAGAGGAGAGACCCAGAGGGTAAGACATTTACAGCATATCTACCAAGTCGGGGAGAAGAGACATCGGCCAGAAGAATGCCAAGGGCCGATGATAGCCTTTACTGAAGTCGACCTGGAATGGGTCCAACATCCGCATAATGATGCCTTGGTAGTATCCCTCCAGGTTGGGGAGTGCCAAGTAAAACGCATCCTAATAGATCAAGGCAGCTCCTGTGACATCATGTATGTCAGATGTTACAAGGAGCTAGGCCTTCACCCTGATGACTTAGAACAATCCAGCGGCCCGATAGTCGGCTTTAATGGAACGCTGACATGGCCACTGGGTGCAACAAGTCTGGAGGTACAAGCCGGCACTAAGAAGATCCAGACGGAATTCCTGGTAATTAACACGCCCTCACCATACAACATCATCTTGGGAAGGCCCCCTCAACGTTGTATCAACTACTCCGGTTCCCAACAGAGCATGGGATTGAAGAAGTCAGAGGGGATCAACTACAAGCAAAAAATTGCTCCATGACAGCAATGAAATCCACCTGTAGTATACGGGAGCCAAGAAACGTAGAAGTTGAAGATGAGGACATGGAGGCCCTAGAAGACGTCGGGAAGGAACCAGCCGAAAAGAGCGAAGAGGCGCTAAAAAAAGTTTTCGTCAAAGAGGACGACGAAGAGCGTTTCTTTCTTCTCGGCTCAAGCTTAGCTAGAGAAGAAGAGAAAGAACTGGAAGATTTCTTAAGGGCAAACATAGAGGTGTTCGCCTGGACACCTTATGAAATGCCAGGCATTGACCCCGAGGTCACTTGCCACAAACTGAATGTCGACAGAGCGGCAAAACCTGTGATTCAACAAGCCAGAAGACCGACGTTGATGAACGTCGAAGCAGTAGAAGAAGAGGTAGACAGACTCCTGGAGGCCAGGGCCATCCGAGAAGTTCAGTACCCAACATGGCTGTCCAACACAGTAGTAGTAAAAAAGAAGAATGGCAAATGGAGGGTTTGTGTAGACTTTACCAGCTTGCCCCAAAGACAGCTTTCCTTTGCCCAAAATCGACCAACTGGTAGACGCCACTTCAGGACATGAAAGGATGAGTTTTTTGGATGCATACAGAGGGTACCACCAGATTGCCATGTACCCTCCAGACGAGGAAAAAACCGCATTCATCACCCCTAAAGGCCTGTACTATTACAAGGTAATGCCTTTTGGGTTGAAAAACGCAGGAGCAACCTATCAGAGGTTAGTAACAAAGATGTTTAAGCATCTGATTGGCAAAACAGTAGAAGTCTACATCGACGATATGGTCGTAAAGACAAGGGAATCAAAGGGTCATCTTGCCGACCTAAAAGAGGTCTTTTACATACTCAAAAGATATCGGCTCCGACTCAACGCCTCAAAATGCACCTTTGGAGTTGGATCAGGTAAATTTTTAGGATATCTGGTAACAAGAAAGGGCATTGAGGCCAGCCCAGACCAAATCAAGGCCATCCTGGACTTACAGAGCCCGACATCGGCAAAGCAAGTTCAAGTGCTTACTGGAAGGGCCGCAGCCCTAAACAGATTCATCAGCAGAAGCTCAGATAAGTGCAGACCCTTCTTCAACCTGGTGAAAAAAGCCACGGACTTCCTATGGACAGAGGAATGTGAAGCCGCCTTAACCGACCTAAAAAAGTACTTGACCACAACTCCGGTTCTTTCCAACCCAGTACCAGGGGAGGAACTGTTTTTGTACTTAGCAGTCTCAGAACACGCAGTCAGTGCAGTGCTAATCCGAGAGAAAAAAGGAGAACAAAAGGCTGTTTATTCTGTAAGTAAAACTTTGGCCGACGCAGAAACAAGATACCTATCACTGGAAAAAATTAATGCTAGCCTTGGTAATGGCTTCAAAGAAATTGAGCCATTACTTTCAGGCACACAAGATTGTGGTCCTAACAGAGCACCCACTGAAGTCCTTGTTGCAACAAGGAGACTTAACAGGAAGGATAGCAAAATGGGCAGTAACACTGGGCTAGTTTGACATGGAGTTTAGGCCGAGAACAGCAATAAAGGGCCAAGTTTTGGCCGACTTCGTCGCAGAACTCGCACCTGAAGCCATCACACCTCGGGCTCCGTCGAGCCAAGATGAGCATTGTCCCAACAAGCAAAAAGAATCCCAGCCAAAGACAAAAAAGCAAGAGAAAGAGAAGCTCAGACCCTGCAGCATCTACATCGGCGATTCATTCAGACTATTCGTCGATGGAAGTTCAAACCGCCAGGGAGCAGGGGCAGGAGTACTGCTGATATCTCCAGATGGAGAAATAGTAGAACAGTCCATCCGTCTGGGGTTCAAAGCTTCCAATAATGAAGCAGAATATGAAGCATTAATTGCAGGGCTAAAGCTAGCAGCAGCAGCAGAGGCAGACGAGGTAATTGTTTTTTGTGATTCACAACTCATTGTTAACCAGTCAACAGGAGAATTTGCAGCCAGAGACGAAAGAATGTCGGCATATGCAAAGGAAGTCATCCGACTGGCAGCCCTATTTCAGAACTGCAGATTACTCCAAGTTAGCCGAGATGACAACACCCACACCGACGCGTTGGCTAACCTAGCCAGTTCAATTCAAACTGGAAGAACAAGGACAATTATGATCAATTACATGTCGGCCTCGAGCATAGACAAACAGAGCACCGAACAAGAAGCAATGTGCGTAGACTTGGGACCAAGCTGGATGGATGCAATCATTGCATTCCTAAAAGAGGGGAAGCTGCCAGAAAACCATAAGGAAGCACATAAAATCAGACTGAAGTCGGCCAGATTCAGCCTAACAGCAGAAGGCCATCTCCACAGAAGGTCCTTCACTGGACCGCTTTTAAGGTGCGTACACCCTTTGCAGGTTGAAGATTTTCTTTACGAAATCCATGAAGGAATTTGTGGAAGCCATGCTGGGGGCAGATCATTAGCCCACAGGGCCATTACCCAGGGGTATTGGTGGCCCTACATGCAAAAGGATGCCGAAGCCTATGTGAAGAAGTGCGAACAATGCCAAAGGTTTGCACCTTTGATACATCAGCCAGCTGCTGACCTAAACCCAGTATCCAGCCCTTGGCCGTTTGCCCAATGGGGCATGGATCTGGTTGGACAACTTCCCCAGGCAACTGGACAGAGAAAATACTTGCTGGTAGCAACAGAATACTTTACAAAATGGATAGAGGTAGAACCTCTTGCCAAAATCCGAGATGTGGACGTTAAGAATTTTATATGGAAAAACATTATCACCAGATTCGGGATTCCAAGAGCAATAGTTGCCGACAACGGGACACAATTTGACAGCAAACTCATCAAGAACTTTTGTGCAAAATTCAAGATCAAGAATTATTTCTTAATACCAAGTTTTCCCCAAAGCAATGGGCAAGCAGAGGCATCCAACAAAGTAATTCTGGATGGAATAAAGAAAAGGCTGCAGGCAGCAAAAGGAAAATGGGTAGACGAATTGCCCAATGTACTTTGGGCATATCAGACTACGCCGAGAAGATCAACAGGAGAATCCCCCTTTGCCATGGCTTATGGCACAGAAGCAGTCATCCCATTGGAGATCGGCATCCCAGGGATCAGAACCCAGGGAGTAGAGAATGGCACCAATGACGTACTCTTAGCCCGAGATCTGGATTTATTGGAAGAACGAAGAGAGAAAACTGCCATTCAGCTTGCAGTATACCAGCAACAGCTTGCCAGAGCCTACAACAAAAAAGTCAATCCAAGAGATTTTCAAGTCGGCGACCTAGTCCTGAGAAAAGTCGTCGGGAACAAGAAGGATCCCAGGGAAGGCAAGCTTGGCCCAAACTGGGAAGGACCCTACAGAATCACTTCAGTATTAGGCAATGGAGCTTATCGGCTTGAGGACAATGAGGGCAAAGCATTGCCCAGACCTTGGAATACCTGTAATTTGAAATTTTTCTATCATTAGATGTACACCATATTTTTGCCGATATCATCAATAAAGTCTTTTTAGAATTCTTTCAACACATATGATTGAGAAAGTTATACATTGATGTTTATTGAAGACACAATTAATATGAACCCAAGTCAAACTCAGGTTCACATTGGGGGCAAAAGAAAAAGCAAAGATTATTCCTTAATTCACTTGTTGAAATTTGTAGCAATTTACAAGTTGGAATTAAGCTGATTCCTTATCTTCACTTGTTGAAATTTGTAGCAATTTACAAGTTGAAGTTAAGCCGAGATTATTCCTTAATTCACTTGTTGAAATTTGTAGCAATTTACAAGTTGGAATTAAGCTGATTCCTTATCTTCACTTGTTGAAATTTGTAGCAATTTACAAGTTGAAGTTAAGCTGAGATTATTCCTTAATTCACTTGTTGAAATTTGTAGCAATTTACAAGTTGGAATTAAGCTGATTCCTTATCTTCACTTGTTGAAATTTGTAGCAATTTACAAGTTGAAGTTAAGCCGAGATTATTCCTTAATTCACTTGTCGAAATTTGTAGCAATTTACAAGTTGGAATTAAGCTGATTCCTTATCTTCACTTGTTGAAATTTGTAGCAATTTACAAGTTGAAGTTAAGCCGTGATTATTCCTTAATTCACTTGTTGAAATTTGTAGCAATTTACAAGTTAAAGTTAAGCCGTGATTATTCCTTAATTCACTTGTTGAAATTTGTAGCAAGTTACAAGTTGGAATTAAGCTGATTCCTTATCTTCACTTGTTGAAATTCGTAGCAATTTACAAGTTGAAGTTAAGCCGGGGTTATTGCTTAAGTTCTCATAGCAGTATGTGGGTTGTTTAAACCCTAAGGAAGATGCTTAACACTTGTTGAAATTTTAGCAATTTACAAGTTTATGTTAAGCCGACATATGATCACCAGCCGAGGAATACAGAAACTTACAAGTTGAAGTAAAGGCTAAGTGTATTGTTTAAACACTTGTTGAAATTTATTTACCACCTAGAAAAGTCTACAGTATATGTTAACACTTGTTGAAATTTGTAGCAATTTACAAGATTGCAGGTCAGTATTTTGCCGAAGTGAAAATTTTATAGTTATACCCGAGGTATGTAACCCCGAGAAGATTGCACAAAGGATACAACATGAAGAAGCATACAAAAATTTCTAAGTATAGAACTATGCAGAAGCAATCAACAGAACATCACAAGATTAAAAAGCATCTATAGAAAGAGCAGTTGCAGTTACATATTGAAAAAGTTACATCGGCCACAAAAAGGAGTTTTACATTGTCTGGAAACTAAAAAAGTACAAAGTACAAAGTACAGAAAAAAGAAGGAACAAAGTACAAAAGGCATTTTAAATCAAGACTCTTCAGTATCAGCAGCTACAGGGACTGGGACCTCGGACGATTCTGGTGGTACCTCGTCGGCCACTTTTTCCGCTTGTATCTCGGCATCAATCTCTGCGATTATTGTCTCAACACTTCTTTCCATCAAGAGAAGATCGAACGATAGCTGCCCAGTGACAATTTCCTTGGTTTCCCCCTCAACCTCATCACCCTCCTCATCCAAGGTTAAGTCCATAACCTGCTCAGCAGGAGGAGGGGACTTGGCTTCAGCACCATCCTTGGATTTCCTCACCAAGGCTTCCTCATCATTTTTCTCCTCATCCTCATCCTCAGCATCTGCCTCAGTCTCTGATTCGCCTTCAGGAGGAGGTGGAGGAAATGGTAAAGGAATAGCGTCGGCCTGGCACAATGGCGAGTCAGCAGGAAGATCAAGCTTCTTTATCAGGGACATCCAACCAAGAGAAAATCCCCTGTTGCATGCCTTCCTGACTTGAAGTTTATAATCCTCTGCGACGTCGGCCATACCCTGGGCATAGGCCTTCTCGTCGGCCTCTTTGACTTCGGCCTCTTTAGTGGCCAGAGCTTGCGGAAATTCTTTCTCCGCTTCGGCCTTCTTAGCCTCAGCCTCTCTTTTCTCGGCCTCAGCAACTTTTTTAACGGCCTCAGCGGATTCGGCCTTCTCAAGAGCTAAAGTTTGGGCCTTAGTAGCCGCCTCGGCCTGATCTTCCAATTTTTTCATCCTTGATTCAAGAGATCTGATCTCCTTCTTCATGGAAGATGCTTCCCTCTTCATATCAACCAATCTTTGCCGGTTTTCAAAAGATTGCATTGAAAATGAATGGGCATGCTGAATGGCCTAGGGAAAAACAGAAGTGTTAGGAAAAATTCTCAGTAGGAAACAGAAGGAGAAATCGCAAGTGCAAACAGGAACACTTACTTGAACGGAGTGTTGGAGCATGAGAGCGTAATTCTCATACTCGCTAAGCTTAGCATTTCGCTCCAAATCATTTGGAAGGAGAAGAGCAGTGCTGAGGGCGACACCAACATTAATATCGTCGGCACTTTCACTGGCCATGATAGGTCTATCCTCCAGAGTTAGTTCAGGAGCCCATGGAACGTCGGGCCTCTTTGACGCCGAGGTCGTTGCGGACGATGACCTTGGCCTCTTAGATTGTGTAGACCATGAGGGTTGGCCCTCAACAGACCTCTTGGTGGCAGCAGAGGTTGATTTTTTGCTTTCTGCCAGCTTAGAAATAGGCAAAGCATCCTCAGCCTCGGCATCTGTAGCCTTGGCCTTGGGCTGAGCCTTTTTAACTCTCTTTGGCTTTGGTGGGAGCGTTGATTGCGTTGGTACAGCCTCGGCAACAGTTGGAAGGTCGGCAAGAAGATCTTGAACGACAGGCCTTGGACGAACCATCTCGGCAGTCTTTACAAGTCTTCATCGACGTTTACGTTCCGGAATTGGTATTAAGTAGGGGGCCGAAGTTGATGGAAGATCGGCTGGGTCAGAGGTGGATCCTTGATCTGTTCGGGATGAAGAAGCGGTTACAGTTGTAGTGGTAGGTGGAGAGAGACTCTTTTTCTTCCTTTTTGGGATATCGGGCAAAGTGGATTTATATGTAGGGATAAAGTTTAGTAACAATGGGGCTTTTCGTTTGTGGACTGGAAGGTCAAGGAGTTTTTTCAAATCTGTTCCTGGGAAGAAGGATTGGCGGAAGTTTTTCGGTGGCTGATGAAGATCTGCAGGACAAAGAAACAGATGTCAGAAACAGAAAGTATTAAAGACTTAAATAAAAACAACTAAGTGTTGGCTCAGGGCTCTTACCCTTGCCCTCTGAAATTGTTCGAGGAATAGGGTAGAGGTGGACATCTTCGTCTGGGCCAAATTCCCAATTTCCCGACGCAATAACAAAGTCATCTCCAGCCCCCTTGTTGGAGTCTGGAAGGTCGGCTACAATTTTAAACTGGGTGGATCTCGGCTTAAGGTAATAAACGAAGCCCCTATCCTTCAGGTTGAGGGGACACATGGTATAGCAGTACTGAAGGTCGGCCAGGGTGATTCTAAGATTCTCCTGCCTAGCTAAAGCTATAATACCGTTAATCACCCTATATGAGTTGATAGTAAGTTGCATGGGGTTCAACCTGTAGAAATAAAGAACTTCACGAAAAAGGGGGTGAAGTGGAAGCCGAAGTCCACATTCGGTAAAAGCAACTATAGGAAAAGGCATTGTATGATCTGTGGGCATGATAGTATCATTATCCCCAGCTAGCTTAAGGTGAACATCAGCTGGGATAGAGAATTCCTGCCTAAAGTATTCAAGTTTTGTTGGGGTATTTACCCTATGCCTCCGCATGCCCATTATGTCAGTTTAAAATATGTTTCAGAAGATGGGCGTTTTAAGAAGGGTTACAAGAACCTCGGCAAAGACCTAGGAAAGGGCTGATAAGGCTTGTTTCAGTTTTCCCTAAATTTGAAGGTTCTACGCACAAATCCCAAACCTAAGAACTATAAAGATCAAGATCGAAGGCACAGATCTGGGACAGACACAAAAAAGAGAAAACAAAGACGAAGTTTCAGATTCAAGAACAAAGAGGGACTATCAGAAATACGAAGAATATAAAGGGATAAAGGTCAAGAATTATGGCAAGAAAAATATTAAAACAGTACAAATGTTCAAAATATGGGAGAAATCAAGCAACAAAGCAGTAATGGTAAAAACGCATAAAGAGAGTTAAGAATGAAAGGAAAGGTTCTTACCAGAACAAATGAAGCCGGGGCAATGTTCTCCGAGCTCAGAAATCGGTTGCAAATAGCAAAGAAAGCTTCACAAGAATGGGAGATTAAGGACAGTTCCAGAAGAGAGATCGAAGCAATGGCAGATTCGAAGAAGAAAGAGCTTTCGAAGAGAGAAAGAGCAAGAAATCAGAAAGAAAAAGTGAAGGAAAAATAGAGGCAAAAAAGAGTTTTGTTAAAAACTTGAAACGGTGGCAAACTTAGGGCAATTATTACGCCTGGAGCAACGCAGGCGTCAGGCGGCGCAGACAAATGACAGACAGCTCTCAGGCGCGTCACAGACACGCTCCAATGAAAACAAAACACGTGGAAAGAAACGGTTAGATATGCATGACAGCTCATGCGCGTGGGAAAGTACGATCGAAACCTTGTTCTCCGAAGAGAACACGTCGGCTGGAATAGGATTATCTCGGCTGAACAGTTCTTGAGCAATTACTCAGAAAAGAAATGTTGAAATGTCGGTATAGGTTCCATCACCTCAGAATGCCGAGGTAATAGAACCTAGGGGGCAGTTGTGGGGATATATTTTCTGAATACCAACACGTGGCATGGTGACGCCGACGTGTCAGCCGAGGTGCCACGTGTCATGGTAGTTAAGCCGAGATGATCTCGGAGTTGCCGAGGTTATCCCCGAAGATATCGGAATCCGAGATAAGCAGATAAGGGACAAGAGTCCTAAGGCAAAGAGGGGACTTAGCCAAGATAAGGATAAAGCTCTTAGGGAGTTTATCTTTATCTCTTAAAGAGTCCAAAGTAAGCACTAAAATTGGAGTTCATAGAAGTCATACTTCTAGTGGGACTTGGATTTAGTATATTATAAAAGAGAGGCACCCCCGTGGGTCTAAGGTATGCAATTTATGTTTTAAGTGTTAAGTTTTGCACTTGATTATCTTTGAGAAATATACTGACTTGATCGTCGGAGTGCCCCCGGGTGGAAGAACCACCGCCGGAGCCTTTTCTTTCTGTTTCAGGTTGCTGAAACCATCTATTCTACCTGTGCTCTCCAGTTGATCACTAAGCAAGCAGTGTGGTCAAATTTTCACTCACACACTTGTGTACATAGCCCCAAAGTAGAGTTAAAATGGTGAAAAACTACTTACATTACACTACAAGTTTTTGCTGGTGTGCAACGAACCACTAAGGCCTAATTTGGGACTGATTTTTTAGATAATTTTATGACTTAAAAACTTTAACTTTAGTGTTTCGCATTTGCTCAGACTTTTTTTAGATGGAATGGAAGAGCCAAAAACACTTTCATAATATTTGTTTTGCATCCACAATTAATAAAATTTCATTCATATAGAAAATGAAACCAAACTTCCAAAATTACAATCTCTCATGGATTGAAATAAATATCAACAAATTCTTTAAAAATGTATTTGAATTTGGTTGCACCAAGATTTTTCTACATCCTTTTCGGTTGTTAATTTTTATAATCTTAAAAACAAGAAAAAAAAAAAAACAAAAGAAATTTGCTAATCTTGTTTACCATTTGAGCCCTTAGGCTTATGTTTGTGCTTCTAGTTGGATTCATTTTTATTTTGGGTAAACTATCAATAGGTCATAATAGTAGAATTTAATTGTCATCAAGTCCAATTGAAACTAAGGCATAATAAAATCGTCACTAAAAATAATTTTTTGTAACGATTTTTTGCATGTCACTAAAATTTGACAATTAGTGTATTTTTTTGTCACAATTTTTATAAATTGTCGTTAAAACTTACAATTAGTGGTTGTCGCTGGAAATTAAAACCTAGTGACTTTATTTTTTTTTTTTGACGATTTTCGCTCTAAAACTTATAATTAACGACATTTTTGTAACAAAATTTTCAAATTATTGCTAAAAATTAATAATTATGGACGTTTTAAATAGTGTTTAATGAAAAACGTCATTAATTATTATAGAATCCATTGAACAATAAGTCCACCTATTAAGACCTATACGTAAGTCCCCCTTCTATTTTCTATGTCCACTTGCTCTAAAACACAAATGCCATAAAATTTTATTTTCTTGTTTAGTAATGTTATACAAAAAAAAAAATTTAAGAAAATTAATATAAAAAATGTGATGTTATTTAATTATATTACTTTAAAACAAAAAATTCAAAATAATTTATATTCTTAAAAATATCACTTTTATTTGATGTAGCTTTCGCTCTTCAAATATCTATCTATCTATCTATCTATCTATACTATATATATAAACAAATGTAGTGGAGTATGAGAATTCTCCAAACTCTTAATACTAAATTCTTATAAATTATCTCTCCTATGTGTCACTTTTCAATTCTCCCCTCCCACTTTTCTTAATTTTTAATTATTTGCCAATTATCTAAATCTCAAAAGCCAAAAGAATTATATATATTTAAATAAAATGATAAATATTTAAATATGAGCAACAAAGAGGTAGAGATAAAAATATAAAATAAATAAAATAAAAAGATAACTATTCAAATTTCAACTACAAAATAATATAAAGAGTCAAATAAAAGATAAAATAAATAAATAAATAAAAAATATTACGAGTCAATTAATTATAAAAATAAAAAAGTTAACTATTTATATATGAACAATTAAAAAAAATTTAAATAAAAAAATATTACGAGTCAAATGATTTTTAAAATAAAAAGGTAATTATGTTTATATGAATAAAAAATAAATATAGACGAAAAAATATACAAAAATAAAAATATAACTATTTAATGAAAATTCAAATAAAAGATAACAAAATATTTAAATAAAAAAAATAAGATTGGGATATAAATATCCCAAAAAGACGATAATTTTTTTAACGATCTATATTTATCTTTTGTTAGTTTGTTATAGAATTTCTATATATTTCAACTTAATCTTTTTAAAGTTTATCTTTAAGTGGAACTTAATATTTTATCTTTTAAAATCATCAATTACTTATCCACACAAATTTTAAACATGATAGAATTCCATATATATCTTTTGTTTAAACATAATCTAAAATAAATAAAATAAAAAGATAACTATTCAAATTTCAACTACAAAATAATATAAAAAGTCAAATAAAAGATAAAAATAAATAAATAAATAAATAAAAAATATTACGAGTCAATTAATTATAAAAATAAAAAAGTTAACTATTTATATATGAACAATTAAAAAAATTTAAATAAAAAAATATTACGAGTCAAATGATTTTTAAAATAAAAAGGTAATTATGTATATATGAATAACAAATAAATATAGATGAAAAAATATACAAAAATAAAAATATAACTATTTAATGAAAATTCAAATAAAAGATAACAAAATATTTAAATAAAAAAAAGAATAAGATTGGGATATAAATATCCCAAAAAGATGATAATTTTTTTAACGATCTATATTTATCTTTTGTTAGTTTGTTATAGAATTTCTATATATTTCAACTTAATCTTTTTAAAATTTATCTTTAAGTGGAACTTAATATTTTATCTTTTAAAATCATCAATTAGTTATCCATACAAATTTTAAACATGATAAAATTCCATATATATCTTTTGTTTAAACATAATCTTTTTAATATAAAAACAAGTTCCTGCAAAAGAAACCATGAATAGAAAATTGGGGGGAAAACAATCAACATTGAGCTATTTCTGATCCCTTTTCGGTACCTAAAAATCTTAAATATTTGCTTTACATTTGAAATGTGTACTTGCATGAGTTTTTGTATTTGTAAGAAAGTGAGTTCATATAAATGAACATTATTATTTTTTAAAATTTTTTTTTTGTTACAATCTGTATTTTTCCTTATTTCTTTCTTTTTGTTAATAATTTGTCATTTAATTGAGATTTTATTCTTTTTTTATATTTATAAAAGCATTGCTATTATCAATTTGTAACTCTCTCACTTATTGATTATTTGTGTTTAATTTTTTTTTTTTTTTGGTGTAGATGTTAGATTGAAAATGAAGAATCAAAATTTATTGGATATGGGTTATACTTTAAATGTATTCATCAGCTGATTTTTTATTGTTGATTATCCTATTGAAATAATTAATGATTAAATTTATTTTTAGTAACTCATTTTCTTTGAGAACTAAACCACAAATTTCTTCTTTGTTTAAATTTTTTATTTATTTATTTAGATTCAGAGTTTGAGCAAATGGAAGATATCTTATATTTAAAATGTTAATTTTTTTTTTTTTGAATAATTTAAATATTTATATTCTTTATGTTTGTCAATTCAAGTATAATGCATTTTCAAACATTTTTATCCGCTTATTTTTCTTCCTTTCTTTTATTTGGAAACATATGCTATAAATTCAGGGTTAGGCTTTATGAATGTATGATGCATATGCTTCTCTTTTATATGTCATATCGAACTAATGGAAGATAACTTTATTGTTGTTATTATCATATAATGCTTATGGTGGATGGACTATTGTATTATTTTCGGGGCGTTACAGTGGGTCTCCCCTAGCTCTTTACAATACCTGCTTTTATGGTGGTATCGTCAAAAATTCAAAAATATGGGTAGACTCATCTGGGAAGCAATTCCATTGGCTATGCTTTGAAGCTTATGGATTGCGTAAAACAACATGGTATTTAACTGTAAAGCTCCTATCTGGGGAAATATTGTGGAAAGCATCAAGATCAAAGTGGCCACATGGGTGAAGTTTTCTAGTCATTTGCCTCATTACACAATCCATGACTTCATGCACTGTTTGGATGGATTGAAGGGCCATAAATTGAAGATTTCGATTGGATGATGATTTTTGTAGTTTTATTTTCTTTAATTTCAGTTTTGGTTGAGGTCTTGTCAACCTTTTTTTTTTGGTCTTCGCTTGCAAGTCCTTCTTTTCTTTCTTATTATTAATAAAATCTTTTCTTTGCTAATCAAAAAAAAGTAATGCACCAGTAGTTGCAATTAATTAATCTACCATAGTTAAAGTAAAAACAAACTTATTCTGGACTCATTTGTCAATAGGTTATTTTAATCAAAAAATCAATACAAAATTGTTACGCTCCTCTCTCTATTTTTTTATATGTTTTCTTCATAAAAAAAATTTTAAAAAAATTATTAAAATAACCAATACCCAGACAAGCCGTGAGATTACTCGAATTCAAAAACGGCATCGTTTTTTATTTTTTATTTTTTTTTCCTTCATTTTCTCTCTGTCGAAGATGAAGATGAAAATGAAGATGAGAGAAGAAAGAGAGAAGAGGGAGCTAGGAAGAGAGAGAGAGAGAGAGAGCACCAATCAACAACACATCATCATCACCATCATCATCAACACGAGATGATTCATCATCAACAAAGCAGCCTAACATCATCATCATCAACACTAGATCATCATCATCATCAACACCAGATGATGCATATTTCCTAATCTACAACACATCATCATTATCATCAACAACATCAACAACACATTATCATCATCAACACCAGATCAACAACAACAACACATTATCATCAACAACAACCAACAATCACACACACACACACACACACAAAAAAAAAAATGTAGAAGAATCGGAAATCGGAGACGGTGACTGGTTGTGGCTAAGCGGTGGAGAAGAATCGGAGATCAGAGGCGGCATCCGACATCGACTGGTTGTGGGCAAACGGTTGTGATTTGGTGATGGGTGGAACGCCTCTCTCTCTCTGTTCCCTATTCCTCTCTCTTCTCTCTCTTTCTCTTCTTCATTATTCTCTCTCTTCCTCACTCTGTTTCAATGCTTTCTTCTCTCTCTTCCCCGGTTTCAATGATATAAGGAGGGGGGAAAATTGCCCAAAACAACGTCATCTTTGGACAGTCGAGCCATTCGGGGCAATAGAATTTCAAGCGACAACGTATTATTGTTCCTCATCTGATTCTAGTCCGAGAACTTGTGGCAATAATGCTCTTCCAAGTCATATCAGCCAACCAAACAGTGCCCAAGATGCTGCCTAGATCAAATTGAAAAAAACACATCAAAGTAGATTGCCTCTCAAAACAAAAAAATAAATAAATAAATAAATCAGTAAAGACACGGAAAACTGTCTAACAAATTAATCTTTGAAAAATCAAACTTTTTAATTTTTTTTTTTTCATTTACTTGTTGTGGGGATATATTTTCTGAATACCAACACGTGGCATGGTGACGCCGACGTGTCAGCCGAGGTGTCACGTGTCGTGGTAGTTAAGCCGAGATGATCTCGGAGTTGCCGAGGTTATCCCCGAAGATATCGGAATCCGAGATAAGCAGATAAGGGACAAGAGTCCTAAGGCAAAGAGGGGACTTAGCCAAGATAAGGATAAAGCTCTTAGGGAGTTTATCTTTATCTCTTAAAGAGTCCAAAGTAAGCACTAAAATTGGAGTTCATAGAAGTCATACTTCTAGTGGGACTTGGATTTAGTATATTATAAAAGAGAGGCACCCCCGTGGGTCTAAGGTATGCAATTTATGTTTTAAGTGTTAAGTTTTGCACTTGATTATCTTTGAGAAATATACTGACTTGATCGTCGGAGTGCCCCCGGGTGGAAGAACCACCGCTGGAGCCTTTTCTTTCTGTTTTAGGTTGCTGAAGCCATCTATTCTGCCTGTGCTCTCCAGTTGATCACTAAGCAAGCAGTGTGGTCAGATTTTCACTCACACAATTTGGCGCCGTCTGTGGGAACGAAGGAAGAATAGATGGCCAGTAACGGACAGCAGGAAAATATTGGGGATGATGCTCCCGCTGGGAGTGACAGACCAATTGACCTTGACATTGAAGGAGACAACCACAATACGGAAGCCCGCGACCAGGGTCACAAAGAGAACGACGTCATCCCGGAAGGCGACACGTCAAAAAGGACAAACCAAGGAAAGTACTACAATGAAGATAACCTCCAGGTATGGAGGGACAGGTGCCTACGGAGGGATGAGGAAGTAAAAGAATTGGCGAATAAGCTGGCAGACCTTCAGTCAGTCGTCAACTTCATGATGCAAAATAATGTTATGCAGCCACCATACCCGCTACAAGATACGCCGATGCCAGCAACCAACGCCCAAAGGGGCGGAAGAAAAACAATCCCCGACGTCCCTCAGCATACCAGGAGCGGAAGGCATTCTCACCGGCCTTCCAGGGAAGTCGGACGAGAAGAACCGAGGCAAGAGGAGTCCCAAAGGACGCACCGCACGAAGAATCCAAAGCCCAAAGAACATCGGCATGTTCAAAAGCAAGCACTCTGCTTTGATACAACCCATGGAGAAAGATCCAAACGGACCCACAACGAGGACGAAAGCAGTGTACCAAAAAGACTAAAATCCAAAGACAGCCGAGCTCCAGGGAGGAGCAAAGAAGACCTGAGGGACTACCTCAAAAGGAGGCGGCAGAATGCTGAAGCCGAGGTAAACTCCCCAGTAAAACCGAAAACAGCCTTCTCGGTGGAACTGGACAAATTCGAACCACCAAAGAGATTCAGCATGCCGAGGTTCCAAATTTATGATGGCAAGTCAGATCCAAACTTTCATGTTGGACTATACTTGAATTCAATGGCGTTATATAGCGGGAACGAGCCGTTGCTCTGCAAAGTATTCACCTCATCCTTTGGGGAAATTGCATCTAATTGGTTCCATAAATTACCAAAGGGAAGCATAAAGACATGGGAAGGCCTGGCCGAGATGTTTGTGGCCAGGTTCGTGACCAACAAGCTACAACCCCTGAGGGTTGATGCTTTGATGGCTCTAAGAATCACTAAGGAAGAAGGCCTTAGGGCCTATGCGAAGAGGTACTATGAGGTGTTCAACCGAATACCCGAATGCAACCAAGAGGTAGCGGTCGTGTCGTTCAAGAACAGCCTGAAAGATGACTGCCCGCTACGGAAGTCTTTGGCAAAAACATTGCCAAAAAGCATGGAAGAACTCATGGCAAGAATCGAGAAGTATGCCAGAGCCGAAGAAGATACATCGGGAAACAAAGAGATAAAACAAGAAAAGGGAAACGGCTCGCCGAAGCGAAGCCAAGGCAACAATGGACCGACCAAACAAGAAACAGAGTTGAGAAATAAACAGGCGGTAACAACAGTATTTCGGATCCCAATCCATAAAGTCTTAGATCAGATTCGAAATCAGCCCTATTTCAGGGCTCCGGCAAGAGCACCAGGGGAATTCATGGGAAGGAACGTTGGTAGACGTTGTGCCTACCACAATGAAGAAGGGCACCCAACTCAAGGTTGCAGAGCCTTGAAAGCACACTTGAAGGACCTGGTAAGACAAGGCCTTCTGAGGGACCTGATCGATGAGGCCAGGACCAGGAAAGAACAGGCAAGGTTGCCTCAAGCACCAGCAGCACCCCCTCCCCCAGCACAACTTCCACCAGCAGGAGGACCGAGAGTAGTTAATGTGATCCACTCTAGGGTCAACGAAAACGAAGTCAGAGGAGAGACCCAGAGGGTAAGACATTTACAGCATATCTACCAAGTCGGGGAGAAGAGACATCGGCCAGAAGAATGCCAAGGGCCGATGATAGCCTTTACTGAAGTCGACCTGGAATGGGTCCAACATCCGCATAATGATGCCTTGGTAGTATCCCTCCAGGTTGGGGAGTGCCAAGTAAAACGCATCCTAATAGATCAAGGCAGCTCCTGTGACATCATGTATGTCAGATGTTACAAGGAGCTAGGCCTTCACCCTGATGACTTAGAACAATCCAGCGGCCCGATAGTCGGCTTTAATGGAACGCTGACATGGCCACTGGGTGCAACAAGTCTGGAGGTACAAGCCGGCACT
Organism: Camellia sinensis; assembly: GCF_055761805.1. NCBI lineage: Eukaryota > Viridiplantae > Streptophyta > Magnoliopsida > Ericales > Theaceae > Camellia > Camellia sinensis. The sequence continues at coordinate 152,984,514 of NC_138968.1, read as the reverse complement.
AAGAAGATCCAGACGGAATTCCTGGTAATTAACACGCCCTCACCATACAACATCATCTTGGGAAGGCCCCCTCAACGTTGTATCAACTACTCCGGTTCCCAACAGAGCATGGGATTGAAGAAGTCAGAGGGGATCAACTACAAGCAAAAAATTGCTCCATGACAGCAATGAAATCCACCTGTAGTATACGGGAGCCAAGAAACGTAGAAGTTGAAGATGAGGACATGGAGGCCCTAGAAGACGTCGGGAAGGAACCAGCCGAAAAGAGCGAAGAGGCGCTAAAAAAAGTTTTCGTCAAAGAGGACGACGAAGAGCGTTTCTTTCTTCTCGGCTCAAGCTTAGCTAGAGAAGAAGAGAAAGAACTGGAAGATTTCTTAAGGGCAAACATAGAGGTGTTCGCCTGGACACCTTATGAAATGCCAGGCATTGACCCCGAGGTCACTTGCCACAAACTGAATGTCGACAGAGCGGCAAAACCTGTGATTCAACGAGCCAGAAGACCGACGTTGATGAACGTCGAAGCAGTAGAAGAAGAGGTAGACAGACTCCTGGAGGCCAGGGCCATCCGAGAAGTTCAGTACCCAACATGGCTGTCCAACACAGTAGTAGTAAAAAAGAAGAATGGCAAATGGAGGGTTTGTGTAGACTTTACCAGCTTGCCCCAAAGACAGCTTTCCTTTGCCCAAAATCGACCAACTGGTAGACGCCACTTCAGGACATGAAAGGATGAGTTTTTTGGATGCATACAGAGGGTACCACCAGATTGCCATGTACCCTCCAGACGAGGAAAAAACCGCATTCATCACCCCTAAAGGCCTGTACTATTACAAGGTAATGCCTTTTGGGTTGAAAAACGCAGGAGCAACCTATCAGAGGTTAGTAACAAAGATGTTTAAGCATCTGATTGGCAAAACAGTAGAAGTCTACATCGACGATATGGTCGTAAAGACAAGGGAATCAAAGGGTCATCTTGCCGACCTAAAAGAGGTCTTTTACATACTCAAAAGATATCGGCTCCGACTCAACGCCTCAAAATGCACCTTTGGAGTTGGATCAGGTAAATTTTTAGGATATCTGGTAACAAGAAAGGGCATTGAGGCCAGCCCAGACCAAATCAAGGCCATCCTGGACTTACAGAGCCCGACATCGGCAAAGCAAGTTCAAGTGCTTACTGGAAGGGCCGCAGCCCTAAACAGATTCATCAGCAGAAGCTCAGATAAGTGCAGACCCTTCTTCAACCTGGTGAAAAAAGCCACGGACTTCCTATGGACAGAGGAATGTGAAGCCGCCTTAACCGACCTAAAAAAGTACTTGACCACAACTCCGGTTCTTTCCAACCCAGTACCAGGGGAGGAACTGTTTTTGTACTTAGCAGTCTCAGAACACGCAGTCAGTGCAGTGCTAATCCGAGAGAAAAAAGGAGAACAAAAGGCTGTTTATTCTGTAAGTAAAACTTTGGCCGACGCAGAAACAAGATACCTATCACTGGAAAAAATTAATGCTAGCCTTGGTAATGGCTTCAAAGAAATTGAGCCATTACTTTCAGGCACACAAGATTGTGGTCCTAACAGAGCACCCACTGAAGTCCTTGTTGCAACAAGGAGACTTAACAGGAAGGATAGCAAAATGGGCAGTAACACTGGGCTAGTTTGACATGGAGTTTAGGCCGAGAACAGCAATAAAGGGCCAAGTTTTGGCCGACTTCGTCGCAGAACTCGCACCTGAAGCCATCACACCTCGGGCTCCGTCGAGCCAAGATGAGCATTGTCCCAACAAGCAAAAAGAATCCCAGCCAAAGACAAAAAAGCAAGAGAAAGAGAAGCTCAGACCCTGCAGCATCTACATCGGCGATTCATTCAGACTATTCGTCGATGGAAGTTCAAACCGCCAGGGAGCAGGGGCAGGAGTACTGCTGATATCTCCAGATGGAGAAATAGTAGAACAGTCCATCCGTCTGGGGTTCAAAGCTTCCAATAATGAAGCAGAATATGAAGCATTAATTGCAGGGCTAAAGCTAGCAGCAGCAGCAGAGGCAGACGAGGTAATTGTTTTTTGTGATTCACAACTCATTGTTAACCAGTCAACAGGAGAATTTGCAGCCAGAGACGAAAGAATGTCGGCATATGCAAAGGAAGTCATCCGACTGGCAGCCCTATTTCAGAACTGCAGATTACTCCAAGTTAGCCGAGATGACAACACCCACACCGACGCGTTGGCTAACCTAGCCAGTTCAATTCAAACTGGAAGAACAAGGACAATTATGATCAATTACATGTCGGCCTCGAGCATAGACAAACAGAGCACCGAACAAGAAGCAATGTGCGTAGACTTGGGACCAAGCTGGATGGATGCAATCATTGCATTCCTAAAAGAGGGGAAGCTGCCAGAAAACCATAAGGAAGCACATAAAATCAGACTGAAGTCGGCCAGATTCAGCCTAACAGCAGAAGGCCATCTCCACAGAAGGTCCTTCACTGGACCGCTTTTAAGGTGCGTACACCCTTTGCAGGTTGAAGATTTTCTTTACGAAATCCATGAAGGAATTTGTGGAAGCCATGCTGGGGGCAGATCATTAGCCCACAGGGCCATTACCCAGGGGTATTGGTGGCCCTACATGCAAAAGGATGCCGAAGCCTATGTGAAGAAGTGCGAACAATGCCAAAGGTTTGCACCTTTGATACATCAGCCAGCTGCTGACCTAAACCCAGTATCCAGCCCTTGGCCGTTTGCCCAATGGGGCATGGATCTGGTTGGACAACTTCCCCAGGCAACTGGACAGAGAAAATACTTGCTGGTAGCAACAGAATACTTTACAAAATGGATAGAGGTAGAACCTCTTGCCAAAATCCGAGATGTGGACGTTAAGAATTTTATATGGAAAAACATTATCACCAGATTCGGGATTCCAAGAGCAATAGTTGCCGACAACGGGACACAATTTGACAGCAAACTCATCAAGAACTTTTGTGCAAAATTCAAGATCAAGAATTATTTCTTAATACCAAGTTTTCCCCAAAGCAATGGGCAAGCAGAGGCATCCAACAAAGTAATTCTGGATGGAATAAAGAAAAGGCTGCAGGCAGCAAAAGGAAAATGGGTAGACGAATTGCCCAATGTACTTTGGGCATATCAGACTACGCCGAGAAGATCAACAGGAGAATCCCCCTTTGCCATGGCTTATGGCACAGAAGCAGTCATCCCATTGGAGATCGGCATCCCAGGGATCAGAACCCAGGGAGTAGAGAATGGCACCAATGACGTACTCTTAGCCCGAGATCTGGATTTATTGGAAGAACGAAGAGAGAAAACTGCCATTCAGCTTGCAGTATACCAGCAACAGCTTGCCAGAGCCTACAACAAAAAAGTCAATCCAAGAGATTTTCAAGTCGGCGACCTAGTCCTGAGAAAAGTCGTCGGGAACAAGAAGGATCCCAGGGAAGGCAAGCTTGGCCCAAACTGGGAAGGACCCTACAGAATCACTTCAGTATTAGGCAATGGAGCTTATCGGCTTGAGGACAATGAGGGCAAAGCATTGCCCAGACCTTGGAATACCTGTAATTTGAAATTTTTCTATCATTAGATGTACACCATATTTTTGCCGATATCATCAATAAAGTCTTTTTAGAATTCTTTCAACACATATGATTGAGAAAGTTATACATTGATGTTTATTGAAGACACAATTAATATGAACCCAAGTCAAACTCAGGTTCACATTGGGGGCAAAAGAAAAAGCAAAGATTATTCCTTAATTCACTTGTTGAAATTTGTAGCAATTTACAAGTTGGAATTAAGCTGATTCCTTATCTTCACTTGTTGAAATTTGTAGCAATTTACAAGTTGAAGTTAAGCCGAGATTATTCCTTAATTCACTTGTTGAAATTTGTAGCAATTTACAAGTTGGAATTAAGCTGATTCCTTATCTTCACTTGTTGAAATTTGTAGCAATTTACAAGTTGAAGTTAAGCTGAGATTATTCCTTAATTCACTTGTTGAAATTTGTAGCAATTTACAAGTTGGAATTAAGCTGATTCCTTATCTTCACTTGTTGAAATTTGTAGCAATTTACAAGTTGAAGTTAAGCCGAGATTATTCCTTAATTCACTTGTCGAAATTTGTAGCAATTTACAAGTTGGAATTAAGCTGATTCCTTATCTTCACTTGTTGAAATTTGTAGCAATTTACAAGTTGAAGTTAAGCCGTGATTATTCCTTAATTCACTTGTTGAAATTTGTAGCAATTTACAAGTTAAAGTTAAGCCGTGATTATTCCTTAATTCACTTGTTGAAATTTGTAGCAAGTTACAAGTTGGAATTAAGCTGATTCCTTATCTTCACTTGTTGAAATTCGTAGCAATTTACAAGTTGAAGTTAAGCCGGGGTTATTGCTTAAGTTCTCATAGCAGTATGTGGGTTGTTTAAACCCTAAGGAAGATGCTTAACACTTGTTGAAATTTTAGCAATTTACAAGTTTATGTTAAGCCGACATATGATCACCAGCCGAGGAATACAGAAACTTACAAGTTGAAGTAAAGGCTAAGTGTATTGTTTAAACACTTGTTGAAATTTATTTACCACCTAGAAAAGTCTACAGTATATGTTAACACTTGTTGAAATTTGTAGCAATTTACAAGATTGCAGGTCAGTATTTTGCCGAAGTGAAAATTTTATAGTTATACCCGAGGTATGTAACCCCGAGAAGATTGCACAAAGGATACAACATGAAGAAGCATACAAAAATTTCTAAGTATAGAACTATGCAGAAGCAATCAACAGAACATCACAAGATTAAAAAGCATCTATAGAAAGAGCAGTTGCAGTTACATATTGAAAAAGTTACATCGGCCACAAAAAGGAGTTTTACATTGTCTGGAAACTAAAAAAGTACAAAGTACAAAGTACAGAAAAAAGAAGGAACAAAGTACAAAAGGCATTTTAAATCAAGACTCTTCAGTATCAGCAGCTACAGGGACTGGGACCTCGGACGATTCTGGTGGTACCTCGTCGGCCACTTTTTCCGCTTGTATCTCGGCATCAATCTCTGCGATTATTGTCTCAACACTTCTTTCCATCAAGAGAAGATCGAACGATAGCTGCCCAGTGACAATTTCCTTGGTTTCCCCCTCAACCTCATCACCCTCCTCATCCAAGGTTAAGTCCATAACCTGCTCAGCAGGAGGAGGGGACTTGGCTTCAGCACCATCCTTGGATTTCCTCACCAAGGCTTCCTCATCATTTTTCTCCTCATCCTCATCCTCAGCATCTGCCTCAGTCTCTGATTCGCCTTCAGGAGGAGGTGGAGGAAATGGTAAAGGAATAGCGTCGGCCTGGCACAATGGCGAGTCAGCAGGAAGATCAAGCTTCTTTATCAGGGACATCCAACCAAGAGAAAATCCCCTGTTGCATGCCTTCCTGACTTGAAGTTTATAATCCTCTGCGACGTCGGCCATACCCTGGGCATAGGCCTTCTCGTCGGCCTCTTTGACTTCGGCCTCTTTAGTGGCCAGAGCTTGCGGAAATTCTTTCTCCGCTTCGGCCTTCTTAGCCTCAGCCTCTCTTTTCTCGGCCTCAGCAACTTTTTTAACGGCCTCAGCGGATTCGGCCTTCTCAAGAGCTAAAGTTTGGGCCTTAGTAGCCGCCTCGGCCTGATCTTCCAATTTTTTCATCCTTGATTCAAGAGATCTGATCTCCTTCTTCATGGAAGATGCTTCCCTCTTCATATCAACCAATCTTTGCCGGTTTTCAAAAGATTGCATTGAAAATGAATGGGCATGCTGAATGGCCTAGGGAAAAACAGAAGTGTTAGGAAAAATTCTCAGTAGGAAACAGAAGGAGAAATCGCAAGTGCAAACAGGAACACTTACTTGAACGGAGTGTTGGAGCATGAGAGCGTAATTCTCATACTCGCTAAGCTTAGCATTTCGCTCCAAATCATTTGGAAGGAGAAGAGCAGTGCTGAGGGCGACACCAACATTAATATCGTCGGCACTTTCACTGGCCATGATAGGTCTATCCTCCAGAGTTAGTTCAGGAGCCCATGGAACGTCGGGCCTCTTTGACGCCGAGGTCGTTGCGGACGATGACCTTGGCCTCTTAGATTGTGTAGACCATGAGGGTTGGCCCTCAACAGACCTCTTGGTGGCAGCAGAGGTTGATTTTTTGCTTTCTGCCAGCTTAGAAATAGGCAAAGCATCCTCAGCCTCGGCATCTGTAGCCTTGGCCTTGGGCTGAGCCTTTTTAACTCTCTTTGGCTTTGGTGGGAGCGTTGATTGCGTTGGTACAGCCTCGGCAACAGTTGGAAGGTCGGCAAGAAGATCTTGAACGACAGGCCTTGGACGAACCATCTCGGCAGTCTTTACAAGTCTTCATCGACGTTTACGTTCCGGAATTGGTATTAAGTAGGGGGCCGAAGTTGATGGAAGATCGGCTGGGTCAGAGGTGGATCCTTGATCTGTTCGGGATGAAGAAGCGGTTACAGTTGTAGTGGTAGGTGGAGAGAGACTCTTTTTCTTCCTTTTTGGGATATCGGGCAAAGTGGATTTATATGTAGGGATAAAGTTTAGTAACAATGGGGCTTTTCGTTTGTGGACTGGAAGGTCAAGGAGTTTTTTCAAATCTGTTCCTGGGAAGAAGGATTGGCGGAAGTTTTTCGGTGGCTGATGAAGATCTGCAGGACAAAGAAACAGATGTCAGAAACAGAAAGTATTAAAGACTTAAATAAAAACAACTAAGTGTTGGCTCAGGGCTCTTACCCTTGCCCTCTGAAATTGTTCGAGGAATAGGGTAGAGGTGGACATCTTCGTCTGGGCCAAATTCCCAATTTCCCGACGCAATAACAAAGTCATCTCCAGCCCCCTTGTTGGAGTCTGGAAGGTCGGCTACAATTTTAAACTGGGTGGATCTCGGCTTAAGGTAATAAACGAAGCCCCTATCCTTCAGGTTGAGGGGACACATGGTATAGCAGTACTGAAGGTCGGCCAGGGTGATTCTAAGATTCTCCTGCCTAGCTAAAGCTATAATACCGTTAATCACCCTATATGAGTTGATAGTAAGTTGCATGGGGTTCAGCCTGTAGAAATAAAGAACTTCACGAAAAAGGGGGTGAAGTGGAAGCCGAAGTCCACATTCGGTAAAAGCAACTATAGGAAAAGGCATTGTATGATCTGTGGGCATGATAGTATCATTATCCCCAGCTAGCTTAAGGTGAACATCAGCTGGGATAGAGAATTCCTGCCTAAAGTATTCAAGTTTTGTTGGGGTATTTACCCTATGCCTCCGCATGCCCATTATGTCAGTTTAAAATATGTTTCAGAAGATGGGCGTTTTAAGAAGGGTTACAAGAACCTCGGCAAAGACCTAGGAAAGGGCTGATAAGGCTTGTTTCAGTTTTCCCTAAATTTGAAGGTTCTACGCACAAATCCCAAACCTAAGAACTATAAAGATCAAGATCGAAGGCACAGATCTGGGACAGACACAAAAAAGAGAAAACAAAGACGAAGTTTCAGATTCAAGAACAAAGAGGGACTATCAGAAATACGAAGAATATAAAGGGATAAAGGTCAAGAATTATGGCAAGAAAAATATTAAAACAGTACAAATGTTCAAAATATGGGAGAAATCAAGCAACAAAGCAGTAATGGTAAAAACGCATAAAGAGAGTTAAGAATGAAAGGAAAGGTTCTTACCAGAACAAATGAAGCCGGGGCAATGTTCTCCGAGCTCAGAAATCGGTTGCAAATAGCAAAGAAAGCTTCACAAGAATGGGAGATTAAGGACAGTTCCAGAAGAGAGATCGAAGCAATGGCAGATTCGAAGAAGAAAGAGCTTTCGAAGAGAGAAAGAGCAAGAAATCAGAAAGAAAAAGTGAAGGAAAAATAGAGGCAAAAAAGAGTTTTGTTAAAAACTTGAAACGGTGGCAAACTTAGGGCAATTATTACGCCTGGAGCAACGCAGGCGTCAGGCGGCGCAGACAAATGACAGACAGCTCTCAGGCGCGTCACAGACACGCTCCAATGAAAACAAAACACGTGGAAAGAAACGGTTAGATATGCATGACAGCTCATGCGCGTGGGAAAGTACGATCGAAACCTTGTTCTCCGAAGAGAACACGTCGGCTGGAATAGGATTATCTCGGCTGAACAGTTCTTGAGCAATTACTCAGAAAAGAAATGTTGAAATGTCGGTATAGGTTCCATCACCTCAGAATGCCGAGGTAATAGAACCTAGGGGGCAGTTGTGGGGATATATTTTCTGAATACCAACACGTGGCATGGTGACGCCGACGTGTCAGCCGAGGTGCCACGTGTCATGGTAGTTAAGCCGAGATGATCTCGGAGTTGCCGAGGTTATCCCCGAAGATATCGGAATCCGAGATAAGCAGATAAGGGACAAGAGTCCTAAGGCAAAGAGGGGACTTAGCCAAGATAAGGATAAAGCTCTTAGGGAGTTTATCTTTATCTCTTAAAGAGTCCAAAGTAAGCACTAAAATTGGAGTTCATAGAAGTCATACTTCTAGTGGGACTTGGATTTAGTATATTATAAAAGAGAGGCACCCCCGTGGGTCTAAGGTATGCAATTTATGTTTTAAGTGTTAAGTTTTGCACTTGATTATCTTTGAGAAATATACTGACTTGATCGTCGGAGTGCCCCCGGGTGGAAGAACCACCGCCGGAGCCTTTTCTTTCTGTTTCAGGTTGCTGAAACCATCTATTCTACCTGTGCTCTCCAGTTGATCACTAAGCAAGCAGTGTGGTCAAATTTTCACTCACACACTTGTGTACATAGCCCCAAAGTAGAGTTAAAATGGTGAAAAACTACTTACATTACACTACAAGTTTTTGCTGGTGTGCAACGAACCACTAAGGCCTAATTTGGGACTGATTTTTTAGATAATTTTATGACTTAAAAACTTTAACTTTAGTGTTTCGCATTTGCTCAGACTTTTTTTAGATGGAATGGAAGAGCCAAAAACACTTTCATAATATTTGTTTTGCATCCACAATTAATAAAATTTCATTCATATAGAAAATGAAACCAAACTTCCAAAATTACAATCTCTCATGGATTGAAATAAATATCAACAAATTCTTTAAAAATGTATTTGAATTTGGTTGCACCAAGATTTTTCTACATCCTTTTCGGTTGTTAATTTTTATAATCTTAAAAACAAGAAAAAAAAAAAAACAAAAGAAATTTGCTAATCTTGTTTACCATTTGAGCCCTTAGGCTTATGTTTGTGCTTCTAGTTGGATTCATTTTTATTTTGGGTAAACTATCAATAGGTCATAATAGTAGAATTTAATTGTCATCAAGTCCAATTGAAACTAAGGCATAATAAAATCGTCACTAAAAATAATTTTTTGTAACGATTTTTTGCATGTCACTAAAATTTGACAATTAGTGTATTTTTTTGTCACAATTTTTATAAATTGTCGTTAAAACTTACAATTAGTGGTTGTCGCTGGAAATTAAAACCTAGTGACTTTATTTTTTTTTTTTGACGATTTTCGCTCTAAAACTTATAATTAACGACATTTTTGTAACAAAATTTTCAAATTATTGCTAAAAATTAATAATTATGGACGTTTTAAATAGTGTTTAATGAAAAACGTCATTAATTATTATAGAATCCATTGAACAATAAGTCCACCTATTAAGACCTATACGTAAGTCCCCCTTCTATTTTCTATGTCCACTTGCTCTAAAACACAAATGCCATAAAATTTTATTTTCTTGTTTAGTAATGTTATACAAAAAAAAAAATTTAAGAAAATTAATATAAAAAATGTGATGTTATTTAATTATATTACTTTAAAACAAAAAATTCAAAATAATTTATATTCTTAAAAATATCACTTTTATTTGATGTAGCTTTCGCTCTTCAAATATCTATCTATCTATCTATCTATCTATACTATATATATAAACAAATGTAGTGGAGTATGAGAATTCTCCAAACTCTTAATACTAAATTCTTATAAATTATCTCTCCTATGTGTCACTTTTCAATTCTCCCCTCCCACTTTTCTTAATTTTTAATTATTTGCCAATTATCTAAATCTCAAAAGCCAAAAGAATTATATATATTTAAATAAAATGATAAATATTTAAATATGAGCAACAAAGAGGTAGAGATAAAAATATAAAATAAATAAAATAAAAAGATAACTATTCAAATTTCAACTACAAAATAATATAAAGAGTCAAATAAAAGATAAAATAAATAAATAAATAAAAAATATTACGAGTCAATTAATTATAAAAATAAAAAAGTTAACTATTTATATATGAACAATTAAAAAAAATTTAAATAAAAAAATATTACGAGTCAAATGATTTTTAAAATAAAAAGGTAATTATGTTTATATGAATAAAAAATAAATATAGACGAAAAAATATACAAAAATAAAAATATAACTATTTAATGAAAATTCAAATAAAAGATAACAAAATATTTAAATAAAAAAAATAAGATTGGGATATAAATATCCCAAAAAGACGATAATTTTTTTAACGATCTATATTTATCTTTTGTTAGTTTGTTATAGAATTTCTATATATTTCAACTTAATCTTTTTAAAGTTTATCTTTAAGTGGAACTTAATATTTTATCTTTTAAAATCATCAATTACTTATCCACACAAATTTTAAACATGATAGAATTCCATATATATCTTTTGTTTAAACATAATCTAAAATAAATAAAATAAAAAGATAACTATTCAAATTTCAACTACAAAATAATATAAAAAGTCAAATAAAAGATAAAAATAAATAAATAAATAAATAAAAAATATTACGAGTCAATTAATTATAAAAATAAAAAAGTTAACTATTTATATATGAACAATTAAAAAAATTTAAATAAAAAAATATTACGAGTCAAATGATTTTTAAAATAAAAAGGTAATTATGTATATATGAATAACAAATAAATATAGATGAAAAAATATACAAAAATAAAAATATAACTATTTAATGAAAATTCAAATAAAAGATAACAAAATATTTAAATAAAAAAAAGAATAAGATTGGGATATAAATATCCCAAAAAGATGATAATTTTTTTAACGATCTATATTTATCTTTTGTTAGTTTGTTATAGAATTTCTATATATTTCAACTTAATCTTTTTAAAATTTATCTTTAAGTGGAACTTAATATTTTATCTTTTAAAATCATCAATTAGTTATCCATACAAATTTTAAACATGATAAAATTCCATATATATCTTTTGTTTAAACATAATCTTTTTAATATAAAAACAAGTTCCTGCAAAAGAAACCATGAATAGAAAATTGGGGGGAAAACAATCAACATTGAGCTATTTCTGATCCCTTTTCGGTACCTAAAAATCTTAAATATTTGCTTTACATTTGAAATGTGTACTTGCATGAGTTTTTGTATTTGTAAGAAAGTGAGTTCATATAAATGAACATTATTATTTTTTAAAATTTTTTTTTTGTTACAATCTGTATTTTTCCTTATTTCTTTCTTTTTGTTAATAATTTGTCATTTAATTGAGATTTTATTCTTTTTTTATATTTATAAAAGCATTGCTATTATCAATTTGTAACTCTCTCACTTATTGATTATTTGTGTTTAATTTTTTTTTTTTTTTGGTGTAGATGTTAGATTGAAAATGAAGAATCAAAATTTATTGGATATGGGTTATACTTTAAATGTATTCATCAGCTGATTTTTTATTGTTGATTATCCTATTGAAATAATTAATGATTAAATTTATTTTTAGTAACTCATTTTCTTTGAGAACTAAACCACAAATTTCTTCTTTGTTTAAATTTTTTATTTATTTATTTAGATTCAGAGTTTGAGCAAATGGAAGATATCTTATATTTAAAATGTTAATTTTTTTTTTTTTGAATAATTTAAATATTTATATTCTTTATGTTTGTCAATTCAAGTATAATGCATTTTCAAACATTTTTTTTTAATTTTTTTATAATCATTCCAAACCTATTTGTGTTTAATGAATCAATATAACGAAAAAACAAATAGCATGTAAAAAATTTTAACCACCCACTAACAAAATGTAATGGGAATTAAAATTAAATTTATTTTAATTTATTATATTATATGAGATGATTACTGTAATATCTACTATTGATTAAGCAAAATTAGTGTTACTTTTATTTAATATATTAGTCATTTTGATTAATTATAATATGCCTTTGTTACTCTACTTTTGGTTTTCTGAAGTAATTCTTAGATAAATTAGCTGTTATATATGTGATGATTTACTAATGTATGATACTTTTTTAAAATTTTCAATAATGTGAAATATTAAATATTTTTAATGATGTGAAATAAGATTTATATACACAAACCAAATAAAAATATTAAGAAATATAAACAAATAGCAAAATTTTTTTATAGTAATTATTGACTTTTTAAAATCCTGTGCATCGCACGGGTGACCACTAGTATATATATATATACTATTATAAAGTGAGCATCTCTTATGGTGTCTTGAAACCTTTGTTTCTTATCCTACCACGTGTCTACTTTTTTATTTGAAAAAAAAAAAATTAGATTAGATAGATGAGAGGAGGGGATTTGAACCTTAAACTTATGTCACATGAATAAGACTTTTACCACTTAACTAATACACAATATATGATAAATATTTTATTTTATTTCTATTTATTTGAATTGCACACGCATCGCGTGTGGCAACTGCTAGTATATATATATATACCTAAGAATTGCTTACCTGCTCAAGGTTCAACATTTTTTTTTTTCAATTTTTCCCTTTATTTTGAATAATTTAGTAATTGCGGCCTATATGTTGAGTGAAGTTTTTTTTTTTTTTGTAATTACGCAAACATTCTTGGTTAAATATGAAACATAAATCTTTTATTTTTTAACAAATCACAAATACACCCACTAGGTTTCTTCAAAGTATGAATCGGACCTATAATACTAAAAATTATAACTATCATTTGTTATAAATTTTAATTTAACACAATACTCAAGAAAATAAAAAAAATAAAAAATAAAATAAAACTATTCTCCTATGCTATAATAAATTATCAAAATTATTTATTAAAAAATATTTCCCATATCATTAAAAACTGTTAATTAACTAAATAATTTGTTTATTAACAAAATAGTTAACTGAAAAATATTTTTCATATCATTAAAAATTATTAATTTGCTTAATTATTTACTTATTAATAAAATTAAACATTTGTTATGCGAGTATAATTTATGTATTAATAAAATTCGTCATTTGCATATATATGTATTTTCTTCTGCTTCTTTATTAGGTCAATGAATTATTTTAGTAGTTTTTCTTAGATGGAAGAATTATCTTAATATTTGTTTTATATTTATTTGTTAAGAAAAATTACACAACATAATTTTTTTTTATAAATTCAAAAGAAATGTTAAAGACTCATAAATTCACCCAAAATTATATGATAATAAAATTGGAGTCTACATCATTAAGTGTATAACAAATCAAAAAATAATATATATCATATAACATAATTATATCATACATCTTATGATTTATTCTATTGAATTCCATAAAATAATATTTTAACTTTTAAAAAATTATTAAAATATAAAATTTAAATATACTATAATAATAGTCCGTGCATTGCATATGCCTTTTGAAACTAATATATTGAGCATTTTGGCAACAATAAAAAGCCAATTTTTTTACTTTTTGACTTTTTTAAGTCACATCACATCTTCACATTTTTAACACAAAAAATCACAAAATCACAAAAAAAAAAAAAAAAAAAAAAAATCAACTTTTCACAAACTTCTCAAAACATCACTATGCCTCCGTTTGGGAAGTTGATTGGCTTTTTAATTTTTTGACTTTTTTGGCTATTTTAGCCTGAGTTAAAAAGTTTGGTTTGGGAATGACTTTTTAGCTTTTTGATTTTTTTGACTTTTTTTGTGAGAAAAGAATGTAATGATTATGGGTTGGATGTGATGTTTTATTTGTTATGACTAAAATAGCCTATTTTATTTTTTGTGACTATTTTAACCCCAAAACCACTTGCCAAACACCACCTATATATATTTTTGCTATTAACTTGGCTCTTTATATGTTTGAATCAAACATGAAACAGGTTTAAAAGTGACAGAAAGTGATTATATACTATTAATTCTACGTTATCTTTAATTATTGTTTACGAGTCAATATTAATTCTACGTTATCTTTAATTAGAAAAATGACTCGTAGTTCAAATTCGGTGGCCCGAATTCGGCTCGAAACTCAAAATGATGTCGTTTTGGGTTTCGATTTTTTTTTTTTTTTTGCCTTTTATTTCTCTTCCTTTTCTTTCTTTCTTTTCTTCTTCTTTGTTGAACACAGGAGAAGAGCAGAGACGAGAGAGAAACGGAGTCGTCGTCGTTGTCGTCGTCGCAGCTCATCGGTAGCTCGTCGCTTGTCGGCCGATCGTCGCATCACAGCCCCGCCTCTGCCTCTGCCTCTGCCTCTGCCTTCGCCCGCCGCCCGCCGCCGCCTCTGCCTCCGCCTCCACCTCCACCTCCACCTCCACCTCCGCCTCTGCCTCCGCATCCACCCGATTTTGTTGCCCCCTCCAGTCCACTTCTTTTTCCTCCTCCTCCTCTTCTTCTTCTTCCTTCTTCTTCTTCTCTGAATTCGAGCTAAATTCGAGCCTCCAAATTCGAGTTACGAATTGGAACCGCTTTAATTATTGTTTACCAGTCAATGGAATAGAAGAATTGAATGTTGACCGTTGGTACACGTGATTCAAAAAAACAGCAAGAAAGCAATTTTGGATTCATAAAGTGTGAACCCTTTAAAAAACTGTCCTTAATTTCTTCGCTACTTTTGTAACTTTGTTTAAAATAATAATAAGAAAATGCTAGAATTCTTAAAATTTTAGTCAAATATTTTAATAAAGGTCTTATATAAAAAAATATCATTCGGCTCTAAAAAAGTATCTTTGATAACTAAAAAAAAGTATCTTTGATAAAATATACATGTAAACCTTATATTCATATTCATATGAGACTCATCTTCTATGCAACATGACGTTGGATTGTGCAATGATGCTGACCTCAGCACCATCCACGTCGCCTGCCTGCTGTTGAATGTATGATTAAGAGGAGAAGTTGTTAGATTATTTTGGAACATTATTTTACAAGTAGTTTTAAAAATCTCAAAAGTTTAATTAAATATTTTACATAGGTGTTAGAGCATCTCCAACGGTAGTAGGCATTTTACCTATCTAAATATTACTATAAAGTATATATTTTATTTTGCCTATCAACTGTTTTATGTTTTTACTCCAACCATGCTCTTTATTTTAGCTATTTATCCAAATACTATTAATTTTATAGAATGCCACGTCAACAACAAAGATGGAGGGAAATGATCCTAATGATTGAATACATTTTGCCTAGCGTTGAAGGCTAGCTACATGTAGCTAGTGAATATGAGCTGAGCCAAAATGCCTAATCATATGCCTAGTGCATTGGAATTGAAAAAAGTGAATCACACTAGGCATTTTAACTAACAAGTATTATATGCCTAGTGCATTGTAGATGCTCTTAGGCTTACATTATGTGAATCTTATGTAGGTCCGGCCTGGCCATAGGCTCACAAGGTCATGGCTTAGGATCCCTCAAAATAGGCTCTAAATAGAGGGTCCTCCTATTATAAGTTAGTATTATATATTAGGTATGTTTTAAGTCTAAAAAAAATTTTAAAAAGACCCAAACTGACTTAATTTTTTGACTCATTAAAAGGCCAATAATTAAGGCCCAGCCCAACCATTTGAAAGGCCCATTTTTTCTAATTCTTAACCCTATCTTCTATTAATCCAACATTCCCTACATTTGTTTGATATAGCTCACACCCGCAGCATAGGAACGGAGCAGTAGCAAACAGGTAAATTTTTTATTTATTTATTTTTTTCTTATTCAATTAATTAAATATTTATTTTGTCTTTTGCACAATTAATTGCTATTATAATATTGGTATTTACATCATTAAGAAGAATTTATTTAAGTTTAATAGTTCACATCACATAATTTAAAAGTTTTGTGTTTTGTTAAGTGGTGGTGCTCTTGTTTTGAATTTTGATTTAAAAAAATATTTTGATCTCAGCACAGCAAGCACACGTAAAAAAAAAAAAAAAAATAATAAAAAAAATTCTATTCAATTAATTAAAAAAAATTCTAAGTATTTTTTGTGATTTTAATACAAATATTTTGTCATTTACCTTAATTTTTTTTTCATTCAATAAAAAAAATGTGAAGGGCCCTAGAAATTTAGTGGTTAATTATTGGCTTTGGGCTCCGAAAATCTCAAGATTGGGCCTGATCTCATGTAAGTCTTATATCTATATGAGACATTTGATAAAAATTTTAATAAAATTTTTAAAATCTCTAATATTTTTATTACTTTACACCACTTGTGTCTGTCTTGTTATCTCGTCAAAAAAAAAAAAAAGATAAAATATTTATAAAACATAATATGTTTTTCACTAACTTTAATTTTTTTTAAATTAACGTATTTTTTTAATATTTTTACAAATTTTTAAAATACTTTTTATACAATTATCAATATTAATGCATCGAAAGTACTTGTTAGTATTTATTAAAAAAAAGTAATGAAACCCACTAATTTGGCTAATAATTAAATTGGGGTATTACTTAAATTTGCCCTAGGAATAAATTATAATTTCCCAAAGAAAAAGGGTCTACAAATCACATGATTCACAATCATGTGCTCATGCTCAGGTTGGTTTGGGAAGAATTTTTTTAGTTTGATTTTTTGATTTTTTTAATTAATTTAACTTGGCTAAATTAATCCTGTTTAGAAAATATATATATATATATATATATATATATATATGATTTTTTTGAATTTTTTTTTTATAAAAAAAAAAGTGAAATAATTATGATTTAGATATAACATTTTATCTTATTAACTTATTTACGTTATTTTGTCTTTTTATATTTTTTTAGTCCCAATTCACCTCCAAGTCACTTGCCAAACGGCAGCTCATTCATGTTATGGTGAACAACACAATCTAAGAATTGCTTTGGAAAGTAGTTAAAAGTTGATTTTTTTTTTATTTTAATTTTTTTTATTAATTTTTTGATTATATTTTCAGTCTTCATAGACTTTTCTTTTGGGGAAACATGTTAGGAAAAATAATTACAAAAGAGTAAAAAATATTATAAATATTAATAATTGTAATTATAATTTTTTTTATTAATATGTAATTAATTTTCACTAGAATCACTTCAATGTAATTGTCCCTTTTATCTTATGAGTACCTACAGGTAAAAATGTTAATAATGTTAGGGACTAAGAATTCATACTAAGAAAAATAATATATTGTTCAAATTCATTCAAGAACAATGCTGGGAATACTTTTGATAATTTATTTGGAATTTTTAGCATTTTTGTTCATCAGCAATGCTAGAAATATACAAACAAAACATAAAATGAGATATATATATCTCACAAAGAGTAAGTTCAAATTTGCTAAAATTGAAAATCTCAACTTCATGAAGTAAATGCATTATGAGACTAATATGTACCCATGTTAATTATCTGAATCATTTATTTTGTATAGAAAGTTGAGAAGAAAATGTATATAAAAAATTAAGTTAATCAGAGGCATTTAATTATATGATCAAAAAATATATATATTATAATAAATGAATGGACTATTTTAAAAATATGTAAACCTTCCAAATAAAAATAATATAATAATATGACAGACAATATTGAATGAATTTGATTTTTTGAGTGGATAATTTTCTTATTTAGTTGTGTACTATGAACAATTTAGATTATCGAAATGAATCTAAGTCAGTTTGATAATTGGTCAGCTGCACTGTGAAGTTAACATCTTTAATTTTAGCAAATTTGGACTCGCAAAGGATGATTCCCAAATGTGGATTCCACATCATGTTGGCCTCACCTTTTGTGAGACATTTATATTTCATTATATATTTGATTTTATATGCACTTTTATTCTTGGGTGAATTGCATTAGCTGTTCTTATACTTGTTAGTTTAGTCCTTGACTTTTTAATTATAATCTCTTTGATCCTGAATTTTGAATTTTATTCTAAATATAGACAATCAATGATATTTCTGTTGCAAATGGTCCATTTTAAGAGTAAAGTTATCATGTAACTTATTTTGTGTCAGTTAACTTGTATGTTATTTAAAATGTAATGGCATTTTTTTGATGAATATTGTTGGAACTTTCTGGGTTATAAAGTTATGTTCTGTTTGGTTTTCAAAATATATTTTCAGAAATTTCTTCTAAGAAATTAAAAATTAAATCGGTTAAAAAAATTAAAAACATATCATTTTTATATAATTTTATCTTTTAGGCAGGGCCGGCCCTGCCCTAAGGCAAGTAAGGCTTGTGCCTTAGGCCCCATATTTTGGCCCAAAAATAGGGCCCCCAAATTTAAAAAATTGTTATAAGTTCAACTTTTTTTTTTTTTTTGGTTTTAAGATCAATTTAAAGGGCCCCAAATATTTTATTGGGCCCATATATAATTTAGCCCATATTTATTTATAAATGTGTTTGGCCCATATTTATTAAAATGAAAATATATAAATAAATAAATAAAAAACAATAGGGGGCCTAAATTTGGTAAAACATATAAACATATATAACATAGGGCCCCTAAATTTGGTAAAATATTATAGGCTCAATATATTTTTTTTTTTTTTGGTTTTAGGATCAATTTAAAGGGCCCCAAAATAATTTTTTGGGTCCATGTATAATTTACTTCATATTTATTTATAAGTGTAGTTTGGTCCATATTTATTAAAATGAAAATATATATTAAAAAAAAAGTGTTTGGGCTCAAGAAAAATAATACATACAATATATGGGCCCTATTTTTTTATTTTTTATTTTTACCTTCTTTATCTATTAGATTTTAGTGGAATAAATAATTTTGCTCAAATTTTTTTACCTAGGTCTTTATCAATTTTAATTGAATAATTTTTTTCTAATTTTTTTGTTCTAATTTTGTTTTATTTATAATTTTAATGATTATATGTGTAAGTAAATTTTTTTATGGTTACAAACAAATAAAAAAATTGTAACTTATCGTATTATTCATGAATTTTTTTTCAATATAAAAGGGCCCCCATTTTCAAAATTCGCTTTAGGCCCCGACAAACTCAGGGCCGGCCCTGCTTTTAGGGAGTAGAAATAGTTTTTTTTAAATAATTTTTATTTGATATTTATTTTTGTTAAACTAGTTCGTATTTTTTCAAAAGTCAAATATGGTGACAATTTTGATGTCATTATTAAACCAATCCATTAAATCAAAAAATCTAAAACTAAAAACATTACATAGATTAAATATATCGATTACACATTAAAAACCTAATAACCATCCATTACATGATAATCATTCAAAAATATATGTTAACAACAAATACAATCATCTATTATATGATAACTATAAAAAAAACATCAATAAAAACAATCATCCATTACATGATCATCATCCAAACATATATTAAAAATTAATTTGATAAAAAAATAAATAATAAATAAAAATGTAAAAGATTTATTATTTTTATGTAATTTTATCTTTAGTATGTAGAAATAATTTTTAAAAATTCAAAAATAATTGTTTAACATTTATTTTGTCAAATTAATTTATATTTTATTAAATTCCCGACTTTATTTTTGAAATAGAATAACAATATCTTCAATTGTCCTTATTTGTTTTTATTTGAAACTAAATTCAAAATTTCACGTTAAATGTATTATAATTAAAAAGTAAGGAACTAAATTGACATAAGTCTCAAATTTCTCAGACTGGTAATGTAATTCGCCTTTTACTCTTTATTCATTCTAATTGTAGGTCCCACTACATAATTGTTCAAACCACACATTATTTTTCTTGATATTTTTTTGTTTTGGCATCAACTTAAAATAGCTTTAAAAAAATATTACAAAAAAAATTAATTATTCTATTTACTTTTTTGTACGTCTTTTCTATAATGTTAAAATTGTCAATTTCCTAAACAACATTATAGGCACAATACCATCTTATGAGCCTTTGAAGATATGTCTCAAATTTATTTTACTAATCCGAACCATTTATAATGTAAGATTTGTTAAATATATCATCTATAAAAAAATTTAAATTAATTAGACATGTATAATCTACAATAAGATTAAATTTATATTTTAAAAAAATAAACGGCAAACATAACTTTAATAATTTTTAAAGTT
Organism: Camellia sinensis; assembly: GCF_055761805.1. Taxonomy (NCBI): domain Eukaryota; kingdom Viridiplantae; phylum Streptophyta; class Magnoliopsida; order Ericales; family Theaceae; genus Camellia; species Camellia sinensis. The sequence continues at coordinate 152,964,270 of NC_138968.1, read as the reverse complement.
GTTATTTTACTTAATCATGAAATTATACTTATTAGATTAAATTTATTTTTTATATGAATAATATATTCACCAAATTATATAATATAAACGACTTAAATTATTAAAATATAATTTAAATAAACTACACAGAGTGTCACAACACCCACCCCCAATCCCCCGAACAACTATTTCCATTAAAATATTAATCTCAATCTTAGATAGTATTGTAAAAATATTAATTGTAATAGCAATGTCACGGGGGATGCCAGTAATCATTTGAAAAATTCAACCGATTGCCAAATCAAAAAAGACATACATCAACGGATTGCCGTATCTCCGATATTTTCAAATGTATAATTATAATCTTTATATATTCGTAATATCACCTACAATAATATTATCATTATTTTAAGGGACGTTTTGGCAATATAGTAAAAAAATTAAATTTTTTATTTTTTATTTTTTTTGAAATCACATCACCTTTTTATGTTTTTTACACAAAAAAGTTCAAAAGTTATGAAAAAAAAAAATCAAAAAATTAATTTTTTATCAACTTTCCAACACATCACTAAAATATTTGTTCGGTCTAATGAAGCATATTAGGGGAAAGAGAAATCCATATTAATTAATTAATTATCATTCTCACACTAAAAATATGTTGATTGTCTCCCCAACCATTATTTTTTTTTATTTTTTATTTTTTTCTGAACTGGTCTCCCTAACCATTATTGACTTGGGTAAATCTATCTGTATATATACTATACTATTACAATTACAAAACATTATAATCTTGTTAAAGTTGAAATTTACAATTATTTTTTCTCATTTTTTTCTTTGTTTAATTTTTGTTAATACGCATCACAATATGATTGGTTTACAAATTAATTTTATAGTATTAAAATAGAATTTTAAATTTGAATTCTTTCATAAACTATGTTACTATAATTGGAATGAGATTAATATCCGTTTCTTAAATTATTCATCCTTCATTAAATTATAAAATTTTAAATTTAAAATTTAAATTTTCTTTAAATTATGTTACCACAATTATAATGAGATCAATATTCACACGCGTTATAATTTGTTTAAAATACATATGTTCAAATTATTAATCGCGATTAATTTATTTTCATTTTTATTTTTTTATTTTTTTTTGTGTCATTTTCGATTTTACATTTTATATAAAAAAAAAAAATTTATATCCTTCTAAACTACAAGGACTTGAATAGTAAAATTTTTTAATACAAATTTATTTGTTTGTTTAACAAAAGACAAAAACATTAAGAAAAAGAATAACATGGTGGATTCTGTTTTTTTTTTTTTTTATCTCAATTGCCAATTAAATAAATTAAAATAAAAAATAAAAATATTTTTGGCTTAAATAGTTAAGAAGTAATTTTTGCTAAAATCAAATAGAAATAAATATTATTTTTCTATTAAAAGTGATGGTTGGAGAAATTTATTTTTTTTATAATAAAAAATGAGAGTTACACGTGATAATTTATTATTTATCTAGACTTTTTTAGTATTTGCCAAACATGATAGATAATATTAATTTTTTTTTTTTAAATCTCAATTGTCAATTGAACAAATTAAAATAAAAAAATAAAAATATTTTTAGCTCAAATTGCTAAAAAGTGAATTTTTCTAAGACAAAATAAAAAGCAATTAATAAATTGGGCATAAGACCCACACAAAAGTGGGAATATTCAAACTATTGATCTCCTAGTTGGCTGTAAGTGTTCTGGCCAATTGGGTGAACTCCATTTGGTTATGTTACTTGTGGAGGCCGAATATTAGGAGACGTAAATAGGCTGAACAATTGGACTAGAAGAGTCCAAATATATATATCACATTCGGTCTTATTCGGCCAAATAGCCGATTGAGTAAGGGAGCGAGTGGAAAGCGGTTTGCAGCAAAAGAAGTCGAGTAAACAATTATACGGTGAATCGAAAGTGGGGCCAGCCCCAAGGCCCAAGAAAGAAAAGATATAAATAGAAGAATATCAGCCAGAAAGAGGTATGCGATAATCAATAAGCTTAACTTAAAATACAAGTAATCCAGAGAGTAGAGACTGATTTGTTCGTCGGAGTGCTAATTCCGACACCCCCGACCGAAGTGTTTATTCCTTTTCAGGTCAATAGCAGAGGATCACGAGCGTCCCCCGGGATCCAAAGAGTATTTCCAAACCACCTTCCCCACAATTGGCGGTGCCTGTGGGAATACTCAACCACATTCATGGCAGGTGCAACGGAAGATCCTCCGATAGTCGCTGATGAAACTACACTAAGAGATGATCTCACCCCAACAAACATGCTGGGACCAGAGGCAATCGCCGCAAGACGCGCCTTGAACTTCAACTCACCCTCGACTTCAGAGCAGTAGACAATGCAAGCAATCATAGAACAAGCAAAGCAAAACGAACAGAGGTTGGAGAACATGATCGCTGAGAATGAACGTCTCCGTCAGGATTTGGCCTTGGAAGTGGCGAAGTCCAAACAAGATGTACGCCAAGATCCGGAACGACCTCTGAGGGTAGGTGGTCGACGACCTCGAGCCCGACAACAAGACACTGACTGCGACTCCGACACATTGTCCCCTGAGCCCAAGAGGAGTGGACGAAACAAGACTACCAGTTCCTCTGAAGAGAGTCCACGTATAAGGCATAAGCGAAGACGAAATGGTTTGGACGAAGAGGGCCAGCACGATCCCTTTGTGCGACGAATCGCAAAGGCAGTATTACCTAAGAAGTTCAAAGCTCCGTCGTTCACCTCGTACGACGGGAAATCGGATCCCACAGATCATATCCGTCACTATAAGCAAGCCATGACGTTGCATGCAGACGACAAAGTTCTTATGTGCAGAATATTTTCGAGCAGTTTGGGACCGTTGGCAGTCAGATGGTATTATAAGTTGGAGCCGGCGTCGATTAAGAGTTTCTATCAATTACAAAAATCCTTTAGGGAAAGATTCATCACCAACGAGGTCCAGCCGAAACAAGCCGACTCTCTCTGGGCAATGCACATCCAGCCAGGAGAAACACTAAGAGCGTATTCGGTGCTATTGGGAGTGCTTTAATCTTGTTGATGACGCTTGCAACGACTCCATGGACATCACCGCCTTCAAAATGGGTTTGCATCCTGACAGTGCTCTCCGCAGCTCCTTGACTAGAAGACCCCCCAAAATAGTCTGGTCGTTGATGAAAAAGGTTGAGGAATACAGCAAAGTGGAGGATGATGCCTTGTGGGTTAAAGCCGGAAATGTGGCCAACAAGACGGCCCCTCCTGAAATTGCTCAGCTGATAAATTTTGTACCACCTTAGAGCCCTGAACTACGACATCGGGCTAAACGAGACAAAAGACGGGATTCTCGCCGATCAAGCGACCAATGCCCCCACCAAGCAAATGGACAACTGCAAGTTGATAGCAGGCGCACAAGGCGCGTCGACAAGAAATACACGGAGTTGTCAGAGCCGATCAACGCGATTATGTCCAAAGTCCAACACCTTCCGTTCTTCAAATGGCCGTCCAAAATAGTGGGACCTCCCGAAACGAGAAGACGGGATAGGCGGTGCGAGTATCACAAGGATCACGGCCATGATACTGAGAGTTGTTACACATTGAAGGATCACCTGGAGGAATTGGTACAAGATGGTCGGCTACAACAGTACGTTCGAAAAAGAAACTCAACCAAAGCAATAGCCTTATGACATGATTCACCTCCACTCAGCGTGATCCATATGATTTATAGCCTGCCAATGTCATCTGCAGTGCATATGATATAGTCGAATCCCGACCCTCAAAATCAACTCACTCCAGGTAAAAGGCCCTATGAAGCTGCGAGCATTGCTTTCGATGATTCAGATTTGGCCGGAGTAACACTTCCCCACATCGATCCCTTGGTAATCGAGTTACGCGTAAACCGATTCACCGTTGAGAGCGTACTCATTGATCCGGGGAGTACATTGGAAGTTATGTATCACAAGACATTCACCAAACTCGGCTTCTCCGAATCGGATCTTTCTCCAGTTTCTTATCCATTATTCGGCTTCAACGCGAATCCAGAATACCCGTTGGAGAAGATTACATTACCCGTTCGAGCAGGCTCCTAAATAGTGGATGTGCAATTCTTGGTCGTCAAGCTGCCATTGCCGTATAATCTCATCATGGGGTGAACTTGGTTGCATACTATGCAGGCCGTGTCAAGCACCTATCATCAGTTGCTACGCTTCTCGACAGAACGCGGCATTGAGCAAATCCATGGCTCCCAGAAATTGGCACGAGCATGTTATCTCCTTGCTGGAAAGACGCCAAAAGAGTTACAAGTGAATTCTATTGAGGTGCCGAATCGAGAGAGCCTCGACGATGTTGGGCGGCTCCCAAGTGAAAAGGCCACAGAAGCCCTAAATTGAATTGAGATTGACGGAAACCCAAATAGGTTCTTCATGGTCGGCACCTCCATGAATCAAGCCGACAGGCAGCAACTAATTTCCTTCCTGCTTGGCAACCTTGATGTATTTGCGTGGACTCCATATGAGATGCCGGGTGTAGATCCGTCTGTTTTGCAGCACCATTTAAACATTGACCCTAAATGCAAGCCGATTATTCAGAAAAGTCGGCGGTCAGCGGCAGAGCACACTGCCACCGTTGTTGAAGAGGTTGGCCGGTTGCTTGACGCCAGAGCTATTAGAGAAGTGACTTACCCCACATGGCTCTCAAATACTGTGGTTGTGAAGAAGAAAAATAGGACTTGGCGAGTCTGCGTTGATTTCATGAACCTAAACAAAGCCTGTCCCAATGATTGTTTCCCCTTCCCCAGAATAGACCAACTTGTAGATGCGACGGCACGCCATCAGCGTATGAGCTTCCTCGATGCTTACAGAGGCTACCATCAAATTGCCATGCATCCGGAGGACCAAGACAAAACTGTATTCCTCACCCCAAGAGAAACCTATTGCTATAAGGTTATGCCTTTTGGGTTGAAGAATGCAGGGGCAACTTACCAAAGACTGATCACTGCCATGTTCAAGGAGAAACTCGGCCACACTATGGAAGTGTACATCGACGATATGGTGGTCAAGTCCAAAGAAGAGCAATCTTATCTAGCCGATCTAGAAGAGACATTCGGCATTTTACGAAAATTCAAAATGAAGCTGAACGCTTCCAAATGTGCGTTTGGGATCAGCTCTGGCAAATTCTTGGGTTACATTGTCAACCACTGAGGAATCGAAGCCAACCCGAGGCAGATCACAGTAATCTTGGAGCTCGGCTCCCCTCATTCAGTGAAAGAGGTTCAAAAGTTGATGGGGATGGCCGCCGCACTCAACAGGTTCATCAGTCGGTCCATAGATCACTGCCGACAATTGTTTCATACACTACGGCTGGGCAAGGCTTTCGAATGGTCTGCCAAGTGTGAAGCGGCTTTCAACGGCCTCAAAACCTACCTCCGATCCATTCCACTCTTGACAACACCTTCGGCAGGTGACCCGCTCATTTTGTATCTGGTAGTTTCCAACCGAGCCGTCAGCGCCGTACTGATTAAGGAAGAGCTGGGGGAGTAGCGGCTAGTGTATTATGTGAGCAAGGCAATGGTTGACGCCAAAATACGGTACCCTCCGTTGGAAAAACTCATTATGACCCTCGTCATGGCAGCGAGAAAGCTAATGCATTACTTTTAGGGGCATACCATCGAGGTACTAACGGATCACCCCTCCGGTCGGTACTCCATAGTGCAGAAGCATCAAGGTGTGTTTCAAAGTGGGCTCTTGAACTCGGCCAATATGATATTTAGTTTCAACCTAGAACCTCAATCAAGGGACAGATGCTTGCCGACTTTGTGGCCGAATTCACCGAGGGCCTTGCCAACTTCAAGTCTGATGAAATTCGACCTAAGCCGAACTGGAGAATTTATTTTGGGGACATTTGGCAGTTGTACTGTAATGGATCATCCAATCAACGGGGCAGTGGAGCCGGAGTAGTAATCATGGCTCATGACGGCGCAATAATTGAGCAGGCCGTCAAACTCGACTTCGAAGCATCAAATAACGAGGCCGAGTATGAAGCCCTTCTAACTGATTTGCGGAATGGAAATCTTCTAGGTGCTCGGCGTTTGCTTGTATTTTGCGATTCAAAACTGGTGATCAATCAGCTAAAGGGGGAGTACGCGGCCAAAAATGACCGTATGACAGCTTACATGAAAACGGCTAACTCCTTGCTGGCAAAATTTGACCATCATGAATTGAATCAAACAACACGAGATCAGAGCACACACGCAGATGCCCTGGCTTGCCTAGCCTCCGCCATTAACTCAAAGATTAAATAGACCATCGAAGTAGGTTTCATCCCGGAGCCGAACATCGGCCCTTCAGAAGAAGTCAAGGTCAATGTCATAGAGTCAGGACCGAGTTAGATGGACCCCATTGCTGCATTCCTGTCTTCCGAATAGCTCTCAGCGGACAAGAAAGAAGCACACAAGCTACGAAACAAAGCCCTACGATACTACTTGGATTTGCAAGGAAAACTTTATAAAAAATCCCTTTTTGGTCCATACCTGGAATGCGTGTATCCGGACAAAGTCGAAGAATTGTCGAGTGTATTATGGGCTCATCGCACAACACCGAGACGGTCCACCGGGGAAACGCCGTTTGCTTTGTGCTTCGGAACGCAGACAATCATCCCCTTGGAGATCGGCCTTCCAACTTTGAAATCAACAGTTTTTTATTTGGGCCGAAACGACATGATATTGTCCTTGGACTTGATTCTGATTAAAAAACAGAGAGATCGTGCCCTTGCATCCATGGCACGGTACCAGCAGCAGCTTGCAAAGTCACATAATCAGCGTGTTCAACTGCGCCGCCACACACCAGGAGAGTTGGTCATGAAAAAAGTGCTTCCAACTGCCAAGAATCCGACAGACGAAAAATTGGGACCTAACTGGGACGGCCCTTATTAGATCGACTCGGTCGCGGGAGTAGGGGCATATCGGCTTAAACACATGTCTGGGAGGAGTCTGCCACGACCTTGGAATTCCACGCATTTACGTAAATTCTATCATTGACCTGAATTATGGGGCTTGATACTTTTGCAATACAAAGTTTCCCGTTTCCTCATCGCGCAATTCAGCTCAAAAGTCTCCGGATTCGGAGCCCATCGATGCATGACACCTTTGGGCCGATTAAGCCTCCGGATTCGGAGTGCCCATCGTGGATATCACGATTGGCCAATATTTAAGTCTCCGGATTCGAAGCCCCATCAGTGCATGACACCTTTGGGCCGATTAAGCTTCCAGATTCGGAGCACCCTTCGTGGATATCACAATTGGCCAATTTTTAAGTCTCCAAATTCGGATTGGCCAATATTTAAGTCTCCGGATTCGGAGCCCCATCGATGTATGACACCTTTGGGCCGATCAAGCCTTCAGATTCGGAGCGCTCTTCATGGATATCACGATTGGCCAATATTTAAGTCTCCAGATTTGGAGCCTCATCGGTGCATGACACCTTTGGGCCGATTAAGCCTCCGGATTTGGAGCGCCCTTCATGGATATCACGATTGGCCAATATTTAAATCTCCGGATTCAGAACCCCATCGGTGCATGACACCTATGGGCTAATTAAGCCTCCGGATTCAGAGCGCCCTTCGTGGATATCACGATTGGCCAATATTTGAGTCTCCAAATTCGGAGCCCCCATCGGTGCATGGCACTGTAGACACTCCATTTTTGACCGTCCTCAAGACTTGGACGTAATTATTTGAACACTCGATGATCATCCATGTTCGTGTTCGTCTTGAGTTCTCGGAGGTTTCGGTCGCACGCCTTGCCTCAAGACCTCTCGACTTGTTTGTTTTGTGCTTGGTTATGCACCAAACACTTGTGTTTTTGCTTCTGAGGGCAGTGAATGGCTTGTTGGCCATCCCCACACCTCACCGGCCTTGGCTTGAGGCCACCGGCCTTGTTTTCTTTCTACCGGCCAAAGATTTTGGTCGGTCGGCAATGTTTTTGGTCAACCGGCCATTTTTGTTGGTCAATTGGCCATATTTTCCAGCCGACCCCTTTCCATCTGCTTTTGACAGATATTTTATGCCAGCTGTGACGTATGGAGGGATTTGCCTCTTGCTTAGCTTGCTTAGGAAGCTTGGCATTTGAACCTCTATAAAGAGGGGGCTCCTCCTCCCTCCTCCAAGGTTCAGAAAAATTAGGTTAGAGAGTTTAGATATAGTTTTGTATCTATACTCCCTTGTTTGATTATATTTTGTGCCCTAAAAGTGAGTTTTGTCTTACTTTTACACTAGAACACCTAGCATTACACCATCCTTGGGTTGTTGAGACCTTATAAGGTTGCTGTTAGGGTTCTTGGACTGGTTTTGACCAAAGAAAGGTGCTGGAACTTTGTTCCTAAAGAAGGTCTACAAGGGTGAGCATCCTTACTTTAGTAACCCCTTTCTTGCTTAGGCTTTTAGCCATTCTTGCTTATTGTTTTAAGCTTCGACTATAACTAATAAAAGTTCTTATTTTGTGTGCTTTAGAACTTTGTTTAAGGTCACTTTGAGGTTTGGGGTTGTCTCCCCCCTCCAAGGCCTTGTTAGGCCTTGTTTTAGGCCATACATTTTGGCCATTGTTTTGGTCTTTGCATGACCTCTCTACCACTGAAATCTAGAGGATTTTCAGTGGTGGAGAGGTGGTTTTGAGGTCCAAAATAGGAGAGGGTCATCCCCTCTCCTTGTTGTCTTTAATGCTAACATAAATGGCTTATGTGGTAGCATGTGTGTTTAGTTTGTTTTAGCTCCATTTCAGCATGTATTAGGCTTTGTTTTTCCATGATACACCTCTGTTTTGAGTTAGTTTAGACATGCCATGTATGCTTCATACACTTGTCTTGTAATCCCATGATTTGGCCTTAACATGCATCGTGTTGTAACATGTGTTTTTAGCATGATTTTGGCTCAACTCCATGAAGCTTTTAGCCTTGTTGTAGCATGCTTAAGCTCTGTTTTTCATTGCTTTGGTTATGCTTGCGTTGTTTTGTATAGCCACCATGCAATCTAGCTTGTTAGCTTTGAGTGTTCAAGTTGCTAGCATGCTCTATGTGGATCATTTCAGTGGTTTGGCATCACTCAGAATGTTATTTCAGTTCATATTTCATGCTTATAAACTTACACTTATCACTCCTTTAATGTCTTAAAGAGTTTGTGTTTTATACCTCACGAATGTGTCATTGTGTATGCCAACATGCTTAGGTCATTGGGATGCCATCTAAGTGGGTTTTTAGGCTCATTTTGACATGTCATAACTCTGTTTTGGGTTGCTTAAATCATGTCATGTCTGGTTGTATTAGGTGTAGTGTAACACCTCTTTGATGGCCTTGCATGCCTCATGATTTTTCCCCTTCGTTTTAGCTTGTTTTGGCTTTGGTCATTGCATGTTTTAGGCTCACTTTAGCTTGATTTACGACTGTTTTGGGTCATACTTGCCATATGCTCTTTGTTTTGTGTAGTTTTGGTTCAAGTCCCTCGACTAGTCTTAGGCTTCAGTCTTGAGCATGCCATGCTTGACTTGTTTATGCGATTTGGCATCACTCCTAGCTTCATTTCAGAGCATGTAATGTTGTCACATTTGCATGCTTTTCATTCCTTTTAAGTGTGCTTAAAGGTTGCCCTTTTGTGCTTAAAGTGATGAGCCATTAGCATGCATGTTTGTATGTGGTTTTGTCCCTTATCCCTTAGCATTTTGGCCGTTGATTTGGGCTTATTTGAGAGCTGCCCATTTTAGTTTAAGACCATCCCCGCATGTTGTTGCATGCTTGCCTTGTATGTTGTCACATACTTATTGCATATTTGGTAAATTGCATGTTGTAGCATGCTAGTTTAATTGTGCCTCGTTGTGTACTTAATCCTTGACATGTTGTTACATACTTGGCCTATTAACATTTTGTCGCATGTTTAAGTGGTATGGCATTTGGTATGCATCTCTCGTTAAGTTGCCTAACATGTTGTTACACGCTTGCCTATCCTCACACGTTGTCACATGTTCGCCTTGTATGCTTGAACGTCCATGTTGCATCTTGCATGCTTATCTAGGTTGTATTGCATTTGGCATGTTTCTTACACTCGCCATGATCATGTTAAATTAGTTTTGCTTGCATGTTTGCATCCCTTGCCTCTTGATCAACCATGATGGAGGTTAGGACCCCCTTTTGTGTTTGTGTGCATTTCATTTGATATCAAATTGCACACTCGACACCTTTGGCCATCATGCATTGAAATGCGTGATTGATGGCCCGAGGGTCAAGAACCATGCTCCTCTAAGTCTCAAACATGCTGAGGAAGGTGGTGGTGCATAAATTGCTTTGAAAATGCATTGCCATGTTCTATCTGTCCTCTGCTGCAGCAAAACAGGATTCTGCAAGAAGAGATGGTCGGTCGACCATCTTCAGTGCCGGCCGGCCATTAATTGTAAGCCGAGATTACCACAAATGGTCGATGACCAGTTCCCATGGCCGGTGGCCTCATCTCTTGGTCGGTGACATCCCACAGTGCTCAGGGAGTGATTCTGAAGCTTCCTTTGGACTTGTGAAGTTTTTAGAAGTACAGATCAGTGTAAACAGAGGTAGCATGAGTATGGCGATGGATTTCCAAGCGGAGCCGAACGTGCACGCATTCATCCCTCTTCCCGAGGCCTCTTTACTACTTTCTTAGCTTAATTAATTCATTTAATTAATTAAGTATTGTGTAATATTTAATTAGCTTGTTAGTTAATTAATCTGTATTATTCTTTCGGTCCCTCCCTCGAGAGGGCGCAATTATGTAATAAGCGTGCGTGTGTGTGATGCATATCTTCCAACCCCCACTTCTTTCTCCCTTTTACTTAAACCGCGTACGATGGTTAGTTCTAGGGCATGTTTCAATTAGCATCCTTATGCTCGCATGTTTGCATCATTCATCTGTATTACATGCACCGGGCTCAGCGCATCATACTAACTACATAGTATTTCAATTCCAACTTGAATACGTGTATCAAATTGCCGCATATCATATGCCATCTTAGATTAGTTGAGCCTATTCTAATTGCATTTCGTATGTGTTGCATTAGCCATCTTAACATGGACTTGGATCATACATTTGATTACTAACATGTTCTTGTTTTGGCTCGGAGTACACTGTGAGTGTTTATGCTTGTGGGAGCCGAATAAGTAGAAGAGTTGGAAGATGCGTACTCCAAAAATTAGATACTATCCGACTTCATGTTGCGTGACTAGGACGCCGAATACGTTAAGAAGGCCGAATAGACAGAGGTCAATGGCTCCGAATAAATAAAAGGGGAATGGTATAAAAGTAGGCTCAGGCCCCGAGACCCAAAAAGCAAGTATAAATACCAGAACCATAGATTTAGAAAGGTATGTAAAAATCACTTGACAAAACTTAGTAAAGAAGCTACCCTGAGTATCTGAACTAACTTGTCCATCGGAGTGCTAATTCCGGCACCCCCGGCCGGAGTGTTTGTATCTTTTCACGTGACTAGCTGAGGATCACTAGCGTCTCCCAGGATCCGAAGAGTATTTCCGAACCACTTCTCCACAATTGGCGCCGTCTGTGGGAATACTCAAATACATCCATGGCAGGCGTGACTGAAGATCCTCCGATAGCCACTGACGAGACTGCACAGAGAGGTGACCTCATTCCAGCGAACTTGGACCAAAAACCATCACAGCAAGACTTGCCTCGGACCTCTGCTCATCTCCAAACCCAACGCAAAAGACAATACAAGCGACCATGGCACAAGCTAGGCAAACCAAACAGAGGTTGGATAACATCATCGCTGAGAACGAACGCCTTCGTCGTGATCTAGCCTCGGAAATAGCAAAATCCAAACAAACGGTACGCCAGGCTTCTGCGCGACCCCCGAGGGCAGATGATCGACGATCTCAGACCCAACAGTAAGAAACTGACGGCCGCCATGCTTCAACAGATCATCTTGAGGAGTTGGTAAAGGACGAGCGTCTCCACCAATGCGTTCGAAGGAGTGTGGTCAAAACACCTGCTCGTCCGAAGGAGCATTTCCGCTTGACACCGTCCACATGATATATAGCCTGCCAGCAGCCCCGGCCGTGCTTGTGATCCAATCACATCCAGGCCCTTAACAGCAACTCACGCTAGCAAAGCAGCCCCGAGAAACGCCAAGTATCACCTTTGACGATTCTGATTTGATCGGTGTAACACTCCTTCACATCGATCCCTTGGTTGTTGAGCTGCGCGTAAACCGATTCACCGTCGAACGCATTCTTATCAACCAGGGCAGTACCTCGGAGGTTATGTATTATAAAACCTTCACCAAACTCAGATTCAGCGAGTCAGACCTGACTCCGTCTCCTTATCCACTATTCGGCTTCAATGCCACTCCAGAGTACCCATTGGGAAAGATCAGCTTACCCGTTCGAGTAGGCTCCAGAACGGTGGACGTGGAATTCTTGGTCGTCAGGCTGCCATCGCCCTACAATCTCATCATGGGGCGATCGTGGTTGCATACCTTGTAGGCCGTCCCAAGCACCTATCATCAACTGCTACGTTTCCTAACAGCACACAGCATTGAGCAAATCCGCGGATCCCAGAAATCAGCACAAGCATGTTATCTCCTTGTCGCCAAAACGCCAAAGGAACTGCAAGTAAACTCCATCGAGGTGCCGCATCGGGAGATCCTGGACGATGTTGGGCGGTATCCAAATGAGAAGGCCACGGAAGATTTAGACCGAGTTGACATTGATGGTAGCCCAGAAAAGTTCTTCATGATCGGCGCCTTTCTAAATCAGGCCGACAGGCAGTAGCTGATCACTTTCTTGCTCAATAACCTTGACGTCTTTACGTGGGCTCCATACGAAATCCCGGAAATAGACCCGTCAGTTTCATAGCACCAGCTAAATGTCGATCCGAAATGTAAGCCGATCATTCAGAAAGGCCGACGGTTAGCCGCGGAGCACACTGCCGCTGTTGTTGAGGAGGTAGACAGACTGCTTGACGCCGGGGCAATTAGAGAAGTCACTTACCCTATGTGGCTCTCCAATACAGTGGTGGTGAAGAAGAAAAATGGGACTTGACGAGTGTGTGTCGACTTCACGAATCTGAACAAAGCTTACCCCAAAGACTGTTTTCCTCTACCTAGAATCGACCATCTCGTCGATGCGATGGCATGTCATCAACGCATGAGCTTCCTCGATGCTTACAGAGGCTACCATCAAATCGCCATGCATCCAGATAACCAGGACAAAACTGCCTTCCTCACTCCAAGAGGAACCTATTGCTACAAAGTTATGCCCTTTGGGCTGAAGAATGCAGGGGCAACCTACCAAAGATTGGTCACCGCCATGTTCAAAGAGCAACTCGGCCACACTATGGAAGTATACATCGATGATATGGTGGTCAAATCCAAAGAAGAACAGAGTCATATAGCCGATCTAGAAAAGACATTCAGCATCTTACGCAAATATAGAATGAAACTAAACGCCTCCAAGTGTGCGTTCGAAATCGGCTCTGGCAAATTCCTGGGTTACATCATCAATCGCCGAGGAATCGAAGCCAACCTGAGGCAAGTCACAGCAATCTTGGAACTCGGCTCCCCCCGTTCAGTAAAAGAAGTCCAAAAGTTGATGGGGATGGCCACTGCACTCAACAGGTTCATCAACCGGTCTACAGATCGTTGCCGAAAATTCTTTCAGACACTACGGCAGGGTAAGGCTTTTGAATGGTCCACCGAATGCGAATCAGCCTTCAACGGACTCAAGACCTACCTCCGCTCAGTACCTCTCTTGACAACACCCGCCACTGGTGACCCGCTCATCCTATATCTGGCAGTTTTCGATAGGGCTGTCAGCACCGTACTGTTAAAAGAGGAGGAGGGGGAGCAACGGCCAGTGTATTATGTGGGCAAGGCAATGGTTGACACCGAAACAGGCCACCTTCCACTGGAAAAACTCATTTTAGCCCTAGTCATGGCGGCAAGAAAACTGATGCATTACTTCTAGGGACATAGCATTGGGGTGCTAACAGATTATCCCCTCCGATCAGTTCTACGGAGTGCAGGAGCATCAGGACGTGTTTCAAAATGGGCTCTTGAACTCGGCCAATACGACATTCAATTTTTACCTAAAACTGCAATAAAGGGGCAGGTGTTGGCCGACTTAGTTGCTGAATTCACAGGCGAGCTTGCCAGCCTCAAACCTGATGAAGTTCGACCGAAGGCTGAAGTTCTACCAAAGCCGAACTAGAGAATTTATGTCGGGGATATTTTGCAATTATACTGTGATGGATCATCTAACCAAAGGGGCAGTGGCGCCGGAGTTGTAATCATGTCTCCAGACGGCGCAGTAATTGAGCAGGCCGTCAAGCTTGGCTTCGAAGCATCAAATAACAAAGCCGAATACGAAGCCCTTCTAGCCGGTCTGCGGAATGCGCACCTTCTCAGCGCTCGGCGTCTGCTTGTGTTTTATGATTCAAAATTAGTAATCAATCAGCTAAAAGGGGAGTACGCGGCAAGAAACGACCGTATGGCGGCCTACATGAAAACGGCCAATTCCTTGCTAGCAAAATTTGACCATCACGAACTGAACCAAATAACACGCGACCAGAACACACACGCGGATGCCTTAGCGTGCCTAGCCTCCGCCATCAATTCTGTGATCAAACGGACCATCGAAGTAGGTTTCGTCCCGCAGTCGAGTATTGGCCCTTCGGAGGAAATCCACGTCAACGTTATAGAATCCGCACCAAGCTGGATGGACCCCATTGCTGCATTCCTCTCTTCTGAACAACTCCCAGAGGATAAAAAAGAAGCACACAAGCTGTGAAATAAAGCCCTGCGATACTATCTGGATCCGCAAGGAGGGCTTTACAAAAAGTCCCTCTCTGGTCTATATTTGGAATGCGTGCACCCAGACAAAGTGGAGGAGCTCCTAACAGAGATACATGAGGGCAGTTGTGGTGCCCATTCTGGCGGACGCTCCCTGGCCTATCGAGCTATAACGCAGGGATACTATTGGCCGACAATGAGAGCTGACGTGGAGAGTTATGTAAAAAAATGCGAACAGTGCCAAAAGTTCTCCCCATTAACCCATCGGCCTACTGAAGAGTTGAACTCTATCACCAGCCCCTGGCTGTTTGCTCAGTGAGGACTTGATATCGTAGGACCTTTGCCCAGGGCCCTAGGGAACAAGCAATTCTTAATCATCGCGACAGACTACTTCACAAAATGGGTCGAAGCGGAGGCTTTAACACATATACGAGATGCCGACATTAAACTCTTTGTATGGAGAAACATCATAACTCGATTCGGCATTTCGAGAGCTCTCATCTCAGACAATGGCACCCAGTTCAATTGTGGTGTATATCGAGAGTTATGCAGCAAATATGGCATTCGGCCTTACTTCTTGACACCAGCCTACCCCCAAAGCAATGGTTAAGCCGAAGCCTCTAACAAATCCATCTTGGACGGCATCAAAAAGAGACTGAAAAAGGCTAAAGGCAAATGGGTCAAAGAATTGCCGAGTGTATTGTGGGCTCATCGTACTACGCCGAGGAGATCCACTGGAGAAACACTGTTTGCTCTATGCTTTGGAACCTAGGCAATCTTACCCCTGGAAATCGGCCTCCCAACTTTGAAATCTCAAGTTTTTGATACGGGCCAAAACGACATGATGCTTGCCCTGGATCTGATTCTAATCGAAGAGCGAAGAGACCGCGCCCTGGCATCCATGGCACGGTATCAGCAGCAGCTCGCCAAATCGTATAATCAGCGAGTTCAGTTGCATCAATAAACGCCAGGGGAGCTTGTCCTAAAGAAGGTACTTCCAGCCGACCGAAGACCGGCCGATGGAAAATTGGGTCCAAACTGGGACGGCCCCTATCAGATAGAATCCATCGCAGGAACAGGGACATATCGGCTCTCAGACATGTCAGGAAGAAGCCTACCACGACCTTGGAATTCAACACATTTACGTAAATTCTATCATTGATCCGACTTGTGGGCTTGATACTTGTACATATTCCACCGTTGCAATACAAAGCTTCTCGTTTTCTCAAGCTCGCTCCCAAGCCTTCAAGGGCCGATTAAGCCTTCTAAGGCCAAAATAAAGCCACCGGATTTGGAGCCCCTTTTGGTGCATGACACCTCAGGGCCGATTAAGTCTCCGGATTCGGAGCCCCCTTTCGGTGCATGACACCTTAGGGCCGATTAAGACTCCGGATTTGGAACCCCTTTTGGTGCAGGTCACCTCAAGTTCGATTAAGTCTCCAGATTCGGAGCCCCCTTTTGGTGCAAGTCACTTCAGGGCCAATTAAGTCTCCGAATTCGAAGCTCCCTTTTGGTGCATGACATCTTAGGGCCGATTAAGACTCCGAATTCAGAGCGCCCTTCGTGGATATCACGATTGGCCCAAATAAAGTCTCCGAATTTGGAGCCTCCTTTCGGTGCATGACACCTTAGGGCCGATTAAGCCTCCGAATTCGGAGCCCCTTTTGGTGCATGACACCTTAGGGCCGATAAAGACTCCGGATTCGGAGCGCCCTTCGTGGATATCACGATTGGCCCAAATAAAGCCTTTGGATTCGGAGCCCCTTTTGGTACAAGTCACCTCGGGGCCGATTAAGTCTCCGGATTCGGAGCCCCTTTTGGTGCATGACACCTTAGGGCCGATTAAGCCTATTAAGGCTGATTAAGACTCCGGATTCGGAGCGCCCTTCGTGGATATCACGATTGGCCAAAATAAAGCCTCCGAATTCGGAGCCCTTTTGGTGCATGACACCTTAGGGCCGATTAAGCCTATTAAGGCCGATTAAGACTCCGAATTCAGAGCGCCCTTCGTGGATATCGCGATTGGCCCAAATAAAGCCTCCGGATTTGGAGCCCCTTTTGGTGCAGGTCACCTCAGGGCCAATTAAGTCTCCGGATTCGGAGCCTTTTTTGGTGCATGACACCTTAGGGCCGATTAAGCCTATTAAGGCTGATTAAGACTCCGGATTCGGAGCGCCCTTCGTGGATATCACGATTGGCCAAAATAAAGCCTCTGGATTCGGAGCCCCTTTTGGTGCATGACACCTTAGGGCCGATTAAGCCTATTAAGGCCGATTAAGCCTATTAAGGCTGATTAAGACTCCAAATTCGAAGCGTCCTTCGTGGATATCACGATTGGCCCAAATAAAGCCTCCGGATTCGAAGCCCCTTTTGGTGCAGGTCACCTCAGGGCCGATTAAGTCTCTGGATTCGAAGCCCCTTTTGATGCATGACACCTTAGGGCCGATTAAGCCTATTAAGGCCGATTAAGACTCCGGATTCGAAGCGCCCTCCGTGGATATCACGATTGGCCAAAATAAAGCCTCCGGATTCGGAGCCCCTTTTGGTGCATGACACCTTAGGGCCGATTAAGCCTATTAAGGCCGATTAAGACTCCGAATTCAGAGCGCCCTTCATGGATATCACAATTGGCCAAAATAAAGCCTCCGGATTCGGAGCCCCTTTCGGTGCATGACACCTTAGGGCCGATTAAGGCTCCCAATCCGGATTGGCCTTTTTTAGGAGATGCATTCGCACCACTTCATTGGCCGAATAAATATTCATTGAGAATCGTTCTTAATTCAAGCTTTCAATACATGTTTAAACATTTACGCCACGCAACACAAAACTTGCCAGAAAGTTGAAATAATACGATTAATTAAACACATAACATTTCAAGACCAAATACAAATGTTGAAAATAAAAATAAAAAAATTCTATTTATTCGGCGCGAAGTCTATTCATTCAGCACCCTCATCGTCGTTCTTCTCAATTTCAAAATCAGAATAAGGAAAGTAGTGGCGATGATACAAGGATGAGGCCAAATCAATGCCCACGGCTTCGAGAGCTTCCTCTGTTTGAAGGGCCTTGATCCAGCTGTGCTTGAATCCACGATTTTCACATCGACAGACCTCCTCGGCAATGTCCTATTTCGTCTTCTCTATTCCGACCTTCAGGCCGTCCTGAAACCCCTTTTCATAACTCGAGGTCCGTTCGGTCACTCTCTCTGCAACAAACAATTTAGATTGACCGGCTGCCACCGACGCGCTCGTTTGAACATTTTTCAGCTCCCGAAGCTCCCGCTCAGCCTTTTCCGCGCGAATCTCTAGACTGCGATTCCTTTCGTCCTTTTTCTCGCTCCCAAGTCGCACCTCCCGCAGACGCATGCCGACTTCGTAAGCAGTATATAGCCCTTTTACGGCCCCATGTATGCCGTCTCGAAATACTTCAAAATCTCGACGTCCGACCATCGATTGTTGGACTTCCGGCGGGAATATCTGTCGAGCGAACTCGACTGCCACATCTGGGTCTTTAATGATAGAATCCCCCTCCGTCATTAGTCTATTCCTCACAAAAACCGCAAAACTCAACGGTCGTGGCATCGCATCAGGCTCAATTTTAGGTCGCGGGCGCGGAGAATTTCCCCGTTTCTGCTTGTCCTTTCGGGGCGATCTGCTTCGATGACGTTCTTCTTCCTGATCCTTGGACATTCTTCTCCCTTTGAGCATAGGCTCGCTACTGTGACTCATTGCGGCGTCTGATTCAGTCAATCTTCATCCCTCCCAAGTTGCCTGAATGGAAATAAGTAGGGCCTCTGGCTTGCACCTGCCCCATTTATCCTTCAATGTTTGCAGCTCTCTCGAGGCAACGTCAGTAATCCCAAATGTCAACCCACAAGCGGGGCCAGCTCGCGCCCTGGCTAAGGCAAGGGCAGATTTACTAATCTGGTCGGCCATGTTTTCAAGCGCAAGCGCCGATCAATCTGTGACTCAGCCAGCCCACGAGTCAGGCCCATTCGGCTTCCGAAGCTCGTGCCCTAGCTAAGGCAAGGGCAGATTTACTTTATTAATCTGGTCGACCATGTTTTCAAGTGCAAGCGCGGATCAATGTGTGCTTCAGCCAGCCCACAAGTGAAGGCCATTCAGCTTCTGAAGCTCGCGCCTAGGCTAAGGCAAGGGCAGATTTACTTTATTAATTTGGTCGGCCATGTTTTCAAGCGCAAGCGCCGATCAATGTGTGCCTCAGCCAGCCCATGAGTGAGGGCCATTCGGCTTCCGAAGCTCGTGCCCTGGCTAAGGCAAAGGCAGATTTACTGATCTGGTCGGCCATGTTTTCAAGCGCAAGCGCCGATCAATGTATGCCTTAGCCAGCCCATGAGTCAGGCCCATTCGGCTTCCGCAGCTCGCGCCATGGCTAAGACAAGGGCAGATTTACTAATCTGGTCGGCCATGTTTTCAAGCACAAGCGCTGATCAATCTGTGACTCAGCCAGCCCACGAGTCAGGCCCATTCGGCTTCAGAAGCTCGCGCCCTGGCTAAGGCAAGGGCAGATTTACTTCATTAATCTAGTCGGCCATGTTTTCAAGCGCAAGCGCCGATCAATGTGTGCCTCAGCCAGCCCACGAGTGAGGGCCATTCGACTTCCGAAGCTCGTGCCCTGGCTAAGGCAAAGGCAGATTTACTAATCTGGTCGGCCATGTTTTCAAGCGCAAGCGCCGATCAATCTGTGCCTCAGCCAGCCCACGAGTTACGCCCATCCGGCTTCCCAAGCTCGCGCCCTGGCCAAGGCAAGGGCAGATCTGATCGGCCAAATACCTAAGCTAAGCACCCGATCTAACTATAACCGAAAGCAATAACATTCATCAACAACATTTTCCTTAGCCAGTTGAGCACAACTCATGAAATTTTATATACTCAAGTTACCAAACAAAAAGCTACAAGCCCGCATAAAAATGCCTAGCAAAAAACAAACACTATGACTGTAACAAACGATGAAAAATACTAAATTAAAAACCGTAAAAATACATTCGACATCCTAAAAACTATCAATCGGCCGGATCAGCCATCGGAATCAGACTCCAATGGCTCAACATCCACTTGCTCATATGGTATTGGCATAATCAATGAAACGTTAACAGCAACAAGGGCTTTGTGCCAGCCGTGTTTGAATCCCCGATTTTTAAACTTGGGGACTTGGTCCACGTACTCGGCGAGTCCAACATTTTTCCCGGCCTCGAACACTTTGGAAGACTCCGAGTCAGCTGATCCTTCGTCGCCTTCATTTTAGCCAACTCAGCCTCCAGTTTGGAGATTGCCTTCTGGGCCAACTTGAGCGCATCTTCGCTCGTGTCCGCCTTCTTCTCGGCATCCGACCTCAATTGATCCGCGCAACGAGCCTTCTTCATCTCGGCGTCGGCCCTTAAGGCTTCCTTGTTCGCCCTCAAAACTTCGACCTCGGCCCTTATCCTCTGGCCTTCAATTTCTTCGCATAAATGACCAATCTGTTTGACGGCGTCGCGATGGCGACGGCCCATATCGGCTATCCATCCGATGATCTGTAAAACAAGAATTTAAAACCATAACTTCAACAGTATTTGGATTAAGTGAAGCTAAGTTCGAATATGTACCAAAAGTGCCGATTGGGCTGCTAGTGCCGTCGCATTCAGATCCGTTTCCACCCGGAAAGCCTCCTTGTCAGACAGCAACGACACGGACGTAGCCAAGCTGAATGCGACTTCTGGATCTTTAAGCGCCGAAGCATCAAAAGAAACCGGCATGTTTTTTATCATCAGCTGAATGACAAAAGGAACAATCATGTCCGATCCCTCTAATCGAGGACGTTTGCCGCTATGTTCTTCTACGCCGGCTTCAAACTCGGCATGTCGTTTCTCTGCTTCAACTTCTTGGCCGACCTGCACGATCAAAGTAGATTCGGCATCCTGATTTTCCGCCGTCTCCACCTCAATAACGCGCAAGGACTCTGATCCGCTAACAGGCAGGGAGAATTGAGATTCGAAGGCGGGTGGTACTTCAGACGGAAGGGCCTCCGCTCTTCGCCACGCGGCCAACCTTTCCGCATTCGCCTTCCTGGCAAGTTTTGTCAGCCTTAACCCGGCCATGTTTTCAGGGTTTGCGGCGGGAATATCCTCTAAGCCGTGAAAAACACCGTCAAACGAAAGATCCCCTCGGCCCGAAGCGGATGGGGGATCGACTAAATTCAATACCGCATCAGACTCGGTTTTGGACTAATCTGATTCGGTAACATTAGCTACACCCCGCTCCGAATCCGACCCTTCAAAACCAACCTGCCTCAAGTTTTTGAAGTCAGACAAAATAAGAGCGATGAGAGAGTCTTCACCCTCCGGAACCGAGATGTTTTCTATCGCCGAGAAGGTCGTATATGTTGGCTCGTAACGAAGTAGAATGTGGGCCGCCCTGCCTTGTTTCTGAAGACTTCGACGGCCGAAATATTTGAGCGCGACTTCGATATCCGAAAGAACGGCGCCGTCAGTTGAAGACAGAACTTTCTTCAAATATCTCCCTGCACAAGCCAAGCCGTAACATTTCAAAGAAGAGGCTTTACAACAAAAACGAACTAATAATAAAAGCGAGAAAGCAATCAGCCACCTGGCTTGCCCCTCCGTCTAGGAATAGGATCGACGTGATCCTCCCCTTTGCAAAATTCCCAGTTACCCTGGACAACGACCATAACATCATCATCTCGTTTTCCAGAACTGGAAAGCATAGTAATCAGCTGATGGTCGATATCCTTGGCCCTAAGGAAGAAACGCCCGTGCCGACCAGAAGACTTAGCCAAGGCATAACAATGTCGGATGGCTGGAATGCCAAGGTTAATTCTTAGGCGACGATTGAGCGCTATAACCCCCATTATGATTCTAAAGAAATTCACATTAGGTTAGGAAGGGATTAAACCTCGCTGGCGAAGCACAGCCCTAAGAAACGGGTGAAGGGGGAAACGGACTCCACCCTCTGCAATTGACAAAAGAGGAAAGACAATCGTGGTTTCATCCTCCCTCTCCATATCAAGAGTGTCGTCTGCCACAAGCGACAGACGGACATCATCAAGAATGGAGAAATGACGTTTAAAGCCAGCAATACGATCTGACGAGAGGAGGTCTTTTAAATGTTTGGCCATACCCTACAGTCTATGAGAATATGCCAAGGAAGGAATAAACCAGAAAGAGTCCTCAAAGCAAGAGAGAAGAGAACTTACAAAGGACGAAGAAGATATCGGAGAAAAGAGTTTCAAGGACGATCCAAAAGGCAATCCAGCGATGAGCATAATAAAATACATACTTGAAAGGATCTCGAAATTTTAAATTGCAATAAATAGACACGTACGAGGGGGATGGGAAGTCAACACGACAACCGAAAGGGGAGCGCTTAGATATCCGCATGAGGATGAGGCCAACCGCCGAATTTTGGCTCCGACTTTTAGGAATTCAAAACCAAGCACTCCAGCCAACTGTCGTCGGTGAAGTGCTTGGGGGGCAATTATGGGAGCCGAATAAGTAGAAGAGTCGGAAGATGCATACTCCAGAAATTAGATACTATCCGGCTTCATGTTACGTGACTAGGACGCCGAATACGTTAGGAAGGCCGAATAGACAGAGGTCAATGGCTCCGAATGAATAAAAAGGGAATGGGATAAAAGTAGGCTCAGGCCCCGAGGCCCAAAAAGCAAGTATAAATACAAGAACCATAGATTTAGAAAGGTATGTAAAAATCACTTGACAAAACTTAGTAAAGAAGCTACCCTGAGTATCTGAACTAACTTGTCCGTCGGAGTGCTAATTCCGGCACCCCCGACCGGAATGTTTGTATCTTTTCAGGTGACTAGCTGAGGATCACTAGCGTCTCCCAGGATCCGAAGAGTATTTCTGAACCACTTCTCCACAATGCTTTAGCATCTTGCATGTATATGAGTGCTAACATGACATCATGCTTGCCATGAGGCTAATTGCTTATGTGATATAACTGCCTGAATGCCTGTGGGTGAAGGTTGGATTACTTGAATTGGAACAATTCATCAAATCCGTATTTTATCCTACTTGCGACTAGCAAACCTCGAACTATTTCCAAACAAACGGATATGCGATGCTTTGTTTCAAATTAGGTAATCTAGTCTATACTTGTGTGTTGTGCGCATCACATAGTAATTCTAGCTAATTAACCAGAATAAGAACACATCTGTTTTCAAAACTAGATATCATGCTTAGTATAAGCCGATCTTCGGATCGAGCGAGCGGGGGTGCTCATAGATGACCTTCCCCAATCGTACCCAAGTTCCCGAGCCGAGGCAACTTTGGTGATGACGGACACGTGGCCTTAGGCAACGAGTCAGGGTTTCCTAAATTTTCCCAAAATAAAATATTTAGGTGACAACTCTGTATCTGGCAAAGCAGTCCATGTTTGGCACTTCTTTCTTAAAAATCAGTTTTCCAAAACGATTTGCCGGATTTGGACTCTTTGGTGATTTATCAATCTCACATCGCACATTGTGGGATCAGATTAAGAACTGTGACATTTGAGTCTGAACTGTGGTAGCATAAAGCCTGAGGGCGCGTCCACAGTTTCTGGCGACTCTGCTGGGGAGTTAGAGAACTTGACTCGAACTCATGATATCTTGTTTTGACTATACTTATGTGTTTCTTTGCATTGCATTTGCATTGGTGCGCCTAGAACACCGTGTTTTCCATCTTCTATTCTTGAACGGTTTGCCGGAGGCTCGCTTTGAGAAGCGTGCCATAAGGCTGACTGGTTACGGGCTCTGCCACGATGTGAGCACAAACCCTGATTTTTACCGGGGCACCCTTTTTGACCATTCGACTTGGTGCATATTCGGAATCCATAGTGACCATTCCAAACTAGGGCAGGTTGCTACCCGATTATAGGTTATTTAAAACTGCTGCGTGCGTAGGTTATTTAACCATACCCCTCCATAGGGGTGTTTTTTCTCTCACTTGTTTGTTATGTGCTTTAGAGTTGACCTCTACAGGGAATACACATATCAGTCTGCAAGTCTAGGCATCAAGCCTGCGGGCATCAGTGTTTTGAGAATCAGTTATATCTGCGGGTATCAGATTCAGATTTGGGGCAGTAATTGTGGGGAACAGTGATCAGTGGTCAAATGCAGTTATTCAGCTAAACTTATGTCTGTTCTAGTAAAATTGGGCTGAGATGTTGCCTACTTTCTCTTTCAGTTCAGAGATTCAGTTTGGAGCAGCTAGCGTTCTCCTTTGTTGAGGCAAGACCAGTCAAGGCTTACCGGTTCACCTGCTCCGTCAGTCACCGGTTACATCATCTCCGTTCAGTTCAGCAGACTTATGAAGAAACAAAATTTAGAGGAAATTGTGGTTATGGCAGCCGCATTGGACCAAGGAATCATCTTACAGGATGAGACCAATGTTGAAATACCACATCCGCCTAGGTCACCTGTCGCGCACCCGATCTGGATGCCCCAGTTGTTTCAAACTCGTGAGCCCACCACGTTTGAGTTGATGGGAATGATTGGCGACCTCCAAAGGTCTGTGGCTGACCTCGCCTATGGAATGTCGGCTTCGCCACCAACCACATCGTATGCCGGGAACTTCATGCTGCAAAAGGCCCCGCTACTGGGGCGAATTGTAATTGAGCTCAGCCAATCTGAAGTTGTCTCAAACTCTGACAATGACGTATCAACGACAACGGGGCTTCGCACTGAAGTAACAACCCAAACCTCCCACCAAGCTGAGGCTAGTGGAAAGAACAAGATTAAGGTGGACACTGATCCTTACGAATAACTTCAGCAAGCTGTTGAGGCTCTAAAAACCGAGGGGTTGAATAAGCAACAAGTACTCGCGGTTTTAGCTAAGACTGTGGATGACATCTTCCCCACTCAGACCAAGAGTAGTTCAAGCCAGAGGAAAAATCGGGATAAGGACCGTCACACCGGAATTGTTCTTGCTAATCCTAACCCTACACCCGGAAAAGATTAGAGAGCCAAGGCAGCACCTGCCAATCCCTTTGCTAGTGCGTCTAGCAAAAATCCGCAGACTTTGAAATATTTGCCTCGAGGTCGCAGAGTCTTCCATGCCCTCTACATGCCTTTGTCTAAGGCACTTCAAATCCTGGCTGAAAAGGGCATCTTAAACCCCTCGAGCCTCGACCTCTCCCAGGTAACCTCCCTCTCTCATATGATGCTACTCAATACTGCGCGTACCACCAGCAAACCGGTCACAGCACCGACAATTGCTTCCGCCTTCGTCACGAAGTGCAAGATTTGATTGACAATGAAGTCATCCTCCCGCCGAGCTCAGCAAAGTCTGTCAGCACTGGATTGGTGGATTTCGAGGATAATACAAGTATGTGATCAGGGGTAGGTCCACCTGCGGGTGGCGTCCAGTTTACTTCAGATGTGGCGTATGGCACGCACTATTTTTGAGCATTTGCGAATGCAAGTTTTGTGTTTTCTGACTTGGGTATTCAGTCAGTTTTGTTGCCTTGTATATAGTCAGTCTTTTTGTACTATGTCAGTCGGGTCTGTCTTATTGTATCGAGTCAGTCCTGTTATATAAAAGTCAGGTGATTCCGGGGATGTTACCTCGGACATCATTTGTTTGTTTTGTGTTTGTTTTTTTGCTTTCTTCTGAGTCTGTCTCTACTGTGGAGCCAGTTGCAATCAGGAAATTTGAACGAAACAGCTGTGACTATCATGTTTTTGCGCCTATTGCTACTTTGAGCCTGTTGTGCCAGCAAGTTTAGAATGAAACGGCAGTACACTTCACCTGCTTTTTTGTACCTTGAAGTCATTTCATTGATCTAAGTTTTTCAAAAAAATTTTGAACACTGTGATGAAAACGAAGAGGAAGGAATTCCTCGGGATTTGCAAAATTTGATCAACTTGAGAGAAAGAGAGGCATGTTAAGCCCTTGATGAATGAAATCATGTTTGTTAATGTGAGTACTGAGAAGGATCCTGACTTGATCCAGATTGGTTCTACACTGTCTTCAGCACGAGCGATTAGTCGCTTTCTTAAAATTTTTCAAAAAATGTTTTGCGCGGTCCTGTGAAGACCTGTGTGGAATCGCTCTTGAGATTGTGCAGCTTAGGAACGCTCTCAGCCTCGAGACTCAACCCCCTTTTGCTTTCAAACAATTGAACTTGCGTTCAGAATGTTCAACGGTCAACCGCAATGTGAGGCTTGTATGGCCAGATCAGAAGCACCTTTCAAACAAGGGGCAAAAGACATCAGATAATGCACTCGAAGAGTCCAAGACGAAGATCGAAAAGAATGCCAAATCCCAGAATGGAGGAAAGAAAAAAGCACTGCCGGAGAACAACCGAGTTCCTATCCACAACACTAGGGGCAAATTCAGCCCCCATTGGATGGACTCCGACATCTTTAGCAAATAACAGCCACTCTCCTGGATTCAGATGGCTTCGAGATTTCAAAACCATTTGACATGGACAAAGCTACACTTTCACCCTTAAGAGGCTCGCTGGGCCGAAAACCCGGAAGGGCGACCCAGGCAAAAATTAGAGCAAGCAAAAACAAAAATGAAGAAAATGAAAAGAAAAGATGAAAAAGGAAAAAAAAAGAAAAGAAATGAAAAGAATTGAAAAGAAAAGAAGAACATAGCTCGCAAGGTTGAAAACCCAGAAGGGCAGCCTTGGCAAAAGTTAGAGCGCAAAAGGAGAGGTTAATACCCGAGTGTACCTTAACCCGAACTACGTAAGGCTTGATTCCCATGTTTGGGATACGTAGGCAACTTCATTCTGAAGTCCAGCCACAAACACTTCCAAATCGATTATGTCCATGTAATGGTTTTGATCATCTTTGTTTGCTCTGTATCCGAGAGTTTGGTTGTGATCGTCACTTTGAGGACCAATTACAGTGTGCTGCAGCGTTATCCAAACAAGGGGCAACTTTCCATTGCCATACAGTGTGCTGCGGTGCTACTCAAACAAAGGGCAATTTTCCATTGCCATACAGTGCCATTCAGACAAGGGGCAATTTTCCATTATTTTGGGTCCGAGGTTGTGCATCTCAAGAGTAAGTTCTGTGCTCGTTGAGCAATGGTCGTTTGTAAAAATAGTTTTTGAGAATTTTTACTGAGGTTGACTAATTTTTTCAAAAATTATTCCAATTTTTCAAAAAAAAAAAGAACCATTTCTTGGACCCAAAAAAGGAAAATTTTCAATGCTCACAGCCTGATTTGCATGATTTCAAATCAGAAAATTAAACAAGCATGTTAATCAAACTTTTATATTGATCAAAATTGTTTTAGTAGAAAAGCCAAAACAAAAAATGGTCAAAAATGATGAACTAGGGGCACAGTTAAGTCAGGCTTCCTGTCTTTTCCCCGTTATCCATGCATTTGCCAGAAATGGCACCATACTTGCCGGAAAAGGCACCATATTCGCTAGGAAAGCGCACAATTGAAGCTAACAACGAAGGGTCGAAAGCTCTCAACATCCTCCAAGCAACGAGGTATCAAGCCACGTGCGAAGCGCGAATTCGAGTGGATGAAGTTACTCTACTCCCTCATCCGGGGCCTCGACTAAATGACACCGGAGGAGATAGCCGCGAGCTAATAGTGTTGGGCATGAACCCACAACTTTTTGTTTATCCATCAATTCACCCAGGGGAGGGATATAAAAAATTGAGAGATTGAAGAATAGAGAGATTAGAATCACAAATAAGAAAGGGTGGGAAAGAATACCCGGAGAAACTGGCTCCTCGCGAATTGAGAGGCCTCTCGCCTTTGTAACACGTCCGAGTGTCGTGTCTTTTGTTTGTCTCGATTCTTGTCTTGAGTCGTTTCAAGTGTCTGTGTTTGTCTTTAGGTTGTATACCTTTTGTATTCTGTTGTTGAGTCTTTTTTTCGCTGTGTTCAGTCGTAGGCTCGATACCCGATTGAGAATTCATTTCTCGATTTTCAAAATGAATCGTTTTATGCTCAGAGTGCTGTGCCATTCTCCACGTTTGTTCTTCCACATTTGGAGCATCTATGTATGTTTCAACTTTTGCCAATCCCATCTTTGCATCTCGTCTGTTCGGATTGAACTGTTTGTTCAGAATTAGTTGTGTGCCAAATAAACCAAGCGCTGTGTTATAGGCTGTATGTTTAGAATGAGCAGTGCATTGTATGAGCTGTGTGTATGAGCTGTGTGCCAAATGGACTCAGTGCTATGTTATGAGCCGTGTGTTCAGAATAAACAATATGTTGTATAAGTTGCCTTGTTAGTCGGTTCACCACCCGGTTATTACGATACAAGTGTTTAATTTTCAGACAAAAGGTCAATCTCATTTACATTATTGTGTAAAGTGATGCAATGCGATGAATAAAATGTGCAAATATAACTCTTTTTCAAACAAAAAGCTTGTTTCATTCCATTATCTTTTCAAGTACATAGTTTTGAGGAAAATAAAAACTGCCTGAGGCAATACAAAGTGCTCAAACTACTAGCTAAAAGGAAAATAAAGCAAAAAGAAAGAAAAGCAGCAAAAGTCTAGATCAACGCCAACTGGTCTCAAGCATGAGAGTCTATCCTCGTCCTCTTCCTGTACGAAGGTCTAGGAGCATCGTCGCCGGTCCCACCATCTAAGCCCGAGCCCGAGCCTGAGTCATCTCCAGTCTCATCCTTAGACGACTCTACCACTGTCTCTGTCTCGGACTCATCATCATCTGGAATCGGTGCCCGCGAGCTGCTCCCAACATGAGTGTGCCCTGCTTTGGTGCGGGGGGGTACTGTGGTCCCTTGCCCTGCTCTCCCTCCTCCTCGGGCAGACACAGATGGTCCTGCTGAAGCACCCCCTGCAGCCGATATCTGGAATGTAGGCTGAAAAGGACAAATGGTAAATACATCAGTTATGCTACGCAAAGTAGAGTATGAATATAGAATGCAATGTATGAGTACAGTGTATGAATGTTGTGAGCAGTGTATCAGAACAGAATGCAGTGTATGAGTACAGTGTGTGAATGCTGTGAGCAGTGTATCAGTACAGAATGCAGTGTATGAGTACAGTGTATGAATGCCGTGAGCAATGCTGTGGACAAATCCGTGGGTTACAGTGTATCAAAGCCGTAAGGGCCGCATATCAAGTGCCATGTTGACAATGCGATGCATCAGATTATCTGTGAAACAGATTATGCACAGTTTGAGATTGTGGTTCAAAAAGCTTACCAGGATACTGTAAATAGCCAGCAGGTCGAGGCTCCGCTGTAGCATCCCCATCACGGAAGCAGTCAACTCCAAAGACTGGCAAGTGTATTCGGCGGAAGTCTGCAAGAGTGTTAGAAACATCAGTGTTCTGCGAAACATCAAGAGAAATGAAATGAAATGACTGTACAAGATGCAAAATGTAGTAGTGCATACCGGATGCAAGCTGTAGAATCCGACTAGCTCGTGATCAGGCGGAGGGGGAGCGATGGGGATCTGGTAAGTCTCCCCACCCTGCCCTCGGCATGTCATCATAGTAGGCAGCTCGGGCCACCTACCTCCCTGCCCGCTCCGGGGCCCACTTCTACCTCGGGCCCGAGGTGCCCACGATGCTCCTGCTCTCGCAGCTGGCGTCACTGGTCTCTCTCTCTCAACTTGGTTGGCACCGGTCAGAGGCCGCATGATATAGGTCTGGACGAACTCCGCATAGTCGCCCTCGTCTACAAAGCGCTCATGGCTCCAGCCGATGGTATAACTCATCATCACCGCTAAGGTATATCTTTCAGTGTCCCTCGCATGGGTAGGAGGAAGTGCTGGAACCGGCTGCTCTGGCACGCCCAAGGTCTGCCGCAAGAAGCGCTCCCCAAAGTACCAGGCACGACAAACCGGGCCCTCTAACAAGACTCTGAATCGGGCAGTCTCCTGAGCGCCGTCATACCGCTCCCGAACTGCGATGGGCAACGAGGCCCATGGCTGCCAGGTGATCTGTAAATAGCAGTAAATACAGTTTGTTATCTGTTATTTAAGGTACATTGCAAAGAAAAGCTAATAACCTGAAATGTTTGACATACCTCGGCTGCGGTGATGGTGTCAAAGTAGTGGCGGAAGAACATGAAGGGCTCTCACGGCCTCCGCTCGCATCTCACGTCAAAGCGGTGGGAAAATGGGACCATGGGGGGCATCTCCTAGTCTGGTACTGGGGCAAGCCTCGGAAAGTAGGCATATACCCACAACTATAGAACGAAACAGAGCAGACATGAGTAGGCTTATCAGATAAAGCAGCATATAGATAAAAGCGAAAATCAGAGAATAGTGTGCAGTGTATTATGCAATGTGTGCGGTGTGTTGTGCAGTGTGTGCAATGTACAGTCAGTGTAGAACAAATTACGTGTGCGCAGTGTATATGGTGTACAAATAATGAAAGGCAGAATTGAAAAGACAGAAAAGGAAACATGTACCTCCCAGGCTCGCCAGTAGCCTCCAAGTAACTACCCACTAACGTTGGAAGATGAGCTCATATAACCATAGAGAGTGGCCAAGCCGGCACCACCCCAGTCATAAAGGCGGATCCGCGCCACGTCCACAAGCGCACTCAGTAGATAGAGGACGACGGTGTTCGCCCGGTCGGTGAAAAGTGTGGTCCCTAGTAGAAACATGATAAAACCGCGAGCGTACTGCTCCTCCTCCTCCTCCTAGGAAGTAGGTGCCTGGATCCGAAAATGGTCCTCGAACCATGAATACCTCACAAACCCTGGTCAGGCAAAAGGTGGTTGATCGCCGAGCAGGTACATTTGAGCGGCGTCCCACTCGTCCATGTCTGTATCAAAGGGGATCGGATCACCTCCCACTCCGATGCCTGTGAGCATGGAGAAGTCGAAGGGAGTCATCGTCATCTCCCCGGTGGCAGAAAGGTGGAAAGAGTTGGTGGTGTCCTACCACCTCTCCACCAGAGCAGCAAAGAGGGGCCTACTCATGCTGAGGCGTGAGAGTCCCATGCAAAAAGTCCCAAAGCCGACCTGGTCGACAATACGACAAACCACGTCGGGCAGCTCCATGTACCAACCTCTGGCGACAACATTTCCATACCCCCGGAAGGCATGGGAATCTCCCTGTGGTCAAAACAAACAGTTGCGATGCAGTGTTACAAACACAGTGTTGAATGCACTCAGAATTGATGAAAATGCAGCGTGTGTGCGCGTGTTCAGATTCAAACAGATATCGGGTGCCGGTGTGCTCTCAGTGAACTACAACATGTGAGTATCAGTGTTTTTGAGTGGTTCAGTAGAAAATACAGCGTATGTACACGTGTACAGATTCAAACAGGTATCGGGTGCGGGTGTGCTCGCAGTGAACTACAGCATGCGATGTATTAGTGTGTCTGAATTAAGAAATTAAAGAACAGAATCGACTATTGTAATTATGTATTCTACTTTGCGAAAAATGAAACAGGGAAGAGTGTACCTCAGAAGCGCCATAGGACAGATGTGACTCTGGCTCGCACAGTAGAAGCTCCAGTGGCACGCGTCGCTCATAGCTGCTGAAGTGACGGAGGCTGTCAGGAGGAAGCACGTGTATCGCCGGCCTGTAGGCTGCCGGATCGAACGGCCGAATGTGAAGAGGCAGGAGCTCGACCTCAGGGTCCATGTCCAACTCCAGGGGAGCCCCACCGCCTGGAATGTCGTCTGCCATCTCAAGAATAGTGTGAAAATGGCCGAAAGTGTGAAAACCGGGCAAGAATGTGAAAAGTCAACCCAAAAGTCAACCCCGAGAGGGTGAAAAATAGGCAGAAAGGTCAGAGTCTGAAAAAGGCACAAAGATCGAGGTAAACTCGGGGGAAACAAATCCCAAGTGGTGGAAATCGAGAAAAGAGACACTGAAACTAAGATTTGTTCGGTTCAAAACGTGCGAAACGGGGAGGTTTTCGCGAATCGAACGACGAAAATGGCACTAAAACACTGTAAAAACTCCGACTGAGGGTTGGAAAATCATCTAGAGAGAGAGGGGAGAGGTTTTCGAGCTTGTGAGAAGTGAAAATATGGGGTTTGGAACCCCATATTTAAAGACTCATGGCCAAAGGACAAAACTGTCCCGATATAGTAATTTTTGGCTGGTCGGCCAAATTTTTAGCCGGTCGGCCAAATATTTGGCCGGTGACATTAATTCGTGGCCGATGGATGACCGGTGGTCTTCCCCGGTGGCCGGTGCATCTCCTACACCCTTGGTTGGGTCAATTATGTGGTTTGGGGCCTTCTTTACTCCAGACAGTGCAAGAAAGTGCATTTTTGAAGCTTGACCGGCCTTCGTGTTGACCTCGAACCATGCTTCCTGTATGTGGTGCTCGGTACGCACAAGGTGTATCCTTTTCGTGTCTCTTGATATCTTGCGAAATTCAATAACTGCTTTAAATGCGTTGCACCACAATGTTTTGCCTTGTTTACGATAAACATACATAGGTTGCATCGTTATGCACATCTACACGTGATGTAACACACACAACTTGCATTGTTATACACTATTCATTTACATTGTTATGCACTGTTCATTTGCATTGTCATGCATTTAAAAAAAAAGATGTGCATTGTCACGCATTTGAGTTCATTTGCATTGTCATGCGTTTAAAAAAAAAAAACATGCGTTGTCACGCATTTGAGTTCATTTGCATTGTCATGCATTTCAAAAAAAAAAAACGTGCATTGTCACGCATTTGAGTTCATTTGCATTGTCATGCATTTCAATAAATCATGCATTATCATGCATTCCAATTACATGCATTGTCATGCATCTTTCATCTACATTTCAGTTCATGCATTGTCATGCATTCTCGTCCATGCATTGTCATGCGTGTTTCATTTGCATTGTCGTGCATCCCAATAGTATGCATTGTCATGCATTTCAATAAATCATGCATTATCATGCATTTCAATTACACGCATTGTCATGCATCTTTCATCTACATTTCAGTTCATGCATTGTCATGCATTCTCGTCCATGCATTGTCATGCGTGTCTCATTTGCATTGTCGTGCATCCCAATAGTATGCATTGTCATGCATTTCAATAAATCATGCATTATCATGCATTTCAATTACACGCATTGTCATGTATCTTTCATCTACATTTCAGTTCATGCATTGCCATGCATTCTCGTCCATGCATTGTCATGCGTGTCTCATTTGCATTGTTGTGCATCCCAATAGTATGCATTGTCATGCATTTCAAAATATCATGCAGTTTCATGCATTTTAAGTACACGCATTGTCATACATCTTTCATCTACATTTCAGTTCATACATTGTCATGTATTTCAATTCATGCATTGTCATGCGTGTCTCATTTGCATTGTCATGCATTCCAATAGTTTGCATTATCATGCATTTCAGTTTACGCAGTATCATGCACGTCTCATTCGTATTGTTGTGCGTTTCAATAATTCGCATTGTCATGCATTTCAATAACGTGCATTGTCATGCACCTCTTGTTTGCATTATCATACATTTCGAACGACTCGTATTGTTATGCATCTTCCATTTGCATTATCATGCACGTCAATCTCTCGCATTGTCGTATATTTCATGTGCATTGTCTCGCACGTATCTAACTTTTCTCCACTCGCGTGCCGCGTGTGGACGCATCTAACTCTTCTCCACTCGCGTGCCGCGTGTGGACGTAACTAACTTTTCTCCACTCGCGTGCCGCATGTGGACATAACTAACCCTTACTAACCCCTTTTCTCCCCTTTTTGCATTGTTACACACATTGCATGCATTTTCGTATGTGCTTTACTTACATGTGTTTATGCACCTTTCTCCTATTTTCGCATTGTTACACACATTGCATGCGTTAGCGCGCTTGCTTTACTTACATGTGTATACTTATCACTTGCTTTACACATTGCATGCGTTTCCGTTTGTGCTTTACTTACATGTGTTCTTACATTTTTTCAGGAGGTTACACATTGCATGCGTTAGCACACATGCTTTACTTACATGTATTCATTCCTGCTATACACATTGCTTGCGTTAGCGCGCTTGCTTTACTTACATGTGTACATTTTATTCCTTACCTTACACATTGTACATGTTGTTGCATGTGTTTTACTTACATGTGTACATTTTATTCTTTGCTTTACACATTTCATGCGTTAGCACGCATGCTTTACTTACATGTGTTTATTCCTGCTATACACATTGCATGCGTTTCCACGCGTGCTTTACTTACATGTGTATATTTGTTTTTCTTTACACATTGCATGCATTTCCGCGTGTGCTTTACTTACATGTATATACTTTTCCTCACCTTCACACATTGTATACGTTGTCGCGTGTGCTTTACTTACATGTGTTGGTGCCTTCATAGCATTGTTATGCTTGTTTTAAATCGCATTGTTATGCACACACTCGGGTTGCGTTGTTATGCACCCCTTCCACCCGCATTGTCATGCACACTTCACTTGCGTTGTTACGCACTTCTCACTTGCATTGCTATGCATGTTTCTAACAATATTGTACCTGTTAAGTTTTCTTTCTTCTTCAGGCACGATATTGTATGTACGGTTTATTTGAAGCTAGCACGACCAGACGAACCGCACAGGCACGATATTGTATGTACGGTTCATTTGAAGCTGGCACGACCAGACGAACCGCACAGGTATTGTATTCTCCGTGTGAGACGTAGCGAGAATTGAATAATTCTCTTACATCCTTTCTACATGTAATGTGGCTAGATTTGTATCCGCCTGCTTAAACTATTGCATTTATTGTATGTATTTGCTTCGTTACAGCTCTCTTTGCATGATCATAAGTTATGTTCGGCATCATGCATGTTCTTTACATCTTGCCCCTGCCTACAGGCACATATCTTGCTAGCTTGTATGCTTTGTCTAAGTCTTCGGCCTTGTCAAAAATGGGTCGTCTCTGGGCCGTCATTGTTATGATTTTCGAGTTCTGTCAAAGAGAGGCAACTGTAGATACCCCATTTTTGACCGTCCTCAAGACTTGGACGTCATCGTTTGAACACTCGATAATCATCCATGTTCGTGTTCGTCTTGAGTTCTCGGAGGTTTCGGTCGCACGCCTTGCCTCAAGACCTCTCGACTTGTTTGTTTTGTGCTTGGTTGTGCACCAAACACTTGTGTTTTTGCTTCTGAGGGCAGGGAATGGCTTGTTGGCCATCCCCACACCTCACCGGCCTTGTTTTCTTGCTACCGGCCAAAGATTTTGGTCGGTCGGCAATGTTTTTGGTCAGCCGGCCATTTTTGTTGGTCAATCGGCTATATTGTCCAGTCAACCCCTTTCCATTTGCTTTTGGCAGATATTTTATGCCAGCTGTCACAGCTGGCATCCATATTTTCCAGCCGACGCCTCACAGTATGGAGGGATTTGCCTCTTGCTTAGCTTGCTTAGGAAGCTCGGCAGTTGAACCTCTATAAAGAGGGAGCTCCTCCTCCCTCCTCCAAGATTCAGAAAAATTAGGTTAGAGAGTTTAGATATAGTTTTATATCTATACTCCCTTGTTTGATTATATTTTGTGCCCTAAAAGTGAGTTTTGCCTTACTTTTGCACTAGAACACCTAGCATTACACCATCCTTGGGTTGTTGAGGCCTTTGAAGGTTGTTGTTAGGGTTCTTGGACTGGTTTTGACCAAAGAAAGGTGCTGGAACTTTGTTCCTGTAGAAAGGTGCTGGAACTTTGTTCCTAAAGAAGGTCTACAAGGGTGAGCATCCTTACTTTAGTTACCCCTTTCTTGCTTAGGCTTTTAGCCATTCTTGCTTATTGTTTTAAGCTTCGACTATAACTGATAAAAGTTTTGATTTTGTGTGCTTTAGAACTTTGTCTAAGGTCACTTTGAGGTTTGGGGTTGTCCTCCCCCCCCCCCTCCAAGGCCTTGTTAGGCCATACATTTTGGCCATTATTTTGGTCTTTGCATGACCTCTCTACCATTGAAATCTAGAGGATTTTCAGTGGTGGAGAGGTGGTTTTGAGGTCCAAAATAGGAGAGGGTCATCCCCTCTCCTTGTTGTCTTTAATTCTTGCATAAATGGCTTATGTGGTAGCATGTGTGTTTAGTTTGTTTTAGCTCCATTTCAACATGCATTAGGCTTTGTTTTGCCATGATACACCTCTGTTTTGAGTTGGTTTAGACATGCCATGTATGCTTCATACACTTGTCTTGTAATCCCATGATTTGGCCTTAACATGCATTGTGTTGTAACATGTGTTTTTAGCATGATTTTGGCTCAACTTCATGAAGTTTTTAGCCTTGTTGTAGCATGCTTAAGCTCTGTTTTTCATTGCTTTGGTTATGCTTGCATTGTTTTGTATAGCCACCACATAATCTAGCTTGTTAGCTTTGAGTGTCCAAGTTGCTAGCATGCTCTATGTGGATCATTTCAGTGGTTTGACATCACTTAGAATGTTATTTCAGTCCATATTTCATGCTTATAAACTTACACTTGTCACTCCTTTAATGTCTTAAAGAGTTTGTGTTTTATGCCTCATGAATGTGTCATTGTGTATGCCAACATGCTTAGGTCATTGGGATGCCATCTAAGTGGGTTTTTGGGCTCATTTTGACATGTCATAACTCTGTTTTGGGTTGCTTAAATCATGCCATGTTTGGTTGTATTAGGTGTAGTGTAATACCTCTTTGATGGCCTTGCATGCCTCATGATTTTGCCCCTTCGTTTTAGCTTGTTTTGGCCTTGGTCATTGCATGTTTTAGGCCCACTTTAGCTTGATTTACGACTGTTTTGGGTCATACTTGCCATATACTCTTTGTTTCGTGTAGTTTTGGTTCAAGTCCCTCGACTAGTCTTAGGCTTCAGTCTTGAGCATGCCATGCTTGACTTGTTTATGTGATTTTGCATCACTCCTAGCTTCATTTCAGAGCATGTAATGTTGTCACATTTACATGCTTTTCATTCCTTTTAAGTGTGCTTAAAGGTTTCCCTTTTGTGCTTACAGTGATGAGCCATTAGCATGCATGTTTGTATGTGGTTTTGTCCCTTATCCCTTAGCATTTTGGCCGCTGATTTGGGCTTATTTGAGAGCTGCCCATTTTGGTTTAAGACCATCCCTGCATATTGTTGCATGCTTGCCTTGTATGTTGTCACATACTTGTTGCATATTTGGTAAATTGCATGTTGTAGCATGCTAGTTTAATTGTGCCTCGTTGTGTACTTAATCCATGACATGTTGTTGCATACTTGGCCTATTAACATGTTGTCGCATGTTTAAGTGGTATTGCATTTGGTATGCATCTCTCGTTAAGTTGCCTAACATGTTGTTACACGCTTGCCTATCCTCACATGTTGTCACATGTTCGCCTTGCATGCTTGAACGTCCATGTTGCATCTTGCATGCTTGTCTAGGTTGTATTACATTTGGCATGCTTGTTACCCTCGCCATGATCATGTTGCATTAGTTTTGCTTGCATGTTTGCATCCCTTGCCTCTTGATCAACCATGATGGAGGTTAGAACCCCCTTTTGTGTTTGTGTGCATTTCATTTGATATCAAATTGCACACTCGACACCTTTGGCCATCATGCATTGAAATGCGTGATTAATGGCCCGAGGGTCGAGAACCATGCCCCTCTAAGTCTCAAACATATTGAGGAGGGTGGTGGTGCATAAATTGCTTTGAAAATGCATTGCCATGTTCTGTCTGTCCTCTGTTGCAGCAAAACAGGATTCTACAGGAAGAGATGGTCGGTCGACCATCTTCAATGCCGGCCGGCCATTAATTGTTAGCCGAGATTACCATAAATGGTCGATGACTACTTCCCCATGGCCGATGGCCTCACCTCTTGGTCGGTGACATCCTACAGTGCTCAGGAAGTGATTCTGAAGCTTCCTTGGGACTTGTGAAGTTTTCAGAAGTACAGATCAGTGTAAACAGAGGCAGCATGAGTATGGTGATGGATTTCCGAGCGGAGCCGAGCGTGCACGCATTCATCCCTCTTCCCGAGGCCTCTTTACTGCTTTCTTAGCTTAATTAATTCATTTAATTAATTAAGTATTGTGTAATATTTAATTAGCTTGTTAGTTAATTAATCTATATTATTCTTTTGGTCCTTCCCTCGAGAGGGCGCAATTGTGTAACAAGCGTGCATGTGTGTGATGCATGTCTTCCAACCCCCACTTCTTTCTCCCTTTTACTTAAACCGCTTACGATGGTTAGTTCTAGGGCATGTTTCAATTAGCATCCTTATGCTCGCATGTTTGCATCATTCATCTGTATTGCATGCACCGGGCTCAGCGCATCATACTAACTGCATAGTATTTCAATTTTAACTTGAATACGTGTATCAAATTGCCGCATGTCATATGTCATCTTAGATTAGCCGAGCCTATTCTAATTGCATTTCGTATGTGTTGCATTAGCCATCTTAACATGGACTTGGATCATACATTTGATTACTAACATGTTCTTGTTTTGGCTCGGAGTACACTGTGAGTGTTTATGCTTTAGCATCTTGCATGTATGTGAGTGCTAACATGACAGCATGCTTGCCATGAGGCTAATTGCTTATGTGATATAACTGCCTGAATGCCTGTGGGTGAAGGTTGGATTACCTGAATTGGAACAATTCATCAAATCCGCATTTTAGCGTACTAGCGAGTAGCAAACCTCGAACCATTTCCAAACAAACGGATATGCGATGCTTTATTCCAAATTAGGTAATCTAGTCTATACTTGTGTATTGTGCGCATCACATAGTAATTCTAGCTAATTAACCGGAATAAGAACACATATGTTTTCAAAACTAGATATCAAGCTTAGTACAGGCCAATCTTCGGATCGGGCGACCGGGGGTGCTCATAGATGACCTTCCCCAATCGTACCCAAGTTCCTGAGCCGAGGCAACTTTGGTGATGACGGGCACGTGGCCTTAGGCAACGAGTCAGGGTTTCCTAAATTTTCCCAAAATAAAATATTTAGGTGGCGACTCTGTATCTAGCAAAGCAATCCATGTTTGGCACTTCTTTCTTAAAAATCAGTTTTCCAAAATGATTTGCCAGATTTGGACTCTTGGGTGATTTATCAATCTCATATAGCACATTGTGGGATCAAATTAAGAACTGTGACATTTGAATCCGAACTGTGGTAGCATAAAGCCCGAGGGCGCGTCCACAGGCACTTATAGACTGAATAAGACTCCGGATTCAGAGCGCCCTTCGGGGACATCACGATTGGCCAATATTTGAGTCTCCGAATTCGGAGCCCCATCGGTGCATGACACCTATGGGCCGATTAAGCCTCCGGGTTCGGACCGCCCTTCGTGGACATCACGATTAGCCAATATTTGAGTCTCTGAATTCGAAGCGTCCATCGGTGCATGGCACTTATGGGCCGAATAAGACTCCGAATTCAGAGCGCCCTTCGTGGACATCACGATTGGCCAATATTTGAGTCTCTGAATTCGGAGCCCCATCAGTGCATGACACCTATGGGCCGATTAAGCCTCCAGGTTTGGAGCACCCTTCGTGGACATCACGATTGGCCAATATTTGAGTGTCTAAATTCGGAGCCCCCATCTGTGCATGGCACATATGGGCCGAATAAGACTCCGAATTTGGAGCGCCCTTCGTGGACATCACGATTGACCAATATTTGAGCCTCTGAATTCGAAGCCCCCATCGGTGCATGACACTTATGGGCCGAATAAGACTCCGAATTCGGAGCGCGCTTTGTGGACATCACAATTGGCCAATATTTGAGTCTCCGAATTCGGAGCCCCCATCCGTGCATGACACTTATGGGCCGAATAAGACCCCGGATTCGGAGTGTCCTTCGTAGATAAAAAGCCTCCGAATTCGGAGCCAGAGCCGTGCATAACACGTCTGGATTTGGCGCGCCGTACACAAAAGTTGAAACATACAACATTCAAAGTGAAATGCTTCGTTAAGTTGAGCCGGCGAAAACCGTATACACGTTAAAGCATACGTACATTCAAAATAAAACGCTTAATTAAGTTCAGCCGACGCAAACCGCATAAACAAGTTAAAACATGCAAACATTCAAAATGAGATGCTTATTTAAGCATGCAAACATTCAAAATGCAACGCAAACATTTAAAATGAAATATTTTATTAAATTAACCAATATAACCAATAAATACATTCAGTTCAGTACATTGGAGCGTTTACAATACGTTCAGTTCTATTCGGCGTCACCCTCGTCATCGCTCTTCTCAATTTTGAAAGCGCCATAAGGAAAATGATGGCGTTGGTATAATGGCGACGCCAATTGAACTCCTGCTTCTTGAAGAGCCTCTGCGGCTTGGAGAGCCTTAATCCACCCGTGCCTAAAGCCCTGGTTCTCGCATCGGCAGACCTCCTTTGCGAGTTTCTCTTTGGTCTTGTCTATCCCGACTTTCCGACCGTCGTGGAAGCCTTTTTCATAACCCATGGTCCTTGCATTTTCTACGGCAAACATGCTTGCCGTATCTCGATCGGCAATCGCATGACTTAACATTCGTTGGGTCACTTTCTCCTCCACGACCGGGTTACATTGACCTGTCGCACGCGGCTCGGTGGTTTGAGCTTTCCTAAGCTCTCTAAGCTAATGCTCGGCCTTCTCCGCGCGAGCCTCCAAATTTCGAATTCTTTCGTCTTTCTTCTCTATTTCTTGCTGCGCGGCGCGCTAGTGCATGCCGACTTCATAGGCGGTATATAGTCCTTTCACCACCCCATGGATGCCCTCTCGAAACACTTCGAAATCCTGTCAACCAACCATCGACTGCTGAACTTCCGGTGGAAAAATATGTCGCGCGAATTCAACTACTACACCTGGGTCGTTAACAATAGAATTCGCCTCTGTCATCGGCTTATTCCCCACAAAAATCGCAAAACTCAACGGTCGCGGCGTCACGTCGGGCTCATTTCTCGGTCGCGGTTGCGGGGAGTTTCCCCGTTGCTATTTTTCTTTTCGAGGTGATCTGTATTGACAACTTGGGGGCTGACGTTTTTCCTGTTCCCTGGACACCCTACCTCTCGTGCGTGTGGGCTCGCTACTGCGATTCATTTCACTGTCTAGCTCAGCCAATGTTCGCCCTTCTCCTCTACTATTGAAGAACAATCTATTTGACATTCAGATTTATCTAACCTTCTGCAACAAGCTGGTTTAAATTGAGTCTCAACACGATAAGTGGAATCACTGGCGCGAAGAACTCACCCCATTTATTCCTAATGCGTGCAGCGCCCCCGAGGCAACTTCATTAATGCTAAACTCCAAAAGCCCGATGCCGATCGGTTTATGCCGCAGCCACTTCATGAAATAATAATATTCGGCCTTTGGACCTCATGCACTGGCTGGGGCAAGGGTAGATTTATTAATCTGATCGGCCAAATATCAAAGCCCGATGCCGATCGATTTATGCCCTAACCACTCCATGAGATAATGATATTCGGCCTTTGGACCTCATGCACTGGCTGGAGCAAAGACAGATTTATTAATCTGATCGGCTAGATATCAGAGCCTGATGCTGATCGATTTATGCCCTAGCCACTCCATGAGATAATAATATTCGGCCTTTGGACCTCATGCACTGGCTAGGGCAAGGGCAGATTTATTAATCTGATCGTCCAAATATCAGAGCCCGATGCCGATCGATTTATGCCCCAGCCACTCCATAAGATAATAATATTCGGCCCTTGGAGTTCATACATTGGCTGGGGCAAGGGCAGATTTATTAACCTGATCGGCTATTCGACGATGGTAAAATTACTAAACTACCTAATTATCTAATTGGCAAGTGCACATGAATGTTTTATCCATAGAAGCAAAAACCAATACTATGCATCAATAGCAGAATTAAGCACAAGTAATAACAAAAAACAAAGGAAATTTTCATTAGTAAATTGGGCACAGACTGTAGCCATTTTACATGTGAAAACTACTAGATAAAAAGCTACAAGTTTGCAGGGAAATGCCTAGCAAAAACTTAAAAGTTGTAGCCATACATGAAAAATAAACGAAAAGCTATAACATTACATTCGAAATCCTTAAACAAAAACAACTACTGTCGCCCTAATCAATCCTCGGAGTCAGACTCCAGCGGCTCAATATCCACTTGCTCGTATGGAATCGGCATAGCCAATGTCACATTAGCAGCAACGAGGGCTTTGAGCCTGCCGTGTTTGAATCCCCGATTCTCAAATTTAGGGACTTCTTCCACATAATTTGCGAGGGCAGCGCATTGCCCAGCCTCGTACGCCTTCGAAGCCTCAGAGTCGGCTACTTCCTTCACCGCCTTCGATTCTGTCAAGTCCGCCTCAAGTTTGGCGATCACCTCTTAGGCTAACTTGAGCGCAGCTTCGCTCGCGTTCGCCCTCTGCTTGGCGGCCAATCTGAGCTAGTCTGCATTCCTTGCCCTCTCCATCTCGGCCTCGGCTCTTGTAACTTCCATCTTCGCCCTCACCGCTTCGAACTCGGCCCGGCTCCTTTGGTCCTTAACTTCATATTGTAAACGGCCAATTCGTTCGATGACGTCGTGCTGGCGACGGCCTATCTCAGCTATCCTTCCGATCGTTTACAAAACAGGAGATTAAAACCAAAATATATGCATAAAAGGGAAAGGCAAGATCAAGATATTTACCAGAAGAGCCGATTAAGTGGCTAACGCTATTGCCAAAAGATGCGGCTCCAAGCGGAAAGTCGCCTTGTCAGACGGCAATGAGACCGACGAAGCCATGCTCAGGGCCACGGCTGGATCTTTCATAGCTGACGCATCAGAGGAGATCGGCATGTTTTTTATCTTCGGGTGAACCACAAAAGGCACAACCGTATCCGACTCCTCTAAACGCGGCCGTTTATCAGCAGGGTTTTCTTCAGAGCTGGCCTCGACCTCGACAGGACGTTTCTCCGCCCTTCGTTCGACCTCCTGATTCGCTGACACGACCGACTCTGACTCGGCATTTCGAGTTTGAGCCGTCTCCTCCTCTATAACAGGCAGGGGGGCCTCAACATTGGCCACAGGTGGCACTTCGGATCAAATTTCCTCTGCTCGAATGACCTCTGCTCTCCACCGCACAGCCATTCGTTCGGTGTTTTTCTTTTTGGCGAGTTGTGTGAGTGACAACCCGGCCATGTCTTCAGGATACGCGCTGGAAAGATCTTCTAATCCAATAAAGACGTCGTCGTAAACGTCCCCTCGGCCCGAGGTAGAGAGAGGGTTGGCTGAATTGAGGCCGGCTTCCTCAAAGGCTACCCTTAAAGCCTCGTCTACTTCTGCCTCGGACTGGCCTGATTCTTCGGCGACCTCAGTGACTTCCACACGCTCAGAGTCGGATCCGTCGAAACCAATCTGGCGTAAGTTTTTGAAGTTGGTTAAAATAAGAGCCG
The DNA here is from genome assembly GCF_055761805.1 of Camellia sinensis. Lineage (NCBI taxonomy): Eukaryota > Viridiplantae > Streptophyta > Magnoliopsida > Ericales > Theaceae > Camellia > Camellia sinensis. The sequence goes on along the minus strand of NC_138968.1, from coordinate 152,921,187 downwards.
TAAAAAACTCTTCACCTCTCGGAATCGGGATGTTTTCTGCTGCCGAGAACATCGTGTATGTCGGCTCGTACCGAAGAAGAATGTGGGCCGCCCTTCCTTGTTTCTGAAGGCTTGGACTGCCGAAGTATTTTAGCGCGACTTTGATCTCCATAAGAATGGCGTCGTCGGTCGAAGTCCAGACTTTCTTCAAATCGTTTCCTGCACAAACCAAACCATGAGACCGAAAAGATAAAGTCTTGTATATACAACAAAAATAAGTGCAAAGAGCTATATGGCAACCTGGTTCGCCCCTCCGTCTAGGAATAGGATCTAAGCGGTCCTCGCCTTCGCCAAATTCCCAGTTACCTTGGACAACGACCATGACATCATCGACTCGCTTGCTAGAGCTGGAAAGCATGGTCACTAATTGATGGTCAGTATCCTTGGCCCTAAGGAAATAGCGCCCATGCCGGCTAGAAGACTTGGCTAAGGCATAACAATTCCGAATAGTAGGTATGCCGAGGTTAATCCTAAGGCGACGGTTTAACTCTATAATCCCCATAACGATTCTAAAAAAGTTGACATTGGGTTGGGAAGGGATTAGACCCCAGTGGTGAAGGACAGCCCTAAGGAACGGGTGAAGGGGGAAACGGACTTCACCCTTTGCGATTGATAGGAGAAGGAAGACGATTGTGCTTTCATCATCCCTCTCCATATCGAGAGTGCCGTCTGTCACGAGTGACGGATGGACATTATCAGGGATGGAAAAATGACGTCGAAAGCCAGAAACTTGATCCGCGGAGAGGAGATCTTTCAAATGTTTTGTCATTTCCTTCAGCCTATAGGAGTATGCTAAACCAAAAACAAACCAGGAAAAAGGATTCAAAGCAGAGAGGGAGAGAACTTACAAGAGACGAAGAGGACAGTGAAGGATTAAAGTTGCAAAGACAAATCGGAAGGCAGTCCAGCGACTTCAAGCACCTAAAAATGTGTATGTATTTGAAAAGACATCGAAATTTTAAATCACAATAGATAGAAGTATACGAAGAGGCGGGAAGTCGAAATGATAACCGAGAAGCGTGTGCTTTGACATCTGCGTTGGAATAAGGTTAGCCGCCAAATTTCGGCTCAGACATTTCAAGTTCGAAACCAAACAGTCCAGCTAACTATCATTAGTGGAGTGCTTGGGGGGCAATTGTGGGAGCCGAATATTAGGAGACGTAAATAGGCCGAATAATTGGACCAGAAGAGTCGAAATATATACATCGCATTCGGCCCTATTTGGCTAAATAGCCGATTGAGTAAGGGGGCGAGTGGAAAGCGGTTTGCAACAAAAGAAGCCGAGTAAATAGTTATACGGCGAATCGAAAGTGGGCCCAGCCCTGAGGTCCAAGAAGGAAAAGATATAAATAGATGAATATCAGTCAGAAAGAGGCATGTGAGAATCAATACGCTTAACTTAAAATACAAGTAATCTAGAGAGTGGAGACTGACTTGTCCGTCGGAGTGCTAATTCTGGCACCCCCGACTGGAGTGTTTATTCCTTTTCAGGTAGGGATGGAAATTGGAACCCGGCCCGACGGGGACCCGATCCCCCGACCCCGAATTGAGCGGTTATTCCCCGAAAAATACCCCCAACGGGCCGGGGATGGTATTAAAAATTAAATCCCCGATGATATTCGGGCTGGGGATGGGGATACATGTTTCAACCCCGGACCCGGCCCGACCCCGTCCCCGATGTAAAATTACTATATTGCCCCTTTTATATATAATATATGTGTGAGTGTGTGTAGGGTTTGGGCTGTTGGCAGACGCAACCCACACACACACATCTTCTCCCTCTCTCTCATTTGTTCCTCACCGCAGCCCCTCATGGTGTCTCCTTTCACCACACCTCCATTCTTCTTCTCTTTCTCTCACAGCACCGTCTCTCACCGCACCGCCGTTCACCGCACCGTCTCTCACCATGTCGGCGACGGCTTCTCCCTCACCGTCGTTCCTCACCGCAGCTCCTCCTCTCTCCCTCTCACGGTATCTCCTTGTCTCTCTCTCTCTCTCTCTCTCTCTCACGGTATCTCATCCTCTCTCTCTGTTTTTTTGATTTTGTTATCTATTTATTGATTTTGTTCTTCAAATCTGAAAATGATGAAGATGAAGATGAACATGTTGATCTGTGTTGATGAAGGTTTTTGATTTTTTGATCTGTGTTTGATTTTTTGATCTGTTTGTTGATGAACATGTTGGTTAAGGTTTTTGATTTTTTAATCTGTGTTAGATCTATTTGTTGATCTGTGTTAGATCTGTTTGTTGATCTGTTGTTGAAAATCTCTCTCTCTCTCTCTGTTTGTTGATGAACATGTTGATCAAGGTTTTTAATTTTTTGGTCGGGGAATTTCAGGGTCAGGGAAACCCGATCCCCGCTAGGGGACGGGGATGGGGGCGGTTATGGGTTCCCCGTCAGGGATCGAGGTCAGGGACGGGGGTATTTTCACCATCGGGGATCGGGGACGGGGAGTGTGATCCCCGGCCCCGCCCCGCCCCGTTGCCATTCCTATTTTCAGGTCAATAGCAGAGGATCACAAGCGTCCCCCGAGATCCAAAGAGTATTTCCAAACCACCTTCCCCAAATTACTTTTCTATTAAAAGTGATGGTTCATGAAATTTTTTTAATTAAAAAAAAATTATAGGTGATAATTTATTGATCATCTAGAAATATTTTTAGATCAAATGAGCAGATCATTCTATCTTTTCTTCTTTCATTTTTTTTTATTCAGATGAGAATATCATTCTATCTTTCCTTCTTGCATTTATTTTTTTATTCAGATACTTTTATTTTGTATGAACTTTATTTTTATTCAATTTAAATATTTTATTATAATTTTTAAATTCAAAAATAATATTTTTAAAATAATATTTAATTTATTTTATGCTATTATAAAAAGTATTTTTTTTAATATCAATTTATTCGATGATTCCTTTTTAAAAGGTGTAATTTTTTTTAAAAAAAAAATTTATTGGAAAAACTTAAGCATATTGCTTTTTACTTTTGTTCTTTAATATTAAATTTTTTATTTTTAAAAAATAAATTATCAAATAATTATATATTTATATATACAATTTTGTTTCAGTTACACATGTTATTTGGTATCTTTATCCAAGCCTACTAAAATTTAATTTGAAGTTTTTGAATTTTTGCATAAATCCTCACCAAATTAAAAATTATATTAGCCAATTTTTAAAAAAATTACAGGCTTGACTCGAATTGTTTGGGTTGAGCTCGCTCAAGTTTGCAACTCTAGCAAAGGGATTGAAAGTTATATGATTGAATTTGTGACAAATTAAAATTTGATACATAAATTGTGATAAAATTATTGGACCTAAATTATAAATTTTAATCTTTTTTGTTTTTACAATTTGCATACAAAAATCAAACTATTCATATTATTTTATATAAATATATGTTATTAATTTTCCCGTGCATAGTATTGATTTACCACTAGTACTTAATAACGCTAATTGATATGTCCGTGTATATATATATATATGTAATATGTAAATACAAAAGTAGAATTCATTCTTAATTTTTTTGTCTGTTTCTTAATTCTCGTCCGTGTGCAAGTGTCTATACTCATATATTTTTGAAGTGGGTGAGTGTTTTTTAAATTTAAATGTAAATTTAAAAGAATTTGATTGTGATAGGGAGTTCATCATAGATTTCGTTTTGATAATTTAAATTATTCGTTTTATAGGGCCCTTAACATATATCATCTATGAAAAAAATTAAATTGATCTGATAATCATAACTTTTCATTTTATATTATTTGTTTCTAAAAAAATGGATGACAGATACATTTTTTAAAATAGAGCATTCATTTTTTGAAGACAAATATGATAAAATAGAAATGTTACGATTGCCGAATTGACTTAATTTTTGTCGTTAATGATATGCACAAAGGGCCTTACAAAATGAACGATTTAGATTGTCGAAATGATATCATGGCGGGTCTCATTGCCCCATGAAATTTTCTCAAATTCATATTTAAACTTGAGAAACCCAACCCTTTTAAAATATATATTACCTATTAAAAATCCAATTAAATTTGTTATTTATATAAAGTTTTAATAGATACATATATATAACTAGGATTAATTATAAAGACATCTCCAACCCTTATTGAAATGTCCTGTTAAAACTATATATTTAAATTCCTCAACTATAAAAATAAAAAATAAATAAATTACATTTGTAATATTTGTTGTTTATTTTTTGTGTCAATTTCGTCACTGTAATTCTAATTACATCAATTTATCATTGAATTTTTCAAACTGTGTTAATTTCATCCAATATTAACAATACTGCTTTAAAAGTTGGATTGAAATGAAGGGTAAAATAGTTCTTACATTATCATCAAATTAAATGAAGGGTTGATATCCAATTTGAAAGGGTCTATTCCATTTTGAATGAACCATTTTGCTCTTCATTTCAATCTAATTTCTTAATCAATGTTATAGATTGGGCTAAATTGATACAGTATGAAAAATTATGTGACAAAATTGTTAGACCAAGTTAACAAAAGAGGCAAAATACAGGGACTGCAGTATAATTTGTCCAAAAAGATATTATAGTAATATCTTTTCCTATGTAAATGTGAAAATATAAAATTTTATAAATGTGCGGGTATGAATGCATGAATTTGAAATTTAAAAATAAAATAATATTTAATAATAATTAGGAAGATGTTCACTTAATTAACTCATATATTAAAGTAGAGTTTTAAGTCAAGTGATCTGCCCCTCCTCCATCCAAGCCATTGGTATCTTTCAACATAGATATTTGTTTATATATTTTGATTGCTTTGAATTTTTTTATTTTCAAATTACTAATAGCTTCATTCTTCCTCTATTTTCTGTAAACATAAATTTCAGAACATAAGCCTTACACTTTGGATCATTTACCATGTGTATTATCAAGAAATCAAGACAAAATGACATACCTGAATCCATTGATGAACGGTTAAACGGAAGCGTGATTATCAATGAACTCTTTGTTATTGATTATGTTATTGCCTTCTAATCCTTTCCCCTTTGGTGCCTTATGTTTCTCCTTGAGAGGATTTAGGAAAAAAATGGCAGTGTTCTTATTTCCCACTTGGGAAGGAATAGGGACCATAACCTTTTAAAGGTTGTAATTGGTTTTCAAAACTGAAAGGTTGTGAAAGTTCAAAAGGAATGAAAACCAACTTTAACCATTATTGGTTTTAATTTCTATTTATTGGTTTTCAAAACTGAAAGGTTGTGGAAGTTCAAAAGCAATGAAAACCAACTTTAACCAATATGTTTTAATTTCTATTTCTGCCCCTCATAGAAATAGAAATTATACAACTAGTATCTACACATTAGGTCCATAACACATATACCCTTAAACCTATTAACTAAATTGAATCACTTAAATTGTAGGCTTCTTATAAATGATAATACCACATTTAATTATGTGGTCCCATTGAGACATTATCTAACAATCTCCCACTGGACCACATATGTATCCTGAAAAATGTGCTTAACTTTAGTGAGCTCAGAAATTTGTTATCATAACTTGAGGGTATCCAAACAATCTTGTCCATTAACTATATTAATATAGGATCAAAGCGGTCTTCGTTACATCAATCGTAACTCGACCCACCAATGGTCACGTATACTAATACAGCTAAATGACATAGATCAATCATAGATGCGTAGCATGGAAATTACATGTGATGTGATCCATACATGCCTATTTCCAACTGGTCCTACTTAACTTTATTAAGATCAATACTTCACAATACGTAACAGAGCGTAATAAACTGAATATTTCATTTCTGCAGAAATTAATCTAATTACATAGATAAAACTCAAGGCTGACATAAAGCAGTAATATAAATACAAACTCCCACTAAACCAGAATGTTCTCAAATAGAACAACACCCATCTGAGCAGTGTGCTCATGAAAGACCTTGGGTGGTAGTCCCTTCGTAAGTGGATCCGCTATCATGGAGTTTGTCCCAATGTGCTCTATGGAAATCTGTCCACTCTGCACTCTTTCTTTTACAACTAGGAACTTGATATCAATATGCTTTGATTTTGTCGAGCTCCTGTTGTTATTGGAATATAAAACTGCAGACTTATTGTCACAATATAACTTAAGTGGTCTTGCAGTGCCTTCCAAAATACGCAACCCAGTGACAAAATTCCGCAGCCATATCCCTTGGTTTGATGCCTCATAACATGCTACAAATTCTGGATTTCCTACTGTCTTGGCATCCAGCAAAATCGGAGTCAGAATATCCAATGACCTCTAACTTATCCGATCTCCTATATGCGCACATTAAGTTACCAAACAGATAATCTCTAAATAAATTAATTTAATGACAACATCTCAAGATACCTAGCGCAACATTAATACCAAGCCTTTGGATAGTGATATTAACTGTAAGTGGTATTCTTGTTGTAATGATCAAACATTGACAATAAGTTATGTCAAATAACAAATCTATCTTTTGATGGATTTATTATTCACATTAGGTTTTCTTGACAATTGGCACATGTTTATCATCACAAAATGTGTGTGTAATTCTGCCAAGTCTTAATCATGTCTTTGGACCGATAAATACCCGCATGAGATACACAGACATGAACTTCAAAACATTCCATATAAAACAATCTAGACAAGAGAAATCACTTTTGTGACATCTTGTTTGAATTGACTTATATTGAGAATGTTAGAAAATTAAATTTCTGTAGACGTTGTATGAAATTACATTAAATTTAAAGATTTCTAAATTTGTGACCCTGTATATGTTATATAATCTGAAGCAATTCCAATTATATATATATACATATATAAATAGAATTGACGGGTCCAAAAACAAATAGTTTTTTTTTTATAATGTTCAAAATTAAACCGATCAAATCGCAAGATATATCTATATATATATATATATATATATAAATACATGATGTTCATCCATTTGAGAGAAAAAAAAACTGCCCACCGAATCATTTTACAATTCCAGAAAACAGATTGCCATTTTCACAGAACAAAACAGGGAAAAACAGAATTTACATCCATAAGAAAATTCAGAATCTGATTCCAGGAAACTAAATAGAATGAATAAAGCATATCAATTCTGATAAGACACATGATATACTGGCTCTGATACCAATTGTAAACATAAATTTCAGAACATAAACCTTACACTTTGGATCATTTACCATGTGTATTATCAAGAAATCAAGACAAAATGACATACCTGAATCCATTGATGAACGGTTAAACGGAAGCGTGATTATCAATCAACTCTTTGTTATTGATTATGTTATTGCCTTCTAATCCTTTCCCCTTTAGTGCCTTATGTTTCTCCTTGAGAGGATTTAAGAAAAAAATGACAGTGTTCTTTATTTCCCACTTGGGAAGGAATAGGGACCATAACCTTTTAAAGGTTGTAATTGGTTTTCAAAATTGAAAGGTTGTGAAAGTTCAAAAGGAATGAAAACCAACTTTAACCATTATTGGTTTTAATTTCTATTTATTGGTTTTCAAAACTGAAAGGTTGTGGAAATTCAAAAGTAATGAAAACCAACTTTAACCAATATGTTTTAATTTCTATTTCTGCCCCTCATAGAAATAGAAATTATACAACTAGTATTTACACATTAGGTCCATAACACATATACCCTTAAGCCTACTAACTAAATTGAATCACTTAAATTATAGACTTCTTATAAATGATAACACCACATTTAATTATGTGATCCCATTGAGACATTATCTAACATTTCTCCCCTTCCCCACCCACCCTAACTTATCCCATCTTACTCTCTTTGTCATCATCCATTACTGAACAAATTGTATAATTCAATGAAAGTTTTGTCTATCAGTCTAATTATAGTTAATGTCATGTAAATTTATCAAATATATTTATTTAAAATAATTATTAATAAATGATAGGACTAAAAATATCTTCCGAAATAAGTAAATACTACATATGTACCCAGATACTTATTCTAATTTTGAAAATAATTTTTTATAGTTTCAATTGTTAATATCTATAATTTAAAAACAAAAATAAAAAAAAATTTCATTGCTCTTTGATATTTAGTTAACAGCATACATATTTATTAATATGCACATTTGTGTCATGCTAGGGCTAAGAGTTTTCTCTTAAATTTATTTAGGTCGCAACATACTTTCTATTATGATTTCAGAATAATTTTCTATCATTCTAATTTTACATATCTTTATTTGCAAAACAAAAAACATTGTGAATGCTTATACCATAGTAATTTTTTTTTTTTTTTTTTTTTTCTGAATCACATTGCACCTGTGTACTGCTTGTATATTAATCAACATAGGATAAATATTTTTCTCCTAAATTTCCATTGATCGCAATCCACTTTTTATTGTTATTTTTAAAATATTTTTCCTCCCTTGAATTTTTACATATGTTTCTTGTAAACAAATAACGAAGCAAATGTTTTTATTATACTAATTACTTTCTATGTCCCTTCAATTTAAAACAAAAACTTGTGAATGTTGCCATAAGATCCACAAACTTGCTAGTGGTTTGTGAGCAAACAATTATTTCTGTAATTTTTTATTTTTGTTTTGTGTGTATGTCCTAGGTAGTTTTGTTAAGTTAGCAAGGTGTTAATAATTCAAAGCATGATGGAATTTTTTTAAAAAATGAATTAAAAAATTGATGTACCAATTTTCATGCACAATGCATTTCATGGTTTCACAATCTAAACTAGTGTGCTAATATTCATTGCATCTCTTTTATTAATAAAATTGAATCTAGATAAAAAAGTTGATTAATAATCCTATTAATAATGAATCAAGATTGAGTTGATTAATCTTACGACAAATATCAAATATTTGATAAATTTCTATACCAATTTATATGTGGAAAAATATTTGAGGGTCACAAAAATAGTGACTCAAATAATTCAAAACTATCAAAGTGATGTTGTTTTAACAGATTTTACTTCCAAAATAACGTTAGTTTAAAATTTTTAAACCATTTAAGTCACTGTATTTGTACCCTCTGTTATATGTGTCTCAAATTGGCTGAAAAACAGTAGGAAACATAATAGTCAATGGACTTGTCCATAAAAATGCCTACAAAAATGACAACTGTCAATCCTCTCCTCCCTAACTGGTGCAGTTTTTGTACCGTGTGTGTACTTTGAACGACATGACGTGAGCAAACCACACAAATCAATGGCTTTGTCCCTGTGTTTTTTGCAACAAATGGTAAATTAAAAATGCAAAATATTCAATTTATGATTTAAAAATAAAATTATGTATTTTGTAATAATATTACATATTTTTGTGATAATATTACATGTTTTTTCATTGAAACATTTTTTAACTACAAAAGTACTATAACCACAAAAATACATAACATTATTTTTTAATTACAAGTTGTCATAATTTTATCATAAAATTTTGTAATATTTACTATAAAAACGCATAATTAGATGCATACAGTGTATCAAAAGAGTCGTCTAAAATATATATATGATTTAATCATGTGATTATCTATGTCTGATCAATTTAATTTAATACCTCTTTGTTCTTCTCAACTTTTCATATAAATAGATGATTTAGAGTTAAAAGATGAGTTCATATTAATTAGTCCCACAATACATCACTAGTGAAGTTAAAATTTTTAATTTTAGCAAAATATAAATTCAATATGTATGTTGTGGGTGTTGATTTTTTTACCTCATAACCAAATTAAGTCTCCTAGTAGAGATCTAAGGAACTTCGCCGTAAAGCACACAAAATAATAGATTAAGCCCAACATTTGCACACAAGAAGATAACAAACGTTTGTGACTCGTCCACTAGAGGTATTCCGACGATCAAGCCAGTTAATTTATCCCAACTCAACTAAACACTTCACAAGAAAAAACATAGCTTGGACCACGTGGATACCTTACTTTTATAATCAGCACTGCCCTTGTCCTGTAGAAGTATCACTTTGTAGGACTCTATCTCTTACGGATAACATCTATTTCGGACTCCTCTAATCCATATTAGAAGGAACTCTTTTAAGAGTGACCTTTATCTAAACAGAGAGTCTGAAACCATTTAGGACTCTTGTACTCCATGTGAATATCTCAAGCTCCGATATAATCGCATCATATCTCAGTAATTTGATCCATCCACGTGACACCTCGACTAACAATCTCGACCACTTGACAATCCTAAAAATATATCCCCACATATATAACGTTGGATCAATTACAACTTATTGGGTCCTCACTATGAAATAAGCAACATAAACATTTACTCTGTTTGGTTTCAATTTTCAAATTTTACTTTTCAGAAAATTTTACTTTTTCATTTTTCGTATTTTTTTGTTTTCATTGATTTTTTTAAAATTTTATGCAATTTTTTTTAAAAAAAATTTAGACACATCTAACATAAATACACTTAAAAAGTATAACATTTATAAAAAAAAAATTAAAGAAATCACTAAATGCCAAAAATATAAAATATATATATATATATGAAAATTTAATACATTTTTTATATTTTTGTGTATTTATTAATTTTTTAAAATATTTTTTCACAAATTTTTTATTATTTAGATACATTTAAGTAAGGTACATTTAAAAAAAATAAAAAAAAATTATTTAAAATTTTAAAAATATATACTAAAGGTAAAAAATATAAAAAATAAAAAACTGAAATCAAACATTGATTAGTTTTACTTTATTTTATTTTGCGTGCGTGCGTCTGTTCTTTTTTTATTTTGGAGTTGGCGGCTTTGCAAAGCACTATTTTGGTCTCCTTTTTTAGGCTAAGTTTGGGAAGATTAAAAAAGTGCACTTTTTGTCTTTTTGGACTAAAAAATTGAGATTGAAAATATGGATGTTTGGGTTAACTTTTTGACTTTTTATTGAAAAATGTGTAATAAAAAATTTTAAAAATTGATTTGTAGGGAAAAATTTGAATTGGGAGTTGTGCAGCCGTAATTGTTGACTTTTGGTGAATAGTGTTAACTTTTTAACTTTTTGAGTAACTTTTTGACTTTTTGACTTTTTTGGATCTTCCCAAACTTGGCCTTAGTTTTTTCTTGGTTGCAACTTGCAAGCATATTGTTAGACTGCTTAGTTTCCTTGAATTGGAATCGTTGTGCTCCTTCCATGATGCACCCTCGTATTAACAAATAAACATTTATTTTTTTTTTTTTTTTTTTTGGGGGGGGGGGGGGTGGCGGGTGGATTGGAAAAATTATCAATTTATCTCATAGTTAATATTACACTTGAGTAGTAACATACGGCTTTGAGAGAACAGTCCGACCAATGAATTTATGCCACTTTAATATTTATTTTGAAAATCGAAGGTACAAATTTTGGGGCGTTTTAGCAACATAGTAAAAAGTTAACTTTTTGAATTTTTGACTTTTTTAGATCATATCACCTCTATACTTTTTTAACATTAAAAAAAAAAAAGGCTAAAAGTTACACAAAAAAAAAAAAAAAAAAAAAAGGCAAAAAGTCTATTTTTACCAATTTCTCAAAATACCATTTTGTCTATCCATTAAATATTGGGTTGAATTTTTATACTTGGATCTAAAATTGGGTTGTAGTTTTATTTTTTAATTTTTAATTTAAACACTACTAATACACACAAAATGTTACTGTGGCTAGCATTAATAACTCAGGCAGTATCTAGGGATGGCAATTTAAACCCGGCCCGACGGGGACCCGATCCCCCGTCCCGAATTATAATGGTTTTTCCCCGAAAAATATCCCCGTGGGGACGGGGACGGTATTCAAAATTAAATCCCCGATCAGTTTCGGGCCGGGGACGGGGATCAGTGTTCAAGCCCCGGCCCGTCCCCGGCCCCGGCCCCGAATTTCCCCGAAATAAAATTACTATTTTACCCTTATATACATATATATATATATATATTATAAATCAACCCTTTCCGTCACTCATTTACACACTGTATTGAACCCTTTACACACTGTATTGATGTTCCTTTATCAATACATAAAATAATCATTTTCCTTTACCTTCCTTTATCAATACATAAAATAATCCATCCATCATCACCTCTTACATAAAACCAACACCTCTGTATTGATTTTATCATCCATCACCGCCCCTCATGTCTCTCTCTCTCTCTCTCTCTAAAACCCTCCACCGATCTCCCTCTCCTATCACTGCGATCTCCCTCCTCTCCCTCCTCCTATCACCGCGACCTCCTCCTCCAAATCACCGCAGTTTCAGCGACAACATCCGATTCGGCGACCTCCTCCCCCGTGGCCTCTTGCGGCCTCCTCCGTCGGCTCTTGCTTCCCCCTCTCTCTGCCATGGCAGATCTGAGAAGATCCTCCTCCGCCACCGTCGATTTCGTCCCTCCACCAGATCTGATTCTATTTTTTTTTTTTTATTGATGATGCTGCTTCCTTGAATCCGTTGATGAAGTTGTTGATGGTTTTTTTTTTTTTTTTTTTAAGATGTTGCTGTTGATGTTTTTGTTCATGAATTTTTTTTTTTTTTTGGGATGATGTTGCTGAATGATGTTGTTGATGATGAGTACGGGGATTTTCCGGGGTCGGGGAAACCCGATCCCTGTTGGGGGCGGGGTTGGGGGGAGTGATGAGTTCCCCGTCGGGGATCGAGGCCGGGGACGGGGATTTTTGTAGTTTCGGGGATCGGGGACGGGGAGGGTGATCCCCGGTCCCGCCCCGCCCCGTTGCCATTCCTAGCAGTATCTCTAGTTCGGGTCTAAACTGAAGACAATTTCATCTCTAACCAAACCACTATGATTGAAATCACCAAACCAACACGATATGATATGATAAAAAAAAAAAATTAGAATCATAAGAAAAAAAACATCACTATCGAACCAAACCAATCTCACCATGATACATTATTTTCATACCATATTTATTCATATAACAAAAATTATCACTTTAAATTATAACTAATATCACAATAATAATAATAATGAAAGCAGTGTTACATCTCCTAATTTTGTCACTCCAATTTCACTCACAATGACATAACTCACCCTCATGTGGAGTAATTGCGCATGCCTCTCTCTCATCTTTAATCTCCCTAATTCTATATCGCTGAAATGGAATTGGGACAGTAAAATTTAGGAATGAATCGTTATTCTCATTCAAATAGCGGAATTACTCTACGTATATCACCACCTAACGTGGAGGACAAACATTTTTCAACAAAATGAAAAGAAGAAAGGGTTGGGAAACAGCATGTGATACATATGGATACTACAATAATAAACAAATGATTGTGTATGTCGGTACATCCATATATGAATCATACATTTTTGTCCAAACTTTCTGCTTCGAATCTTTCTATTGTTCATATATGGACAGTTTTTTCTTTTCTTTGTTTTTTTTTTTTTTCCTGTCTCGTAAACCTTGATCAGCGATTAAGGTTTCTTGTAGCACACGACCTATATATTTTTATAGTATTTGTGGAGACATAATTTTTGAATGATAATACATGGTTGAGGTGACACCGAAGTGTCAGCTGAGGTGTCACGTGTCCTGGTCATGATGCTGAGATGATCTCAGCTAGGCCGAGGTTATTTGCGAGAATATCGGAATCCGAGATAAGCGGATAAGAGACAAGAGTCCTAAAATGGGAGAAGACTTCAGTTTGGGTAAAGATGAGACTTTTAGAGAGTTTTATCCTAATTCTACTGGGAGTCCAAGATTAGCAGTAATCCTAAGTCCATTAGAGCTAGGCATCTATTGGGACTAGGATTGTGTTGGCTATAAAAGGGAGGCACCCCCATGGGTCTAAGGTATGCTTTTGATATTCTGTCTAGTGAGTTAAGCACTATTGGTTATCTTTGAGAGATATTGAGTACTGACTTGATCGTCGGAGTGCCCCCCGGTAGACGAGCCACCGCCGGAAACTCTTCTTTCTGTTGCAAGTCGTTCGGGCTTAATCTATTCTGCCGGTACTCTCCAGCTAAGTACTAATTTGGCAGTGTGGTCAAAAAATCACCCACACAATTTGGCGCCGTCTGTGGGAACGAAAGGAGAATAGATGGCCAACGACAGATCGAAAGACAAGGTTGGGGACGACACCCCTACTGAGAGTGGGAAACATATTGACCTTGGCGTCGAAGAAGACAACTACAACGAAGAAACTCGTGATAAGAATCACAGAGAAGAGGACATCGGCCAGGAGGGCGACGTGCCGAAGAAATTAGACCGAAGCAAATATTATAACGAGGACGACCTCCAAGTATGGAAAGAAAGATGCTTACGAAGGGACGACGAAATGAAGGGAATGACGAACAAATTGGCGGACCTGCAAACGGTTGTCAATTTCATGATACAGAATAACGTCATGCAGCCACCATTCCCGTTACAAGATACGCCGATTCCAGCAGCCGAGAAAGATGCCCAGGCAGGGGGGCAGAAGACAACTCCTACGACTCCTCAGCACGATAGGACCAAGGAACATTCTCACCAGCCTTCAAAGGAGGTCGGATGAGGAGAATCAAGAAGGGGAGATTCACAGAGAACACATCACACCAAGGAAGCTGACTCCAAAGAACATCGGCAGGTTCATGGGAAGGATCTCTGTTTCAACGCGACCAATGAAGGGAGGTCCAAAAGGACTCGCAATGACACAGGAAGTAGTGCACTAAAGAGGCTAAAATCCGGAGATAGCCGAGCTCTTGGACGAACCAAGGAGGATCTGAGGGATTACCTCTAGAGAAAGCGACAAGATATGAGAAAAGAAGAGCTCAGTCTAAAAGTGAGCAGATTCTAGATTCCAGAAGGCAAGATCTCGACCAAGATGATTAGGTCCAAGAAAAGAAGAGCTCAGTCTAAAGTGAGCAGATCCCAGATTCCAGAAGGCAAGATCTCGGCCTAGATAATTAAATCCAAGAAGAGAAAAGCACAGCCTGAGGTAAAGACTTTTTTCCACAAAGGAGTAGGTGAAATCCATGTAGAGGGCTGGAGAATGATGCTTGGGAGTTGGAATTTTCAAACCGAGATGATGTTTAACACTTGTTGAAACTTGAGAAAAATTTACAAGTTGAAGATAAACCGAGATGATGTTTAACATTTGTTGAAACTTAAAAAGTTTACAAGTTAAAGTTAAACCGAGATGATGTTTAACGCTTGTTGAAACTTGAGAAAAGTTTACAAGTTGAAGTTAAACCGAGATGATGTTTAACGCTTGTTGAAACTTGAGAAAAGTTTACAAGTTGAAGTTAAACCGAGATAATGTTTAACGCTTGTTGAAACTTAAGAAAAGTTTACAAGTTGAAGTTAAACCGAGATGATGTTTAACACTTGTTGAAACTTAAAAAGTTTACAAGTTGAAGTTAAACCGATGACATATTTAACACTTGTTGAAATTTTAAAAGTTTACAAGTTGAAGTTAAACCGAGGACATGTTTAACACTTGTTGAAATTTTAAAAAATTTACAAGTTGAAGTTAAACCGATGTCATGTTTAATACTTGTGGAAATTTTAAAAATTTACAAGTTGAAGTTAAACCGGGGTCATGATTAAAGAAAGGAATGATATAGGTTCCATCACCTCAGGATGCCGAGGTAATAGAACCTAAGGGGCAGTTGTGGAGACATAATTTTTGAATGACAACATGTGGTCGAGGTGACACCAAAGTGTCAGCCGAGGTGTCACGTGTCCTGGTCATGATACTGAGATGATCTCGGCTAGGCCGAGGTTATCTGCGAAAATACCGGAATCCGAGATAAGCGGATAAGGGACAAGAGTCTTAGAATGGGAGAAGACTTCAGTTTGGGTAAAGATGAGACTTTTAGAGAGTTTTATCATAATTCTACTGGGAGTCCAAGATTAACAGTAATCCTAAGTCCATTAGAGCTAGGCTTCTATTGGGACTAAGATTGTGTTGGCTATAAAAGGGAGGCACCCCCATGGGTCTAAGGTATGCTTTTGATATTCTGTCTAGTGAGTTAAGCACTATTGGTTATCTTTAAGAGATATTGAGTACTGACTTGATCGTCGGAGTGCCCCCGGGTGGACGAGCCACCGCCGGAAACTCTTCTTTCTGTTGCAGGTTGTTCGAGCTTAATCTATTCTGCTGGTGCTCTCCAGCTAAATACTAATTTGGCAGTGTGGTCAGAAAATCACCCACACAGTATTTAATAAAAAAAATTAACAATTAAATATGATTATCCTCTCATGAAATTAGTACATTATCTAACAAAACTTGTATTAGAATCAATGCGCAACCAACAAATTGGCTTATTAGTGAGAACCTTTGGAACTCAATATGAAGTCAAAGGATTGAACCTAAGGCATTTACACACAAATTTTAACTTACGAATTTATACTTTATTAAGTCTTAATTAAAGATTTTTTGGACCTTCAACTCTTATTAAATTTTTAATAGTTGAATGCCATTGAAACAATGATTATTCATCATTTATAATTAATGATTTGATATTTATTTTGATTTTCAAAAATTTTAAAACATCAACTTTCAAATTGAAAAAAAATTTAAAAAAATTATGTGCAAAAATATATATATATATATATTTGAAAAAATTGAAAAAACTGAATTATTTTTTTGTACAAAACTGAAAATTTTGTATCTATAAAGGAGCATGATGATGGAACATTGATGTGCAAAATTGAAGAAAAAAAATTAAAAAAAAAAAACTTTAAAAATGAAAAAACTGATAATGTTCTTAATTTTAAAACTGAAAAAACTGACAATTTTCTCGATTTTATTGGATAATTGAATTAAACTAATAAGTAGAAGGGCACAAATATTTAATCTCATGTTCTATTTTTTTCATCAGTTAGTGAAACAATTATTTAAAGCATTACTATGCAAAATTGATAATATTCATAATTTTAAAAATTGAAAAAATATATATATTTTTAGTTTTACTAAATATGACTTATTAGTTCAAAAAATCTTAGATAAGACTTGAACTATCATAACATTTGTAAATAGAATTTTTAGTTAATTAACTCTTGAATCTATCATACGTATGAGTTTTATTTCTTTTAAGTATTTATTTAAAATTTACTTTGAAAAGATTTCTTTTGTTTACTCGCTTTCTTAGATGATCCATTTAGAAGATGGTGATTCTAACAATCTTTTGAATTCCTTGGTTCTTTATTTCTATTTGACGTAATTCGAAGAAAAAGGAGTTTGTTTCAACCTACTTAAAACCATATGTCGACTTCTCTAATAAACCAAAGTCATTGTTTAATAGTTATTTTGCTTCAATTTCTTAGCCACAAATTGAAATTTTGAAGGTTTAGTTACAATTAAGTTTACTTTTCTATCTTCATTTGTGGATCTTTTACCCATAGCTATTCAATTAATTTATTGAATTTTATTGTGATATGATATATTAATTAAAAAAATTACTCATCTTATGAATTATAGACTATGCGCAAACTCTACTGAATTAAATATCTCAGTCCAAGAAAGCGGTTTCACAGAGAGATGATTATTTTATTAAAAAAGCCTGAATCCTCTAAAGTTAATTATAAAAATTAAATACTATATAAAAAAAAATCTCACAATTAAAGTGAAATTTTATTATAGGAAAGTGAGTATAATAAAAAATTATTTGTGACGAGTAACACAATATATATATATATATATATAAAATATTTACTAATTAGATAACACCATTTATCTATGAGATTCGAATATACGAAATACACAACTTATGTAAAGCCACCAAACCCTTAACATTTAAGAAGTTTTGAGAAAGTGGAGAAACATGAATTTTTCTTACCCAACTAAAATCACAACCCCATCCCCAACTACTATGACACTACCTTCTCGGTATGCCATAATTGCTATTTGATAGTTTTTTATTTTATTTTATTAACTATACATTATATTTGGTCTCATCATGATTACAATTTATTAAATTTTGCTATAATATGATACATAATTTAAATAAAAAAATCACTTATCCTATGATTCATAGACTATGAGCAAACTCTAATGAATTAGGATATTCAATCCAAATTAGCAGCTTCACGAATAAATGATTCTCATATGAAAATAGTCTGAATCTTGTGAAGTTAATTATAATATTAATTAATATAAAATAATCTCACAATTTAAATGAAATTTTGTTATATGAAATTTATGGAAGTCAATGTGACCAAAAATTGTTTGAAATGACCAACGTGATAGATATATACATATATATATATATATATATATATTATTGGATTTTATTGTAATATAATATATTAATTAAAAAATTTCTTATCTTATGAATCACACAAGCTGTAAGTAAATTCTAAACAAGATTTTAATCTAGTCAAAGTTAGTGGTTTGATGAAGAAACGGCTATTTTATCGAATTAGTCTGAATCCTCTAAAGTCAATTATAAAATTAATTATCAGAAAATAATCTCACAATTAAAGTAAAATTTCATTATAGAAAAATGAGTACGACGCTAAATTGTATGTAAAAATTAATACAATTTAATATATATATATATTTTTTATTTTTTGAAACACCACGTATAAATATATATTAATTAGAGAACACCATTTATCCAACAATAGATTCATGGGTTATTGGAATAATCCTAGGCCCATCGGGCCACTCCATGGAACAACTTAGAGGATTCAGTTTAACCATTTTAATTTAGTTTAAAATATTATAATTACCCTCGTTGGGATTTAACTATTTTAATTTAGTTTAAAAAATTATATTTGAGATGATTTTTAATATTTAATTTTTAATTTTTTTTGTACTTAACTTTCATCCCAACCGGATTTGAATCCTCTCCAGCACTCTTTGTCTCCAGCACTGTCTAGCACTTTTAACAGGATGACAACACATGGCGAAGAATAAATCCAATGGGTTGGAAGTTACCACGTTGTGGAGAGAGTAATGAGTTAGAGTGCAATACCAAAAACGTGGTCGTTTTTCAGCATGACTTCTTTCATAAAACGTTTCTTACATAACGGAGGCTCATAAGCTTTAGAGATCACTCACTCCCAAATCTCCATTGACGGCTAGAGGGAAGAACGGAGTAACAACGGCGCCGACCAAGATTACCGAACGACGGCGTCGCCCTACAATCATATCTAACTACTTTTCTCACTTCACTCCAGCCATAAATCCCCAAATTTCCATCGACGAAGAAGGAAAAAACGAAGCAGGAACAACGCCGACGAAAGGCATACATCCCGCTGTAGCTTCTTTGAATTGAAGAGAGACGATTTTCGATCTTCTCTCTCTAAATGTAATATATTTACAACTAAACATGATCCTAAAATTATGGTGGTCTAACATTGGCAGAATATTGCCAATATATTTACAGCTAAATGTGATCCTAAAATTACGGTGGTCTAGCAGATCTCTCCAAATGTCTCAGAAAAATTTCTACTTTGAAACTGCTTCATACAAAAAAAAAAAAAAAATTAGTTTATTAGATTTGGATTTTGAAATTTTTAATAGTGTGTTGGACTAATTTTTTTAGTGTGTTGGACTTACGATTCCATGTTTATTATTATTATAATCTGCCTGTGTCCTGTTTTTGTGCTATCAGAGTCGCACAAAGGAACTTTTTTTTTTTTGGTTTTTGAAATGTTGTTAATAAGGAAGGGCCATGGCTGCTGTCAACTATATATATATTTTTTAAATTTTGGATTTGTCATGTTGGTTGTGTTTGAGTTGATTTCAGTAGCTTAATTGAATGAAGATTATTCAATTTTGGTCTTTGGTTTCGAATCTGATAGGTGGAGGGTTCTTCTCGGCGCCGCTGTTGGTGGATGCATGCTGACGGTTCTTTTTTGTTGAGAAGAAGAAGACAGTCCCTATTTCATTTTTGCTTCAGCTGAAAGAAATACTTGACCACGTCAAAAAAAAGGTGATGCACTAATAAATCTCAAATTATGAATTTATACAATATTTAGTCTTAAAAGTTTTCTTATAGATTGAAAGGTCTCATTATAAGAAAATTGACCATTGAGGGCATATACATTGTGCTCGTGAGTGGTAACATTAATGGGCAAGCTTCGTCATTTAACACTTTGTCAAATTACGGAAATAGGACACTAGTTCCATATGGTGTTGCATTACTAGTTCCTTGTTGGGCGGTGGTGAGGTTGAATTGAATGAGAGATTTGGGATTTTGAAAAGGAAACCTACGTTCGAAATTGGAAAGGGCGGATATATTTGGGACAAGGTAACCCTACATTATGGGAACTCTAATTTGAATGTTCGTCAATGCTGTCGCGGTGACGTTCATTGTCAAGATATTGAGGTTGAAGCGAAAAGGCCACGTAAACATTGACGTCGGACTACGATTGCGATAAGGCTTACTGCGGATTGGAAGTCGGTGTTACGTGGGGGGACGTTTGAAAATGATAGTAAGGAATGGAGGTATGAAATGTGTTACTGTCATTTTTTGATTTGTAAAGTTGTTTTGTTTGATACTGATTACAATAGTGTGGGGATGTAATGTTGTTGTTGTTGTTTTGAATGTTGAAAGGAAGAGTGGTTTCCGTGTAATGGGAATGATGTTACTGAGTCTAAGTGGGCAACTGATTAGTGTTTAGGTTTGTTGTTTTTTGTTTGAAATCGATAGTGTGTGTGTGTGTTTGTGGAATGTTAAGTTTGGTTTTATGACGATATTGGGTACGATATGTGAAATGATTAGCATATGTAAATTCGTTTTTTGATACTGTTTTGAAAGCTGTGTTGGGTTTTTTTTTTTTATTTGAATAACACTGTTGATTGATTTGTTTGTTAATGTTGCTTTTATTAGAATTACTTGGTTGTTTAGTGTTTTTGGTAGCTTTCGTGGGGTTGCATTGTTGATGCGTAATGTGTATCGTTGAGGTTATGTGCAAGACACATAATGGTCTGGAATGGGAAAAATAGTTGTTGGGTATTTTAAACATGCATTAGTCGAATACGTATTCAGGATTCATGTGATTTAGACATGTGGGTATGGTGTTAGGGGACAATATTAATGTGACTATGTTGATGTTGCTGTTGGTTATGGAAATGTGACATTGAAAAATGCATGTATTTGTTGTGCAACACTGTTCTGTTTCTGTTCTCAATAGTGTTGGTTATTTGTGCAGGGGTGACTCTGAGGCAGTCGCCACGTAAGAAGTGTAATGGTGTGGCACGTGACATGGGCGGTTCTGATTTCACATTGATGCCGGTGGTTGTCAAAAGATAGGGGAAGTTACCATTCAAGGGGAAAAAGCAAATTGTCCATGTAATGAAGAAACCGATGGTTGACACTACGCGTTTGATGTATCGTTCTAATATCAATGGGGTTATCAAAACCGTGATGGAAATCAATTTGAGAGAATCTCATGAATGACACCTGCAAAGAACACCATTCTAGCCAATGATTAAATCCATCCGCAGACACAACCTGACGCCGAATGCATATTATGGCTTGCCTCTTTTGCACCCCCTTTCGGAAGGTTTGAAAAGAAGCCCTACAGTTCAGACTCTTGTGGTTCTGAATCTAATCTCACAAGTGCAATGTGAAACTGATAAACACCAAATAGTCCAAATCTGAAAAATCATTTTGGAAAATTGATTTTAGGATCAAAAATGCTAAAATTGGACTATTTTGCCAGATACAAAGTCGCTACCTAAATATTTTTGTTTTGGGGAAAATTAAGAAAACCCTGACTCGTGCCAAAGGCCACATGTCTGTCATCACCAAAGTTTCCTCGGCACAAGAACTTGGGTACAAGAAGGGAAGGTCATGAATTGAGCACCCCCGCTTGCCCGATCAAAGATCGACCTCTACTAATCATGGTATGAGTTTTTATAAACAGTATGTGCTCTTGTTCCGGTTATTAAGCTAGCTTTACTATGTGATGCGCACAAGCAAGTATAGACTAGTTTGCAAGACTTGGAACAATTCAACTTTTTTTTGTTTGTGAAAATAGTTTAAATTTGTCACCTTAAGTGGGCTTAAAGTTTGCGGATTTGCCACCAAACATAATGGGCTTAAAACATGATCTGCCACTCAACAAAGTGGGCTTAAAATGCACATTCGTTGAATCGTTCCAATTCAAACAACAAGACGTCATCCACAGGCATTCATGCAATTTAGCATTTAAGCACATAACCTCATGGCAAGCATACTAATCATGGCAACATTCCCACTTATGCAAGTATGCTAAAGCAAAAAAACTCACCGAGTACTCCAAGCCAAAACAAAACTAGTTAGAAAGATGCATGATCCTAACTATGCAAGATGTCTAATGCAACACATATAATATGCAATTAATAGGCTCGGCTACTAATGTGGCATATGAAACAATTTGAAAAACATGCAATTAAACACGTATTCAAAGAAGTATTGAAATGACAATGCAGTTTGAATGATGCGCCGAGCCTCGGTGCATGTAATACAAATGAATGGATGCAAGCATAAGATATTCTAATTTGAAACATGTCCCTAATCTAACTATCAAAAGTGATTAAATAAAGGGAGAAAGACGTAAGGTTGGAAGACATACACACACGCACGCACACTTATTATAACATTATGCCCTCACGAAGGAGGGTCCGAATGAATAAGAGCTAACTAGCTAGCTGATTAAACTAATCTAGTTAAGCTAATTAGACTAATTATTACAAGCCAAATGAATAACTAGCTAAGCTAATCACTAATTATCACAACACTTTAACTAACTAGCAAACTAATTAATTAATTTACAACACAAATGCACGCGAACTAAGCATGTAAGACATTAAACTATGTTGCCACTGCTCCACCTCGGGAAGTAGAAGATGCACATGCTCGGTTTTGGCCCGAAAAGACCTCTGTTTTGCTCTCGAAAGCCTCTGTTTGCAGTGTTCAGAATCTCCAAAACCTTTCTGCTCCATCTTGCCAAAATCAACTGAGGTTCACATCAGTGACCTGCCGGCCATGGATGAATGTTGCCGGCCCTCTGCCGACCAAAAAGGTGTACTGCTGGCCATCTATGGTACACTGCCAGCCATGGATGGTGGCCTGCCGGCCACTGATGCATTGGATCTCCATGCTGCAGCAGAGTACAAACAGAGCAAAAATAAGGTTTTTCCAAGGGTTGTCTGCACACTTTGCATCTTCTTTTCATGGGGAAATCAAAGGAGGGACAAAATAAAATTTGGTTCATAAACCATCAATCAAGCAATTTTATTGCATGATGGCTTGTGAAACCAATTGGGCAAGTTAAATAAATGCAAAAATGAGACCAAAATGACCATCACCCTATCATGTATGATCAAGGGCAATGGAGACCTAGGAAAATGGTACATTTCATCACTTTTGAGTATGAAATATCCCATTTTTCTTGTGTTCAAACTAACATTCGATTTGAATACTTGCAATGCAATACAAAGAATGTTTATCTTGCCTTTTTTAGTTATCAATTTTGTTTACTCATTTTAATTATCAAGTCATCCTTTAATCAATTAAGTTCAGTGGTGAGTGTCCTCTAATGGAAAGAGGGCTTAAACCACAAGTTGCTTTGGGCATGAAAGATGCATTACAATGTTGGTAATGAACCCCCTAAGGGATTAAACCATTAGGTGTAGCACCTCCATTTTACACCTAGGCAAACAAGTAGTTTGAAACCACTTTCAAAGCAAAAATAAAATCAAGAAAGGAGGGAGGTTGCAGAGATGATTAAGTGCTGAAAATGAGTGATAAAAGCACTAAAACATGCAACCAACTCAAACCAATGATGATTAAAGCCTTAAAGCACCAAGCTAGTGAAGAAATTTACACTACAACCATGCCATACAAGGCTCAAATGGCACCAAACAACCAAAACACTAGCAAAACAATTCAAAACAAAGGGTAAAACATGCTAGACTTGAGCCACAAAAAGCTAAAACATTAAGCTAGTACATGGGGCTAACTAGGCATGCAAACAAGACACAAGAAGGGGAGGCTAACCCCTTCAATTTTAGACATTAAAATTAGTTTTTTACCCCTAAAAATCCTCTGAAATTCAGTGGTTAAAAGGCCCAAAAAGGGTAGTTTGAAAGTGATGAATAAAGGCACAAAAACCTTACAAACTAAGAAGCAAGAAGGGTAAACCACCCCGCAACTAAAAAAGGACTTGGACCACCACTTTTAAGCCACAAAAACAGAACTTTTTTCAGTTTAAAACTAGCCCCAAAATAGTAAGAAATGATGGTAAAACAAGTATATTGAAACAAAGTAAACAAGGCAAGTGTTATACCATTGAAGAAAAGCTCAAGCTTAGGCACCAAACCAAGATAAAACCACTTGCTAAAGCTCAAAGAGGGTCTCAAATAGCCTCAGCCCAAAGAGAAGCAACTTTGATTAAGGTTGTGTATGTAAAAGTGTAGAGAAAACAAGGAATTAAGCACAAAATTGCAGGAGAGAGAAAGAAATCTAGAGAGAGAGACTTTTGTTCCAAAATTTCTAACCCTCAAAAATGGGGGAGGAACCCCCTATATATAGAAAATATGAATTCCATACACAGAGATCCAGTCCTCCACGTGTGGGCAGATGCAAGCCTCTGTGCAACCAGTTGGCATAGCTGGTACAAAATATCTGCAGAAAACGCTGGTGGCCAGCCAGCCATCAGTGATGGTCAGCAAGGAACATCAATGGCCAGCAGGCCAAAAGCCCTAGCCGGCATCCCTCATAGATGGCCGGCAGGCCACCAAAGATTGCAGGGGAAGGAGGCCAAGACATGGTCCAAAAAGGAGACAAAAAGGATGTAGGGTTTGGAAAGCTCAAACCTGTGGTGTTCCGCCGAGGACATCGAGCGCTTGGCGAGCAACCAGACTCGTCATCAGATATACCTACAAGAACATCTAAGTCTTGAAGGGCCGTCAAATATAGGGTGTCTACAATTGCCCTTCTTTGACAGAGCTCAGAGTCATGAAATGACGTGAGTGAATGTCAAAGCCCAGAGACGACTCATTTTGACAAGGCCGCCATACTTGGACAAACAATCAAAACAGAAATAAACGGTTGTACCCGCAAGCTGCCTACGTATCCCTTTACAAGGAATCAAACCAGCGTAGTTCTGGGGCAAAATGCAAATGGTATACAAAATGCCAGAACATAAATTATGATCATGCAATGAGGCTGTAATGAAACATTTAGATGTAAATGCTATGCAATGAAAATGCCACATTCAAGCAAACCGAAAACAAGGTACAACATCCCAAACATGGAAAGAAATAAGTAAGTGAACACGCCACACATGAAAACTACGAGCCAAACCACATTTCATGCAGAAAGGATGTAAGAAAATTATGCAAACTTAACTACGCGGCGCGCAGGAAAGGCAGAGAGCGACCGTCGGGCGTACCCATGGTCTCAACCGAGATTCTAATGTGTTGCACATGTGAGAAAGAAAATGGTGGTGTGAACACTGAGATGCACCCGAATGTTTTAAACCAAAACGAACAATTCCAACACGTCTCATGCGTGAGGAGAAAAGGTGGTGTAAACACCAGGACGCACCCAAATGTTTTTAACCAAAAGGAGCGGTGTAAACACTGGGACACACCAGAATGTTTTTAACTAAAAGGAGTGGTGTGAACACCGGGACGCACCCAAATGTTTTTAACCAAAAGGAGTGGTGTAAACACCGGGACGCACCCAAATGTTTTTAACTAAAAAGAGGACTCCTAACGCGTCTCACGCGCGAGAAAAGTGAGTAAAAGGATGTGATTCGGAGGGCATGAATGACTTCACCCGAAACTCCGCTGAATGAACCGTACATACAATATCGTACTTGCGTAAGAAAGAAACTCAACAAGTATAACATATTCAGGGTGCATGTTCTATGCACAATTGCAATAATGTTAAGGCATGTTTTATGCAAATGTATTGACAGCATGTTCTATGCAAGATAAATTGGAAGCATGTTCTATGCATGAAGGGAGACGTGCATATCTTATGCGTAAAAACAGGTGCACGTTCCATGCAGAGTTCGAATACATATTCCATGCGTAATTCAAAACAAACGCATATTTCATGCATAATTCAAGAACGAACACAAGGCACGCATGCAATTCCCATGAAATGCACGTCTTACAACAACATATGTGAAATGCATATTCTATGCCACAAAGTGAAGTACATGTTCTATGCAAAAATGAAAAAGACATGCACGTTCTATACAAGATATCGTAGCATGATTTGACGAAAAAAAAACTCAAAGACAACTTCTGATTCACCTCTCAGAAGAATTACAATGTGTTTAAAGGATACACCTCGTTCACGTTGACAAGCAATGAACATCGCGCACCGAAAACACAATTTCGAGCTTTCGTAGAGGCATTCTAAACCAAACAATGAATAATCCCTTCACTTCTTGGAAACCAAGGACACAAAACAGCATCAGGAACCCCAAGAAAGCTGCCGGCCATGAGAAAAGGCCGCCAGCCAGGTACTGGCCACAAATGAACACTGCCGGCCATCGATGAGCCTTGTCGGCCATCAATGGCAGATTGAGGGCAATATGGGGAATTCGGCTCGGGCCTTTAAGTATGAGCCACTATGGCTCATTTCCTCACTTCTCCTTGCTCAAAAATCCTCTCCCTCTCTCTCTAGGCTTTCCTTCTCTCTAGATTTGCACTTTATACACATTTTCCAACGCCCTACGCGAAGTTAATTTGCTAAATCTCTTTTGTTTACTTCACTTTGAACCGATTAAAATCCAATTTCGGAGTTTCTTTCCTCATTTCCACCATTCTAGGTTCATTTCCCTCGAGTTTCTCTCGAGTTTTGTGCACTTTTCCTGGCTTCGACTTTTTCCTCTATTTTCTCTCTCCTAGGGTTTGACTTTTTCCCAATTTACCATTTTTCTTCATTTTTCTCCACTTTTCACCCATTTCGCACCTATTTTCAGATGGTGGACAAGGTTCCTCATGACAGGGCTCCCCCGAAGATTGCCCCAGTGGTTCCACCTATGTTGGTGGTAGAGAAGCCGATAGTTGATCTTGAGGCCAACGTAGAGGCAGAGTTTGAGCCCGAGGCTGAGCCAGAGTCGCCACCACCGAGGGTTCGACCTTTTGATACGGCGCTGTATCACCCACAGACACACATACTGCCTACTTCTGGGGGCATCAGACGCTTCACCGAGTTCGCCCATGGTGCGCTAGAGGATTTTTTTGTTGAGAGAGCTGGAGTCTCACTTATCGGCCATTGCTGTTGAGATAAGAACTCTATTTTCAGACATTCTGCCTTTCTTTATTTGAATTTCTTGCATTCCCTTTTATTCGAATATGTTATCATTATTGCATTTCTTGCACTGCTTTGTATTTGGATCCATTCGACTGCATCCTATACCCTGCCTTTATCTAACCATGCACTGTTTTCATCTGATGCATTCATACACCTAGTTGCATTTCATGCATCGCCCTCATCTGATACATTTCATACACTATCTTCGTCTGATGCATTCATACACTGTCTTCATTTGATGCTTTCATATACTATCTTCTTTTACCACAGGGCGAGTCTCGCGCCTTCAGAGGTTATAGCGCTACGATTGCCAGAGATTGGTATGACGAGCTCCTAGCTGGAGTTCGAGACATCATTGATGGGGTTAGCTTCGGCCTCTTTTGTTCTGGCTTGACTCAGGTTGTCGCGAGTCGTCCCCTCCTAGGAGCATTGGTGGAGAGGTGGTGGGATACCACCAACTCCTTCCATTTCTCTATCGTAGGGGAGATGACGATGACTCCTTACGACTTTGCCATGATCACTGGCTTAGACATAGGGGGTGATCCGATCCCTATTGATACTGATATGAAGGAGTGGGAGGCATTCTGGCTCGAGCTATTAGGGGCGTATCCACCGATATACCGAGCAGGGATGGTGAGATACACTTGGTTCGCAGAGCGCTTCAGAGGGACTAAGCCCGAGACCATGGAGGAGACTGAGCAGTACGCTAGGGGCTTCCTGATTTTTTTTTTCGATACCACCTTGTTTTCGAACAGGTGGAATACCGTTGGCCTGTATTTGCTGAGTGCCCTAGTGACCTTTCATCGGGTTCGTTTCTACAATTGGAGCAGAACTGGCCTCACCACATTGTACAGATACATGAGCTCCACCTCCCGCCTGCAAGGAGGCCTGATTGGAGGCTACTGGGGCGCCTAGGAGGTACACACCTCAGTTTTCTCTTTACACTTCACATTTATTTCTTCACAGCTCCTGCTTTATATCTGTTCAACACTTGTGCTTTCTGCTTTGCACTTTCTGTACCTGCTTGATACTATATTAATCACATACCACTGTATTTTCCCTAAAGCTATGGGAATATGCATACTTCCTAATTCTCATCCCAAAGCCCGTCGTGGAGCTTCCGTTGACGATACCCTACTCACGGATATACGATGGTCAGCTTCCCTGCAGGACTTGCGAGCCTTTCACCTTCTTCTGCCAATACTTTGATACAGTAGGTGCCCATGAGGTGTTCTGAAAGCACAGTTATTTCATTTCTGTTTTGAAAATGTTCACTTAGCAGCTAACAACAACTAATACTCTATACAACTTCTGTTTGCAGATCAGGTGGCAGCCATGGGCCTTGATGCCAGGGGAGTGTGAGGCCATTTTGCTGGCACTTGGGCCGTTTCCCGCTACCATATCCTACTTAAGGGTCCAATTTGTCGGGCCTGGTTCTTGGGTGAGAGCTTCCTACGCCAGATTATGAAAGTGCCAAACCTAGTCGTCCTGATGGCTCTACCAGAGTCCATGCGGTCCATCGAGAGCCTATCGGCTGAGGAGGTTATCCAGTTCATAGTGGGCCTCGAGGTCGACTTCTTCCAAGAAGAGGGCGACTATTTCAGACCTCATCTTGATACACCTGATGCCACCCATGATGGGTGTTTGCGGAGGTGAGGAGGCGGGGCTCCTGCTGCGAAGGTGAGGCACAGAGTGACCCGAGCGAGCAGGGCTCGAAGCAAAGGGACTACCCAGGCAGGACAGAGGACCGGCTGGCCGGAGCTTCCTACTGCACTCACATGTTGGAGGTATACTGGGGAGGTGTACCAGATTTCGATTAAGCCTGCTGCAGCGGGGTATAGATATGCCAGAGCTCAGGATGCACCCTCAGTACGTACCCCATTTTTTGGTTTTCCCATCTCTTTTTGATATTTGTTCCTTCTAGACTCTGATCATTCCCAATGCATTTGTAAGCACCGCCAGGATACACCAAGGATCTGTTGGAGCTACTAGCCTCATTTGAGGGTATGACATTAAGGAGGGAGGCTCTGCCCGGCTTCCATGGCATTCAGGTCATTTTTTCAGTTTTCTTACACTTTAGTCATCATATTTCCACTGACACACTGAAACTTACATTTCAACTGAAAACTTCCCCACACTGTACTGATGCACCACATCTGAAATACTGCACTTCCATATTGCATTCATACATTATACCTGACTTCTACGTATACTCATTCTACACAACATATTTACAACTGATACGCATACTATGGCTAACATATGACAACTGTCTTTTCAGGTCCCACCCATACCGACAGCACCGGAGGTAACTGTAGCACTTACACCAGCAGTGTCTCTTCCAACAGCAGGGAGGAGAGAAAGATGGAGTCTGGTGCACAGCCGAGGCAAAGGCAGAGGCACCCGAGATGGAAGTGGCCTTTCAGAGCCCGTTCTGAGTGATGATGATAGCGAGACAAATGACTTTGATGAGACAGCGAGTCAGCATTCAAATTCATCTGAGAGTGGAGATGATGATGCCGACTCGGGTTTCGAGAGCGAGGGCGATGCTGGGACGAGCTCCGAGGCAGTGAGCGGAGATGACTCTAGTTCAGACTCTGATCTAAAGGGAGACAACGGTGCCGATAGAGACAGTGCTCGGGAGTCCTCTCCTCTGAGGAAGATGACAAAGAATGTTTCTCGAGCCTGAGGCAGCCAGCGCTGATTTATTGTGTTCTTGATTAGTTTCTTTTTGCTTATAGTTTTAGCACATTTGTACAGCTTCAGGAAGGTTTTATTTGCTATAAAAACTTGTACTGCACTTTTTGTATAAACAACCATGATCGGAATGAAAATCAGTTTTTATTTGAAAAGGTGTTGTATTTTGCATCATGAACACCACTTAGCATAGAAATGAGATTGAATTTGATAACAGAAACCGAATGCTTGTATTGCCACAACAGTCTTAACTGGGTAATGAACCGACCAACAACTAAAATGATAGCAATATACAACTCGATAAACAACACAATAGCAACTCATAAACAACAACACAAATATAACTCAATAAGAAAAACAAAACTTCAACAAACATGCTAAAGCCCGAAAAGACTCAAACAGGACTCTAAAACACACAAAGAACAAAACAAAACACATGCTTTCAGCACTTTCCAGCACAAAGAAGGACACCAGGCTAGAGTTGGAGACTGCCAGTCATAAATGGTGATTGTCGGCCATGTGCCAGCCAAAAAAGGTGGCTTGCCGGCCATCAATGTGCAGGTCCTCCAAAACATTGGCACCTGGCTTTTACTCACTGCCTTATCTTCTACAAAAGGCTGAGCTTCGTAGTTTCTTCATTTCAGCTGCAAATTCTTCACAAAATGGAGCCATTCTTTACCCAAAAACTCTCAAATTGGATTGCAACTTTAGACGGCTCGAAAAAGCTGAATTTCTAAAGTTTTGGCATAAATGCACTATTCTCGCTAAGCCGTTCTCCGCTTTGTTTTCCGTTCCTGCATGCTGCGGCTAGATGTTGGAATCCGATTACATACGTTTTTAGCTTCGGGGGACAAGAGCTATGCCCGACAATCAAAGAATTTATAGTGTTAATGGAGTCCCGACGTGATGAAAAAATCTTGCCTCAGCCCCGTTTTGGTCACATCCAAGCTTTGGGACGGATGTGCAAGCTTACTCTACACGAAGCCCATTCCTTGGTTCACAATGGAGAGCTGGACATTCCCAGTTTGATCTATCAATTTTCTGACGCCGGTGACCGATGCGACCTTCTTTGGCGGGGTTTTCGACAACATGCCTTTTGTTTATGCATGCTAGCACATTGCCTCCTTACCCCTAGTTTTGGCAAGTCTACCATTCGACTAATCGAAGTAGCCCAAAGTTTGAAAAAGGGCAAGAGTTGCATTGGTTTGGCGTTAGTCGAGACTTTGATGGGCT
This sequence comes from Camellia sinensis, assembly GCF_055761805.1. Classification (NCBI taxonomy): domain Eukaryota; kingdom Viridiplantae; phylum Streptophyta; class Magnoliopsida; order Ericales; family Theaceae; genus Camellia; species Camellia sinensis. The sequence goes on along the minus strand of NC_138968.1, from coordinate 152,890,034 downwards.
TAGATGCTTTCCATCGACGAGAGACAAACAAATTCGCGGGGAGTCCACTATTTCTTCAGGTAATGTTTCCCACCCTTTCTAATATGCGTTTCTCATATCTCTCGGCACTCATGCTCTGTTTTTCGCTCAAAGCCATTTTCTCACTTTTTCTCTCAGCGCACATCTCTCTATTCTTTAATCTCTTTTCTTTCATCCCTCCGTAGATATGGATTATGGACAAGCTAAAGGTAGTGGACTCTTGCCCCGCATACTCAGCCCAGGCATACTTTTTCTGCCAATAGCTAGTTGATTTTCCAAACGAAGGATGGTGGTGCCACTGGATGTGCAACAGGTTTACTGCTGACATTGCTTGGTGTTGCCCCTGGTTTAATCTGACCGAAATAAGCTACAACATGGCTTGACAACTTGGCATTGAGCTGATTGGCCTGACACACTATGTATTCTACTTTCCATTTTGGTTCAAGTGTCAATTTGGACATGATCATATTTGCCTAGAGGAGGGGGTAGAATACCTCGGTTTCATTCCCCGTCCGAGGTTCACATTTGGCTAGGTACCTTACTGCCTAGAGGACAAGAGAACTTTTGGCTCCTGCCCCTAGTTACATCTGCGCACTTTCAGGTGAGTGTCTGACTTGGCTTGAAGATGAGGCGCAATCTTGGCCCATTTTAGCATCAGGAGCTTCCACGAGCACAAGAAGGGGATGCAAGAACACTTGATTCATCTATGCCCCATGTTTATTTGCTTTGATCTTACTTTTCAAGTTTTATGAATGTAATAAAAGCAACTTTGATTTGTATCGAGAGTTGGAGAACTTTGTATTGAAATCAATGAAATTGAAGTTGTGAACACTGAAAATTTTTCTTTTGGTCCAAAAATAGTCTAAGTTGTAAAAGGTAAAATTTGAACAAAAGTCAACTTTAATCAAAACTTTTCAAAACCATTTTCAATAAGGATCACAACTTGACACACGGAATCTATCCTCGAGATGTACAACCCCGAATCCGAAGATGGAAAATTGCCCCTTATCTGAATAGCACTGCTTAACACTGTAACCAGCTCTCAAAGACGATCACAACCGAACATTCAGATAAAGAACAGACAAGGATAACCTAATCCATACATAGACAGAACAGTTGAGTTGAAGGTGTTTACGGTTGAACTTCGGAATGAAGTTGCCTACGTATCTCGAATATGGGAATCAGGCCTTATGTAGTTTGGTTCAGGTTCACTCGAGTATTAATACTCTCCTTTTGTGCTCTAACTTTGCCAAGGCTGCCCTTAGGGTTTTCAACCTTGCGAGCTCAGTTTTTCTTTATTTCTAGTTTTTTGTGCTCTAATTTTTACCTAGGTTGCCCTTTCGGGTTTTTGACCTAGCGAGCCTCTCAGGGATAGTATTTCATCAACTTGTCCATGTTGATCGGTTGGGAAAATTCTAGGCCATCCAAGTCCATACGAATAATAACTCCACCTGACCAGATAGTTTTGATGATGTAAGGACTAGTCCAATTGGGTCTGAACTTGCCCCTAGGGTCATGGATGGGAGCTCGGTTGTCTTTTAACACCAAATCCCCTTCTTTGAGATTCTGGGACTTAACCTTCTTGTTAAAAGCCCTAGCAATCCTACATTGATATCCCTGAACATGGTACAGTGTTTTCAGTCTTCTCTCGTCGAACAACATCAGTTCTTCGAACCTGCTCTGTTACCAGTCTACCTCTACTATTTGACATTCAGCCATAACTTGCGGCGACGGAACTTCTATTTCAATCGGCAGGACAACTTCCATCCCATAAACAAGAGAGTAAGGAGTTGTCCCAGTAGAAGTCCGAATTGAAGTCTTATAACCCCAGAGTGCAAATGGCAATTTGTCTGGCCAATCCCTATAGGTCTAAACCATTTTCTGCTGAATATGCTTGATGTTCTTGTTGGTGGCCTCAACAGCTTCGTTGGTTTGCGGCTGATATGTGGATGACTTATGAAAAGCCACATTGTATTTCTCCAACAAGTCGATCATTTCTTTCTTGAAATGGGGGCCATTATCTGAAATGATCTCGTTTAGGACTCCATAATAGAAAATGATGTTATTTCGGATGAACTTAGCCACATGCGCTGCTTTCAACACTGCATAAGACTGAGCTTTCACCCACTTTAGCCCCGTTTGGTAGAGCTGTGGGAAAGTGATTATAGATTATAGCTTAACAGATTATAACTTACAGCTGTGAACATAAGCTGGTAACCTGTTTGGTGCAGCTGTGAGATTATGGATTTAAGTAGTAGGTTAGTGTTTGGTAAATAAGCTGTGATAGCCTTGGTCCGTATTATGCTAATTAATCTTAATTATGATTGTGGTTATGTGTTTGATATGATTTTTTGTGCCATTTATATGGATATATGTGGTTTTGAATTTCTATCTGTTCACCGTAGGAAAATCTGTTTGATTATCTGCTTCGGAATTTAAATTAAAGGCCTTATCGGCCACAAAACCCGAAATTTATTACACCATTGTGACTAGCATAATTTTTAGAGCCTATGGTGAAATTTAATTGAAAATTGATTCGAATCAAATTAAATAGATTAAATTGATGAAATAGTGCTCAATTTATTTGTATTAAAATAATTTGATTAGGAAGGGCTATATAAGGGCCATTATACACTCAATTCCTCTCTTTTTATTCAATTTGGCTGAATTATGCTCTAGAGAGAGAGAGAAGCCGAATTTAGAAAGAGAGGGAGCTCAAGGTAGAGATTTGGCTAGGGAACTTGGTGATCATGAAGCTACACTCACGAATTTACCATAAATTGGGAAGATTGTGCTTCTAGGTGAGTAAATTCATGGATTCTAGTTTGTAAATTTGTGAATTCAAAGTTGAATGATGATCAAGAACATGAATTGAATTGATTATGATGAAATTGAGTTGGTTTTGTTGAATTGGAAGTCAATATGCACATGCATGCGAGAAATTGCTTTGAATTTGCATGTTTGAGCATAAAATGTATAATCCATGTGAGATTTTAGTTAAATCTCATATTTTTGACCATCTCTTCATCATCTAAGTTGAGAATAGAAGTTGTGTTCCACATGCATGTACAATTCATAAGAGTATGAGTTTTGAATGCATGAAATTGTTATGTTGGAAACAAGTTTGGTGTAATTTGGGACATGCATGTGATTAATTCATGAAATTGAGCTTCATAAGGTGATGAATTTGGTGTGGGATCATGCTAGTAAATGTATATGTGAAGTTTGGGTCATAATATGCAAGATATGTTGATTTGAATGCAAGTTTGAAGCTCAAGAACAATTTTGGATTTTCCAGAATTTGGCATGTCCGCTCGAGCGGGGAAGGCTCCACTCCACTGGGAAATGCGAGCTCCCAGAACTTTTTGCAGACATGAATGTCCGCTCGAGCAGGGAAGTCCACGCTCGAGCGGGGAGCTATGTAGAGTGACCTTCAGCTCGAGCGTCCAAATTCACGCTTGAGCGTAAAAATGAGGTAACCAGTACTTTTGCAGACCTAATGGGTCCGCTCGAGCAGGAAAGTCCACGCTCGAGTGAGGAACCCTCTTTCAGAAATTTTGTAAAGATGTTCTATGTTTCGTTTTCCGTTCTCTTTCACTTCTAAGCACTTTTAGGCATGCTTTGAGCATTATGAATTAAAAGGATAAGAAAGAAGCCTAAGAGGAATGTATGAATTAAGAACGGATTGAATTGTTTGTGACCCAAATGTGTTATGTAATGTGTAGGGTCGAGCTCAATGGTGAATCCACCGGCAGAACACTGTGAGTAATATCTTAATAAAGATGTTTTGAAGTATGTCATTTGTCCAATTGCTTATTTCCCTATAAGTCTTATAAGCTCGTTAATTTGAATTGTGGACAAATGTTTGCTATGCCAAATGAATGGGCCAAATGCCAGTCTAACATGAATGAAAGAATGGTTGGGCCAAAGGCCAGTCTGACACGAATGAAAGAATGAATGGGCCAGAGGCCAGTCTGACATGAATGAAAGAATGGTTGGGCCAGAGGCCAGTCTGACGTGAATGAAAGAATGGTTGGGCTAGAGGCCAGTCTGACGTGAATGAAAGAATGGTTGGGCTAGAGGCCAGTCTGACATGAATGAAATAATGGTTGGGCTAGAGGCCAGTCTAACATGAATGAAAGAATGAATGGGCTAAAGGCCAGTCTAAAATGAATGAATGAATGAATAGGCCAAAGGCCAGTCCGACGTGAATGAAAGAATGAATGGGCCAAAGGCCGTTTGACATGAATGGATTGGGCCCGAGGCCGTCTGATGTGTTTAGAACCGCAGTTACTTGACCTATATATATATATACTAGAAAGAAATATGAATTGGGCCCAAGGCCGTTTGGCGCATGTCGTTCTAAATATTGTTCGTGCATCTTTTTTATTTGATATTATTCACTGGGCTTTCTCTCACGCTCATTCATGTGTCTGTAGGTGAGCCAAGGGAGGTCCAAACCCAGCCTCAGTGAAGTTTGTGAGAAACGGTCAAGGATTTGAAGAGTCAGCCCATACGTCTCACACACGAGACTTATTTTTGCCCTTTTGCTATTTTGCTACATTTTGTCATATTGGCGAGAACCCTAGATTACAGTTGTACATAGTTTTGATTGGCTGACTTAGACTTGAATGATACTGTATGCACAGAACTTTGTGTTATCATATATTTTGATGTGAGTTATTAACATGTATATGAATGGATTGTTATGACGTGCCATTTAAGCACAGCTCTGTGGACAAAAGTTTGAAATTGCTTCCGTTTGGCCCCCATAACTCTGTTAGAACATATCTGATTTGGTTTAAGGCCGTAGGTAATCTCATGATTACTGGCCGGTTATGTCATTAAACTATGGGGGCGGGTTCGGGTCATGACATAAGCTGTAAAATAGGTTTTTACTGTATAATTATCATTTTTGCCCTTATAAGATATAAAATTTGTGATTTCATTTATAATACATTTTTTTCTTTTTCTTTTTCATTTTATTTTATTTTATTTTTCACCTTATTTTCTTTTCTTTTTTTTTCTTTTTTTTTTCTTCTCTCCTTTCTTTGTTAATTTTGTTTAATTTATATTAATTCATTAAAATTAATTCATGTTCTAATTCATATTAATGTTGTGATTTCATTACATATTATTTTTTATATATTCATTCTAATTATTTATATCTATATTTCTTTTCTTTATTATTATTATTAATTGTGATTTTAGTATAAAAATTATCAATTTGCTCATCAATTATTATTATTATTATTATTATTATTATTATTGTTATTGTTATTATTATTATTATTATTATTATTATTATTATTCATTCTTCTTCTTTATTATTATTATTTTTCATTTTTATTTTTAGTGATATTTCATTTTAATTTTTTTATCAATTTGCTCATCAATTATTTTTTCATTTTTTCATTATAAAATTAATTAGTGTCAATTAATTGCTTGAGTAGCATCAATTACTACTAAAATTATTAATTAGTATCAATGCTTAATTAATGGCTAAAATGGCTTAATTAATTCTGAAAAGCAAATTTTTTAATTTTTTTCATATTAAATATTAATTCTGTTTTTATTAATTCTAAAAAGTAATTTTTTATTTTTTAAATAATATTAATATTGATTTTTTTTCTTTTTTTTTCAATATATTTTCTAGGGTTTCAACGCCACCGACGAACAGCTGCCGGTGGCTAGGGTTTCTTGGCAGATCAACACACATCGAGAGCAAGAGAGAGAGAGAGAGAGAGAGAGAAAGAGAGAGATGGTAGTTGTTACGGTTTCAAATCGCAATCGTGATCGCAAAGAGAGACAGAGACAGAGACAGAGAGAGCATGGAGTAGATCATGATCGCAATGGCGGTGGAAAGAGAAAGCACGGAGCAGATCGTGATCGCGATCGCAGTGGTTTGTTCGCCGGCATAGAAGGGTTTTAGATTGATCGCAGACACGAACAACACCGGAGAGAGAGAGAGAGAGATCTGCTGCGATCGCGAAGAGAGAGAGAGAGAGAAATTGCGCCGGAAAGAGAGACAGATCTCACCGGAAATCATCGCCGAAAATCGCCTCTAAAGTTTGTCTCTCGAAGAAGAAGTGAACAGTGATTAGAAATAGGGGGTTTATATATTGGTGTTTTGGTAATACTTGAAGTTGATGAGGGGCATTTAAGTAAATTTACCCTTCCTTCTCAGCTTGTTGTTTAGGCTGATTTGGAAAAGCACCCCCATAGCCAGTTTTCAAATAAGTCAAAAAGCTATAATCTGTATTCTTAAGTTACACCAAACATTTCAAAATAGCTTAAATTAAGCTAGAAGCAGAAATAAGCGGCTTATAAGCCCTACCAAACAAGGCCTTTATGAAGTAATCAATTGCCACCAATATGTACTCGTGCCCATTCGACCTTTTCGGTGACTGTGCCGATGACGTCGATTCCCCAGACTGAGAAAGGCCATGGTGAAGTCATGTTGTACAGCTTCGACGGCGGGATGTTCATGCGATTGGCATGAATTTGGCATTTGTGGCATTGTCGAACAAAACCGATACAATCCTCCTCCATAGTAGACCAATAGTAACCTTGCCTGAGAATCTTCCGAGCTAACATTACTCTGTTCATGTGCGCTCCGCACTCTTCCCCATGGATGGCCTCCATTAGGCGCTTTGATTCCTCTGCGTCGACACACAGCTTGTGCATTCCCGGATGACCCCTCTCTTACAGTTTACTTCCGCAAATGATAAATTGAACGGCCATCCACCGAATTGCCCTCTTATCTTTGGCATTTACCCCTGGTGGATAAACCTCATTTTCCAAGAAGTTTCATAAATCAAAGAACCAAGGGTTTTGATCTTGCACTTCATCTATTACGGCGATAGACTCGTAGGACGGCGTATATCTTTGCTCAATAATAATCGGATGCATCTGGACTCCAAAAAGGAAGTCTATCATGAAAGATAGAGTCGATAAGGCATCAGCGAACCTGTTGTTCTCTCTTAGTAGATACGTAAAGGTCAGCTTCTCAAACCTAGGAATCAGAACCGTCCAGGGTTTGATGTTAGATCTTCATCTTTTCTTCTTTAACCTTTCAATTTCCTCTTGCTTGAGACACAACTAGGTTCTAGTCCCCAATGATGTCCAACATTTTTGCCCCTAGTTCCAGGGCAGCTTCCAAACTAGCGATACACGCCTCGCATTCTGCTTCGTTATTAGATACCTTGAACCGGAGTTTGAAGGCTAAGGGTATATGGGAATTGTTGAGTCCTATCAGCAACACCCCTATCCCATAACCTTACTGATTAGACGCTCCGTCAAAGTACATTGTCCAAATCTCTTCCTCGACCTGTAGAATAGCTTCATCTGGGAACAGGTATTCTACCGCTTCATCCCCTTCCACCGGGAGATCTGCCAAGAACTCTGCTACCGCTCTCCCCTTGACAGACTTGCGAGTAACATACTTCAAATCAAATTCTGAGAAAAGAAGCAACCAACGTGCTAGCCTATCCGTAACCGCTGGTTTCTCAAAGAGATATTTGGTGGGATCTAATCTCAAAACCAGAATTATGGAGTGAGCTAACAAGTAGTGCCTCAGCTTCCTGGTAGCCCATACCAAGGCTAGGCAAGCTTTCTTCAACGGAGTGTAGCAAGTTTCATAATCTAATATTTTCTTGCTTAGGTAATAGATGGCTTTCTCCACCTTGTCCTCAGATTCCTGAGCAAGCATGCATCCCATCGTTATGTCTCCAACTCTAGCAGTGACAACACAGGCGGGTTCTGAAGATACTACTTGATCTGCTCAAAAGCAAATTGACACCGGTCATCCTATTGGAATTTCTTTCTTTTCTTCAGGAGACCAAATAGTGGTTCACAAGTCAATATTAATTTAGAAATAAACCGTCTTATGAATTGCATTTTACCCAGAAGGTCTAGCACCTCCTTTTCAGTCCTTGGTGGTGGCATTTCTAGGATGGCCTTGATTTTGGAAGCATCTACCTCGATGCCCCTCTGTGTGATCAAGAAACCCAACATTTTCCCTGCTGTTACGCCGAAGGTACACTTCTGTGGATTCAAACTCAACCAGTATTCTCTAATCCGTTGAAAGAATTTCTTCAAGGCAGTGTAGTGGCCCTCTCTTTCCTTGGATTTGACAATCATGTCATCCACATACACCTCGACCTCTCTGTGGATCATATCATGTAGAATTATGGTTATAGCCCGTTGATAGGTAGCCCCGGCATTCTTCAATCCAAACGGCGTCACCCAATAGCAGTAGGTTCCCTACGGTGTGGTGAAAGCAGTTTTCTCTCTGTCTTCAGGTGCCATCAGAATTTGGTTATACCCCAAAAATTCATCCACGAAAGAGAGCAACGCATGGCTTACAGTGAAGTCCACCAATTCATCGATGTGCGGTAAGGAAAAGTCGTCCTTCAGACTGGCTTTATTCAGATCTCTAAAATCCACACAGACCCGAATTCTGCCATCTTTCTTTGGTACTGGAACAATGTTGGTCAAGCAAGTTGGATACTCAGATACTAGCAAAAATCCAGCGTCAATCTGCTTGGTGACCTCTTCCTTAATCTTCAAAGCCCAATCTGGGCATATACTCCGCAACTTTTTTTTGATGGGTTGGGCCTCGGGGTCAAGAGAGATCTGATGATCTACGATCTCAAGATCGATTCCAGGCATGTCTTCATAGGACCACGCAAAAACATCTTTGAAATCATTTTAAAAAGCGACTAAGCGCTCGCGCTCCTAAGACAACGTGGACCCGATCTAGACCAGACGCGGATTCTTCTCAATACCCACATTAATTGGAATGATTTCATCAACAAGGGGTTTTACAAACCTCTCCTCCTCTCGATTAATCAAATGTTTCAAAACTAGAGGAATTCCTTCCTCATCATTTTCATCAAAATTTTAAAAATCATGATGAATGCGATAAACAAGAGGCACAGAGAAGCACTCAGAATCTGCGGTGGCATTCTCATTCAAAAGGTCCAGCTCATCCAATTCCTCGGTTACAACCGACTAAAAAGAAAAGGAAAAGGATGACCTGGACAAAATCTCAGCATCCGGGTTATCAACCCCAAGAATACCAGACCCAGACTCTTAAGAACCAGAATTTGATTTTGACTCCACAGACTCTGTGGAATCAGATTCTGGTTCACTACTCGACTCAGAACTGCTAGCCAGGTAGCCCTCCTCCAGCTATCAAATGAGGGACGGTGTGTCACATATATCCAAGACACCACAAGAAGGGTTCGCACCCGGTTGGTCTCCGATCATGGAAACAGTTAAGTCATCCCCCAAGCTCTCTGAGTTGATCTGAAGATCCGAAAGGAGACACGCCAATGCTGCTCCTATCTCAAGTTTATTACTGTCGGAATCACTTTCTGTGCTCTTTGCAGCCTCAGCAATTAGTTCAGTCTGTTCCTCAATGTCACTCTCTTGCAGCTGTAAGTCGAAGAAAATCTCAAAGCCGAGAACACGCTACTTCTCATAATTGAACCAGGGTTCAGGGAAACCACAAAATGGGAAGTCATCACCCTCCCAAAAAAAATAGCCATTCAGGTTCCTCAGATAGGTTGGTGCACAAGTTCATAGCGCTTCCCGATCTACTTTGCTATGGCTCTTCCTGCCATCTCTTTTCCTTTTCTCACCATGTCCTCTTTAGTAGGTGTATAGCCAAGACCAAAGGCATGAGGGTTATGTGGCACGTCGGCTAACGCAGTAATGCCCTTCCGGCCACTTCTCCCTAATCCCATTCCTGGCATGTGTTAGAGTTTGTTCATGAAGTAGATCGAGAGAGGAAAACATCCTCTTCGCCATGCACAATTTCCAACACAGGTGTAGTGACCTCTAGCGAAGGATGTATAGATGAATTCCAGAAGACCATGGCCACCCTTTTCCCATGAGGGTACTTCAACATTTGGTGGAGGATGGAAAAGATAGCTTTTACTTGGTGTAGCCACTGCCTTCCGAGCAAGAGATTAAAAGTGGTCGAGGCATCCAAAACATGGAACTCGATGTCCTGTTGAGCTGGGCCAACCTGTACTTTGATCTATACTGTCCCCATCACCTCTCTGCTTGTATTGTCAAATGCCCGGTTCACCTGGGCTGTAGGCACAAAATTGACCAGTTTCAAACTAATAACATAAGCCGTATGACAGGGACAGACGTTGATTGCTGAGCTGGTGTCAACTAATACCACTGGTATCCACTTTTCTCGGCACTCTATAGATATGTATAGAGGCTTGTTGTGTACAGAGCCTTCTGGCGGTAATTCCTTGTCTAAAAATGTCAAAGTTGGCGCAGCACCTCTCGGGAATACTAATCCCACAAGTTGTTCTAGGGTGGTGTCGATGGGCAACTTAGCTTTACCCATCACCGTTAGTACAGCTTGTCTGTGAACTCGCGAAGCCATAAGCAGACCCCAGATAGATATGTCAACTTGAATCTTCTTCAACTGTTTCAGCACGACCTTTTCCTCTAACTACTTTTCCTTTTGTTTCTCAACTTCTTTATCCTTCCTAGATGCCTCGGGTTGGTCTAGATGCGGTGGCTTGAAATATCGGCCACTTCTTGTCATGTGGTCGACTTCTTCCACATACCAGGTATTTTCAGGAAGGCCTTCACCCCAATCCTCGTCAGTGTGGGCAAGATGCAGATCATAATCTTCCCACCACATACCTCTAATAACCAACAAGCAATTGTCCGGTTCTGGTCCAAGTGTTCTCTCAGCAGAAACACTCCCCGCGGAGCGTTGAGTTATTCCAACTTTTTGATCACTTCCACTGATTTCTTGCCCAAACCGCTCCAGCGCAGCTTCTTGTTCTGTATGTACAATGCTAACAACGCCCAGTTCCTGAGTTAATTGTTCTTCACCAATGTTTTCCAATAGTTTACCCTGTCCCTCGGCCGTTCCGGCCATTGCAGCGGTTCTCACTTTCTGTTCTTCCAGCTTTGATCCAGTTCCCTCATCTATATCGGGCTCATCACTTAACCACCTAGAATTGTCTGTTGACCCGTTTAGATCAAACCAATCAATATGCACGTCCCCTTGATCTTCCTCATCAAAGAACTGCAAATTGTCTATGTCTTCCTCTAGGTCGGCTAGATCATCTAATCCCTGACTTGGTCCATCTTCTCGGACTACACTGACCTCCATCCCAATCGACAACACCACTTCTGGCTTAGCTTGATTGATTGGCACAATATAGCAGCTCGGGTTGTACACCCCATCAAATAAGTCCTTAGAGCCCTCGAGCAACGAACTGACATTCTCTACCAAGGTTGATCTCTATTTATCTTCCATTGTCACCACTGGTTCAGGTTGGAGTAAAAACGTGCTTATCATGCACAAGTCTGTGCTCTCAGGGGTTAACAACGCCGACTTAGGTAGGTGGGAATGGGTGATGTATATACTGGGGTCATAAATGATGGCCACTGTGTGGATGAGGTTTATATGCTAAGGTAGGGGGACTTGGTTATGTGGTAGGAGTGGATTTGTAGTGACATTGGGTTTTTCGGGAGGTGTTATCACCTTATTGTCAATGAGATCTTGAATCCATGACGTGGTCTGAAGCACTGATCAGTATCATGACCATGTTGTTGGTGAAAAGCACAGTATTTAGCCGGGTTGTGTTTCGGAGGGAGAGCGTCGGGTAGTGGGCGTTGTTCTAACGGCTTAAGATGTCCCTTTTTTATCAAAACCCTCAGGGCTACGGATAGGGACATATAGAGCGGGGTAAAGGTTCTTTGGTTTCGAGCTTGATGGCTCGAGGTTTGTGAAGTTATGTTGGAGGTGTTGATGAACGGGTTGGCAATTTTGGGCGTGGTGGTGACCATGCTCACATCCGAAGACCATGCAGAGGTGCCACCAGTCGTGGCTGCATTCGAGCTGTGTGTAAAGGGCCTTTTGGGCTGTTCCTTCTCATGGTCTATCAGACCCTGTTTTATCGCGTCCTCTATTTACACCCCTATTTCATGGAGCTCAACAAATGTAAACAAAGGCAAGACTATCATCTTTTGTAATAATCTTCCTTGCAAGTTACGGACTACCATTCTGACTTGGTCCTATTCAAATGGCCGAATAGTCATCATAGAGGCCTTAGCCTTCCATCGGGTTACAAAATCCGAGAAGCCCTCCTTCGGCTCCTGGTTTGAGGGTTGTGACCTCGATCTGGGTATTGTAGGAGTACTGCGCAATGAAGGCCTCAACCATTTCCTCCCAGTTTCTCTTCACAGAATCTTCAAGCTTGGCATACCAAATGACCGCTATACCCGACAAGGTCCGGTCGAAAAGTGACAACTTTTGTAGTCTGGTGAGACCCATTGGTCGTAGAATGTCAGAGAATAATCATAGATGGACCATAGGATTCCTAGAGCCGTCAAATCGGTCTATGTACGACATCTTGAATCTGTCCGCCAGAGTCACTGCCGAGTCAGTGTATCCATCCTCAATGCCAAGGATTGAATTCACGCCCTGCGCCCGTTTGAAGAGCTTTTCTCGCTTGTTAACCTGCAATGCAGTGGGGTCAACCTCGAATTCAAATGGCACCTCCATTTGGTAAACTGGTGCCTTGGAGGTCAGAGGTGGGATCGGATCTGCCGGAATGCCCATATTTTCTTAGACATTGATTGTGACCTCGGGTGTTAGAATTCCCACTGGGGGTGCATGGGATGCAGAGGCTACTGTCGGTTGTTGTTGCTGTTGCTGAAGCCTATCTCTCACTTCTGCTTGGCGGGCTATAACCTCGGCTTGGAGGGCTGTGGTCACAGCTTGGCGGGCAGCATCTAGCTGTATAGTCTCAATGGTCTGCTAGAGCTGACGAAGCATATCTTCCATGCTGACTGGAGGATTTTGAGCTACCGAAGTTGGAAAATACTCTCTTTCTGGAGTTAAAGTAGAAGACAGGGCCTGACTGGGCACAGGCGAAGCAAAAGGTGACTGTTGAATCAATGAATTCTGCCTGATCCTCCTCCGTCAGGTAACCAGTGAGAGTGAACCAAACACTGGCTGTCACCTGACAAGATCTCCGGATCTGTAAATCTTTCTAACTCGGGTCCAGAGTGCTTGGGGGGTAACAGAATCGTCTAAAGCAATGGTAAAAAACTACCTTCCAAAAAAGAAATAAAGAAAAAAAGAAACAAAAATCAGAAACCGTACAGCACCTCTGTTCAGATTCTAATCAATACACTGATGTAATCAAAGCCGTAGAACCATGCTCAATACTAAATTCTGCATCCCAAAAACTGATACCCAGACTTGCAACTGATACATACATTCTTGTAGAGTTTCACTCTAAAAGCACATAACAGTCAAGTGAGAGCCAAAACACCCCTATGATGGGGTGAGGTTACCATGTCCTAGTTTCATCACGAGCTAGGGTTAGCTATTCAAACAAAGTGTTTCACACAATCTTGCATTCGAGTAAGCATCATGTCCTAGTTTGGAATAGTCTCTATGGTTTCCGATATGAAACTAGGTCGATTGGCCAAAAAGGATACCTCAACAAGACTACCTAATATACCTCTCACACCTAACACCGAGAAGTGAAAGGAGGATCAAACGGTATAGCGGTAGTCCAGATCCAAGGGTTGTGTTCCTATCGTGGCAGAGCCCGCAACCGGTTAGCCTTTTGGCAAGCTTTTCCAAGAAAGCCTCCGGTAAACCATTCAGGAATATCAGATGGCAAACACTCTGACTTAGGCGCACCGATGCAAATGCAAATGCAAATGCAAAGAAACACATAAGTATAGATAAAATAATATATCATGAGTTCAAGTCAAGTTCTCTAAATCCCTAGCAGAACCGCCAGAAACTGTGGCTTGCCTCTTTTGCGCCCCCTTTCAGAAGGTTTGAATAGAAGCCCTACAATTCCTACTCCCGTGGTTCTAAATCTAATCGCACAAGTGCAATGTGAAATTGATAAACACCAAAATGTCCAAATCCGACTAATGGTTTTGGAAAATTGATTTTAGGATCAAAAATGCCAAAATTGGACTGCTTTGCCAAATACAGAGTCGCCATCTAAATATTTTTGTTTTGGGGAAAATTTAAGAAACCTTAACTCGTGCCAAAGGCCACGTGTCTATCATCACCAAAGTTGCCTCAACTCGGGAACTTAAGTACGAGAGGGGAAGGTCATGAATTGAGCACCCCCGCTCGCCCTATCAAAGATCGGCCTCTACTAATCATGATATGAGTTTTTACAAACATTATGTGCTCTTGTTCCGGTTATTAAGTTAGCTTTACTATGTGATGCGCACAAGCAAATATAGACTAGTTTGCAAGACTTGGAACAATTCAACTCATGTTTGTTTGTGAAAATGGTTTAAATGTGCCACTCCAAGTGGGCTTAAAGTTTGCAGATTTGCCACCAAACATAGTGGGCTTAAAACATGATTTGCCACTCAACAAAGTGGGCTTAAAACGTACATTCGTTGAATCGTTCTAATTCAAACAACAAGCCTTCATCCACAGGCATTCATGTAGTTTAGGATTTAAGCACATAGCCTGATGGCAAGCATGCTAATCATGGCAACACTCACACTGATGCAAGTATGCTAAAGCAAAAAAGCTCACCGAGTACTCCAAGCCAAAACAGAAACGAGTTAGAAAAATGCATGATCTTAACTATGCAAAATGTCTAATGAAACACATACAATATGCAATTAATAGGCTCAGCTACTAATATGGCATATGAAACAATTTGAAAAACATGTGATTAAACACGTATTCAAAGAAGTATTAAAATGACAATGCAGTTCGAATGATGCGCCGAGCCTCGGTGCATGCAATACAAATGAATGGATGCAAGCATAAGGTATGCTAATTTGAAACATGTCCCTAATCTAACCATCAAAAGTGATTAAATAAAAGGGAGAAAGACATGGGGTTAGAAGATATACACACACGCACGCACACTTATTACAACATTACGCCCTCACGAAGGATGGTCCGAATGAATAGGAGCTAACTACCTAGCTGAATAAACTAATCTAGTTAAGCTAATTAGATTAATTATTACAAGCCAAATGAATAACTAGCTAAACTAATCACTAATTATTACAACACCGTAACTAACTAGCAAACTAATTAATTAATTTACAACACAAATGCACACGAACTAAGCATGCAAGACATTAAACTATGCTGCCACTGCTCTGCCTCAGAAAGTAGAAGATGCACATGCTTGGTTTTGGCCTGAAAAGACCTCCGTTTTGCTCTTGAAAGCCTCTGTTTGTAGTGTTGAGAATCTTCAGAACCTTTCTGCTCCATCTTGCCAAAATCAACTGAGGTTCACATAAGTGACCTACCGGCCATGGATAAATGTTGCCGGCCCTCTGCCGACCAAAAAGGTGTGCTGCTGGCCATCTATGGTGCACTGCCAGCCATAGATGGTGGCCTGCCGGCCACTGATGCATTGGATCACCATGTTACAGTAGAGTACAAATAGACTGAAAAGAAGGTTTTTCCAAGGATTGTCTGCACAGTTTGCCTCTCCTTTTCATGGGAAAATCAAAGGAGGGACAAAATAAAATTTGGTTCATAAACCATCAATCAAGCAATTTCATTGCATGATGGCTTGTGAAACCAATTGTGCAAGTTAAATAAATGCAAAATGAGACCAAAATGACCATCACCCCATCATGTATGATCAAGGGCAATGGGGACCTAGGAAAATGGTACATTTCATCGCTTTTGAGTATGAAATGTCCCATTTTTCTTGTGTTCAAACTAACGTCTGATTTGAACACATGCAATGCAACACAAAGAATGCTTATCTTGCCTTTTTTAGCTATCAATTTTGTTTACTCATTTTAATTACCAAGTCATCTTTTAATCAATTAAGTCCATTGGTGAGCGTCCTCTAATGGAAAGAGGACTCAAACCACAAGTTGTTTTGGGCATGAAAGAGGCATTACACTGTTGGTAATGAACCCCCTAAGGGATTAAACCATTAGGTGTAGCACCTCCATTTTAAACTTAGGCAAACAAGTAGTTTGAACCACTTTCAAAGAAAAAATAAAATCAAGAAATGAGGGAGGTTGCAGAGATGATTAAGTGCTGAAAATGAGTGATAAAAGTACTAAAACATGCAACCAACTCAAACCAATGATGATTAAAGCCTTAAAGCACCAAGCTAGTGAAGGAATTTACACTACAACCATGCCATACAAGGCTCAAATGGCACCAAACAACCAAAACACTGGCAAAACAATTCAAAAAAAAGTGTAAAACATGCTAGACTTGAGCCACAAAAAGCTAAAACATTAAGCTAGTACATAGGGCTAACTAGGCATGCAAACAAGACACAAGGAGGGGAGGCTAACCCCTTCAATTTTAGACATTAAAATTAGTTTTTTACCCCTAAAAAACCTCTGAACTTCAGTGGTTAAAAGGCCCAAAAAGGGTAGTTTGAAAGTGATAAATAAAGGCACAAAAACGTTACAAACTATGAAGCAAGAAGGGTGAACCACCCCGTAACTAAAAAAGGGCTTAGACCGCCACTTTTAAGCCACAAAAACATAACTTTTTTCAGTTTAAAACCAGCCCCAAAATGGTAAAACAAGTATATTGAAACAAAGTAAACAAGGCAAGTGTTATACTTTTGAAGAAAAGCTTAATTTTAGGCACCAAACCAAGATAAAACCACTTGCTAAAGCTCAAAGAGGGTCTCAAATAGCCTCAGCCCAAAGAGAAGCAACTTTGATTAAGGTAGTGTATGTAACAGTGTAGAGAAAACAAGCTATTAAGCACAAAATTGCAGGAGAGAGAAAGAAATCTAGAGAGAGAGATTTTTGTTCCAAAATTTCTAACCCTCAAAAATAGGGGAGGAACCCCCTATATATAAAAAATATGAATTCCATACACAGAGATCCAGCCCTCCACGTATGGACAGATGCAAGCCTCTGTGCAACCAGCTGGCATAGCTGGCACAAAATATCTACAGAAAACGCTGGTGGCCAGCCGGCCATCAGTGATGGTCGGCAAGGCACATCAATGGCCGGTAGGCCACAAGCTCTGGACGGAATCCCTCATAGATGGCCGGCAGGCCACCAAAGGTTGCAGGGGAAGGAGGCCAAGACATGGTCCAAAAAGGAGACAAAAAGGATGCAGGGTTTGGAAGGCTCAAACCTGTGGCGTTCCGTCGAGGACTTCGAGCGCTTGGTGGGCAACCAGACTTATCATCGGATGTACCTGTAAGAACATCTAAGTCTTGAAGGGCCTCAAAAATAGGGTGTCTACAGTTGCCCCTCTTTAACAGAGCTCGAAGTCATGAAACGACGTGAGTGAATGTCAAAGCCCAGAGACGACCCATTTTGACAAGGACACAAGACTTGGACAAACAATCAAAACAGAAATAAACGGTTCCGCCCGCAGGCTACTTACGTATCTCTTTGTAAGGAATCAAACCAGCATAGTTCTGGGGCAAAATGCAAATGTATACAAGATGCCAGAACATAACTTATGATCATGCAATGAGGCTGTAATGAAACATTTAGATGCAAATGCTATGCAATGAAAATGCCACATTCAAGCAAACCGAAAATAAGGTACAACATCCCAAACATGGAAAGAAATAAGTAAATGAACATGCCACGGGTGAAAATTATGAGCCAAACCGCATTTCATGCAGAAAGGATATAAGAAAATTATGCAAACTTAACTATGCGACGCACAGGAAAGGCGAAGAGCGACCGTCGGGCGTGCCCGAGGTCTCAACCGAGATCCTAATGTATTGCACACGTGAGAAGGAAAAGGGTTGTGTGAATACCGGGACGCACCCGAATGTTTTAAACCAAAACGAACAATCCCAACGTATCTCATGCGTGAGAAGAAAAGGTGGTGTAAACACCGAGATGCACCCAAATGTTTTTAACCAAAAGGAGCGGTGTAAACACCGGGACACACCCAAATGTTTTTAACCAAAAGGAGTGGTGTAAACACCGGGACGCACCCAAATATTTTTAACCAAAAGGAGTGGTGTAAACACCGGGACGCACCCAAATGTTTTTAACCCAAAAGAGGACTCCTAACGAGTCTCACGCGCGAGGAGAGGGAGTAAAAGGATGTGATTCGAAGGGCACGAATGACTTCACCCCAAGCTCCGCTGAATGAACCGTACATACAATATCGTACCTGCGTAAGAAAGAAACTCAACAAGTATAACATATTAAGGGTGCATGTTCTATGCACAATTACATAATGTTAAGGCATGTTTTATGAAAATGTATTGATAGCATGTTCTATGCATGAAGGGAGACGTGCATATCCTATACGTAAAAGCAGGTGCACGTTCCATGCAAAGTTCGAATTCAAAACAAACACATATTTCATGCATAATTCAATAACGAACACAAGGCACGCATGCAATTCCCATGAAATGCACGTCTCACAAAAACATATGTGAAATGCATAGTCTATGCCACAAAGTGAAGTACATGTTCTATGCAAAAATGAATAAGACATGCACGTTCTATGCAAGATATCGAAGCATGATTTGATGAAAACAAACTCAATGACAACTTCCAATTCACCTCTCGGAAGAATTACAATGTGTTTAAAGAATACACCTCGTTCACGTTGACAAGTAATGAACATCGCGCACCGAAAACACAATTTCGAGCTTCCGTAGAGGCATTCTGAACCAAACAATGAATAATCCCTTCACTTCTTGGAAACCAAGGACACAAAACAGCATCAAGAACCCCAAGAAAGCTGCCGGCCATGAGAGAAGGCCGCTGGCTAGGTGCCAGCCACAAATGAACACAGCCGGTCATCGATGAGCCTTGCCGACCATCGATGGCAGATTGAGGGCAATATGGGGAATTCGGCTTGGGCCTTTAAGTATGAGCCACTATGGCTCATTTCCTCACTTCTCCTTGTTCGAAAATTCTCTCCCTCTCTCTTTGGGCTTTCCTTCTCTCTAGATTTGCACTTTATACGCGTTTTCCAATGCCCTACGCGAAGTTAATTCGCTAAATCTCTTTTGTTTGCTTCACGTTGAACCGATTGAAATCCAATTTCGGAGTTTCTTTCCTCATTTCCACCATTCTAGGTTCATTTTCCTCGAGTTTCTCTTGAGTTTTGTGCACTTTTTCGGCTTTGACTTTTTTCCAATTTACCCTTTTTCTTCATTTTTCTCCACTCTCCACCCATTTCGCACCTATTTTCAGATTGCGGACAAGGTTCCTTATGAACGGGCTCCCCTAGAGATTCCCCCAATGAACCACCTATGTCGGATGTAGAGGAGCCGATAGCTGATCTTGAGGCCGACTTAGAGGCAGAGTTTGAGCCTGAGGCCGAGCCGGAGCCGCTACCACCGAGGGTTCGACCTTTCAATGCGGCATGGTATCACCCATAAACACACATACTGCCTACTTCTGGGGGCATCAGACGCTTCACCGAGTTTGCCCGCGGTGCGCTGGAGGATCTTTTGTTGAGGGAGCCGGAGTCTCACTTATCGGCCATTGCCGTTCAGGTAAGAACTCTATTTTCAGACATTCTAGCTTTCTTTATTTGAATTTCTTGCATTCCCTTTTATTCGAATATGCTATCATTATTGTATTTCTTACACTGCTTTGTATTTGGATCCACTCGACTGCATCCTATACCCTGCCTTTATATAACCATGCACTATTTTTATCTGATGCACTCATACACCTGGTTGCATTTCATGCATCGCCCTCATCTGATACATTTCATACACTGTCTTCGTCTAATGCATTCATACATTATCTTCATCTGATTCATGCATACACTGTCTTCTTTTACCACAAGGCGAGTCTCACGCCTTCAGAGGTTATGGCACTACGATTGCTAGAGATTGGTATAACGAGCTCCCAGCTAGAGTTTGAGACATCATTGATGGGGCTGGCTTCGGCCTCTTTTGTTCTGGCTTGACTCGGGTTGTCGCGAGTCGTCCCCTCCTAGAAGCATTGGTGGAGAGGTGGTGGGATACCACCAACTCCTTCCATTTCTCCACCACAGGAAAGATGACGATGACTCCTTACAACTTTGCCATGATCACAGGCTTAGACATAGGGAGTGATCCGATCCCTATTGATACTGATATGAAGAAGTAGGAGGCAGCCTGGTTCGAGCTGCTAGGGGCGTACCCGCCGATATAGCGAGCAGGGATGGTTAGATACACTTGGTTCGCAGAGCACTTCAGAGGGACTAAGCTCGAGACCATGGAGGAGACTGAGCAGTACGCCAAGGGCTTCTTGATGTTTCTTTTCAATACCACCTTATTTTTGAACAGGTGGAATACCATTGGCCTGTATTTGCTGAGTGCCCTGGTGACCCTTCCTCGGGTTCGTTTCTACAATTGGGGCGGAACTGGCCTCACCACATTGCACAGATACATGAGCTCTACCTCCCGCCTGCAAGGAGGCCTGATTGGAGGCTACTGGGGCGCCTAGGAGGTATACACCTCAGTTTTACTTTACACTTCATATTTATTTCTTCACAGCTCCTGCTTTATAACTGTTTAACACCTATGCTTTCTACTTTGCACTTTCTGTACCTGTTTGATACTATATTGATCACATACCACTGTATCTTCCCTACAGCTATGGGTATGCACATACTTCCCGATTCTCGTCCTGGAGCCCATCGTGGAGCTTCCTTTGACGGTACCCTACTCACAGATATACGATGGCCAGCTTCTCTGCAAGACTCACGAGCCTTTCACCTTCTTCCGCCGGTATTTTGATACAGTAGGCGCCAATGAGGTATTCCGAAAGTACGATTATTTCATTTCTATTTTGAAAATGTTCACTTAGCAGCTAATAGCAACTAATACTCTGTACAACTTCTGTTTGCACATCAGGTGGCAGCCATGGGCCTTGATACTATGGGGGTACGAGGCCAGTTTGCCAGCACATGGGCCGTTTCCTGCTACCATATCCTACTTGAGCGTCTAATTTGTCAGGCCTGGTTCTTGGGTGAGTGCTTCTTGTGCCAGATTATGGAAGTGCCGAACCCAGTTATCCCGATGGCTCCACCAGAGTCCATGCGGTCCACAGAAAGCTTATCGGCTAAGGAGGTCATCTAGTTCATGGTGGGCTTCGAGGTCGACTTCTTCCAAGCAGAGGGAAACTATTCAGACTTCATCTTGACACACCTGATGCCATCCCTAATGGGTGTTTACGGAGGTGAGAAGGCGGGGGCTCCTACTGCGAGGGTGAGGCGCAGAGTGACCCAAACAAGCAGGGCTCAAGGCAAAGGGACTACCCAGGCAAGACAGAGGACCGGCTGGCCGGAGCTTCCTATTGCACTCACATGTTGGAGGCATACTGGGGAGGTGTACCAGATTCCGATTGATCCTGCTACAGCGGGGCATAGATATGTCAGAGCTCAGGATGCACCCTCGGTACGTACCCCATTTTTTGGTTTTCCCATCTCTTTTTTATATTTGTTCCTTCTAGACTTTGATCATTCCCAATGCATTTGTAGGCACCGCCAGGATACACCAAGGATCTGTTGGAACTACTAGCCTCATTTGAGGGTATGACATTAAGGAGGGAGGCTCTGCTCGGCTTCCATGGCATTCAGGTCATTTTTTCAGTTTTCTTACACTTTAGTCATCACATTTCCATTGACACACTGAAATTTACATTTCAACTGAAAACTTCCCCACACTGCACTGATGCACCGCATCTGAAATACTGCACTTCCATATTGCATTCATACATTGTACCTGACTTCTGCATATACTCATTTTACACATCATATTTACATCTGATATGCATACTGTGGCTGACATATGACAACTGTATTTTTAGGTCCCACCCATAATGACAGCACCAGAGGCAGCTGCATCACCTGCACCAGCAGTGCCTCCTCCAGTAGTAGGGAGGAGAGAGAGACAGAGTCCGGTGCACAGCCGAGGTAGAGGCACCCAAGACGGGAGCAGCCCTTCAGAGCCCATTCTGAGTGATGATGATGCCGAGAGGAGCGACTCTGAGGAGGCACGAAGTCAGCATTCAGATTCGTTTGAGAGTGGAGATGATGATGCTGGCTCGGGTTTCGAGAGCAAGGGCGATGCCGGGACGAGCTCCGAGGCAGTGAGCGGAGATGACTTTAGTTCAGACTCTAATCTAGAGGGAGATAGCGGTGCCAATGGAGACAATGCCCGGGAGTCCTCTCCTCCGAGGAAGAGGACGAAGAAGGCTTCTCGAGCCTGAGGCGGCCAGCGCTGATTTATTGTATTTTTGATTAGTTTCTTTTTTTTTTATAGTTTTAGCACATTTGTACAGCTTCAGGAAGGTTTTATTTGCTATAAAAACGTATACTGCACTTTTTGTAAAAACAACCATGACCGAAATGAAAATCAGTTTTTATTTAAAAAAGTGTTGTATTTTGCATCACGAGCACCACTTAGCATAGAAATGAGATTGAATTTGATAACAAAAACCGAATGCTTGTATTACCACAACAGTCTTAACTGGGTAATGAACTGACCAACAACTGAAATAGCAACAATATACAACCCGATAAACAACACAATAACAACTTGATAAACAACAACACAAATACTACTCAATAAGCAAAACCAAACTTCAACAAACATGCTAAAGCCCGAAAAGACTCAAACAAGACTCTAAAACACACAAAGAACAAAACAAAACACATGCTTTCAGCCCTTTCCATCACAAAGAAGGGCAGTAAGCTAGAGTGGGAGACTGCCAGTCATAAATGGTGATTGCTGACAATGTGCCAGCCAAGAAAGGCGACCATCAATGTGCAGGTCCTCCAAAACATTAACACCTGGCTTTTACTCACTTCCTTATCTTCTACAAAAGGCTGAGCTTCGTAGTTTCTTCATTTCAGCTGCAAATTCTTTACAAAATGGAGCCATTCTTTGCCGAAAAACTCTCGAATTGAATTGCAACTTTAGATGGATCAAAAAAATTGAATTTTTGAAGTTTCGGCATAAATACACTATTCCCTCTAAGCCGTTCTCCACTTTGTTTTTTGTTCCTACATGCCGCGGCTAGATGTTGGAACCTGATTACACACGTTTTTAGCTTCAGGGGACAAGAGCTATGCCCGACAATCAAATAATTTCAAGTGTTAATGGAGTCTCGGCATGATGAGGAAATCTTGCCTCAGCCCCGTTTTGGTCACATCTAAGCTTTGGGACGGATGTGCGGGCTTACTCTACACAAAGCCCATTCCTTGGTTCACAATGGAGAGCTGGACATTCCCAGTTTGATCCATCGATTTTCTGATGCTGGTGACCGAGGCGACCTTCTTTGCCGGGGTTTTCAACAACATGACCTTTGTTTGTGCATGCTAGCACATTTCCTCATTGCCCCTAGTTTTGGCAAGTCTACCATTTGACTAATCGAAGTAGCCCAAGGTTTGAAAGAGGGCAAGAGTTGCATTGGTTTGGCATTAGCAGAGACTTTGATGGTCTTAGACGCTTTCCATCGGCGAGAGACAAACAAATTCGCAAAGAAGTCCACTACTTCTTCAGGTAATGTTTTTCACCATTTCTAATGTGTTTCTCACATCTCTCGGCACTCATGCTCTGTTTTTCTCTCAAAGCCCTTTTCTCACTTTTTCTCTCAACGCACATCTCTCTCTTCTTTAATCTCTTTTCTTTCATTCCTCCCCATATATGGCTTATAGACAAACTGAAGTTGGTGGACTCTTGCCCCGTATACTCAGCCTGAGCATACTTTTTCTGCCAACAGCTAGTTGATTTTCCGAACGAAGAATGGTGGTGCCACTGGATGTGCAATAGGTTTGCTGCTGACATTGCTTGATGTTGCCCCTGGCATAATCTAACCGAAACGAGCTACAGCATGGCTCGACAACCTGGCATTGAGCTGATTGGCCTGACACACTGTGTATTCTACTTTTCGTTCCTGTTCAAGCGTCAATTTGGACATGATTAGATTTGCCCAAAGGAAGAGGTAGAATACCCGGTTTCATTACTCGTCCGAGGTTCACATTTGGCTAGCTACCTCACTGCCTGGAGGACAAGAGAACTTCTGGCTCCTGCCTCTAGTTTCAGCTGCACACTTTCAGGCGAGTGCCTGACTTGGCTTGAAGATGAGGCACAATCTGGGCCCACTTTAGCATCAGGAGCTTCCACAAGCACAAGCGGGGCACGCAGGAACACCTAATTCATCTATGCCCCATGCTTATTTGCTTTGATCTTACTTTTCAAGTTTTATGAATGTAACAAAAACAACTTTGATTTGTATCGAGGATTGGAGAACTTTGTATTGAAATCAATGAAATTGAAGTTGTGAACACTAGAAATTTTTCTTTTGGTCCAAAAATGATCTAAGTTGTAAAAGGTAAAATTTGAACAAAAGTCAACTTTTATCAAAACGTTTCAAAACCATTTTCGATAAGGATCACAACTTGACACACACGGAATCTATCCTCGAGATGTACAACCCCTAATCCAAAGATGGAAAATTGCTCCTTGTCTGAATAGCACTACTCAGCACTGTAACCAGCTCTCAAAGAGGATCACAACCGAACATTCAGATAAAGAACAGACAAGGATAACCTAATCAACACATAGACAGAACAGTTGAGTTGGAGGTGTTTATGGCCGAACTTCGGGATGAAGTTGCCTACGTATCCCGAAGATGGGAATCAGGCCTTACGTACTTTGGTTCGGGTTCACTCGAGTATTAACACTCTCCTTTTGCACTCTAACTTTTGCCAAGGTCGCCTTTTAGGGTTTTCAACCTTGCGAGCTCAATTTTTCTTTATTTCCAATTTTTTGTGCTCTAATTTTTGCCTAGGTTGCCCTTTCGGGTTTTCGACCAAGCAAGCCTCTCAGGGATAGTATTTCTTCAACTTGTCCATGTTGATCGGTTGGAAAAATTCTAGGCCATCCAAGTCCATAAGAATAACAACTCCACCCGACCAGATAGTTATGATGATGTAAGGATCAGTCCAATTGGGTCTAAACTTGCCCCTAGGGTCATGGATGGGAGCTCGGTTGTCTTTCAGCACCAAATCCCCTTCTTTGAGATTCTGGGACTTAACCTTCTTATTAAAAGCCCTAGTAATCCTACGTTGATATCCTTGAACATGGTACAGTGCTTTCAGTCTTCTCTCGTCGAACAACATCAGTTCTTCAAACCTGATCTACTGCCAGTCTACCTCTATTATCTGACATTCAGCCATAACTCACAGCGACGAAACTTCTATTTCAATCGGCAGAACAGCTTCCATCCCATAAACAAGAAAGTAAGGAGTTGCCCAGTAGAAGTCCGAATTGAAGTCCTATAACCCCAGAGTGCAAATGGCAATTTGTCTGGCCAATCCCTATAGGTCTCAACCATTTTCTACAGAATATGCTTGATGTTCTTGTTGGTGGCCTTAACAGCTCTATTGGTTTGCGGCCGATATGTGTATGACTTATGAAAAGCCACATTGTATTTCTCCAACAAGTCGATCACTTCTTTCTTGAAATGGGGACCATTATCCGAAATGATCTCGTTTAGGACTTCATAACGGAAAATAATATTGTTTCGGATGAACTTAGCCACATGCGCCACTTTCAACACTGCATAAGACTGAGCTTCCACCCACTTTGTGAAGTAATCAATTGCCACCAGAATGTACTTGTGCCCATTCGACCCTTTCGGTATGACTGCTCCGATGACGTCGATTCCCCAGACTAAGAAAGGCCATGGTAAAGTCATGTTGTATAGCTTCGACAGTGGGATGTTCATGCGATTGGCATGAATTTGGCATTTGTGGCATCGTCAAACAAAACCGATACAATCCTCCTCCATAGTAGACCAATAGTAACCTTGCCTGAGAATCTTCTGAGTTAACATTACTCTGTTCATGTGCACTCCGCACTCTTCCCCATGGATGGCCTCCATTAGGCGCTTTGATTCCTATACGTCGACACACAGCTTGTGCATTCCCAGATGACCCCTCTTGTACAGTTTAACTTCGCAGATGATAAATTGAACGGCCATCCGCCATATTGCCCTCTTATCTTTGGCATTTACCCCTGGTGGATAAACCTCATTTTCTAAGAAGTTCCATATATCATAGAACCAAGGGTTTTGATCTTGCACTTCATCTATTGCGGTGATAGACTCATAGGCCGACGCATATCTCTGCTCAGTAATAATCGAACGCATCTGGACTCCAAAAGGGATGTCTATCATGGAATATAGAGTTGATAAGGCGTCAGTGAACATGTTGTTCTCTCTTAGTAGATGCGTAAAGGTCAACTTTTCAAACCTAGGAATCATAACGTCCAGGGTTTGTTGGTAGATCTTCATCTTTTCTTCTTTAACCTTCCAATCTCCTTTTGCTTGAGACACAGCCAGGTTCAAGTCCCCAATGACGTCCAACCTTTTTGCCCCTAGTTCCAAGGCGGCTTCCAAACCAACGATACACGCCTCGTATTCAGCTTCGTTGTTAGATACCTTGAACCGGAGTTTTGTCAGGTCCTATCAGCAACACCCCTATCCTATAACCTTACTGATTAGACGCTCTGTCAAAGTACATTGTCCAAATCTCTTCCTCGACTTGCAGAATAGCTTCATCTAGGAATAGGTATTCTACCACTTCATCCCCTTCCACCGGGTGATCTGCCAAGAACTCTGTTACCGCTCTCCCCTTAACAGACTTGTGAGTAACATACTTCAAATCAAATTCGAAGAAAAGAAGCAACCAACGTGCTAGCCTACCTGTAAGCGCTGGTTTCTCAAAGACATAGTTGATGGGATCTAATCTCGAAACCAAAATTATGGAGTGAGCTAACAGGTAGTGCCTCAACTTCCTGCTAGCCTATACCAAGGCTTGGCAAGCTTTCTTCAACGGAGTGTAGCAAGTTTCATAATCCAGCATTTTCTTACTTAGGTAATAGATGGCTTTCTCCACCCTATCCTCAGATTCTTGAGCAAGCATGCATCCCATCGTTGTGTCCATTACTGATAGATACAGAATCAAAGGCTTCCCCGGCTCCAGCGGTGACAACACGGGCGAGTTCTGAAGATACTACTTGATCTCCTCAAAACCAAATTGTCAACGGTCATCCTATCGAAATTTATTTCCTTTCTTCAGGAGACCAAATAGTGGTTCACAAGTCAATGTTAATTTAGAAATAAACCGTCTTATGAATTGCACTTTACCCAGAAAGCCTCGCACCTCCTTTCTAATCCTTGGTGGTGGCATTTCTAGGATGGCCTTGATTTTGAAAGGATCTACCTCGATGCCCCTCTGTGTGATCAAGAAACCCAGCATTTTCCCTGCTGTTACGCCGAAGGTGCACTTCTGTGGATTCAACCTAAACTGGTATTCGCTAATCCGTTGAAAGAATTTCTTCAAGGCGATGTAGTGGCCCTCTCTTTCCTTGGATTTGACAATCATGTCGTCCACGTACACCTCGACCTCTTTATGGATCATATCATGTAGAATTATGGTTGCAACCCGTTGATAGGTAGCCCCGGCATTCTTCAATCCAAACGGCATCACCCGATAGCAGTAGGTTCCCCACGGCGTAGTGAAAGTAGTTTTCTCTCTGTCTTCTGGTGCCATCAGAATCTAGTTATACCCCAAAAATTCATCCATGAAGGAGAGCAACGCATGGCCTACAGTGAAGTCCACCAGTTCATCGATATGCAGTAAGGAAAAGTCGTCCTTCGAACTAGCTTTGTTCAAATCTTTGAAATCCACACACACCCGAATTCTGCCATCTTTCTTTGGTACTGGAACAATGTTGGTCAAGCAAGTTGGATACTCAGATACTAGCAAAACCCTGCGTCTATCTTCTTGATGACTTCTTCCTTAATCTTCAAAGCCCAATCTGGGCGTATTCTCTGCAACTTCTATTTAATGGGTCGAGCCTCGGGGTCAAGAGGGATCCGATGATGTACAATCTCAGGATCAATTCCAGGTATGTCTTCGTAGAACCACGTGAAAACATCTTTGAAATCTTTTAATAAAGCGACTAAGCGTTCGTGCTCCTCCGAAGACAACGTGGACCCGATCTGGACCAAATACGGATCCTTCTCAATACCCACATTAATTGGAATGATTTCATCAACAAGGGGTTTTACAAACCTCTCATCCTCTTGATTAATCAAATGTTTCAAAACTAGAGGAATTCCTTCCTCATTATTTTCATCAAAATTTTGAAAATCGTGATCAATGCAATAAACAAGAGACACAGAGAAGTACTCAGAATCTGCGGTGGCATTCTCATTTAAAAGGTCCAGCTCATCCAATTCCTCGGTTACAACCGACTAAAAAGAAAAAGAAAAAGATGACTTGGACAAAACCTCGGCATTCGGGTTATCAATCCCAGGAATACCTGACCTAGACTCAAAAGAACTGGAATCTGATTCCGACTCCACAGACTCTATGGAATCAGATTCTGGTTCACTACTCGACTCAGAACTGCTAGCCAGGTAGCCCTCCTCCAGCTACCAAATGAGGGATGGTGCGTCAGATGCATCCAAGACACCGCTAGAAGGGTTCGCACCCGGTTGGTCTCCGATCATGGAAATGGTTAAGTCATCCCCCAAGCTTTCTGAGTTGATCTGAAGATCCGAAAGGAGACATGCCAGTGCTGCTCCTACCTCAAGTTCATTGCTGTCAGAATTACTTTATGTGCTCTTTGCAGCCTTAGCAGTTAGTTTAGTCTGTTCCTCAATGTCACCTTTTGCAGCTGTAAGTCAAAGAAAATCTCAAAGCTGGGAACACGCTTCTTCTCAGAATTGAACCAGGGTTCAAGGAAACCACAAAATGGGAAGTCTTCACCCTCCTGAACAACATAGTCATTCAGGGTTCCTCAGATAGATTGGTGCACAAGTTCATAGCGCTTCCCGATCTGCTTTGCTGACTCTTCCTGCCATCTCTTTTCCTTTTTCTCACCCAGTCCTTTTTAGTAGGCGTATAGCCAAGACCAAAGGCATAAGGGTTATGTGGCACATCAGCTAATGCAGTAACGCCCTTCCGACCGCTTCTCCCAAATCTCATTCCTGACATGTGTTAGAGTTTGTTCATGAAGTAGATCGAGAGAGGAAAACATCCTATTCACTATGCACAATTTCTAGCACAAGTGTAGTGACCTCTGGCAGAGGATGTATAGATGAATTTTAGAAGACTATGGCCCTCCCTTTTCTATGGGGGTACTTCAACATTTGGTGGAGGGTGAAAGACACAGTTTTTACTTGGTGTAGCCACGGCCTTCCGAGCAAGAGATTGAAAGTGGCCGAGACATCTAGAACATGGAACTCGATGTCCTGTTGAGCTGGGCCAACCTATATTTTGATCTGTACTGTCCCCATCACCTCTCTGCTTGTATTATCAAACGCCCAGATCACCTGGGCTGTAGGCACAAAATCAACCGGTTTCAGAACAATAGCATAAGCCATACGACAAGGACAGATGTTGATTGTTGACCCGGTGTCAACTAATACCACTGGTATCCACTTTTCTCGGCACTCTACGGTTATGTGTAGAGGCTTGTTGTGTACAGAGCCTTCTGGCGATAATTTCTTGTTTGAAAAGGTCAAAGTTGGCGCAGCGCCTCCCGAGAATACTAATCCCACCAGTTGTTCTGGGGTGGTGTCGATGGACAACTTAGCTTTATCTATCACCGTCAATACAGCTTGTATGTGCACTTGCGAAGCCATAAGCAAACCCTAGATAGATGTGTCAGCTTGAATCTTCTTCAACTATTTCAACACAGCCTCTTCCTCTAACTATTTTTCCTTTTGTTTCTCAACTTCTTTATCCTTCCCAGATGCCTCGGGTTGGTCCAGATGCGATGGTTTGAAATATCAGCCACTTCTTGTCATGTGGTTGACTTCTTCCATATACCAAGTACTGTCAAGAAGGCCTTCACCCTAATCCTCGTCAGTGTAGGCAAGATGCATATCATCATCTTCCCACCACATACCTCCGACAACCGACAAGTAATTGTCCAGTTCCGATCCAAGTGTTCTCTCAGCAGAAACATTCCCCATGGGGCATTGAGCTATTCCATCTTTCCGATCTCTTCCACTCATTTCTTGCCCAAACCGCTCCAGCACAGCTTCTTATTTTGTATGTACAATGCTAACAACGCTCAGTTCCCGAGTCAATTGTTCTTTACCAGTGTTTTTCAATAGTTTACCCTTTTCATCGGTTGTTCCAGCCATTGCAGCGATTCTCACTTTCTGTTCTTCCAGCTTTGATCCAGTTCCTCATCTATATCGGGCTCATCACTTGACCACCCAGAATTGTCTATTGACCCGTTCAGATCAAACCAATCAGTATGCACGTCCCTTTGATCTTGCTCATCAAAGAACTGTAAATTGTCTCTGTCTTCCTCTAGGTCGGCTAGATCATCTAATCCCTAACTTGGTCCATCTTTTCGAACTACACTGACCTCCATCCCAGTCGGCAACACCACTTCCGGCTTAGCTTGATTGATTGGCACAATATAGCAGCTCGGGTTGTACACCCCATCAGATAAGTCCTTAGAGCCCTCGGGCAACGGACTGACATTCTCCACCAAGGTTGATCTCCTTTTATCTTCCACTGTCACCACCACTGGTCCGGGTTAGAGTAAAGACGTGCTCATCATGCACAAGTCTGTGCTCTCAGGGATGAACAACGCTGGCTTAGGTAGGTAGGAAGGGGTGATGTATATACTAGGGTCATAAAGGACAACCGGTGTGTGGATGAGGTTTATATGCTGAGGTGGAGGGACTTGGTTATGTGGGAGTGGATTTGTAGTGACGTTGGGTTTTTTAGGAGGTGTTATCACCTTATTGTCAATGAGATCTTGAATCTTATGATGTAGTCTGAAGCAATGATCAGTATCATGACCATGCTGTTGATGGAAAACACAGTATTTGGCCGGGTTGTGTTTCTAAAGAAGAGGGTCGGGTAGTGGTCGTTGTTCTAATGGCTTAAGATGCCCCTTTTTTATCAGAACCCTCAGGGCTGCGGATAGGGATATTTAGAGCGGGGTAAAGGTTCTTTGGTTTCAAGCTTGATGGCTCGAGGTTTGTGAAGTTGTGTTGGAGGTGTTAGCGAACGGGTTGGCAGTTTTGGGTGTGGTGGTGACCATGCTCACATCCGAAGGCCATGCAAAGGTGTCACCAGTCGTGGCTGCATTGGAGCTGCATATAAAGGGCCTTTTGGGCTATTCTTTCTCATGGTCTATCAGACTCTACTTCATCGCGTCCTCTATTTACACCCCTATTTCATGGAGCTCAGCAAATATAAACAAAGACAAGACTATCATCTTCTGTAATAATCTTCCTCACAAGTTACAGACCACCATTCTGATTTGGACCTTTTCAAATGGATGGATATCATCATAAAGGCCTTAGCCCTCCATCGGGTTACAAAATCTGAGAAACCCTCCTTCGGCTCCTGGTGGGTCACTTCGAGATCACGGTTTGTGACCTCGATCTGGGTATTGTAAGAGTACTACGCAATGAAGGTCTCGACCATTTCCTCCCAGTTTCTCTTCACAAAATCTTCAAGCTTGGTATACCAAGTGGCCGCTATACCCGACAGGGTCCGGCCAAAAAGCTACAACTTCTGTAGTCTGGTGAGACCCATTGGTCGTAGAATGTCAGAGAATAATCGTAGATGGACCATAGGATCCCCAGAGTCATCAAACCGGTCTATGTGCGACATCTTGAATCTGTCCGCCAGAGTCACTGCCGAGTCAGTGTATCCATCATCAATGTCAGAGATTAAATTCACGCCCTGCGCCCGTTTGAAGAGCTTTTCTAGCTTGTTGACCTTCAATACAGTGGGGTCAACCTCAAATTCAAATGGCGCCTCCATTTGGTAAACTGGTGCCTTGGAGGTCTGAGGTGGGATCGGATCTGCCGGGATGCCCATATTCTCTTGGACATTGATTGTGACCCCAGGTGTTGGAATTCCCGCTGGGGGTGCATGGGATGCAGAGGCTACTGCTGGTTGTGGTTGTTGTTACTGAAGCCTATCTATCACTTCTGCTTGGCGGGCTATGGTCTCAGCTTGGCGGGCAGCATCTAGCTGCATAGTCTCAATGGTCTGCTAGAGCTGACGAAGTATATCTTCCATGCTTACTAGAGGATTTTGAGCTACCGAAGCTGGCGGATACTCTCTTTCTGGAGTTGAAGTAGAAGACTGGGCCTGACTGAGCACAGGCGAAATAAAAGGTGACTACTGAATCGGTGAATTCTGTCTGATCCTCCTCCGTCAGGTAACCGGTGAGAGTGAAACAAACACTAGTTGTCCCCTGACAAGATCTTCGAATCTGCAAATCCTTCTAACTCAGGTCCAGAGTGCTTGGGGGGTAGCAAAATCATCTAAAGCAATGGTGAAAAACTACCTTGCAAAAAAAGAAATAAAGGAAAAAGAAAACAAAAATCAGAAACCGCACATTACCTCTGCTCAGATTCTAATCAGTACACTGATGTAATCAAAGCTGTAGAACCATGCTCAATACTGAATTTTGCATCCCAAAAACTGATACCCAGACTTACAACTGATACATACATTCATATAGCGTTACACTCTAAAAGCACATAACAGTCAAGTGAGAGCCAAAACATCCCTATGATGGGGTGGGGTTACCCTATCCTACTTTCGTCAGGACCTAGGGTTAGCTATTCAAACAAAGTGTTTCACACAATCCTACATTCGGGTAAGCATCATGTCCTAGTTTGGAATAGTCTCTATGGTTTCCGATATGCAACTAGGTCGACTGGTCAAAAAGGGTACCTCAGCAAGACTACCTAATATACCTCTCACACCTAACACCGAGAAGTGAAAGAAGGATCAAATGGTACAGCTATAGTCTAGATTCAAGGGTTGTGTTCCCATCGTGGCAGAGCCCGTAACCGGTCATCTTTTTGGCAAGCTTTTCCAAGCAAGTCTCCAGCAAACCGTTCAGGAATAGCAGATGGAAAACACTCTAACTTAGGCGCACCAATGTAAATGCAAACGCAAAGAAACACATAAGTGTAGATAAAATAACATATCATGAGTTCATGTCAAGTTCTCTAAATCCCTAGCAGAGTCGCCAGAAACTGTGGCTCGCCTCTTTCGCGCCCCCTTTCGGAAGGTTTGAAAAGAAGCCCTATAGTTCCTACTCCCGTGGTTCTGAATCTGATCTCACAAATGCAATGTGAAACTGATAAACACCAAAGAGTTCAAATCCGGAAAATCGTTTTGAAAAATTGATTTTAGGATCAAAACGCCAAAATTGGACTGCTTTGCCAGATATAGAGTTGCCAACTAAATATTTTTGTTTTTGGGAAAATTTAAGAAACCCTGACTCGTGCCAAAGGCCACGTGTCCGTCATCACCAAAGTTACCTCGACGCGAGAACTTGGGCACGAGAGGGGAAGGTCATGAATTGAGCACCCCCGCTCACCTGATCAAAAATCGACCTCGACTAATCATGATATGAGTTTTTATAAACATTATGTGCTCTTGTTCCGGTTATTAAGATAGTTTTACTACGTGATGCGCACAAGCAAGTATAGACTAGTTTGCAAGACTTGGAACAATTCAACTCATGTTTGTTTGAGAAAATGATTTGAATTTGCTACCTCAAGTGGGCTTAAAGTTTGCGGATTTGCCACCAAACATAATGGGCTTAAAATATGATTTGCTACTCAACAAAGTGGGCTTAAAACGTACATTCGTTGAATCGTTCTAATTCAAACAACAAGCCTTCATCCACAAGCATTCATGCAGTTTAGCATTTAAGCACATAGCCTCATGGCAAGCATGCTAATCATGGCAACATTCACACTTATGCAAGTATGCTAAAGCAAAAAAACTCACTGAGTACCCCAAGCCAAAATAGAAACTAGTTAGAAAGATGCATGATCCTAACTATGCAAGATGCCTAATGAAACACATACAATATGCAATTAATAGGCTCGGCTACTAAGATGGCATATGAAACAATTTGAAAAACATGTGATTAAACACGTATTCAAAGAAGTATTGAAATGACAATGCAGTTTGAATGATGCGTCGAGCCTCGGTGCGTGCAATACAAATGAATGGATGCAAGCATAAAGTATGCTAATTTGAAACATGTCCCTAATCTAACCATCAAAAGCGATTAAATAAAAGGGAGAAAGACGTGGGGTTGGAAGACATACACACACGCACGCACACTTATTACAACATTACGCCCTCACGAAGGAGGGTCCGAATGAATAAGAGCTAACTAACTAGCTGATTAAACTAATCTAATTAAGCTAATTAGGCTAATTATTACAAGATAAATGAATAACTAGCTAAGCTAATCATTAATTATTACAACACTTTAACTAACTAGCAAACTAATTAATTAATTTACAACACAAATGCACACAAACTAAGCATGTAAGACATTAAACTATGCTGCCACTGCTCTGCCTCGGGAAGTAGAAGATGCACATGCTTGGTTTTGGCCCGAAAAGACCTCCGTTCTGCTATCGAAAGCCTCTATTTGAAATGTTGAGAATCTCTAGAACCTTTATGTTCCATCTTGCCAAAATCAACTGAGGTTCACATTAGTGACCTGCCAGCCACGGATGAATGTTGCCGGCTCTCTACCAGCCAAAAAGCTATACTGCTGGCCATCTATGGTGCATTGCCGGCCATGGATGGTGGCCTACCGGCCACTGATGCATTGGATCACCATGCTGCAGCAGAGTACAAACAGAGCAAAAAGAAATTTTTTCAAGGGTTGTCTGCACACTTTGCCTCTCCTTTTCATGGGGAAATCAAAGGAGGGACAAAATAAAATTTGGTTCATAAACCATCAATCAAGCAATTTCATTGCATGATGGCTTGTGAAACCAATTGTGCAAGTTAAATAAATGTAAAATGAGACCAAAATGACCCCCACCCTATCATGTATGATCAAGGGCAATGGAGACCTAGGAAAATGGTACATTCCATCACTTTTGAAGATGAAATGTCCCATTTTCCTTGTGTTCAAACTAACGTCTGATTTGAACACATGCAATGCAACACAAAGAATGATTATCTTGTGTTTTTTAGTTATCAATTTTGTTTACTCATTTTAATTACCAAGTCATCTTTTAATCAATTAAGTCCATTGGTGAGTGTCCTCTAATGGAAAGAGGGCTCAAACCACAAGTTGCTTTGGGCATAAAAAAGACATTACACTGTTGGTAATGAACCCCCTAAGGGATTAAACTATTAGGTGTAGCACCTCCATTTCACACTTTGGGAAACAAGTAGTTTAAAACCACTTTCAAAGAAAAAATAAAATCAAGAAAGGAGGGAGGTTGCAGAAATGATTAAGTGTTGAAAATGAGTGATAAAAGTACTAAAACATGCAACCAACTCAAACCAATGATGATTAAAGCCTTAAAGCACCAAGTTAGTAAAGGAATTTACACTACAACCATGCCATACAAGGCTCAAATGGCACCAAACAACCAAAACAGTGGCAAAATAGTTCAAAATAGAGTGTAAAACATGCTAGACTTGAGCCACTAAAAGCTAAAACATTAAGCTAATACATGGGGCTAACTAGACGTGCAAACAAGACACAAGGAGGGGAGGCTAACCCCTCCAATTTTAGACTTCAAAATGAGTTTTTTACCACTAAAAAACCTTTGAAATTCAGTGGTTAAAAGGCCCAAAAAGGATAATTTGAAAGTGATGAATAAAGGCACAAAAACCTTACAAACTAAGAAGCAAGAAGGGTGAACCACCCCATAACTAAAAAAGGGCTCAAACAACCACTTTTAAGCCACAAAAACAAAACTTTTTTCAGTTTAAAACCAGCCCCAAAATAGTAAGAAAGGATGGTAAAACAAGTATATTAAAACAAAGTAAACAAGGCAAGTGTTATACCTTTGAAGTAAAGCTCAAGTTTAGGCACCAAACCAAGCTAAAACCACTTGCTAGAGCTCAAAGAGGGTCTCAAATAGCCTCAGCCCAAAGAGAAGCAACTTTGATTAAGGTAGTGTACATAAAAGTGTAGAGAACACAAGCAATTAAGCACAAAATTGCAAGAGAGAGAAAGAAATCTAGAGAGAGAGATTTTTGTTCTAAAATTTTTAACCCTCAAAAATGGGGGAGGAACCCCCCTATATATAGAAAATATGAATTCCATACAAAGAGACCTAGCCCTCCATGTATGGGCAGATGCAAGCCTCTGTGCAACTAGCCGGCACAGCTGGCACAAAATATCTGCAGAAAACACTGGTGACCGGCCGGCCGGCCATCAACCGGCAAGGCACATCAATGGCCGGCCAGCCAAAAGCCTTGGCCGGCATCCCTTATAGATTGTCGGTAGGCCACCAAAGATTGCAAGAGAGGGAGGCAACACATGGTCCAAAAAGGAGACAAAAAAGATGCAGGGTTTGGAAGGCTCAAACCTGTGGCGTTCCGTCGAGGACTTCGAGCGCTTGGCGAGCAACCAGACTCGTCATCGGATGTACCTGCAAAAACATCCAAGTCTTGAAAGGCCGTCAAAAATGAGGTGTCTACTCATATAAAAAATGCGATGAGACCGTATTTTGCATAATGCAGACATACAATCCTAAGGATGAAAAATTCTACATCGAGGGAAAAGGCGTACCACTACGCCGAAGCGATATCCGACTGGTTTTTTGCATTCAATGCAGCGTGGACTAGCTTGATTTGGCATATAGGTCGAGGCCACCGTCTGATTTTATTCAGCGCCGCTGTGACATTGTGGGGAGGATATCGTGCAAAAAAATTAAGGAACTATTCGATGATGCAATACAGGGCAATAGTCGTAATGATGAAGAAGACGTCGCGAAGCTACTGTCATTGTATATATGTGCGAAACTGTTTTTTACCACAACCAGATAGTCAATTGGGTGGGCGTTTGTCTGAGTTATTGACAAACTAAGTACGATACAGTTATATGATTGGACGGATGCAATATGCACCGCATTAATTGCGTCACTGAATGAGTTTCATGATCGGCCAGAAAGGGTAACCAAATGTGTTGTTGTTTTACTCTTAAGTTAATGTGACATGTTTGAAGTAGTATGAATTTTTCAGTTAATGACATGTTTGTATTTGTTTGTTAGTACGTCATGTTCATGAACGTGTTTACAATGTACTGCAGTTTTGTTTTATGTGAACACACCAACCTCATCGAACCGAAACGAAATGTGCTGCCACGTTTCTGCAGATGGAACATTGCAACTTTGACAACAAAAATGAAAAGGGTAGACTTGACTCGCGGAGGACAATTTCAGGTATGACACAGAAAGATGATTTTTATGTTTTTATTGAATAATATGTAGTGGAGTGGGTAACAATTTTGTGATGTGTTTGACAGGTGAGGTGCGGTAAGCTGGAGGGTAAATTTGTTGAACGGTACAAAATAGGTACGACATTGGCTATTGGTGAATTTACAAGGACAGAAGGCAAAGTGTTGGACGTAGAACCAGTGTCGGTGCATGTTGGTGTGTCACATAAGGATGTTGTTGATGATGTTGTGGAGCCAAGTGTTGACTGTTGGCGAGTGGACTCATTTGCAGGGGTCCACATCGAGAAAGGCAGAATGATGGACGAGGCAGACACACATGAGGGAGGCAGCAAGTGTGTTACGAAGCATGGTTTGGGCGCGGTTGTTGGAGGTAAAGGGTGGCCAGTATTATTAATACATCTACTGGATTTGTCAACCACGCAACCAACTGAGGATGTGGATCCAAAAGTAGTCAGTGGTAGCAATAAAATGAGTGAAGCGTGTAAAAGAGTAGCAGAGTTGGAGGAAGAACTAAGGCAGAAATCGGAATGTGTGCGTGAACTTGAATGTAGGGTTACGAGCATGGAATGTGCACTTGGTTTGCAAGCTGCAAATTTGTGTATGGGGTTCGATACTATGATCAGTTCGAAGGATGCTGAAATTGCACGTTTAGATGCCCTCCTATCGAAGATGAAAACAACAATAGCACGGTTGGAGGACCAGGTCGACAAGTATGGGGCGCACAAAGTAACGCAGTCGGCTAGGAACATAACTACAAGTTGGGGCATATCATCAGACCAAGGCGGTGGCTGTAAGTCCATTCCACAGTGTCATAATGGAACCAGCAAGCATGGTCCACAAAACCACACAACCAGTGTCGAAGGTCATGGATGTGCAGTGACCGAACCACGTAATGACGATGTCAACGTAGTAAATCCCGTTGTTGTTGGCCAAAACATAATGACACAAAAAATTGATGGAGCTGTAGATCGGTTTCCATCGTTACATGAAGGTGTATGTAGTCCCACAGAGGAACAAGGTAAATGCAATTCTGTTACCACAAGTAACACAACCGCAGCAGTGAACAATAAGAACATTAAACACGTTCTGGATCAGCCAGGCAGCGATGTGGTGGACAGGGTAATAGACTTTGTGAATATTGAGACACCAAACATCACATCGTTGGTGCGTGATTAAGGCCGAAATGTACATCATTGAGGCCGTTAATTAGAATCTCTTAATTTCACTTGTTGGTCAAACTGTATACTTTATGTGTGTTGAGTGTCAATTAGGTTGTACATCGTCGGAGCATAAAATGGGCAAAAAGACAGAATTTGGACAGAGTTGACTTTTTCTGCACGTGCGTTGACTTTTTTCGCACGTGCGTTGACTTTTTCTGGGAAAGTCAAACTGACGTTTTAAACTTGTTTGGACGAGATTGGAAGTATAAAAAAGCAAGTAAAAGGCTGGATTAGGGTTCAGAAGTTTTTTTGGACCTAAAGGGAGAGGCTAGGGTTTGGAAAAGAAGAGAAACAAAAGCTCCAAGATGTCTCCCATCGTGGTTCCTTCTCCTTCTACCTCCTTCCACTCCTCCATGAGTGGCTAGTCTTCTTTTCTGGGGTTTTGATGAAACCCTAGCCATGTAATTATGTAGTTTTCTTTTTTATTTTTAATTATGTAAAGGTTTGAACATTTGTATGGTGATTTAGAAGTTTGTTTTATATAATTTTCATTATTCTTTCGAATATTTGACTTTCTGTGATTGTTAAATGTTATCCATACAATTGTTTTCTTTTCTTTCACATTCAAGGTATGAGACGAACCATACTACGAGGAACGAGTCGTATCACTACCTTAGTTTAGAGTGAACGGTTCATATTACTTGAGATGGTTCGTGCTCGTACATTGAATGTGATGATCTTCTTGTTAAATGCTTTGAGCTTGTAGTTGCGAAGCATTAATCCGTTCAAATCATAGCATAATTGATTTCAATTGGAAACCCTAATTATGTGGTTAGTGGTGAATTCTCTACCCTAGGATTTTTCCCCAATTCAGTAAATCCAATTTCATTTATTATTGATAATTTAATTCCTTAGTTTAATTTACTTGTTATTAAATTAGGTTATGATCATTTAATCTTTTTATCAAAATTAATTTAGGAAGGTTAACAATTAAATTAGTTTAATTTCACAATAGTCCCTGTGGATCGATACCTGGACTTGTCATTATTCTGATTGAATTTGGTATAGTTTAGTATTTAATTTTGGTGTGTTCAACGAGCCACCAAATTTTGGCGCCGTTGCCAGGGACTTCTGGTGAAATTAGTTAATTTAAAGTTACATTCTTATTTTAATTTTTAGTTTAGGATTTTATGCTTTTGGTGTTGCTAAGTGTGCAGAGCGTTTGAAATTGGAGCTATCACTGGAGTGCAAGCGGAGCGCAACCGAGCTTCAAAAATAAAATAAAAAAAAACCGCAGCACTAAAGTGAGTAAACAGAAGCAAACACTCACAAGCAAAGCACCAAAGTGCTAAAACGGAAGTCAAAGCTCAAACAGAGGTTGGAGACAACGTCTACACATCAAGCATCCGCAAGGCGAGTAAAGCGTTTTCGTTAAACTGCTATGAGTATTTCTTCCTTTGGTATTTTGCTTTCATACTTAGTGCACAGAGTCGGAACTTGTTGTGTGTGTTTGGGTAGTGTATGCACGGGCGTCGTTCTTGTCACCCTGAATTATGGAGTTTGGACCTTGAACTAGAAAGGACTCTTAGGAGACTTAGGGCTTCTGCCCGTGTTCCTAGGCTTGAGTATTCATATTCATACATTGAGCCATTAGAGATGGCAAATCCTAATGTCCCGAATGTGCCCAACCGGACACTTAAGGATTTTTTTTACACCCACTGCATATACATCACCATCATGCATCCAATTACCCAACCCCACTGCTGCTCATTATGAGATTAAGTCCAGCACCATACAAATGCTCCCATCATTCCATGGACTAACTCATGATGACCCTTATAAGCATTTGAATGAATTTCTGGAAATTTGCTCGACAGTGAGGATCCAGAATTTCACAAATGAGGCCTTAATGTTGCGATTGTTTCCATTCTCGTTAAAGGATAAAGCCAAACACTGGCTAAATTCTTTACCTTCTAATTCAATCACAACTTGGGACCAATTACAGCAACGGTTCTTGGAGAAGTACTTTCCCATAGGTAAAACCAACCAACTTAGGCGAGCAATCACAAACTTTGCTCAAATGGATGGCGAGCAATTCCATGAGACGTGGGAAAGACTTAGAGACCTTCTCCAACAGTGTCCTCACCACCAAGTGCCTAATTGGCAACTTGTTCAAACATTCTATTATGGCTTAACTGAGCCGCACCGCCAAATGGTGGATTCGTCCTGTGGTGGGACATTCATGTCTAAAAATGATGTCGAGGCATGGCAATTGTTTGAGAACTTAAGTGATAATTCCCTTCACCATGCCTCCGCAGCCCGGCAAATCCGGCAACCAGTAGTTGGAGCCCCGAAAAGAGGGGGCATTTATGAGGTCAGGCAAAACCTAGAGTTAGCCCAACAAGTAGAGGCCCTGTCCCGCAAGATGGACCAATTATTAGCTACGGGACATGCCCCTACCCAGCAAGATCAGCCTCAATTTCACGGGACATGTGTTATTTGTGCGAGCCCTACTCATGACTTGAGTGAGTGCCCTTCGGCATCACAATTTCCTGAGTTAGTCCAAGAGCATTTGAATGTGGCTCAAGGATTCTCCAACCCGGGTAATGATCCATATTCTAACACATACAATCTGAGATGGAGAAATCACCCTAATTTCTCATGAAGACCCCCTTCACAAGGCACTTCTTACAATCCTCCACCACCAAGGCAGAATTTCAATAATTTTGCCAACCAATCATCCTACCGACCACCGCAACCTTATCGACCCCCACAACCATACCGGCAACCACAACCCCCGCCTGTTCCTCAAGGCAACTCTGCCTTTGAGACTCAGGTGTTGGAAGTTCTCTCAGAACTTAAGGGGTTAGCACCGATAGTTCACTCCCACACTCGCTCTATTGCCAAGATAGAGACCTAATTGGGTCAAATGGCTATCAACATGAATCGGAGAGAGGAGGGAAAATTACCAAGTCAAACTGTGGCCAACCCTAAGGGACAATACGGGGCAGAGAGTTCGGGTGGGAATGGTAAGCAACATGAGCAAGTGCAGGCGGTGGTTACTTTAAGAAGTGGTAGGACGTTAGAGCCTCAGTCAGTTGCATCTGATGCAACTAGAGTTAGGAAGGGTGACCACGGTGGTTCACCTAATGAGAGCAAGGGTAAGGGGGAAACGCTTAAGAGGGATGACTTAGTCCCTAACACTTCACTTGAGCCCAAGGCACCATATGTGCCTAAGGCACCCTTTCCCCAATGCCTTGATACACCGTCCCCTTTTAATAAGAATGCAGCATCTATGGAGGCAATGATGGAGGTCTTTAAACAGGTAAAAATCAACCTCCCCCTGTTGAAGGCGATTAAGCAAGTACCATCATATGCCAAATTTCTGAAGGACCTATGTACGCAAAAGCGTAAATCTAGGACACATGTGTCCCAAAAGGTCCTACTCACGGAGCAAGTAAGCTCCATCTTGTTGAATGACACACCTCCTAAGCTTAAGGACCCGGGTGCCCCAACCATTGCATGCATTATTGGGGACCATTTCATTGATAGGGCCTTATTAGATTTAGGGGCTAGTGTAAATTTGTTGCCGTACTCTGTGTACGAGGAATTTGGGCTTGGCGAGTTGAAGCCCACTACTGTTACTCTTCAGTTGGCTGACCGATCCCTCAAAGTGCCACGTAGCATGATTGAGGATGTGCTAGTTAAGGTTGATAGGTTCTACTTCCTTATTGACTTTTTGGTATTAGATATGGAACCGGTAACCAATTCTAGGAAACAAATCCCAATGATCTTAGGTCGACCTTTCTTGGCTACGGCCAATGCATGCATTAATTGTCAGACCGGGATTATGGAAGTTTCATTTGGTAACATGCAAGTGAAACTTAATGTTTTCCAAGCATCCCAACAACCTCATAAGAGAGAGGAGTGCTTATTAGTAGATGTTGTGGATGAGATTGTAGAGGAGGCTTTGCCCTCCATTCTTGTAGAGGACCCTTTAGAGGCTTGTCTAGCTCATTTTGGGTTTGAAAATTTTTGATATTGATGGGTCGGTTGAGGAGGTGAATGTCTTGCTTAATTCTTCTTCTACACCGGATTTTCCTCCATAGAAAGCCCGATTTGAGTCACTTCCTCCTCTGTCAAGAGAGCCTGCCATACCATCTTTGGTCACACCACCTACACTTGAGTTGAAGCCACTCCCGGCCACACTCAAGTATGCATTTTTAGGGCCCCAAGATACTTTACCGGTCATTATTGCATCTGACTTGACTGCAACGCAGGAGAGTCAGTTAATGAGTGTTCTCGTGGCACATCGGAGTGCTATAGGGTGGTCAGTGGCTGATTTGAAAGGGATAGATCCCTCTGTGTGCATGCATTATATACACCTAGAGGAGGACTCCAAACCTTCTCGCGAAATGCAACGGAGACTGAATCCTAATATGAAAGAGGTGGTGAAGAAGGAGGTTTTGAAATTATTGGATGCGGGTATTATATACCCCATCTCGGATAACAAGTGGGTGAGTCCCACGCAAGTGGTGCCCAAGAAATCGGGCATCACAGTTGTTGAGAATGAGGGAGGAGAGTTAGTCCCCACACGAACCACTACTGGGTGGCGAGTGTGCATTGATTATAGGAGACTAAATTCCTCGACTAAGAAGGACCATTTTCCCTTACCTTTCATTGACCAAATCCTAGAGCGGTTAGCGGGGCAAGGTTTCTATTGTTTTCTTGATGGCTATTCGGGGTATAATCAAGTTCCGGTGTACCCCGCTGACTAGGAAAAGACCACATTCACATGCCCTTTTGGCACTTTTGCTTACAGGCGCATGCCCTTCGGGCTATATAATGCACCGGCGACCTTTCAACGGTGTATGATGGCCATTTTCTCCGACATGGTGGAGAAATTCTTAGAGGTTTTTATGGATGACTTTCGGTGTTTGGACCATCTTTTGAGGAATGCCTTAGGAACTTGACTAGAGTGTTAGAACGATGTACTGAGGCAAACCTAATCTTGAGTTGGAAAAAAAGCCATTTTATGGTTCATGAGGGTATAGTGTTGGGACACATTGTGTCCCCTCGAGGTATAGAGGTTGACAAGGCTAAGGTTGACCTCATTGCAGGCCTTCCTCCACCCAATTCCGTGCGTCAAATTAGGTCTTTCTTAGGGCATGCAGGTTTTTACCGTAGGTTCATCAAAGACTTTAGTAAGATATCACGTCCTTTGTATAGTTTACTGGTTAAGGACGCGCCTTTTGTCTTTGATGAGGCATGCTTAAAGGCATTTGAAACACTAAGAATGGCCTTGACCACCGCCCCAATCATGAAATCACCAGATTGGTCTCTTCCCTTTGAAATCATGTGTGATGCCTCCGATTATGCTGCCGGGGCTGTGTTGGGCCAAAGGGTCAATAAGGAACCATTTTCTTTATATTATGCTAGTCGCACTCTCTCGGATGCTCAATTGAACTACACTACTACCGAGAAAGAGTTGCTAGCTGTGGTCTTTGCCTTAGACAAATTCTGGTCTTATCTCCTAGGTTCCAAGGTCATAGTCTTCACTGATCATGCCGCTTTGCGGTATTTACTATCTAAGAAAGAGACCAAACCTAGGTTGATTAGATGGATTTTGTTGCTTCAAGAATTTGATTTAGAGATCCGTGATAAGAAAGGATCTGAGAATGTGGTGGCGGATCATCTCTCCCGAATCCTCGTTGAGTATAATAGCGACCCTCTTATTTTGCATGATTCATTTCCAGACGAATAACTTTCTGAGCTGTCACAAGCGAGCCCCCCGTGGTTTGCACATATTGTGAATTACTTGGCCATTGGGCGAATTCCGCAGAATTGGTCTAAGCAAGACAAAGACCGATTCTTTTCACAGGTCAGGTATTACTTTTGGGAGGATCCGGAATTGTTTAAATATTGCTCCGACCAAGTGATCCGACGGTGTGTTCCGGAAAGTGAGGTGCATAGCATTCTTACATTTTGTCATTCTTCTGCATGTGGCGGTCATTTTAGTGGGCATAAAACGGCCGCCAAGATTTTACAAAGCGGGTTTTATTGGCCCACAATTTTTAAAGATGCCCATCAATTTTGTAGAACTTGTTTGCGCTGTCAACAAATGGGTTCAATGTCTCGGCGTGACATGATGCCAATGTCCCTTATTCTTATGGTAGAAATATTTGATGTTTGGGGGATTGATTTTATGGGCCCTTTCCCGTCGTCGTTCAGGTTTGAGTACATTCTCTTGGCAGTAGATTATGTGTCTAAGTGGGTGGAGGCAATAGCTACCCGAACAAACGATCATAGAGTGGTAATCAAATTTTTGCATGAAAATATCTTTAGTTGTTTTGGGTTTCCTAGAGCCATAATAAGTGATCAGGGTACACATTTTTTGTAACCGGTTCTTTGAGTCAGTAGTT
Organism: Camellia sinensis; assembly: GCF_055761805.1. Lineage (NCBI taxonomy): Eukaryota > Viridiplantae > Streptophyta > Magnoliopsida > Ericales > Theaceae > Camellia > Camellia sinensis. Next base: position 152,845,205 of record NC_138968.1, on the reverse strand, counting down.
AAGAAATACTCTATCACTCATAAAGTTGGCACTCCATACCACCCTCAAACTAGTGGCCAAGTGGAAGTCTCAAATATGGAGGTAAAGCACATAATTGAAAAAACGGTGAGACCGGATAGGAAAGATTGGTCACAACAGTTAATTGATGCATTATGGGCTTACCGCACTGCTTATAAGACACCCATTGGGATGTCACCATATAGAGCAATGTTCGGCAAAGCTTGCCATCTCCCGGTTGAACTTGAGCACCGAGCATTGTGGGCCATAAAGAAGTTTAACTTCGATATGGCCGCGGCTGGGCTGAACTGGAAATTGTAACTCAATGAGCTGGAGGAAATCCGGAATGATGCATATGAGAGTTCGAGAGTTTTTAAAGATCGGACTAAAGAATTCCATGACAAGCACATTAATAGAAAATCCTTTGAACCCGACCAAAAAGTGTGGCTTTTTAATTCAAAATTGAGACTCTTTCCGGGTAAGCTAAGATTAAGATGGGATGGCCCCTTTGAGGTTGTTGAGGCATTTAGTCATGGCGCCGTTGAGGTGCGAGATCCAAGAACTGACCACACTTTCAAAGTGAATGGCCAAAGATTGAAACCATATATAGAGGGGATTGGGAATGGGGATATGATTGAGTCCATTGCTTTGATGGACCCATTTTACTATGATTGATAGATTGATTTCTTATTCTCTTTTCTTGCCCTTCTATGCTATTATGTTTTTCTTTGTTCTCGTTATGCTTTACTTGCATCTAGCAGACTTTAAATCCTCTAAAGGTGTAATTCCTTTGGTGTTTGCCGTGCCCAAACGGCATCTGACGGTCTGGTATAGCCATCTAACCGTGTTTGTAGTGAGTTCCTAGGAGATCAACTGAGACGGTGGAAACTAGAGTTCGAATGGCAAGCCTAGAACACAAAGGTTTGGGATTTCCGAGACTAGAGTCTGGTTTAAATACCCAGGGGTGTGGAGATTGCTTCAAAACTATCTCGGCTTGAACTCTGTATGGCAGCCCCATAGGTTGAGGTAGCTTTATGCGCCTCGATTCTGAATACCGAATCAACCTAGTCTGTCACCCTGTTAGAGAATAGGGAAAGTTACAAACACAGTTAGGGAGAAAAGTAGTACAAGTGGTTTTCGCGTGAAGATTATACCTTTAGTGGGTCTTTCGAATAAAAAATTTAAAAAAAATTAAAAAAAAAAAGTGGGAATTGCCGCACGTGCGGCCTGGGCCCCGCACGTGCGGAAAAAAATTGGCAAAACAAATGTTGAGCATTGCTAAATAAACAAGTGCGGGGAGTGGCGTGCGTTGACCAGCCGCACGTGCGGCTTGGGCCCCGCACGTATGGGACGCCGATTTTCCAAAAAAAAAAAAAAATTGCGAGAAGGAGAAAAATCGCCGCACGTGTGCGGCCTTGACCCCGCACGTGCGGGAAATTGGCAATTTGAAGAAGTTGCACTCTGCTTTAAAAGTAGGTGCGGGGCAAGTGCGGGAATTTCCTTTTTATTTTTATTTAATTTCAAAAAAAAATTCCAGATTTTGTTTCGCTTTTACTCTTATTATTATTATTATTATTATTATTATTATTATTATTATTAGTTTCATATACTAATTTCAATAAATAAATAAATAAAAATGTTTGGTTTTGTTTTATTATTATTATTTTTTCTTTCTTTCTTTCTTTTATTTCATTTTTTAATTTATTTAAGTAAATAAATTTTAAATAAATACATAAATCTATTTTAAATATAAATAAATAAATATACAATTAGGTTATTTATAATTTAACAATATATATATATATATATATTAAAATAATAATCATAAAAAAAATTACTTTAGTATTATTTTTTTTTTTTATTTCCTATTTTCATACCCAAAAAAAAAAAAAAAACCCAAACATTATCTACACCTACACACTTCCAATCCCACTCCATCTGAGATCTCTCTCTCACACTCTCTCTCTCTCTCTCTCTCTCTCTTAACCCCACAAACCCACTTTCTTCTTCCTCTTCCTCTTCCCTTTTCTTCTTCTTCTTCTTCCTCTTCCCTTTTCTTCTTCTTCTTCTTCTTCTTCTTCCTCTTCCCTTTTCTTCTTTTTTCTTCTTCCTCACCACCATCATCTCACCGCCAGCACCACTACCCTCTCCGTCCGACGAAACTCCGGCGACCACCATTTTTTCCGGCGAACCTCCATTCTTTTTCTCTCTTTCTCCACTTTTTCAAGGTTTTTTTCTTTTTCTTTTTCTTTTGCGTAGATTTGTGAATGTAGGAATCAATGTGTGGAGTTTTTGATTTTGTTTTTATTTTTTTTTTATTTTGATCTAGTGTTCATCCTTAAAAAAAAATAAATAAATAAATAATGCTTAGCCATGACTGATCTACTTCTTTTTAGTATTTTTAGTGGTCATTATGATTTTTTTATTTGTGTTCCTTTAGTTGTAGAATGCATGTTTATTAGTTAAAAAAAAAAACAGAACCAAACTCGACATAGGAGGAAGATGAGCACCGTACGTGCGACCCTTTATGGCGAACGTGCGGGCAAAAAAAAAAAAAAAACCTCATAAGTAATGGTACTAACACTAATCCTAATTTAGTTTTTTTTTTTATTTGTTATGTTTGTTTAGTTTAAATTGCTTCGTAGTGATTCTAGTTAATTTAATTAGTTAGTGCAATTTGGTTTTATTTTTATTTTTCTTATACTTGTGTAGTTAGTGATTTTATTTTTATCTTATTCTATGATGTCATTGTTCATATACTTTCTAAGTAGTTTAGTTTTTATTTTATTTTATTTTCTGAAGTTTTATTTAATTTTCTTCTCTTCAATTAACAAGAAAAAACAAAAAAAAATATTTAAAAAAAACAAAAAAATAACTAAAAAAAAATGTTTAGTTTTGGTTGTTTTATTCTATACTTTAGTCTATTTTGTAGTTTAGTTATTTTATAGTTTAGTTTAGTTTAGTTTAGTTTATAGTTTAGTTAATTTAATTTAATGACATTTTACTTCATTTATTTAATTAATTTCGTTTTTCTATATTAAAAAAAACAAAAAAAAAACAATGGGAATTGCATGTGGTACATTAGTGGGCAAATTTGTATTTTCATATTTTATTTGATTCTCATGCTGGTTTCACAGGTATCTGTATTTATTGTTGGTGTGTGCAGGATATGAGTCGCCGTGTCTCTGCTTGGGCCTCCAAAAAGGCCAGGGGTGCCTCCTCTTCGGCGCCACCACCACCACCGTCACCACCATCCTCGCCACCACCACCAGGTGACTTACCACGGCCGGAGTGGGCTTCACGCCCTCTTCACAAGCTCACGTAGTTCAACCTGCAATTTTTCTAGCGTGACGAGGATACTACTTGGGCCGTTGAGCAGCTCCGACTTCGGCAATAGTTGGGCATTTGCGCTGTGACAGCGCCCACTTATCCTCGTCTGGTACGGTTATTCTATCAGAACTTGCATGAGACACCCACCACGGTTGGACTGCTCTCTAACATTGATGGTTATATTGTCCACATCACCTCAACCATGATTGCCACAGTGTTAGAGTTTTTCGCCAAACCAGAATATCAGCCCTTCCCGGAATTTGAGGATCAACAACCCATACATCGCCTCATCCAGCAATACTTTCCGGGAGCCCACGGTGACAACAGTTTCACATGCTTGCGGTGGAGCAAGCTACCTAGCCGCTTGTTTTTCCTTGATTCCGTGGTCCATAAGAATGTCCTTCCACTTGGGCATCGAGCTGAGCGCTGTTTGGAGTTTGTGCGGGTTTTACACGGGTATTAGCTTGGCTATCAGGTCCCGCTTGAGCATTTCATTTTGATGCATTTGCAGAAATTTCTACGTGAGGCAATTCGACCTACTCCTATGCAGAACCTGACTTGGCCACTACCATTCGCTAATTTGTTGACACTTGTGTTTGAGCTGAACCACCTCTTCATTGCTAAGGATGAGGAGATTGATAGAGGGTATCCGACTTTCGGCCAGCGGGAATGGCAGCACAGCATATCTCGCATCCCTCAGCCGATTGGTGCCCCTATTGATGAGGCCCAGGACCCCGTACCTGACCACCCAGCTCATCCTGTTCCCCCCGTGCCTCCCCAAGGTGACCCACTCTACATGACTCGCGAGGAGTACTTACAGCTTCAGCACTCTGTCGATCAGGTCCACCGTACTCTTCGTGATCACCACCAGAGTCTCATGGAGTTGCGCACGGATTTTCAAGCACATCGCGACTATTCTCAAGCGCGCTTCGATCAGCTACACGCCGACAACCTCGCCATCCGGCAACAGGGTCAGGATGACGCCTTCGAGACGCGCGCTTTGATGCAAGCCTTGTTTGCCCAGCATTTCCCGCCGCCACCACCACCGGCTTCTCCGTAGTACCCGCCTGTATATTGCTTTGTCTCTTTTATTTTTATTTTTATTTTTATTTTTATTTTTCTTTTTAGTTCTTTCTTTTCTTCAAAAAAAACAAAAACAAAAAAAAAAAAAAACAACAACAACAACAACAACCAAGTGTGAAGTGTGTATATGTTACTCTCTGCATACCTGGATGTGCACCTACAATTCTGGTAATATTCTCTCATTTCTCTTTCCTTTTCCATTGAGGACAATGTCACATTCAAGTTGGGGGATGAGGGTTATATTTTCTTTTGTGCATTTCTATTTGCCTCATAATTCATGCTTATACATGTTTCACTTGATTGCATTACTTCACTGGATGTGACTTTTTGCTAGTAGAGTGATGATATTTGCATATGTTAATTAGAGAGCATAATAGACTTGTATGAAAAGGGTTTATTGGGTAGATACTTGCATACCATGTTTGCACGAGGAGAGTTGTCTATGTTTGTGGTTTTAGTACACTTGTCATGAGTATGCCTTAATTCACATGAACACACTATCATAGCGGTGATCTTTTTATTATAATCCCTGGTGTACATCATTGATAATAGCTAGACTTGTAGAAAAGAATAAATGAGGAGCCAAGATTCTTTCGAAAAAAAATAAATAAATAAAACACTTGACTAGTTTGGGTTCGTAGCCTTTTTAACTCGAGTTATTAAGCCTGTGGGGGTGTCTCTACACCTAATGTCCTAAAACCATCTGGTTTGGGAGTCATTGGCCCAAAACTTGCTACATGGGTTAATTAGAAAGCTTAAGGGACTTGGACATTGCACAGTTAAGAAAAAATAAGAAGAATGACTAGTTTGGATTCGTAGCCTTTTCAACTCGAGTTATTAAGCCCGTAGGGGTGTCTCTACACCTAATGCCCTAAAACTGTCTGGTTTGGGAGTCATTGGCCCAAAACTTGCTACATGGGTTTATTAGAAAGCTTAATGGATCAGGACATTGCACAGTCGAACAAAAAAAAAAAAAAAACTTTTGAGAATCTTGGCTGCAACAGGTTAGTTTTTCTGTATATGTTGGGTGTTATTATGAGTTACACTGGGCTATTATAGTGGACAGTTAACTAATATAGAGATTGCACTTTACACCGAGGGTATTCATGACTTGTCTACTAGCATGCACAAGTACAGAGAACTTTACTTTTGTATTAACTGAATTGTGGTCTTGACTCAATAGGTTCATTCATGCTTGTCCACTGTGCCTTTAATGACTCATGATGTCGCAATATCACACTGTAGTGGCACATAAGTTGATTGTTAGGTCGAGTAGTGTGGTCATTTGTTATTGAGTATATATGAATATGTTAATGTTTGTGGGTATCATTTCTGGAAACCCTCACGAAACTTTACTCGTCCACTTAGGGTAACCTTGTGGTTTAAAGGCTTGTTGCATATGCTAAATGCAACCGTTTTCCCACGAAAGAGGAAATAGATAGATTTTGTTTAATTTTATTTTATTTTACTTGCTTGAGGACTAGCAAGTGGTAAGTTGAGGGATGTGATTAAGGCCGAAATGTACATCATTAAGGCCGTTAATTAGAATCTCTTAATTTCACTTGTTGGTCAAACTGTATACTTTATGTGTGTTGAGTGTCAATCAGGTTGCACATCGTCGGAGCATAAAATGGGCAAAAAGACAAAATTTGGACAGAGTTGACATTTTCTGCATATGCGTTGACTTTTTTCGCACGTGCGTTGACTTTCTTACATGTGCGTTGACTTTTTCTAGGAAAGTCAAACCGACGTTTTAAACCTGTTTGGACGAGATTGGAAGCATAAAAAAGCAAGTAAAAGGCTGGATTAGGGTTCAGAAGTTTTTTTGGACCTAAAGGAAGAGGCTAGGGTTTGGAAAAGAAGAGAAACAAAAGCTCCAAGATGTCTCCCATGATGGTTCCTTCTCCTTCTACCTCCTTCCACTCCTCCATGAGTGGCTAGTCTTCTTTTCTAGGGTTTTGATGAAACCCTAGTCATGTAATTATGTAGTTTTCTTTTTGATTTTTAATCATGTAAAGGTTTGAACATTTGTATGGTGATTTAGAAGTTTGTTTTATATAATTTTCATTATTCTTTCGAATATTTGACTTTCTGTGATTGTTAAATGTTATCCATACAATTGTTTTCTTTTCTTTCACATTCAAGGTATGGGACGAACCATACTACGAGGAACGAGTCGTATCACTACCTTAGTTTAGAGTGAACGGTTCGTATTACTTGAGATGGTTCGTGCTCGTACATTGAATGTGATGATCTTCTTGTTAAATGCTTTAAGCTTGTAGTTGTGAAGCATTAATCCGTTCAAACCATAGCATAATTGATTTCAATTGGAAACCCTAATTATGTGGTTAGTGGTGAATTCTCTACCCTAGGATTTTTCCCCAATTCAGTAAATCCAATTTAATTTATTATTGATAATTTAATTCCTTAGTTTAATTTACTTGTTATTAAGTTAGGTTATGATCATTCAATCTTTTTATCAAAATTAATTTAGGAAGGTTAACAATTAAATTAGTTTAATTTCACAATAGTCCATATGGATCGATACCTAGACTTGCCATTATTCTAATTGAATTTGGTATAGTTTAGTATTTAATTTTGGTGTGTTCAATGAGCCACCAGTGCGGCGTGTGAAGAGAAAAACTAGGCGGGAGTGGAGGTTAGACGATTACGAGTATCATGGGTTGGTAAAACGTTGCAAACAGTCAAAAAATGAGGGCAACATCGGCAGAAACCCAAGTGAGGGTGTAATTAACGTTGAAGATGACGAGGGAGGGGGTAAAGCATGGGCCAAATTTGGAATGAAAAATCGATATTCAGTTTGGAAAATGTTAGCTAAAAATGAACAGAAACTGTTAGAGGTGGTGTACACCTTTGAAGGGGATGGGTAACGTACACGTTTGGCAGTTTTGTTGTTATGGTTTTTATGAAATTGTTTATTACATTTCAATTGTAGTTATGTGATTGTAATTTGGTGTAGAGCTGTGATATGAAGTGTAGCAGATCATGGTGTGCATGTTAATTTCAAAGATATCCAGGCGCTTGTACAAGGGGGTGTGACCGCCGAGAATGTAAGTATGCTGTGTTAGTGTCGATATCACAATATCACCACTTACACCATGGTTATGGGTTACGTAAAATTGAAGCTTATGCGCATCATTGTGTATGACTAATATAGTTGGAAATGTGTGTAATTTGTGTTGTTAGGTTATTGACGCATATGCTGAAATTCTAAGAAGTGCACAAAACCTATCGGCTTTAAATTCTGTTAATTTCAGCAAATCTTACTTCCACAGTAATGTGTATTCGGTATGTACATGTTATTATGAGTAGCATTACATTGTTCTTTAACTTGTTTAATTTTTTTTTTATAATGGGGTAGTAGAGGTGTGGGTTTTGATTGGTTTGTCAATATTTGTAGGATATGATGAGGAACCCAAGCGTAACGTTTAAGAACGGTTACCTTAACGCACACGTGACAACTACATCTAGGTTTAGATACGTGCACTACCCTATATACCATGCGAATCATTGGACAACCATGGGATACGATTCAGACTCAGGGACATGGATGCACTACAATTCAATCAAATCGCATAGAGGTAGTAACGATGATCATTTTGCTAAGGCGGTGAAAGTGGTAAGTACAAATGTATGTGAATTACATGTTTATGTAGGGTGTGCGTGCGTTACGTATATGGTAACAATGTGTGTTTAATGTGGCTGATTGGGTCATGTTGCGTAACACAGAAACAGTGAGTCATGGATTACACAAAGCGGGTGGCAAAAAATGTGCAACCGTTTGTGGGTATGACATCAGAAAATATCGACAGACCCTTAGAGGCTTTGGGTGATTGCCCTCAACAACACCCGGAATCATATGTGAAAATTTAAACCCCGGTTTAAATTTGTTCCATTATCTGTTTCGTAATATATTTGTTTTGGTAATGTTGATTAATGTGTTCACGTGTTGCCAACTAGCAAACCGGATTGCGCTATTATGGTATGCTTCATCATGCGACAATACGCAAATAACGTGGAGATGGAAGGTTCAATGGATGGCATGTTAGCCAGGGCATTTAGAGCAAAAATGGTTAAGGCATTCATCAATGATCCACAGCGAGGGCTCCGAAATCAGCCTTTGCCCTGACTAATTTGGTCGAATGCATAAATTACCTCTTCTTTTTTTTTGTTTTATGTGTTGAACATGGTACTATTTGGTTTTGATGGTAGTGATTTTTTGATGGTGCACTAGCTATGTGACTGTTATTGGAGAACAAAAAAAATTTAAGCACAACAGCATTACAAAAATAGGAGGCAAAAACCTGATGCTTAGTTTTTGGCACGTTAGCGTATGGTTTGAATTTTGTGCGTTTTTGGTTACAGTGTATTTGTGAATGATGTTAATTTAGGGTTTGACATATTTTAATGTGTATGGGTTGGATATGGTAAACAATTAGTGGTGTCATTGGCGTTGGTTTAATGTGTGTAGTTGTTTTGGGTAAAAAATTGTACGTTGGATGTTATAGAAACAGTTTGTTGATTGTGTAGTAATTAATGCAGTCATAGGGTGGTTAGGTTTCAATGTGTAGTTGAATCTATTTGAGTGTTTGAATTGGACGACATGAGCAGGGGTCGTTGTTGGAAGTATCGTCATTCATATTGTGTTACGTAATTGTATATGTGCATAACGTAATGTATGATCATTCAAACATACATATTATTGTGTTCATGAGGTTCGCATTGTGGGCATTGTGGTTAGCAAGTGGATGGTGGTAAACTCTGAAATTATAATGTAGGATGCTAATTTGAAATTGTCAGGTTTGTGTTTTCAAATGTGTTGAAATCTGTGTTGGCAAAATTTATTTCGAAAACATTGAAATTGTTACTTTGATGATGGTGTTATCGGTTGTGGGAATATTACACTGCATAATACATGTACATACCATGTGATCTCAAAAGCACCACAAACAACCAAAAAAATTGTACAGGATATTAATGTATTGAAATTAGGTGTAACATCACACACACAACACACATCCGAGCTGTTAGTAAGCAAACAAAATGGTGTTGGCTAATGTGGGTTATGTTATTTCATTTGGTGTGGGGTAACAAAATTATGAGCACCTGTATTTGTGAAACTAAGCAACAGTTTTTGTGAAAAGGTTAATGCAACCATTAAATGTAATGAGAGCTGGTAGGGCACAATGCATTTGAGACAATGTGATAAAATGTGAAAACAAATGCACATGACACATCATATTTATTTATCACTTCATAAAAACGTTTTGATGTCTGCGTTTAAATCAACGAGGAAAAATGTTGTGAAAAGGAAAATTGTATGAAGTTGCAATGAATTGGGAACAAACCCACAATCCGAACAGAAAATAAGCATGTTCTAACATGACTAAATCGGCTCCTTCCATGTCTTCCTATTGTGGTTACTAATTTTTCCACATCCACCACAACAAATCCGTTGCACAACCTCACCCTTTGATGGAATTCGCTTACGTTTGGGCCTGCCAGGCGGATGCTTCACCTTTGGGGGCGCAATCATAAAATCATTGGGCCTAAATGTCGACTTCTCAACAATTGGAATCGGATATATTGTTCCGCTATACGAAGCTTGGAATTCGTCAATATGATAGTACCTTTCAATAGAATCATATATATTTCGTCTGCTATTACGGAAAACGACAACAGCGTGGGAACACGAGAACCCATTCAGTTGCCACTAGAAACATGAACATGATCGCCTTGCCACATCAACCAAAACAAATGGTTGAGAGTGCACCTCATAAACATTTTCATTAGCCTGACTAACAATCCAAGCCCTACTGTCATTATCTGTCGTGACCAATATTTTCTTCATTTTCGGGCATAATACGCCGGTCCATTTCCTTGACTTGACTCTACGCTCCACCATTTGTTCCATTATTTGACCCCTAACCATATCGACCAACCTTGTAATTGGAAGATAACGGGCCTCCCGTATCCAATTGTTAAATGATTCAGCTGCGCTAGACCACATCTCACCGTAACGTTGCCCCCTGAAAGGTATAGGAAAATTCATCCCGAATTCGGGAAAAAAAAAAAAAAAAACCCAAACTGCTAGCATGTTAATGTATAAAATGAATTGAAAAAAATGAACCCATTAAACTACTACGCGGACCGGGTACAATCAAACTTACATGAAGTACGCGTTAGCCCAGTGGGATGGATGCAAGTCTTTCAAAAAGTTTTCAATCACAGCCGGGCTGGACTCCTTTAACACCTCTATTTTCTGATTAAAACATGGTATAGTAGGCGCATAAGCACATTCTCGGAACTTGCGCATCAACCCAATTTTGTGCGATGCATTAACATATTTCATTCAGTCTCTCAAATTCATTTGAAGATGTAGCAAGCAAAATGCATGATGTGCCGAAAGGAAAATAATTGGCATAGATTGCAAAAGACCCGCGTGACGATCAAATACGAACGTCAACGTACGCCCATCACCCACGAATTCTTTAAGATTCCGTAAAAACCACTCCCAATTTTGTTGATTTTCAAAGTCAACAATTGTGAAGGCCACCGAAAACAACCCTGTAAAAAACAGAGGACCAACCATATTTGGAGTACACATCATGGAAATGCAAAATGTTAATGCATCTGAAATCCTGCGTGCAGTACATATATGTATAAAAAAATTTGATACGTCACCTTTATTGTCGTCCTTCGCAGTAGCAGTTAACAAATTTCCCTTGAATCTGCCTTTCAAAAACGTCTCATCCAAAAAAAAGTAATGGCCAACAATATTTGAACCCATCTATACATGCACGGAATGATATAAAATACCGAATGAACCTCCCAGTTTGTTAGTGAAATTCAAGGTTAATGTAACTGTTTAGGTTCTTTTCCATAACGGAATCACTATACCACCTAAGTTGGTCGAACGACATAGCATGATCTCCATAGACTTCACCCCTCGCTTTCTCAATCCCTAACCATGCAACCCGGTAACTAATATCCAAACTGCAATCATTTTTCAAATCAAACACAATGTCCATAGGACGCGTCAATGGCTAATCACGCACTCGATCTACAACAACACTCAAAACCAAATCAGACCTCGTACGTGGGTTTCTATATGTTCATACAACAGCTCCACAATTGTGCATACTATCCAACTTCTTAACGCATAAAATCCCATTCGATGGCAACACCCTCGCATACACCGACCATGTGCATGTTGTGGACTCTACAAACTTACACACTGCCATAATGCGAACTGAATCATTTTTCACATACTTGAATTGAAACCCGCGTTCCACGACATACTTGCATAATATTTCCCAAAATTTATCAGCACCATCGACGAAACATTGTCCAACATGGGTAATCCTGAATGCCCATTGAGCAGACAAAAACGTCTTTGATTTATTAGGGCAATATGTTGGTAACGGATCTGTCTGATCGTCCATACCGAACGTCAGATTTCCAATATCGGACTTATGACCTTCATTGCAATACACATCCCCATAATTACCACCCACCAGAACATCCCAGATCTAAATAAGAACATCAAAATGGTTCAGCCCAAATGACTTTGCAAGGCACAACATGTTTCGGATATCGTCATCACTATCAACCTTAAACTTCTTATACTCAGGGACATCCCACAACATAGACACCACATCCCGTACCAAGTCGTCGAACTTCCCACAAATATCATCGACTAGCTATACAAATGTCATCGCATGATACAACCGAACAACAACATTTGTTTGCCCGTAAGTGCACAACAACAACAACACATCATCCATACCTGTCACGCAACCCATAATCGAACCATTAGGCCGGTAACACATACGACAATGAATGAATAAAAAAATAACATTTGGCATTACATAGCAGCAATTCGCTGCTAATTTTTCAAAACAGTGGACTAAAATCAGCCCATAACATCCATGAGATACACAACACACTCATACTTCACCCCCTTAAAAAATGCTTTACACATTGAAACAATTCAAAAATCCAAATAACAACACACATTGGCAGTGAAAGTACCCAAATAAAAAATTGAAAACCAAATAACATCAACAACATTGCACTGAAACTAAACAAATAAACGCAACAATGCATACATGGATGTTACCAGAACCCACAATGAAGCCATGTGGTCAGCCGAAAAATGCAAAAAACTGGGACAGAAACACACCAATCACAATTACAATGAGATAACCAGAAACGACATACACACATGGGCAATGACATATACACATGCAAAACACACCAGAAAACGACTCACCTGTTGCAGCACAATGAGGGCGACTGAAAAAATCAGTCGAAACTCTGAACCAATGGAACAACCCAATGAACATCCACCACTCCCCTCCGAACGTGAAACCAAACCCTTGCAGACGTTAACATTTACCAAATTCCCAACCAACACACCGAACCCCCCCTTATCTCGGAAACAAGAATCCACAAAGGATATTATTGTAAACTGCAAAATGCCCAAAATTAACTAAGCAACATTACCAAATAAAAAGGGACTAAATAGTGCATAGGAAAATTCTTAGGACTAAATGGTTCGACTTTTCACAAAATAGGATTTATGGGTAAATTTTCTCCCAAAAAAAAAAAAGTAAAATAAATAAATGAAATCTACATCCGTTACTATACTTGTTACTTCAAAACGGTGTCATTTTTGACAAAACGACAATGGTCCATTAAGTTCCTTATTTTCTGCAACGTGGGCGTGTTTCTATCCATGAGGTGTTCTTCCAACCACGTGTCCCAAGCGGATTTGGATCCTCTCTCCACGACGTGGCAACTTCTAACCCATTGGATTTCTTCTTCACCATGTGTTGTCATCCTGTTGAAAGTGCTGGACAGTGCTGGAGACAAAGAGTGCTGGAGAGGATCCAAATCCTTCCGAAGCACCCATAATGTGACACGTTTGTAGAAAACCTCTTTGTTGGCTCCCAATGTTTCAATATATAATTAAACGCCCAACGATGCTAGGTATCATAAAAAGTCTTTCATAAAAATGATTATGAAAGATTTGTGATCTTTGTATTACACTTAGAATAAAACACCACACATTAATCAAGGTAATCTAAGAATCACAAATTTTTCATAATCCCTAACATTTCTCTTAAATGCCCTTTCATTGTCTCTTCTAAGAGGGACCCAACAAAAACAAATTAAAAAACACTAGTGGGTTTTTTAAAGCATGATGGTTGCTAACTCTACTGGAAACACGTTGGTGTCTCGAAATTATATATAGGGAGTGAGCTTTGGTGTCTTGAAATTATTGTTAACATCTCATACTCCAGAGAGAGAGAGAGAGAGAGAGAGAGAGAGAGAGAGAGAGAGAGAGAGAGAGAGAGAGAGAGAGAGAGAGAGAGAGAGAGAGAGAATGAGAATGGTGAGAACTCCGAGCTTTGATAAAAATGGAATGAAGAAAGGTGCATGGAGTCCTGAAGAAGATAACAAGTTGAGAGCTTATATTAATAGATATGGCCATTGGAACTGGCGTGAACTTCCCAAGTATGCTGGTATAGACACACACTCTCTTTCTCTCTCTTGATGTAATTTAAAGAAAAATATGACGGTGTTTGACTTCATCACTGCAGTAAAGAAATTGTGTTCAAATACATCACTTTCCAGATTTTGATGATTTCATGAGTGAGTGATGTTTTGTTTTTGTTTTTTTGGGGGGGTACCTCGAAGCTTTTTTTCCCAGAGCCCTTTTTAATTTCATGTAATTCTCATCTCTATGTAAATAAATTTTTCTTTCTTTGCTGATAGAAAAAATAAAAAAATGCATTCCTTTTCCGGAAATGCACTTGAAAGAAAGAAGTTCAACTTCTTTAAACACTGTCTTGAATAATTCTAATGGTAAGCTTAAGTGGGCATGAATGAATTCTAACTTGGGTCATGTCTTTCAGGTCTATCAAGATGCGGAAAGAGTTGTAGATTGCGGTGGATGAATTACTTGCGTCCAAATGTGAAACGGGGAAAGTACACCAAAGCGGAAGACGATCTCATCATGGAATTACATGAAAAACTTGGAAATCAGTATGGATCAACATCAACTACTTAAATTAACTTCATTCTTTCTTATGAATTGAAAAAAAAAAAAAAAAAATTAACTTCAACATTTCTTCTAAATGATGAACGCAATATTGGATGTGTGCATTTCTAGTTTTATGATTAAAAACAATATATGTGATGGATCTGGTGAGTGGTGACTCTAGTGCTTTCAAGATTTTCAATTATGATTACTATGGGCAAATAAAAGTTACCTCCTATATATTTCAGATCAATCAATAGCAAGCTAGAACCAAAGAGATTTATACAAGCATGCATGCATTATTTTCAATGTGTGATGAGTTAAAAGTGATAAAATTTTTAAGTATATTATAATCTTATGTGCTTCTCTGATATGCAGATGGTCAGCCATAGCTGCAAAATTACCAGGAAGAACCGACAATGAAATAAAAAATCATTGGCATACCCATCTTAAGAAACGCATTAAAGAAAATCAATCGACATTTGAATTGAAACAGAAAGCTATTCAAATTTCTCAATCTCTGGCCAATCTTGAACTGCAATCTCATGAATCACCACGATCTGAAATCAACCAAGTGACTGATGAATTGGGCTCAAAAGACGTCACTGATGAAATATATCAGCAAATTTTAGAAAGCTCTCCATTGTCGTCCCGAGAACTGTCTTCCAGTGATTTCTCTTCCAGCATGACTGCTGATTATGCACTTCTGAGTGATAAAAACTGGGTTGGGGAAGATACCATGAGTTCATCGGAATCGTTTGAAGAGTCCGTTAGGAATTTCTGGATTGAACCAGATTTTGAAGATTTTTCGTACCAACAAAATGAATTTTCATCGAACTTGGCTGAGGGAGAATCTATGGTTCCATGTTTTTTGGACCATGACGATGATAGCATTGAGTGGTTCCACCAGATATTGAAAGAACTTCCAGAGAAGTGAAACACTTTTGGCGTTTTAATGTGTTATATATATATATATATATATTGGTGAGTCGTACTGAGAGCCTTAGAAATAGGAATATTGATGCAATTGTAGAAGTTAGTTGCTCCAGTTTTGTTGTGTCAGAAGGGAATAAAAAAAGGGAACTTTGCTTCAGACCCCAGTGGAACCCAGTGACTCCAGGATCACGTGTTGGCTTGGGGTGGCTGGAAAAAAAAAATAAAAAATAAAAAAATAATATAATTTTTGCTGGCTAATCACAGCCGACTTCAGCATCCCCATATAATTTTTGCTGGCTAATCACAGCCGACCTCAGCATCCCACCGGGGATCGGAAACTTTATTCTAAAAAAGGAATAGCAAACAAAAACTTCCATTAGTTGTGTTTTTGACATTTCTCTCCTCATTTTGTCTTGCCTTTGTCTAGAGGGGGCTTAGTTTTACAACGCCGTTGTTTGGGAAGTTGTTATTTTAGTAAGTTATTTTAGTTTTTAATTATTTTAATAAGTTAAAATTTTTATATTTGAGAAAATAATTAATTTTTTTTTTGTTGCATGTGATATTTGTAAGAGAAAAAGTGAAATAATTATGAATTTAATGTAACATTTTATTTTATTAATTATTTCAGCCCATTTTATTTTTTTTTGTGGATTTTAACCTTAAAAAGGCTAAAATCTATCTTCAATCTTAACCTTAAAAAGGCTAAAACTTTTCTTGTCAAACACCACCTATATTTGGTTAAGGTTAGAATATAGCAATGAGATAAGATTGAGGGATCGTACTAATATGTTACAGACACAAAATTTTACATACTGAATGGCTTCATTTCTCTCTCCACACACACACAGGCTATGTGAAACGGATTTCATATCTAGTCACCCAACCAATGAAATAGAAAAAATGTTGGGAGACATAGGGACCTATGTGCTTTTCTATACTCTCTTTATCCCGTCAAAGGGGTTTGTCCCCTCCATGTACTCTCATCCAACAATTCTATATTTCATTTCTTATGAAAAATGATGAAATTTGTGAGAAATTAACTAAAGTTACAAAATTTTCAAAATATTTAAATTGTTCATCTAAATGCAAAGTTCAAAAATAAAAAAATAAAATTATAGGAGACATTTGGCCTCTTTCCTTTTTCTTGTTTTGTTCATTCAAATAAAATGGTGAAAAATCAAAATCATACTGTTAGACAACAGTGTCACCTGATATTCAGAAATTAGGAAGTAGGCTAAAAGTCACTAGTGCCTGGTCAATTGCAATTCCAAATTTGTGAGTTTTTTCAAAAACTCTAAGTTAGAATTTCTAAGTCTTCAATGAGGGCATGATGAAAGCAACTTCGGAAATTTAGGCCTCGTTTGGGAACAGGCTAATTTAGTAATTTTTTGGCTATTTGGCTAAAATATGAGCTAAAAAAATTAGTATGTTTGGGATGAATTTTTGGCTTTTTACGAAAAGATGTGCAAAAAGTAGAAAGAAAATAGAATCTTTGACTTTTTTGTATAGATTATTGACTTTTTGACTAATTTAGTAACTTTTTGACTATTTAACTAAAAAAGAGGATTTCCAAACGAGGCCTTAGTACCTTTTAAACACCACAACCCCCCCTCCCCCCCAAAAAAAAAAAAAAAATCACTTTACTTCAAATAACTCGGCTTCATATATAAAGTAATTATTAAATTTTTCATAAACATTTGTTGGTTATGTACTCGCTGAATAATAAGGTTATATAGTTCAAAAAACAAGATCAATAATAGATAAATCATCATGGACAAGGACACAACACAGGGTATTCCGGATCTATCTGATAATTTAGGAACTCCTTAAAATTTGAATACCTTTAATGTAGTGTACTTTGCATTCGGCAAAGCCCAGAGCTACCGAATTGATGAAGCCTAAAAATGGGCTGTTTCTCTAGGCCCAAAATACGAAGTCAAGTCTCATTCCGTCATGTGATCAAACAAAAAAAAAAGTGCAGGCTTCCAAACAATGTGAAATCAAGTTCATGTTTTACAATCTTCCACATCAAATCAAATAAAAGATGTCCTTTGGTATGAAATCGACAGTGGATTTGAACATTGTTGCATTGTAAAAAAGCAGATGTGGTTTCTATTTTGTTTTGATTTTCTGTTTAACTTTTTGACCAGTTGAATTATATTGACACAAGATAAAAATTAAAATCGAAATTAATATGATTAAAATTATAAAGATTAAAATAATACAATAAATAAATATATTTTTTCCTTTTAAGAAACTTTCAAATACTTGAAATAAGACAAAAGTTGAGTAATAGATTTTGTATTTAGGAGCAGCCCCTCCCCTGTATTAAACACAGCAGGTCAGATGAGCAACTTGCATGCCAGTTTCAAAGCTCAGCAATAGCTTTTGTGTTTACTATTACTGCATACATTACATACCAACCTCTGCCAAAATGATTTTCTTTTAGAAAAAATTACGAATGTATGTAATAGTTTTTAAAATAATAATATTATAAATTTTGAAATTTATCAAGAATTTAAATTATGTGGAAGAAATTTATTTTAGGTGTGACGCATAGCACAACAACTCTCATTTACACCACTCATTTTTTTCACAATTTTTATGATTGACAAATCTAGGACAGTAACATTAGTTTAAAACAAATACATCAAAAGTGAAATATATTTTTGTACAAGTGTGATGCACACAAAAAACTTGTACTATCATAAAAATTCACTGTCTAATTGAAATAAAATTCACTTTATTTTATCCTCAATACAACGAAATTGCATAATAATGTGAGTGCATATAGGAAAGAACCTCTTATATGCATGAAAAATTATATATAAGCCTATTTTCTAAATCCATTTTTTAGATTAAGTGATATGTAAATAAGGTAATTGATTGATAATCAAAGAATAAATAAAAGAGAGTTGATTTAGATATTTAATAAATTATTACACCAATGGGTCTAGAAAGTAAGTCTAATTTTTGAACATGAATAGTAATACTCTATGGCCATGTTTGATTTCACAAGACTAATAGTGAGGTATTAATAATCCAATCAAATTAGTGTGGTATTCACAATCTCACCCCTATCCTATTACTAATAATCCTACAAATTTATTGGATTAATTATCCATTGGATTGATAATCCTAAAACAAAATGTCAAAACAAACATAGGATAATTGGGCTTGCGAATTAATAATCCCAATATCATACTCTAATCCTTCCAATCATACATGCCATATAAGAATATATGAGAGAGGGCATGATGAGTCTCATAGATCTGAAAAACATCTCTCCAGTCTAGACGAGGACTAAAAGTATCCCATCTATATGCACAAGTGTAGACTCAATCATATAAGAGGAGATGTAGATGCAAGATATCACTCCAATATATAATAATTTTAGAGACCAAATGTTTTGATCTTTGAAAGTAAAAATTTTGTTGCAAAAGATATTTAGGGTCCAATTTCTATCGTCAAGAGGATAATTGCTAAGAAGTCATCCCAAAAACTCAAAAATAAGACTATTAGCGACAAAATTTTAAAAATGTCACTAATAAATAGACTTTTAAGGACAAAACAGTTTGGTTTCAAAATGGTTTATTTTTTTAGACAAAAAATTTAGTCCCAAAAGGCTAATAATTCATCACTAATGTCTAATTTTCGTTACTAAAAATACAATAATGACACTTTTCGTAACAAAAATATTTGATGCTTAAAAAATAATTTTATCTCTAAATTTTGATCCCCAAAATCTTAATTTTTTTATAGTGTGTGAATTTAGTAATTATTTATTTAGTTTTTTAATGCTTGAAAATAACTACACATTTAAACATGAGCAACATCTCATCATACAGACCACATTTATATCATATGTATATATCTCTCTCTCCGGCGGACATTCGGCTATCCATCCGGTGGTCCAAGTTGAATGTGTGGTGACTTTTCGATCTACTGCGTACAGAGATCCCGTAAGTGGGCCCAGATTTCTTGAATAGCGAATACTCATTGGGAGGACCATCCAACGGTTGACTACATGTGATCAATTTGAATCTGTGTGTAAAATTGGCTAAGCGGTGCAACTAGTTATTGCCCTACAATTAAAATCAATTTCAGTAATCATGTGGGAGTGGTTTTAAAAAGTTTTTTTAAAAAAAATATCAACAAAATTTTAAAAATATCGCTAATAAATATATCTAACAATAATTTCATAACAAAATGTTTATTTCTTTTAGACAAAAAATTTTAATATTAAATATTCAATTTGCTACTAAAAATACAACAATAACACTAAACAATTAAGATATTTCATTCTTCAAAAATAATTTCGTTCTTAAATTTTTGTTTTTTAAAATCTTAATTTGTTATAGAATATTAAAAATAGAATGATATCTATATTCTTGTGAAAACAGTAAAAAATAGAATGATTCATCCCACTAAAAATATCACCACTAATAGCACTAATGCATTAAAAAAGTAAAAAAAAAAAAAATACAACTCCAAGACCAAAACATCACATCATTAATGGCGGGACTCACTGCCACCTAATTAGTGGGAGCACTAATTAGTGCTCCCAAGCATTTTTCATATATATATACATACCCACTATATTTTGGTACATGACATTAATAACTACTGAATAGATAATCTAATAAAAATATGTAATAAGGATAAAATTATCCTAAACATGAAAATATGAAAGATGAAAGATGGCGTCAAATTATATGATCCAAAAAAATTTCCACTTATTTTTAAAGCACTCTTGGCCACTGCAGTTCAAGATTTCTAAATTCTGAAGTTAAGTTATACAAAAGAAATATATGCAAGCAGGAACACTGTAAGAATAACTTAAACAATGTCAATTTTGTAAATAAGAATCATGTTCATAGATGTTTTCTTTTGGGAATGACTTCTGTCCAGTCTTTAATCGGACTGAACCGTTCTTAAAAAGTTGACGTTGAGCCACATTAATTTTTTGTTCATAGACTCATTTAGAAAGTCTCACATTTTCAGTATATAGATGCTTGGAGGGAGAAAAAAAATTGAGATATTTTTCATTTATTTGTTAACTATATTCGAGAAAATAATTAGATACTCTTAAAATGTCATATAATATTATATACGTTATATTTTAATTATTTATTTCTTAATTACTCCATTAAGATAAGTAAACCTATCTTAATTGTAAAACCCAATTATTATTTTTAAGACATTCCAAATTTATGGCAAAACACCACAATAGGGCAAAATAGTAAGTTTACTCCACCACCCCTTTTCCAGCGCTGACCAGAAAATAAAGTTAAAGACGGAAGAGGCAAGCGCCAAGAAAATCTTTTGATTTTCCCAGGAAAATTATTCAGTTTTTATCATTATCATTATTCCCTCGCCAGAAACAAAGAGATACCCAACAACCAAAACACACAAGCCAAAGACCATGAAATACAAAGTTTGTTTTGTCTTTGTTTGGTCCATCAGAAACTTTCTTTTTATCCCCTCTCTCTCTCTCTCTCTCTCTCTCTCTCCATTTTCTTTTCTGGGGTTGAGATAAAAGCCCAACAACAACCACTATACCATCTGTATCACTCACTAGTCACGACTCAACCTTTTCAAGCTCAGCTAGCTAGCTAGTGTCCTTCTCGATCCAGCCAATTGTGCCTTAGCTGTTCTCTCTCTCTCTCAGCTCAGCACTGTTGAATCTGGGAAAGCTGAAAGCTGAAATGAGTTATCATTTTTGAAACTGCTAATGTTTTGACGCTTTGTGTCTCTCTCTAGCCTAGCTGTTGTTGTGGTGTTGGTAATAGCTTCAGCAGCGGTGTTGGTCTTCTCGCTGTCCGAATTTGAGCTCGAGCTTGAGAAATGCCGGTCAAGCACATTGGCCGGTGTTCTTGAGCTCGATGCTAATTCGAGCACGGATTCATAGCCATCCATTGCTATGTCTTGCATTATATTGCAACAGTTAAACAACTCATCCTGCAACACACATGTCACTACAATTAATTTTAAAAATTACTATAAAAACACAAAAACATGAATTTATGAGTGCATAATGGACTTTAGTTTTACCTTATTTACATATGAACAGTTTGAAATTGCTACCCGAAAGCTTGGACATTGTAATGGAAATAGTTCGTGAGAAGCAGAGAGAAGGGCTGATGCTGCAATTATCGATGGCCTGAACTCTAACATCATGATGTCTGTAATGCAAAATCAAGTAGTTTTTCAAGTTATGAAGTGGGTTGTGTTGTGTTGTGTTGTGTGAATGCATAAATGATTGTTGGTTTTGTATATACCATTTTGTGCTTTGAAGATGATTTCAGTGGCTCGAGCTTTAAGAGCTTGAATCAACGGTGAGTCTTTGAATTTGAACAAAGAAATGAAGAAATTGATGAAAGAGAAGGGAGTTACGGAGCGCATTCGCCATTGAAGAGCTCCGAGAATTAACATCTCCATTCGCTGAATTGTTTGGGTATCAAATATGAAACCTCCATCATGCTGTGTATCCACAAGTCATATATATCTATGAGAGTGCTCTGTTCATTTATTCAAAAAGCAGAACATGAAAGAAAAAAGTGCAAAAATTACCTGAATATCAATGACAGAGCACTCTGTTTCTCTCATCTTCAAACCCAAAGAAACGCAAGAAACAGCAAGAAGCCTCACAACCCATGGCTTCCCAAGCTGCAATATCAAGAATCAATCAAATCAACACCCACATAAATGCATAAACAGAGATATATTATATGTAGAGATATAGACATAGACAGAGAGATGGGTCTGTGTATACCGATACGCATTGGGTGGAGAGGAAGCGATCGAGGTAATTGATGGCGAGGTAGGAGAGAAAAGGATCGAAGTTGCAAGAGAAATGTAAGATTAGAGACACAGCTTGACTGCGAACAGAGAGGTCGAAATCTGTGGATTTGAGGAGGGATTGAGAGTAGTTCTGGGAGGGCATGTGATCGGATTCAACGTGGAAAAGAGATGAAATTGAGTCGGAGAAGGTTGAGAGTGGGTTTTCGAGATCGAAATCCATTGATGAGTAAGTGGAGCAAAAGAGGATTAGATGAGGAGAGTGGAGAAAATGGAGTACACGAAACTCATTGTTGAAAGGAGAGAGAAGAGAGGGACAGTGAGAGACAGAAACTAATAAATGGGAAAGAAGGTAAAAGGTGAGAGTTCGCTGTCTTCTTTAAAAAGAGGCCGTAGATAAACTTCAGCTTCACTCCTCGGTTCTCTCTTTACTCTCTCTCTCTCTCTCTCTCTCTATCTTTTCCATTGGCATCTTGCCTTAGCTTATTTATTTATTTATTTATATATTTTTTTTTTTTTGTCAATCTCTCGTCGGGAAGGAAAAATTGTTAAGTTGCAAGTAGGGGGTGGGAATCAGATGGCTCGAGTGTGGATAGACATTTTTTGAAAAATGACTTATACCCCACTGAGGGTCGACCCCCAGTGAGGTGGAGGGTCATGATTGGTGGAAAAAAATTGTTTTTTTTTTTTTTTTTTTTCAGTTGGCAGCCAGTGGGGGCGCGTCACCTCACTAGGGGTGCGACCCCCACTGGGGGTATAAGGCATCACTGACATTCTTTTAAAAAAATAATTATTGAGATCTTTTTCTGTTTTTTTTAGGGCTTCATAATTTTTTTTAAATTTTAATTATTGATGGTGTAAGCTTCACATATATATAAATGAGTCACACAAATATATTAAGAAAAAATTGGTCTAAGGTCCCTCTCCCACTTTTCATAATGGAAGAGATCCACAAAATTATTTTTTGATGTCTAAGATCCCTAAACATACAACAGAGAAATTCAGTCCTTTATATTATCTTCATCATCTGACCCACTGCCATCCCCAACAACCCGACTCTCAGTCCTCCTCATCTTCCAATACTTCCCAAAGTTTTACCCAGTGGAGATTCCCGGCCTCGTTCTCCTTCTCTCATTTCCTCTCATCGCAATCGCATACATCTTCGTCTCCGAAGCCCTCGTGATCCAGGCGCTCATCTTCATCTCCTACGCCGGACTGAAGATCCGCGACATCGAGCTACTTCGTCGGCTCCGGACATGTGTTTTGGTGCAACGTTGATCCAGGTTCGCTTCCGACGGTACTGGGTTATACTCTATGATATTTTTGATCGGCACTGGTTGCGTCAATAGTATTTCACTTAAGTTCACTTCTGAAGATTCTTCTAGGTGAAGTCGTCTTTGTTGAAGATTACAGTTTATATCTAACACAGTAATTATTTTGTTTGATGAACTTCCAATAAAGATGGATACCCGTATGGAGTCAAGTACTTGGTGTGGTTCTACTTTGTTCTAAGTTACATGTACAGTTCTGTGTATTTGTTCTCTTTTAGCATTTCCAATTATGTTTTGACAAAAAGCAATACATTGACTATTGAAATGTTGGTGTGCTGTTGTACTGGAGGATCTGAATCCTATATTCTTAAGTTCACAAAAATAGAAATTGAAGCCAAGTGTAGATTAATGAGAAAAGTGATCTTCTAGTTGAAACTAAAGAAATTCTTTGATTTTTTAACTGAATTTGCTCTGGGTTGAAACCAGAGAAATTCTCTGGTTTTTGAACTCAATCACCAAGTTCTGTTCATAAAAATACAACTTTACTGTAAATAGAGAGAATTTCTCTGGTTTGTCTGGTTTGAAGAGAATTTCTCTGGTTTTGAACCAGAGAAATTTGTGGGTTTGTGGGTTTGTTAGACATGGGTTTAATTGTAGTTAATAGAGCCAGAGAAATTTGCGAAGTTAAAGAAATTTCCTGGATAGCCATACAAATTTCCTTTCCACAATTTTCTTTGGATTTATTTGGTACTCAGAGAAATTTCAATTTTCTTTGGAGAAAATTTCTTTGGAACTGAAATTTCTCTGGATGTGTATTTGTTCTCTTTTAGCATTTCCAATTATGTTTTGACAAAAAGCAATACATTGACTATTGAAATGTTGGTGTGCTGTTGTACTGGAGGATCTGAATCCTATATTCTTAAGTTCACAAAAATAGAAATTGAAGCCAAATGTAGATTAATGAGAAAAGTGATCTTCTGGTTGAAACTAGAGAAATTTTTTGATTTTTTAACTGAATTTTCTCTGGGTTGAAACCAGAGAAATTCTCTGGTTTTTGAACTCAATCACCAAGTTCTGTTCATAAAAATACAACTTTACTGTAAATAGAGAGAATTTCTCTGGTTTGTCTGGTTTGAAGAGAATTTCTCTGGTTTTGAACCAGAGAAATTTGTGGGTTTGTGGGCTTGTTAGACATGGGTTTAATTGTAGTTAATAGAGCCAGAGAAATTTGCGAAGTCAAAGAAATTTCCTGGATAGCCATACAAATTTTCTTTCCACAATTTTCTCTGGATTTATTTGGTACTCAGAGAAATTTCAATTTTCTCTGGAGAGAATTTCTTTGGAACTGAAATTTCTCTGGATTTCAATTTTCTCTGGAGAGAATTTCTCTGGGACTGAAATTTCTCTGGATTTCAATTTTCTCTGGAGAGAATTTCTCTGGGACTGAAATTTCTCTGGATCCTGTTAAGGGACCTTAGACATCATGAAAATATTTGATGTCCTTTATACTATAAAATCATAATATCAGGGACCTTAAAAAAAATACCCCATATATTAATGGTTGAGATTTAAGGGGATTGTGAGAATCCCAAAAAAAAAAAAGAGATTTCAAGTATTTTTCTTTTTTTTTTTTTTAATTTGGGATCAAAAAGTTTGTTTAAGTTAGGCTAAGTTTGACATCTCCTAAAAAAGTCAAAAAATCACTATGTTATATCATCTTATTTAAGTCACATCACTTCAAATCCAACTCATATTTTATAAAAAAAATTAAAAAATACATTTATTTAGAAATTTCAAACAATCATTAAAGTTTTTTTAATTTTTGTAAAAAAAATTAAAATAATTATAATTTAAATGTAACATTTTATCTTTTTGATTTTTAACTTATTTTATAGCATAAAGGACACCTAATATTTTCATAATGTCTAAGGTCCCTCAATCTTATATAAAGAAATTTCATCCAGAGAATTTCTCTAGACTTGCCAGAGAAATTCTATCTAGAAAAATTCTATTCAAAGAAATTTTGGACCAGAGAAATTATATCCAATCCAGATAAATTTCTCTGACCTTCCCTTCTTTCCAGATAAATTTTCCTTCTCTGGCCTTCAGAGAAATTTCACATTCTAGAGAAATTTTGGAAATTTCTCTGGCCTTCTTAGCCTTCCCTTCTCTCCAAAGAAATTTCTCTTCTTCAAACCCAGAGAAATTTTTCCAAACCAGAGAAATTCCCCCTCTCCAAATCCAGAGAAATTTCCCCTCACAATCTTTTCTAGTTGAACAATCAATAACGATCTATCAAATAAGGAAAAGATTACGAAATCCTTACTTTGGCTAAGAATGAACTTAAACGATGCTCCCTTATCACGACTCGAATTGAACTAAGTACCATCAAGTAAAGTCTCAGTGTAATTTTCTCTAGTATGTTTAATTTTATCTGCCATGTGTAATTTTCTCTGGCATGTATAATTTTCTCTAGCTAGTTGTGTGATTTTCTCTGCCATTTGTAATTTTCTCTGCCAGGTTGCTTCTTTGATTTTTCTCTGTCATGTTGCTTCTTTAATTTTCTTTGCCATGTTACTTCTTTGATTTTCTCTACCATGTTGCTTCTTGATTTTCTCTACTAGGTTGCTTCCTTGATTTTCTCTGCTATGTTGCTTCTTTAATTTTCTCAGCCAAGTTAATTCTTGAATTTTCTGTACCATGTTGATTTTTTAATTTTCTCTGCCATGTTGCTTATTTAATTTTCTCTGCCAAGTTGCTTATCTGATTTTCTCTGCTATGTTGCTTCTTTAATTTTCTCTGCCAAGTTGCTTCTTTGATTTTCTTTACCATGCTGCTTCTTTAATTTTCTCTACCAGGCTGCTTATTTGATTTTCTTTGCCATGTTACTTTTTTAATTTTCTCTACCAGGTTGCTTCTTTGATTTTCACTGCTATGTTGCTTCTTTGATTTTCTTTACCATGTTGTTTCTTTGATTTTTTTTTTTTTTTTTGCTGTGTTACTTCTTTAATTTTCTCTACCAGGTTGCTTCTTTAATTTTCTCTGCCATGGTGCTTCTTTAATTTTCTCTGTCAAGTTACTTCTTTAATTTTCTCTACCATGTTGCTTCTTTAATTTTCTCTGCTAGGTTACTTCTTTGATTTTCTCTACCATGCTAATTCTTTAATTTTCTCTGCCAAGTTGCTTCTTTGCTGCTTCTTTAATTTTCTTTGCTAGGTTGCTTCTTTGATTTTCTCTGCCATATTACTTCTTCAATTTTCTCTGTCAGGTTGCTTCTTTAATTTTCTCTGCCATGTTACTTCTTTGATTTTCTCTACCATGCTGCTTCTTTAATTTTCTCTACCATGCTGCTTCTTTGATTTTCTTTGGGGGTGCATTTGATTCAAGATAGACATACACAAACACACATCATAATTACACATGTCAGAGAAACATAATCATAGAGATACACAAGGATGTTTTCAAATTCAACATCTACACCACCCATTAAGCTCATCACTTGCTTCCCTGAACCATGATGCACAGGTGGTTGACTCATTTATTTGGCCAAACACAGCAAAACAAACAATTGAGTGACTAAGATAAACTTAGAATTGATGGGGAAAAAATATTTATTATTTTCAAATAAGCATAGTAGCTTAAGTTCAAATTAAAAAAATTCAACTTATGTGTATCATTTCTAATTATGTGTTTGTGAATATGCCTTAATTGCGTCCTTCAAAATAACATCCTTCACAAACCCACCAAAAAGCTACATTTCTAATCAACTCTCTAAAGCTCCACTATAATAACCAACACCTTGTCTCCCTCTCTCTATATCTACATATACATGTATATATCTTTGTGAATTTCTAGGACTTGTTTGACTACTGGTGTTGCCAATGAAAATTGATACTTAATGCCTTTTGGACTACGATCTCAACTCCAAACCACCATTCACAAATGGCTATGTTTCCGAGAAATGGTATCGTCGTTCACTTCCACCATTGGGTTGCCTTCTCGTCGTGGTACGCTTCGATTCCGATATCGGTGAAATCGTACATGGATAAGGATGCTTTGAGCTTCGTTTGACGGAGGGGAGAGAGTTGAAATAGGGAAGACCAAGAGAGAGAAAGAGGTTTGATTTGAGAGTGTCAAATTGAGGGACTTTAGACATCATAAAATAATATTGTAGATCTTATACATTACTAAAAGTGAGAGAGGGACCTTAGATTAATTTTCCCAAAATAATATATAAACCTATTTTCTATCTTTAGTGATTTATAAAAGATAATAATTAGAATATATATATATATATAATTATATTAAATATTCTAATTAATTGTTATAATATTGAGTTTAAAAAATATTTTTTTTGGAATAGTAATGTCCAAATTGTGTTGGTTGGCAAAACCAAAATTTGGATTTACATCCTTACCATTATATGACTGAAATATATATTTTTTATTTTTGGCTCCGTTTGTTTTGATGCATTTTTCAAGGTTTGATTGAGCAAAATATATATATATATATATATATATATGAAAAATGCTTTGGAGCTCTAATTTTTGAGCTCTAAAGATAACTCTAATGAGTTGACAGTGGACTTTACTCACAGTAATGTGATATTTTGGTCTTGATTTATTTATTTATTTATTTTTTTATTCATTGTCATGTTATTAGTGCTCCATTAAAACACCAAAATTAATAGTCTGAATCATTGTTGTATATATGTTTTTGACCATAGTCTTCAAAATGACTTATTATTAAAATATTAATAAGTCAATTTTTAGGAAATTCACCTGTAGCTTGGTCCTTTTAGCATATTTATATTTTCAAAGTTGAAAAAGGTAACCCTTCATTAGCTTTTACCACCTCTTACAATAAAAAGTTTTTATATCAAGTGTGAGCCAAATATTGAAAATTAAATTTTTTTTTTTTTATGCAAAGTCTATTTACGTGAAAATTATTTGAGTCAAAATAAAAGGAATCTTAATGCATAAAATTATGAATAATGTTAGAAATATTAAAAAATTTACCAAAATTATAACATGTTATTGAAAAAAATTATTAATTAAATCATCTTTCAGCATATTGAAATTTTTTTAATCTATGACCAATCTCTTGTCATCAAAACCGACAACTTCATAAAATATTTTGACAATTTCAATCTAGCAATTTGAGAGTTCAAGTTGGAGCCATTGAATTCCGCGGGTACATTATGGCTATGTTTGGCATAGGTTATTTTAGAAAAAGTATGGTAGTTCGAATTG
The DNA here is from genome assembly GCF_055761805.1 of Camellia sinensis. Classification (NCBI taxonomy): domain Eukaryota; kingdom Viridiplantae; phylum Streptophyta; class Magnoliopsida; order Ericales; family Theaceae; genus Camellia; species Camellia sinensis. The sequence continues at coordinate 152,816,466 of NC_138968.1, read as the reverse complement.
GAGAGACTTGAATGGCTCAAGTGAGTGTTGGTTGGTTGTTTGCCCAAATAATCGGTAGGACGACCAGGTGAAAAATTGTTTACCGCGGTTGTCACCTTTGTTGACCGCGGCTGTTAGCCTCCTCGCCGGACGATGGCCCGAACATCCGCTTGGACGATCGGTAAAGTGAATTTCGAGCCATTCTAGCCAATCTCATATTCAAACTACCAAGTATTGCCGGGTTATTTTAGTTATTTTAATTACAAAAAGATAAAATAAATTAAAAAATTAATAAGATAAAATGTCACATTTAAATTATAATTATTTTATTTTTTTCTCATCAAAAAGTCCATCTCAAATGAAACTTCAAAAAATTAAAAAATTAAAAAGTTAACTCAAATCTCAAATGAAAACTATATTCACTCCATAAGAATGGTCACACCAGTGTGCCCAAAAATATATATGGTAATTAATTTGTCACCTAATTTTAAAATTAATATCATATATAAACAAATTTTTACCTAATTATCGTATAACAGTACATAAGGACATTAAATGCGAGTCATATTATAAAATTTTAAAATTTTTATGTCAAGTCTACATGGATATATATGACAAGAACAAGTGAAATTAGCACTTTTGACCCGATTTTAATAACAAACCTATTGTGTCGCCATTTGGCAATTTCCTTTTGACTTTTTTGAAGTTGAGTCATTTTTAACTTAGAAAATATTATAAATTTTAAATAATTTATTAAATTTTTTATCCAACTTTATATATGGTTGTGAAATTCATACAAATTTACATGTGTGTGGATCCCACACTCATGTGAGAGGTTTAGTAAAAAATTTAGTAGATTATTTGGGATCTCTAACATTACTTTTTTAACTTGGGATTAAAAAGTTCATTTGGCAATTTTTTTTATTTTTTTTTATTTTTGTGAGAAAAAAAGTGAAATAATTATGATTTGAATGTGATATTTTGTTTTATTTATCCTATTTTGTTGTTTGTGTTTTTTTAGTCTCAACTCAAATAGCCAAATGAAACCTGTGTATTTTACTCTCAACGCTTAAAACTCTACAAATATCTGGTGATTATGGTTAAAAGTTGACTTTTTAACTTTTTGACTTCTTTTTTTTTTTTGTGAGAGATGAAGTGGATTAAAAGTTGAGAAATGACTTTTATCCCACTTTCCAAAATAGGCTCCCTAACAAATAATTGCCAATGCAAAATAAATTTCGTACATTGAAAGAGGGAGTCGGATCCAAAACCACCAAGTGATATATAAATTATAAAGATGGTATTTGGAATAATTTAAATATATATATATATATTTTTTGAATTTTTATAAATAAAAAAAAATGTGTAACAAAATAAAGAAGTAACATAATCTTTAAAAAAAAAAAACGTGCGAATATAAAGATGCCAAATAATGGCTAGTTAAGTATGTGGTTACAATTAAATAACCTAAAAGCATTTATCATGCAATATAAAGCACAAGCATTAAATAGGAGAAACTTTGGCGAATACCGTTGTTCTACAATGATAATTGATGAATCAGTTATTACACGTGATAGTGACTGAGAGGTAAAAGAAAAATATTAGGGGTGTTAATAATTTTACTAATAATTTTATTAACACTTGATGATGCAGTTTGTTCTAAGTAGAATGGGTCGGACTGATCCACGCTGCTCAAGCCTACATCCGAATGATCAAGCCCACGGGAAAACTTGAACAAAAGTCCAATGGGGAACAGGGAGTCTCCCAGCGAACCCTCTGACGAGCAAGTTAGAAAGAGAAGTGGATTGTAGAAATAGATTAGAGATAGAAAGCTTAACCTTCTTCTTGTCTACAACATCTGCTTATATCTTCTGGTAATCATTTCGTTGTTCTTTTCAACCTGTCACCTTGGCCGAAAGTCTATGCTGTAACTTACCTTGTTCAGGGTGAGGGTGTGTCGTCCCGACGGAGAGGGGTTATCGCAATAAATGCTGTAAGGGGTTTCATTAATAGTGATTTGCCGTGACAATAACTTTACAGATCTTTATCTGCTGATGTGGCTTGCCCTTCTCTTGTCATGTGTCTTAATGTCATTGGTTCTTATTGCTATGTGGGGTTTCAGCAGTGCTAGACTTCATTAATTGGATTATGTATTGAGCCCTAAGTGGTGGGCCTGAGTTGTTGAGAGGGTGATTTATACTCCGGCGTTGGGCCGAGGTATAAACCGAACAGGTTTGGGGCCCAGCAGAGCAGTGGGCCGAGATGATCGACTGTTCACCCGGAGATGGGCTACCAGAACTTGGGCCGGGCAGAGTTTGGACTATGTGCTGCCCCGAACCGTGCAGAAGGTGCTCGGCCAGGAAGTGACCGGTCAGACCAGGATGCTCGGTCTGAGGATTGTCTAGATCGGACAGACCGAGAGGCCGGCGCTCGGAAAGGCGCGGTCAGCCGAGGTAGTTGACTGACCGGCGAGAAGACCGACCAAAGGAGGATCCCGGGCTAAGCTTTGCCGAGATGCCGCCTAGCCCAGTCCTTCATTCGGTTATCCGGTCGGGCGCTTAAGGTATGAAGCATGGTATGACCGAGGTAGGGCAGCTCGGCTGCCGAGCTCCAGCTATGCTGGCAGGCAGTTGAGAGCAGGTGATGAACGGCATGGTTTAAGCTGACAGATGGGATAGCAGAGCCACGTGTCAGGAGATGACAGGGAGTGGGTATGGGGCGCAGAAGGTATATAAGCCTGTCTGCGCCCCCCATGCGAAACACACGAACACTCTGTAAGGAATTTCTTACACTCAAACACTCTCTCCCTTCTCTCTATTCCCCCTAAGGTGTGTGCTAATTTGACCGTCGGAGGGTGTTTCCGGCCACACACCGCCGGGTAGCTCACCATTATTTGCTCGCAGGTGATCGGATATCGACGGAGCTCGGAAGAAAGGAATACGGGCACGCCGGAATATTTGCTCCCCGTACAGTTGTTCATAGAGGGTTGTACCCTTTATGGGCCTGCCCATGTCATAATTCATGCAAAAAGTGCAATTGCATTGTAATTTGCTGAGGTAAATTGAGCATAAAATATTGATCCGCTTATATCTATCTCCTTCCTATTTCTAAGCTTTCTAAATTTTTTTTTTTTTTTTTTTTTTGTTGTTGTTGTTGACGAAAGGCATGTTATTAGGTATTGTTTGGAGTGTCTTAAATAAGTGTACTTTTTATCTTTTTAAACTAAAAAATTGACAAAAAAAATATAGATGTTTGGGTTAACTTTTTGACTTTTTATAGAAAAATGTGTATTAAAAAATTGTATAAATTAGTATGTAGGAAAAAATTAAGATTGAGAGTTGTGAAGCTGTAATTTTTTACTTTTGGTGAATAGTGATAACTCTTTAACTTTTTGAATAACTTTTTAACTTTTTGATGTTTTGGCAACTTGCCAAACTTAGCCTTAGGAATTGAAGTACAACAATACTTCTCTATCTAAGTAAAATTGATCTATAATCATGATTGATTAAATTTTCATAACTTGTTTTTATTTTTATGATTACTTTTAAAAAACAAAAATAAAAACTAGTTTAACAAAAATAAAATTATATGAAAACAATGAGTATTTTTTTTTATTTTCTTTATTTAAAGTATTTTTTGAATTTTTTTCAAAAACAGATTCATAAATCTCTAATCAAACAATAGTTTTTTTTTTTTTTTGAAAAACCTACTAGAGGAAAAATTAAATGAAGAACTAAGATAAAGACATAATAAAAATTCCTATAAACATATATATATATATACAAACATACACAAGTTAATACATATGTAAAATAAAAAAATCATAAAATATATATGCAAGTTAAATCCAAATAAAAAATAATTTTCTAGACTTACCTTGGATTACTTGGAAGAGCAGCCAAAACTGTGAGAGAGAGAGAGATGCCAAAGCAGCCAAAAACCGCGAGAAATTGGTATTTAAAAAAATTAAGGTAAATTACACTAACACTTTGTGAAATTGATATTTAAAAAAATTAAGATAAATTACATTGATACCTTATGAGGTTTATATTTATTACAGTTCTCTCCTCATCTTTTGAAAATTACATCTCCCTCTCTCGGGTTTAAAGTTTCATTATAGGTTCCCCTCAGCAATTTAATTTTTTTAAATATCAATTTTTCCCTCACTGGGTAAATTACATTGACACCCCTCATATTTTAGAAATTACAATCTCCTCCCTAAAGTTTAAAGTAGCATTACTAATTGCCCCCTCGGTTAGTATTAGTTGGAAAAAAAAATCATTGAAAAAACAAATTAATTGGAAAAAAAATTTTGTTAGTAAAATTTTTAAATTTCTGTTTAAAAATCAACGAAAACTCATTTTTTGAATTTACATTTTTTTCTCAAATTTACAAATTGAGACAACAATTTATAAATCAAAAAAATTATCAAACAAGTTTTTGTGACAGTTTTTAAAATTTTTGTAAATATAAATTGAAAACTGAAAACGAAATAATTACCAAACAGGTCTCAAATGATAAATTTGTCGTAAAATTAACAAATAATTAAATAAGTTATCAACGTGAGAAATGACTTATCAAAAGATTCTTGAGCTATGTATGGTTTGATTTTTAGATTTTTTTAAAAAAATTAAAAATTAATTTGGTTAAGAAATAAAAAATAAAAAATAATTATCATTTAAGGGTAAAAAATAATTATCATTTTAACTTTTGGGCAGGTTATATACATATGTATGGCTATTTCAATTTAATTTGTAAAAAATTATTTCTAACCACTCGAAAGATAAAAATTATATAAAAATGATAATTATTTTTTATTTCTTAATCAAATTAATTTTTAATTTAAAAAAAAAATTTCTAAAAATCAAACCATACATAACCTAAAAATCTTTTGATAAGTCATTTCTTACGTTGGTAACTTTTTTAATTATTTGTTAATTTTACGACAATTTTACCATCTGAGACCTGTTTGCACTACAACAAAAAACACATTTGGCGACCCACAAATTTCGTCGCCAAAAGTACAAATTTCGTCGCCAAAAGAATTGGCGACAAAATACACAACTTGTCGCCAAAGCCCTGTCACTAAAAGTATTGGCGACGAAATCAGAAATTGTCACCGTATGTAGACATTTAGCGACAAGCAAAATTGGTCGCCAAAAATCATATATTTTGTCGCTATAAAATTACAATTTGTTGCTAAAAGGTTAAAATTTGGATAAGCTATGTACTTTTAGCGACAAATAAATGCGTCGCCAAAAGTACTATTTAACGACAAAATTAATTTGGTCGCTAAAAATCACGTTTTTAGTGACGAGTAAGTTTTGGTTGCTAAAGGTTCAATTTATATTTATAAAAATTTTAAAAACTGTCATAAAAACTTGTTTGATAAATTTTTTGGTTTATAAATGGTTGTCTCAATTTGTAAATTTGAGAAAAAAAACATAAATTCAAAAAATGAATTTACGTTGGTTTTTAAACAGAAATTTAAAAATTTTACTAACAAAAATTTTTTTCAAATAATTTTTTTCCCAATTAATTTTTTTTCCAACTGATACTAACTAAGGGGGCAATTGTAATGCTATTTTAAACCTTAGGGAATAGATTGTAATTTTTAAAATGTGAGGGGTGTTAATGTAATTTATCCAGTGAGGGCAAAATTGGTATTTAAAAAAATTAAATTGCTGAGGGGGGAATCTGTAATGAAACTTTAAAGCTCAGGGAAGGAGATGTAATTTCCAAAAGGTGAGGGGAGAATTATAATAAACATAAACCTCAGGGGGTGTTAGTGTAATTTATCCAAAAATTAAATTACTGAAGGGAGAATCTGTAATGAAACTTTAAACCTCAGAAGAGATGTAATTTTTAAAAAATGAGGGAGAAATTGTAATAAACATAAACATCAGGAGAGTGTCAGTGTAATTTATTTTAAATAATAATATTGAGAGATTACACTCCCAAATACATCGCACTTGACCTACTATAACAAGGGTATACGTTAATGGGTGGAAGAAGATACTTAATTCGTATACATACTTTTAATATCATTTTCTAATAGTTTATTAAAATTGTCAAAGAGAATTTGACCGTCACTATACATAGGAGTCAAGTCTCAATTTTTAATTTATGTTCGGTTTATGTTTGGTTTTAATTTTTAAAATTATTTTAAAAAAAATCATTTGAAAATTATATTTTGAAAATAGATTTGTGTTTGGTTTCTAAAACTATTTTGAATTTTGTTTTGAAAAGTATTTTTAAAAACATGACCATAGTTTGCTTTCACTTTTTTTGAATTTTGTAAATTAAATACAAAATCCCTCCACATTGAATATTAGGTCAATGTAAAATTCAAAATTTTATCACGTTGAACTTTTGGACAACTTGTTGGAACCATTCAAAAAAAAAAAAAAAACAAATAAATAAATACATAAAAGAGAACAAGTCACATTAAAAAGTAAAAAGAAAATAAAAAGGAAAAAATCACATCAAATCACATCTATGTTTTCAAGTGTGCATCCGAAAAATTAGGTTTTGTAAAAAAAAAATTTCTGATTATTGGATTTAACAAAACAAAAATTCTAAAATTTTCTAAAAAACGAGTTTGGAAAATATGAACCAAGCCCGTAGATTATTTTTACAAATTATCCCTCACTCTGTATCACGTGTAATAATTGATTCATCAATTATCATTGTAGAACAATAATCAGTGTGTTTGGTTTTAATCTTTTGAATTAAGTTTTTTAAAAATTGAGTTTTTTATTTTTCATATTTTTTATGTTTTTAGTAAATAATTTTAAAATTTTAAGCATTTTTTTTCTTTTTTAAATGCATCTTACTTAGATGTGTCTAAAAAGTAAAATATTTGTGAAAAAATATTTTAAAAAATTAATAAATATATAAAAATATGAAAAATATGTACTGAATTTTTGTATTTTTTTATATTTTTTATATATAGTGAATTTTTTAAAGATTTTTTTCACAAAAATTATACTTTTTAAGTGTATTTATATTAGGTGTATCTAAAAATTAAAAAAATTACTTCAAATATTAAAAAAAATTAGTAAAAATAAAAAAAATACAGAAAAAAAGTAAAATTTTTTAAAAAGTGTTTTTAGAAAACTTAAGCCAAGTAAAGTGAATGGTATTTGGAAAATTAGGTTTTGTAAAAAAAAAATTTAAAATTTTGGGACTTAACCAAACAAAAACTTTAAAATTTTCTAAAAAACGGGTTTGGAAAATGCGAACCAAGCCCGTAGATTATTTTTACAATCAACAATGCTAGAGATACTTACACATTTATTAATAATCTTACTAACACACTCCCAAGTTTTGATAAGATCAATTATCACTTGATTTGAGATTCATATCAATTTGTGAGTGTGTGAGACCCACATCAACTTGTAAGTGTTGACATGGGCAAGCCCATAAAGGCTACAGCCCACTATGAATAACCCAGGCCCACCACTTAAGGCCCAATACATAATCCAAATAATGAAACCCAGCACTGCTGAAGCCCCACATAGCAATAAGAACCAATGACATTAAGACACGTGGCGAGAGAAGGGCAAGCCACATCAGCAAACAAAGATCTGCAAAGTTATTGCCACGGCACATCGCCATTAATGAGGCCCCTTACAGCATTTATTGTGATAACTCTTCTCCGTCGGGACGACATGCCCCCACTCTGAACAAGGTAAGCTAAAGCATAGACTTTCGGCCAAGGTGACAGGTCAGAAGGGACAACTAAATGATTACCAAAGGGTATAAGCAGACATTGAAGACAAGAAGAAGGTTAAGCTTTTTATCTCTAATTTATCTCTACAATCCACTTCTCTTCCTAACTTGCTCGTCGGAGGGTTCGCCGGGGGACTCCCCATTCCCCATTGGACTTTTGTACAGGTTCCTCCATGGGCTTGGTCATTCGGACGTAGGCTTGAGGAGCGTGGATCAGTCTGACCCGTTCCACTTTGAATGAACTGCATCATCAGTTGGCGCCGTCTGTGGGAATCGTTTTGCTCCGCACGCCAGTTGTGCTCATTGTCGCCGGAAACCCTATCCCAACAACCCTTTCTTGCTTCCCATCAAAGTGTATGGTCACGACTAGATCCATGGCTTCTCACCATAACGCTGCCGACCACCAAGCCGACCCCCCCAATCCAAACAACCCACCACAGTATTTCATCGAGCTTACCAACAGCATTAACCGCATGGCCGAGCAAAACCAAGCCCTGATAAATGCTTTACTCCAAAGAAACCTTCTTATGCCTCTTCCACCACCTCCAGATATTCCCCCTAACCTAGAACGAGCCCCGAGCCATACTATCATGCAGCCTAATCCACCCAACTTGGAAGGCTTACAACCTCCTCCCCTAAATATAAATCCACCACCCTGACCCCCACATCCATCGGTCCCGGTACCAACCCCTGAAGGAGAGGCCAGTAGCGTCCAGCCCTCGCTGCCCTCCAGTGGTGACAATATTCCTCTCTGGGACGCAGAACTCCGAGCCATGAAGCTCCAACTCCAAGGGGTCATGCAGAACATCCAGCATAAACCCTCTACCACAGCCAACTCGCCATTCGTTGCCTCCATTCGGGATAAACCTCTACCCCTCAAGTTCAAAATGCCCACCATCAACTCTTTTGATGGTACGACGGACATAGTCGACCACTTGGAGACCTACAGGACCCTCATGATCTTCCATGCTTTCCCTGACGAAATCATGTGCCGGGCTTTCCCCGTGACACTCAAGGGGTCAGCTCAACTTTGGTTTAGTCAACTGCCAGCAGACTCTGTCTCCACTTTCCAACACCTCAGTGACTCCTTCCTCAGCCATTTCATTGGAGCCCAGCGCCAGCGGCGCCCAGCAACCCAACTCCTCAACATCCGTCAGACCGAGGGGGAGTCGCTACGACCCACTTCAACACCGAAGCCCTGCAAGTAACGGAAAACGATGACAAGGTCATCCTTAAGGCTTTCATGGTGGGTCTGCGATCGTCTGACTTCCTTTTCTCTCTCTCTAAGGACCCCCCGACCTCTATGGAAGCCCTACTCTCCAAAGCCCAAAAATACATGAATACTGAAGATTTTCTAACCGCCCGGCAAGATCCTATAACCAAAAACCCAACCCCCAGAGAAAAGAGAAAAGATTCAGAACCTAGAAATACCCAGTACAATAACCAAACATCTCAGTACATTGACCGACGCCCCAAAACCGACTGGTCGACCCCAGCCCAACTGCCCTGCCGGTTCGAGCGATACACCCCCCTAAACTCCCCCATGGAACAAGTCATCCATCAGATCCAGCGGGACTACCCCCTAAAATGGCCCCAACCATCACTGACTCCTTCCAATTGGAAAGACCAGTCCAAATATTACAGTTTTCACCAGGACCACGGCTATAATACCGAGGAGTGTGTTAACCTCAAAGATCAGGTCGAGCGCTTGATTCGTCAAGGAGGCCTCAGCCGATTCACGGATACTCGCCCTCAGTAGAGGCAGCGGACTGAACCCATCAGAAACCACCGCCGGCGCACCCCTCCCCAACAGCCTGCACAGCCTAACCAAGGTCATGATCGCCCTCCACAGCAACCTCGGACACAAAGTAACCCCGCCCCACCTGTTGGAGAAATCAGATTTATCTCTGGCGGGCTTGCTTGTGGAGGACCATCCTGGTCGGCTCAGCGGGCAGAACTCAGGAAAATAAGGCAGGGCTCAGACAAAGAAGTTGCCACGTTGGATCGACCCTCCAAACACCCCAGGCAGTGAACCGAGCCTATCACCTTTACGGACGCCGACTGCACAGGCATCCGTTATCCTCATGATGACCCTCTCGTCATTTTTGCCCTCCTCTCCAATTACAAGGTCAGACGGGTTCTCGTCGACAATACCAGTTCTTCAGATATCATTTTCCTCAATTGCTTCCGCCAGCTCAAGATTGGGGAAGAAAGTCTGTCTCCCCTCTAGACCCCTCTGGTCGGTTTCACTGGCGACTGGGTGACCTCCATCAGCTCTATCGATCTTCCTATCACAATTGGCGAGTATCCGCGGCTGACCACAAAGTTGCTCACCTTCCTTGCTGTTGATTGCCCCTCTACCTACGACATTATCCTTGGCCGCACAGCCCTAAATGCTATCCAATCTATTACATCCACTTACCACCTTGCCATCAAGTTCCCTATCGATCTTGGGTTCGGAACAGTGAGGGGAGAGCAAACCGTGGCTAGAGAATGTTATGTCGCCTCACTTAAAGAAGTCAAGCTGAAGGAGGCTATGATCATTGAAGGACTCGATGTTAGAGATGAGGACGAGCTGGTCAGAGGGGAACCAGTGGAGGAGCTCGTCGAAGTCCTCGTCGACCCCACCAACCCAACCAAAACCGCCAAGATCGGCAGCTAACTATCCCTCTAAGCCAAGGCCGATCTCACTTCCCTCCTAGTTGAACACAACTACGTGTTTGCCTAGACTCACTCCGATATGTCGGGTATTGATCCCTCCTTCATTAGCCACCGTCTCAGTGTTGAGCCCCATTTCCGACCTATCTGCTAGAAGCAACGCATTTTTCACCTAGAACGCAATAACCTTATTGCTTTTGAAGTAGACAAACTCCTTGAGGCACAGTTTACCACTAATGTGGACTACCCCAGATGGCTGTCCAATGTGGTTCTGGTTCGTAAAAACAATGGTAAATGGCGACTCTGTATCGACTACCGCGACCTCAACCGAGCTTGTCCTAAGGACAGCTACCCTCTCCCTTGCATAGATCTGCTGGTCGACGCCATGGTCGGTCATCAAATGCTCAGTTTCATGGATGCCTTCTCTGGATATAACCAAATCTTGATGCACTCATCTGACTAGGAGCACACCTCCTTCATCACCGACCGAGGCACCTACCATTGCCGTGTGATGCCATTTGGGTTGAAGAATGCGAGGCCACTTACCAACGGTTGGTCAATGCCGTCTTCCATCATCAGATAGGCCGGAACATGAAAGTATATGTCGATGACATGCTGGTCAAGAGCAAGCTCTCCACCGATCATCTGGCTGACCTGCGAGAAACCTTCGCCACCCTACGAAAGTACCAGATGAAGCTCAATCAAAAAAATGTGCCTTCAGCGTAGGATCTGGGAAATTTTTAGGATTCATGGTCAGTCAGCGGGGCATCGAGGCTAATCCCGAAAAGATCAAGGCCTTAATCGAAATGCAATCACCCAGAACGGTAAAGGAGGTTCAGAGGCTTATTGGTCGAGTGGCCGCCCTCAACCGCTTCATTGCCCAAGCAACAGATAAGTGTCTCCCCTTCTTCAAAGTCCTTTGGCAAACTTTTGAATGGACAGCAGAATCTAAAGAGGCCTTTCAACAGTTGAAACAGTGCATAGCTAATTCCCTTTACTTTTTCAAGCCATCACGGACGAACCCCTCTTCCTCTATCTAGCCGTGTCACACACTGCAGTCAGTGCAGCACTTGTCAAGGAAGATAGCTCTCTCCAGCGACCGGTCTACTACATCAGTCAGGCTCTTCGGGGGGCGGAACAGAACTACCTATTGTTAGAAAAAATGTCCTTGGCCTTGGTCACCGCCTCCAGGCGACTCTGCTCTTACTTCCAAGCCCATTCCATAGTGGTCCTCACTGACCAACCGTTGAAGAAGATAATGCAACAACTAGAGCTTTCCGACAGGCTTATGCAATGGTCGGTCGAACTCAGTCAGTTTGATATCTCCTACCAGCCTCGAACAGTAATTAAGAGACAGGCTGTTGCTGACTTCATCCTGGAATTCACTAACCTTACCCCAGCCACAACCCCTTTACCCCCACCAACCCCTACCGAGCTAGAAGACCTCCATTCTTGGACCCTCAACATCGACGGATCATCCCGCAAAGAAGGCAGTGGGGCTAGTCTCATCCTCACCGCCCCTGACGGTGGTTATTTCAAATATGCTCTCTGCTTCCTGTTCGATGCAAGCAATAATGAGGCCGAATACGAGGCGCTGACAGCAGGTCTCTGCCTAGCCAGAGACATCGGTGTCAGCCACATCCGGGTGTTCAGGGATTCCCAGCTTATCGTCGAGCAAATCACAGGAGAATTTGACGCCAGGGAGGACACCATGCGGGCGTATAGGGATATCGCTCTCCCCCTTGCTCGCCTCTTCAATACCTTCCACATTAAGCATATCCCTCGGGCTGAAAACTCCAAGGCAGATGAGATGGCCCAATTGGCTTCTGCAGACCAGTCAGACCTTAACCACGGTGTCTGCCTCGAATGCCTGTCCCATCCAGCCATCTCTCCCAACCTGCAGGAAGTCCACTTCCTCCAAGATGAACCCATCCCATGGGTGGCAGATATCTTTCTTTATCTAACAACGGGAGAACTTCCAGACGACAAACAGCAGGCTGCCAAAGTCAGGGCCCGGTCGTCCAACTACATCCTTGTCGACGACCTCTTATACAAATGTGGTTTTTCATGCCCATACCTCAGATGCCTCAATCCTGCTCAAGCAACCTACGTGATGAGGGAAATCCATGAGGGTATCTGTGGTAATCATTCAAGCGCCCGGTCTCTAGCCCACAAAATACTTCGCACTGGTTATTTCTGGCCTACTCTTAATCAAGATGCGACAGACTTCGTGCTCAAGTGCGATAAGTGCCAACGTTTTGCTAACATCCCCTATGCTCCTCCTACAGAATTGATCACGCTTTGCAGCCCCTACCCATTCGCCAAATGGGGGATCGACCTAGTTGGCCCATTGCCCACTGGTCGAGGCTAAACCAAATTCGCAATTATCGCCATCGACTACTTTACTAAATGGGTGAAAGCAGAACCCCTTGCTACCATTACTGAGTGGAACACAACTCGATTCATCTGGCAGTCAATTGTATGCAGGTTCGGCATCCCTCAAGACATTGTTTACCACAACGACAAACAATTCGACAACGCCAAGTTCAGGAAATTCTATGCAGAGCTCCAAATCCAGCCATGTTTCTCTTCCCCAGGTCATCCCCAAGCCAATGGCCAAGTTGAGGTCACCAACCGTTCTCTCCTGAAGATCATCAAAACCAAGCTGGAAGCTGCTAAGGGACTTTGGGCTGAGAAATTATCCAATGTACTCTGGGCTTACTGCATCACCGCTCGGACTCCCACTGGGGAGACCCCCTTTCGCTTAACATACGGCGCTGAGGCGGTCATCCCAGTGGAAGTCGGTCTGCCAACTCCAAGGGTTTTACACCTGAATCTAGAACTAACCGAAGAGCTGCGTCGGGCAGACCTAGATCTGATCGAAGAACTCCGAGAAACCACCGCTGTTAGACAGGCCTCATACCAACAGAAAATGAGAACACACTACAATCGCAAAGTCAGGTTGAGGGAATTCATCGTAGGGGACCTTGTTTTGCGAGAAATAACCATTGCCACCAAAAATCCGACTGAGGGCAAATTGGCAGCCAAGTGGGAGGGACCTTAGGTTGTGAAAGCCAGACCACGTCCGGGCACTTGCCGACTTTAGGACATGGAAGGTCGAGACCTCCCCCATGAGCATTTGAAGCGCTATTTTCAATAAAAGTTGTACTTTTGTATTGTCCAATTGCTGTATGTTCTTTTTGACAATCTGCACACTTGAATGTTCTTATTTTCTCCTCATATGGTGTAAATTTATGATCTAATGGGCTACATTTTGTATGACAGCAAGCTTGTATTTCAGTTATCTGTGGTATTCCAATAACACTTTGATTACAGCCTCAGCCAGACTAAGCATGAAGAACTCGGCCAGACCGAGCCACTTAAAGCCTCAGCCAGACTGAGCATGAAGAGCTCGGCCAGACCGAGTCACTAAAAGCCTCAGCCAGACTGAGCACGAAAAGCCTCAGTCAGACTGAGCATGAAGAGCTCGGCCAGACCGAGTCACTAAAAAGCCTCAGCCAGACTGAGCACGAAAAGCCTCAACCAGACTGAGCATGAAGAGCTCGGCCAGACTAAGTCACTAAAAGCCTCAGCCAGACTGAGCACGAAAAACCTCAGCCAGACTGAGCATGAAGAGCTCGGCCAGACCGAATCACTAAAAAGCCTCAACCAGACAGAGCACGAAAAGCCTCAACCAGACTGAGCATGAAGAGCTCGGCCAGATCGAGTCACTAAAAGCCTCAGCCAGACTGAGCACGAAAAGCCTCAGCCAGATTGAGTATGAAGAGCTCGGCCAGACCGAGTCACTAAAAAGCCTCAGCCAGACTGAGCACAAAAAGCCTCAACCAGATTGAGCATGATGAACTCGGCCAGACCGAGCCACTAAAAGCCTCAGCCAGACTAAGCACGAAAAGCCTCAGCCAGACTGAGCATGAAGAACTCGGCCAGACCGAGCCACTTAAAGCCTCAGCCAGACTGAGCATGAAGAGCTTGGCCAGACAGAGTCACTAAAAGCCTCAGTCAGACTGAACCACCATTGCAACTTCATGATCGTAAGCATAATGGCCATACTTAGTCAAATTCCAGTCCAAAGTTTTCGAAATCAGACTTTTCCTTACTGGTTTGGGATTCACAAACTTCGCATCTTTAACACTCTTACAAGTTAAGCTTCACTATGCATTGAGTTTTTCTCACATTCACTCTGCATTGAATTTTTCTTACAAGTTAAACTTCACTTTACATTGAGTTTTCCTTACAGTCACTTTGCATTGAGGTTGCCTTACGTTTTAAACTTCACTTTACAATGATTTTTCCTTACATTTTGCGCTTCACAATGATTTATACATAAGCCTTATACAAGTCACCATTCTCATTCATTTCAGATGCACAAATAAAAGCAATAGCATGAAAACAAGACTAAAAATTTTATTTATTCACAACCTTGTACATAAGTTTATTACAGTCATTCAAAAAAAAAATTAAAAAAAAACAAACTCTAAGTACAAATCTTGTCCACTTCCATCATTTCTCCTCACTTGACATAAGGTCTTCTTCTTCAACGCCCTCGTCTAGGGGGGTCTGGGCCACGTCATCATCGCCAATCTTGACACCGCTCAAGTCTAAGTCTGGGAACAGCTCTTCCGCTTTACGCTTAAACATCTTCCACCCGCTGTCCCAGAACTCAGCCATTTCATGTTTGTAGAAGTCTGACAGCTGAAAGCTCTGGATCACTTCTACTTCACTCCTGCCCCCAGCGGTCGCTCTTGACGAGCCAGCCCCCCCAGCCCCCTTTCTCGCCAAGTTGCTGGCGACCGCGGTATCGATCGCCATCTGGAAGTCAGCAGACCCCTTGAACTGCTCCACTGCTGTGACGTACAGGTCGGGGTATGCTGCCCTTTCAGAGGCTGCCTTGGTTTTTTCTTCCTCCAGCTCCTTCTCCAACCTCGCCTTCTCCTCCATTGCCTTCGCACGCTCATCTTCCAGCTCCCTCTGCAGCCCAGTAACCTTCAGGTCTGCCTTATCCTTTTCTTTGATATGTAGGGCACGCAGTTCTTCATTACTGGTCATAGCCTCTTCAAACCGCTCGGTGGCGACCGTGAAGGCTTTTTGAGCATCCCCCAGCTTCTTCTGCTCGCCAGCTAGCTGGAACTTGAGTGACACTACCTTGCGGCGTTCGTCCTCTAGCTCCAACTTGACCGCGTGCAGCTCAGCATGAGTTCGAACGACAACATTGCACTGCACGATCGCCAACACCTCCATCTTCTTCGCCTTCTACGACTCCTTCAACCCCCCGGCACACGCCCTCCGCACAGCCCTCCTCCAACCCACACTCTCCCTCTTGAAATTTTCAAGTTGGACCTCCACCTGTTCCAACCTCTCCCTTTCCCTCCTCAATTCGCCCTTCGCCACCGCCGCCTTATTTAACAGGGCCCCTACTAAGGTAGCCGCCTCCATCTGGGCTGAGCACAACCCCTTCATTAGCTCAACCTCAGTATAGTCAGCCACTGAGCGAACGGCTGCATCTTCTACCACCCCCAAGAGGCGGTCTGCAGCCATCCTGGCCTCTCTCCCTTCCCCTTCCACCCGCCCAGACACCGTAAGGACGTGGTAGAAGGCGGTCTTCAACCTAGGCCTCTCTCCCTCTCCTTGGGATGCCACACCTCCCTGTGGTTGTGGCTTTTCCCTTGGCTCTACCTTTGGCTCAGTGCCGACCCCACCACTTTGCATTTGCCCCCGAAGCCAGTCGCCCCACTCTCTGCCTCTTTGTCTGCCCCCTCCAACCCCATTTCAGAGGCCCCTCTGCCTCCCCTGTCAGGGGGGTCTGCTTCGTCGTCGCCTCCTTCCTCCTCTTCAAGGCAGGCTCCTCTTCACTCCTCCTCACTTTCCTCTTCTTTTTCACCACACCCTCTATCTCCTCGTAGGCTCTCTCCTTCAAATGATCAACTGGGGGCGGTCGTGGCTCAAATCTACCTATGTCTTTTTCTCCCAAGGGTTTGGGGCGCGGTCAGATCCTCTCCCTCGCGATCGGCTTTGGCGGTCGGTCTGCCTGGGACTCTTTGAACTTACTGGCTTTGGCGAGGATAGTCATATCCTCAGCCTCTTACGCTTTCCTCCTCGCCTTTAACTCCACCGGTCCTAGGTCTCCACCGATCGGCTAAGGACCCAACCCTGCCGCAAACAAGGCGGACGGCTGAACAAGCTCGTCCCATCTGGCGCCTTCCTTCTCCCTTCATTCCTTTACCTTCTTCACCCTCGCCTCTGATGCTGCTCCCAGTTTTGGCTCCATAGACTTGGTGGGCACTTTCCAAGCTGCGCGCACCCCAACCCCTCTGTTGGCGGACATATAGAACCACCGTAGCCTCCACCCCTTTATCGATGACGGCAACCCCGCCACCAGCACCTTCCCTACCACCGCCTGCAAAGTGACCCAAGTCTCTTGCTACCCCGACACCTTGTAGCACGCAAAAAACTTATCCACCGTCATTTTAGTCCTCCCGTTCGCCTTCAGCCACGCGCTCGCACAGGCCAGCAAGATTTTCTACGCATTGGGCATCAGTTGGCCTGGAGCTACCTCTAACCGGTTCAATACGTCCACCATTATCCGGGGTAGCGTCAACCTCAAATCCCTCTTTAGCGCCTCCTCATATAGAGCGAATTCCCCCGGTCGAACATCGGATGCCCTCTCCTTTGATTCCGGCAGTTTCAACTCTATCTCTGCAGGAATCTGATACTTCTCCTGCATACCCTCCAGCTCCCTCGCGGTAATGATTGACTTATTGGCCTTTGTATGCCAGTGATCTGGCTCCACCTGGCTGATTGGCGTTGGCACCGCTATCTTTGTGGACGAACGAGGTCGCCTCGACGGTTCCCCCCCACTCCCCACTCGCTTCTCCGTCCTATTTTGCTCTGCCGAATCCACTGCATCATCGTCTCCTAATGAATCAACCCTGGTATTTGCAGCTTCTTCTCGGGCCATTTTTGTGGTGTGTCTACGAATAGCTTCGGATGCGGGCGCAAGGAAATTCAAAAAATGTCGCAAGGGTGTATCACTTGCAACGAATGAGTCTACACTTGGAGTGTTTTGATTTTTCGAAAAAAGGTAGGTAAAATGTATAATACCAAAAGCCCAAGGCTTGTCTGTATTCCAGGGGTCACAATTAATTTTCGCCAGTTTGAAAAATTTTCAACCATCCGCCAAAACCGTCTTTTCAACATCCATAATGACCTATTGTTTCACTTCTGGCCCAACGCCTAACCTTCCCCACCACGTGATTCTGCCACGTGTACAGCCACGATTCACTGCCCCCTTCCCCTACCCTGTCTTTTCCACTTCAAGTCACCGCGTGACCCGCCGCCTCTCGAGCTCCGCACCCCGCCACCTCCTCCTTCGTCGTCGACCCTCCTCATGATCGGTCCCTCCACTCGGCTACCCTTCGCGGTCAGCCCTCCTTGTGGTCGGTCCCTCCACTCGGCGACCTTCTGCGATCGGCCCTCCTCGTGGTCGGTAACTCCACTCGGCTACCCTTCGCGGTCGGCTCTCCTTGTGGTCGGTCCCTCCACTCGGCTACCCTTCGCGGTCGGCCCTCCTTGTGGTCGGTCACTCCACTCGGCTACCCATCGCGGTCGGTCTTTCTCATAGTCGGTCCATCCACTCGGTCACCCCTATCGGTCGGCCTCCATCCTGCTGGTCTCTAACAACCCTTGTTTTCTTCATTATTCCCTTCGTTGGACTAAAGCTGCACTCGGGAATGGGGGACTACTGACATGGACAGGCCCATAAAGGCTACAGCCCACTATGAACAACTCAGGCCCACCACTTAGGCCCAATACATAATCCAATTAATGAAGCCCAACAATGCTGAAGCCCCACATAGCAATAAGAACCAATGACATTAAGACACGTGGCGAGAGAAGGGCAAGCCACATCAACAGACAAAAATCTGCAAAGTTATTATCACTGCACATCGCCATTAATGAGGCCCCTTACAGCATTTATTGCGATAACCCCTCTCCGTGGGGACGACATGCCCTCACCCTGAACAAGGTAAGCTACAGCATAGACTTTCGGCCAAGGTGACAGGTCGGAAGGGACAACGAAATGATTACCAAAGGATATAAGCAGACATTGAAGACAAGAAGAAGGTTAAGCTTTCTATCTCTAATCCATTTCTACAATCCACTTCTCTTCCTAACTTGCTCGTCGGAGGGTTCGCTGGGGGACTCCTCGTTCCCCATTGGACTTTTGTGCAGGTTCCCCTGTAGGCTTGGTCATTTGGACATAGGCTTGAGGAGCGTGAATCAGTTCGACCCGTTCCACTTGGAACAAACTGCATCATCAAATTATAAATGTAATTCGTATTTGTACTGTGTATATTGATGGTTTTTTTAGTGATTAGTAGAAATTGAAGAACAATTTTTCTTTTCTTTTTTGTATCCAATTTTCTAAGGTGATTTATGATAAATGATAAATTTTTATGATTCCTACCTGCGAAAGAATTCTATGGAAAATTTGATATTTGATCGTACCATGAGAAAAATGATGAAATACAAAATAAGTTTTTAACACACCTTTGCAATTATTATTTTATTGCATGAATGATTTATTACTTATACAAGAGAGAAAAATTCTACTCCATCTGTCTCAAAATATTAAAAAATAGAAAAATTTTAAAACTATCTTTTGGTAGTACATTTTTTTCGGAATATCAATTTGTTATAATTATACTTTTTTGTTGTTAATGAATTTAAAATAAGGGTAAAACAGAAAATTTATGTTATTTTAGTTTTTGATTTTTGAAAAAGGATTAATATTTTGAGACAATAAAAAATAAAATAAGGGACTAATATTCTAAGACGGAAGATAATCATAATCTTTCAAAATTTTAAAATATAAGGTGATTATAATAATTTTTTGTATCAATTATATTAGTGGGATAAAATAATGTAATTAAATATTTCAATGTAAAATGTAAAAACATTAAATTAAAATTTTAATTATTTTTAATACTTCAATTACGTATATAGATTAAACAGTTTTATTGAATCAGTATTTAAATTTTAATACATTCCAAATAATTTTTAAATTGAAAAATTCAATATTCAATTTTTCATACTTGAATTTTAATTTTTAATTTGATCAAACAACTGTTTTTGGAAGATAGTTGTTAGCACCATAAATCTATAATTTTTATTATTATTTATTATTTATATAATTGCAGGACACGTGACATCCTCTTATTCATTTGGAAGTTAAAAGAAGTTATAGAAATAATGGAGAATATGAAGGACAAAGTGGATGAGTGGGAGGACAAAGTGGATGAGTGGAAGGACACATGGCAAGACAAGAATGAAAATGGAAGAAATGGGTAGTTACTAAGTAGTTATTGCTATATTTTTTCTTCTATAAATAGCCATTAATGGCTACATTGTAAAGGATGGAGAACTTAAATCAAAGACAATTGATTTCAATATTTCTTGTCATTTTCCTTATCTTAGGAGTAGTTTAACATAGATTTATATTTCGAAGCATTTATCTTCAGCATTTCCATTTCGAAGCATTTTATGCACTTTCTTTTCGAAGCATAGGAATAGAGGTAAGTATTTATTACTTTGATTGTTCACTCAATCATCTTTCTCCGTCCCTTTTTTTTTTTTTACTTTTTCTTTTCGCTACACTTGGCAAATTTGAAGTCCTCTTCGTTGAGGCAAAAGAACCGTCAACACAATCGCTTGGTAATTGGCTTGAATTTAATCTGTAAGGATTTTTCAATTCTTACTGGCACGCTCGCATTTATGATATTTTCCTTCGTAGGAAAAATAAGCCAACAATAGTTAAAAGCTGACTTTTGACTTTTAACCAAACTTTTTAGCTTTTTCATGAAGTCATTTGGGAAGTTGGCAAAAAACTTTTTTTCTTTTTACTTTTTTACTTAATATTTGTTATGTTGTTATATTACAATCAAATGATTAAAATACCCTCACCTAATTTAGGAAATTTATATTTTCACACATGTGGCTCATTTTACAACTGAAGGGTATAATTGTAATTTCATAAATAACTTTTAACTACCTTCCTAAATGATTTTGATGTCAAAAGAAAATTTCTAACTTTTTATCTAAACTCTAAAATGTAACTTCTATTTTCCTTCCCAAATAACACCTTCCCAAATAACACCCAAGTTGTTGGGATTCCCCGATGGATATGTATAACTATCAATAATTGTGAAGTCCACGGTACTCATTTACTAATCTTGCAATTAATTATCGCATTTTTTTTGTCTAGCCAGGAGGCAATTAATTGTTATTCTTTGTTTGTAATAAAAATATATAAAAAAAAATAATAATAATAAAAGGAGGGGTGAGCTGCAGTTATTTTGCTGAAACAAGTCATGTGGTTGATAGTAGCCGTACAAATAAAAAGTTAGCTTACATGAATGAATCAGGATCCTCGGCCGCCCATTTCGGCGGCCGTTCCCAGCAGCCCCCCAAAACGACGTCGTTTTGGGGGTTTTTTCGTATTTTTTTTTTTTTTTTTTTTCTTTCCTTCGTCCTCGTTGCAACGAACCAGAGGGGAGGGAAGAGAGAGAGGGAGGGGAGGGGAGGAGAGGGGAAGAAGAGAGAGAGGAAGGGGAGGGGAGGGGGTCCGGTCGTCGCAGGTCGCCTCGCCTCGCCGTCGCAGGTCGTCGGCTCGCCTCGCCTCCGCCGTCGCAGGTCGTCGCCTCGCCTCGCCTCCGCCGTCGCAGGTCGTCCAGCCGTCCGATCGTCGCCTCGGCTCCGGCCCGCCTCCGCCTCCTCCTCCTCCTCCTCCTCCCCCGGTGAATAAGGCCCCCTCCAGTCCGGCTCTCCCCTCCCCTCCCCCTCTCTCTCTTCTTCCCCTCCCCCTCCCCCTCCCCTCTGGTTCGTTGCAACGACGAAGAAGAAAGGAAAAAAAAAAAAAAAATCAAAAAAACCCCCAAAACGACGTCGTTTTGGGGGGCTGCTGGGACGGCCGCCGAGAAGGGCGGCCGAGAATCCGGACTCTACATGAATAAGGCAGGCAATAAATAAACATATCCTTAGGGTAGCTTATTTTCAAAGATAGAAGGAAGTAATTAATAGTAAGAAAATTAATAGGAAGAGAATTAATAAAATTGTGTTTATTTTTATGATAGTTATTAGTATAGAGATTGTTAAATTATTTTTATATAAAATAATAAAACAAATAAAATTATGATTTTTACTTGATAAAAAATATAAAAT
The DNA here is from genome assembly GCF_055761805.1 of Camellia sinensis. NCBI lineage: Eukaryota > Viridiplantae > Streptophyta > Magnoliopsida > Ericales > Theaceae > Camellia > Camellia sinensis. Next base: position 152,794,857 of record NC_138968.1, on the reverse strand, counting down.
CATTAAACATTAATGTTTAAAAAAAATGCCCAATATGTACAAAAAAAAAAAAAAATATATATATATATATATATATTTGCATTGACCAGTTGGCAGGCTGGACGTCTCGGCGGATGACCGATCACTCAGTAAACTGACGAATTATTTTTTTAATACCACCTCTTCGTCCAGAATAGCAATCCGCTCGCCCAATGTCTATCCTAGTCCGAACGGACTATCAATCCGAAGAACCACAAACAAAACAAATGTGAGCTGAGCTCACTGTTTATCCATTATAGTCCACTCTGGACTGTGATGGCGGAAAACAAACGAGGCTTCAGTTATGTTATTTTTTTTATAGTTATAATTATTATTTTTTCTTTAGGTATGATATTATTTTATTTATAATTTATGAAATTTTTAATTATGCTTTATGCTATATTTGGTTATGATATATATTTTTTTAATTATAATTCAAAATATATAAAATTATGTCATTTTTTTTTATAATTATAAAGTGTACATTATACACAGTATTTCCCCAGTAAATTTTGTTCGCCTCCTAACAACTTATTACTTTACAACATCTTTTTTTCAATTGTCCTCCTAAATATCCCTTAATTCAAAGCATTCATGATGCGTATACTATGATAATTATGTGAAATCAATCTCTTATTCTTAAATCAAATAAATAAAAAGGGATAGTTGAGAGGTTGTTTGCCAAAATCAATCTCCAATATCACTTGCCATTCGTTTTGTTTTTGGCTGTAAAATTATCCCAACAAAATATAAATATTTTGAAAGCAAGAATCCACTAAGATAGGTTTTATTTACAGAAGAAAATTAAAAAGAAATTTTTTTCATCTCTCATAACCAAGTAGTGGCTCAAATATAACGTGATTTCACCTCTCAAAAGGAGATGAGTATCACATAAAGTGAGCATCATCACCTTGTAGGAGAGACATTGAGAAACACATTGAGAAATATGATGTTTATAATATTGTTAATTATAAAATGTAACTGTTATATTATTCTAATTAAATGTTTTGTATAAATTTATATAACAACAAAATTTCTCATGCCAATATAAGAAAAGACACATTTTCTTGATTTTAAAAGTATATGTAGTCAAAAAATAAATCAAAAAATGACCCAAAATTTCAAATCTATCATCCATGTTTAAAATTGCTATTTTGAAGTCGCACCATGAATGAATCTTGACATTTAATTGTAAATTTTAAATTTGTAAATTTTGATATTTCTTCTTTCTAAATTTGCAGAAGTACGTACTCTTCTTAATAAATGTTTACCCTTAGCATAAATATAGTAGAAACATAAACAAAGTGGACCTCATTGCATGTTTCCACCAAGATATACTATTGTAAACATCCAAATGACAAGGACAAGTTTGAAATCTTGCCTCTTCACATCAAACTAAGTAACCACTCCCAAGTCCCCAAATGATAAAAGTCATGAAAATCCACTCCTTCCCATTCTTACAAATAAAAACCTCCAAACTTGTCAATAATTTTTTATTACCAAGTCATGGCATAGCAGAGTGACAGCTTGGGTTGGTGTAGCTACACAAACAAGAATAAGATTGTCAATAGGACAAAAACATTAGGAACCTTTATTATATATGCAAAATAACATTGACACCCTACCTTGTACTAGTTCAAAAAATGCAGTTAACTTTTCATGGGGTCTAGTGAAAACAAAAGTCAATGCATATGCCTTTGCCCTTTTGTGTTTGAATTTTTTATTTTTATTTTTGAATTGAATTAATTAAATAAAGTTTGGTTTGATATATTCAATGTGTTCAGTGTTATTTCTTTAGTAGGTAACGTAAGAACACTTCCGTTTTGTTCATCAATATGTCAATTTTTCCAATAAGCATAGCTACCTTCGAGGGAGGAAACCATGGGAAGCACAAAGACTGATTTGAAGGTCAAATCTCCCACCTTGTAACTAGAATTTATGAAGAACAAGGGATTGACATGTTTTCTTAAGCGTCATTATGTTTGAGTTGGAGTCTTACAACTAGTTTTTTTTCTTACAATCTGTTTGATTTAAGTGATTTGGAGAGAAATTATATTATTATTATTATTTTATCTTTCGTCTAATCGCTTGTTTGGATTATTAAATAAGAGAGAAATAAGGAGAAATGAGTAAAATTTGATTTATCTTATAACAACAATAATAGAGAGTTCTAAATTTTGAATTTTAAAAAGAGTTCTAATGATGTGATAAGGGTATAAAAAAAAAAACAATGATTCATCCCCCTTTTTCCCCCACCCCTTTTGACCCCCCTCTCTCTCATTGGTTACATTTTTTTTTTCCTGCTCCTCCAATCACCACCCGCCACGTGGCAAAGGGAGTGAGGGGGTGACCCCCAAAAGGGAGTCCCAAGCATTATTCAAAAACAAAATCAAAACATCACATCAACAGAGTGGGACTCACCCTTAGAGCTCCTTTAGAGCTCATGTTTTAAAGTTCCAAAACATTTTTGATCTTCTAATTGGAGAGATTGAGAGAAAAAAGAAATGGGATGATTACTAATTTTATGTAATACCAAAATTGTCCTTATAAGTACTACGGAAATAAAAACATAAAATGTTGTTTTAATATTAACCTTAGAAGTTTTTTTTCTTTTCTTTTCCATCTAGCTTAACCAAATAAGAGAGAGGATGCCCCACCCCAATCTTTTTCATTTCTTTTATTTTCTCACTTAATTTAACAAATCATTTCATTTCGTTTTTCTCTTAGAATTCCAAAAATAATGTTAAAGACCTAAAACAAAATTAAAAAAAAAATGAAAAGAAAAGAAAAGGTTTAGAAGGTTTAGTAAGGTGTCACAGATGGGTGGCCAGATAAACTGGATTTTTGAGACCTAATAACAAAGCATCTTTGGCACCAATGTTAGCAAGCTGGGAACAATTTTTCTGCAAAAATTGAGAACCAATTGTCTTAAAGGGAAACGATGTTCATGTTAGCTTTGTACAATCATTCCTGCATTAAAGCAATGCCAAAGCTGACATTCAAATATTGACCACCAATTGACACCATATGATATAAATTAAACTCAGCAAGAGCTTCTTCTCTTTTTCCTCTTTTTTTTTGTGGTCATTTTATCACATCAAAGGTATAAGACAGATGCTAATAAGTGGCCTGTAATATTGTTTAATACTAGAATTTAAATAAAAATCATTTTTAAAATTGTGAAAATGCTAATAAAGGTTTTGAAATTAATAAAAAGTGTTTTGAATTTAGTGAAAAAAATCTTGTGATATTCTTATATATATATATATATATATATATGTATATATTTCTTTGCTTCGTGTGACTTTTTTTTTTTTATCTACTTTTTAAGCACCATATTTTTTTTATAATAATACTTCAATTTTTTAATTTAAATCAAAGCTTGAAAAAACATAAAAAAAGGGCTTCCACATAAATGTATTTTTTTTATCTTTACCTTCAATTTACATGAATTTATTTATGCAAAATTGACTCTTAGTTATAATCCCCTAATTATATTCACATGATATACAGTTGTATTTAGCGATAAATTAAACTCCAATTATAATAACATAGATGTATTTTTTTTAATCAAAAAGTCAATAAATCAAACTAGTATAAATTATCATTTTATTTTCTATATTGAATATATTTTAATACTAAGATAAATATCTTATTGAAAAATTCTATGGTACATATCCTCTTTAGGGTGTGTACCATATGCTTTTTTGGTTACGACTTTTGAGTTAATAGTTATGACTTATTGTTAGTTATGACATTTTATGATATTTAGTTATAACAAAATTTTAACTATGATATAAGAGTTATTTAGTTATATCTCATGCCATGTTTGTTTGTTTGTTTGTTTTTTTTGTTTTTTTTTGACTGGGAACCCCCAAGACCAGGCTCATTTATGACTTAACCCTACAACCAACCAAGGAAGGATGTGCAGGAATCCACCCCTCACTCCCCAATTTCAGTCAAGGGCTATAAGGAGGTTGGTATAGGTTTCGAATTTGGAACCTTCGGTCATGCAGGCCGTTGCCTTACCAACTCATCCAATCTTTGGGATTCCTCATGTGATGTTTAGTTTAGTTAGAACTCAATTTTTTTGTACTTTTTTTTTTAGTTATAACTCCCATAATTTTAAATTATACCATTTATAATAATCAAACTCACAAATAATATAAGTTTGTTGGTTTTTTGGCTTTCAAATGTTGAAAATAAAATTTGAGCATGCCAGCAAAGGATCAATAAATCCTTACATAAATAATAAATGCCAACCAATTAATCAGATAATTGCTTCAAAGTTTTTTTAACCTCAATGAAGATGACTTTTACTGGTGATTAGTTTTAGGAGAAAATTTAGAAGAATTAATCACAATAGTAGAAGAAGGAGAGAGAGAACAGTGTCAGAAAAAAATTTCATTAAGTAAACAAGTGTTTACAATTGTACCTTTGCACTCTTCACAGCTTTGAAGGGGATTACAGCAATGAACAGACTAACTTAGCACTACTCCTAAGAAATTGAAATATAGTGCGATAAAATAAATGACTGGAAGGTAAAGAACTGGAAAGTAAAGAACTGGAAAAAATGTAAAGCAAAATCGATTGGTTTCTAGATTGGGTTCTGTGTCTTTCACTATCAGCTTTCTCCTCTATTTATATGCTCTGGTAATAACTGACGTAATAACCTCCACGAACATCAAACATGGCTCCAAGCAATTTGCTTCCACTAAGTTGGGCTTCCCTTTAAAATCTGAATTTAAACCTCCAACAACTGTTTAGCCACGTCACCTTACTTCTTTCGATTGTTTCAATACTTCGCAGATTCATTGCCATTGATATAATTTGCCACGGGTCCTCTGATGACTAGAGACCTTTATTAATTCCTCAAATTACTCTTGATGGACCATGTGTCAGACTATGAATAGCTGATACAAAATATATGGCCGACAAAGTTGTACTATAGTATTTCTCTATTTTGTTTTTTTTACAGTACTATGCTATTTGAGCAGTGCTAAACTCAAATAATCCAATACGGTTAAGCAATTGAAAACTATGGTTGGGACTTGGAGGACAGACACTCGGACCCTTTTTAGAGACTTCTCTGTTATTTGCTTTTATGCTTTGTCCCCTGCCCAATGGGTACCCCCTATAGTGGTCCACTCTCAATATATCTGGCTATGGTAATATTACAAATTTAAAATTTTTGTTTTGAATTTAACTCAAAATATTAATATGTGATTTAAATTTATTTCATACTTAAATTTCACATTGCGCTAAATAAATCTTTACAATATAAACACATCATAAGTAAAATCTGGGACAATTTTTTTATTTATTTTTATAGTAAATAGGATGTCTAATGCGGTTAAAGTGTTTTAATGGGAACACAAGCAAAGAATTCTAAGAGAAAGACAATCATTTGTTTGGTCATTGTTAAGTTAAAAAATACAAAAACAAAAAGAAAGGACCCCCACATTACAATCAAATGCACCTACTTTTGACATAACTCACCAATCCAAATTTAATATTTTGACCCTTTGCCTTTCTTTGCCTGAAAACCCAGATGGACCTTCCCTCTCTTCTTTCTTTAGAAATGTGGCACAGAAAAAATGAGGCACACAAAACCCCTTCCACACTTTGATATATACTTTTTTTTTATCCTGAAAAAGGTTGGCAATTCAATCACCCATAACTACAAAAGCAAGAAGTATGGGTGAACCTCTTGGTGGAGCCTACCTTTTTAGGTCCAAATTTATGATATAAATCGTTTAATTTATAAAATTTATTAAACATATTATAAATGTAATATATGTAAGAGATTAAGTTAATTAGATATTCATATGATCATATCTTATTTATATTATTAAATATTTTTTTTATTTTAAAAATGAACAATTTATACTCAAAATTATATTTATTATTCATATCTTTTTTAAGACAAATACAATTGAATTATGTGAGTACCAATATTTGATCAATTTGGTTTTTACATAAATAATTTGTTCAATAAATCATCCAAAATAATTAGTTTAGATTATGGAATTGGTCCCACCAAAAGGCATAACAATTCCTGTTGTACACCTTTGTGGCACAATAGCAAGCCCTTCTACTGGGTGAATTTTTTAGTTGTTAGGTGTAGTTGGGGACTTGACCTGGTCAAAGACAAAGAGAAAGGCAGAAACAATTCCAAAAGTTTATCATGTCAAATGGGAAAAAGAATTCAGTGTAACCTTTTGTTTTCATGTGTCACTTTCATTATAATTTTCACCTTTTACGGTATGTTTGGTTGGAAGATTCGAAGAGGAATTTAAAAAGAAAAAAAAAAAGGAAAAGAAAAGAAAAAAATTAGGTGAAATGTAAATAAAATATACTTATATTTCACCTAATTTCACACACCTTTTCCCTTTTCATTTTCAAATCCCTCCCAAAATCTCCTAACCAAACACAGCATTAATGTAAAGTTTAAAATCCAAGTGTCAATACTGATAGTGTGGTATAGGCCTGTCAACGGACCGGGTATAACCTGAATCCAATCCAAATCCGATCCGATTAATCCGGTCCATTTATATAAATCCGAATCCGAATATTTGTTTAATCCGTATCTGTGTAGCCCGATTTTAAACGGGTCGGATTTGGATAAAAATCTATCTTTCTCAAATGACAATTAATTAGGCATAATTCTTATCTAAATAATCATAATAAAAAAACTTATCAGACTTAATTCAATTGATTAGAACTCTATACTTCAGTAGAAACTCAAAATTCATAACTCAATTTTTCTCCTCTTCTCCCTGTTTGATTGGAGGGATTAGGGGGGGACTATTCACTATTCGGATTGTTTATCTGAAGGAGTGAGTAGTCCATCGTTTGTATTTTTTTTAGTCTGCCGGACATGGAATCCAACTGGACTCCTTATCCCCCATATGGGGGATTATACTATCCCAGGGGGGTGTGAGACAGTTTTGGGGGGGGGACAATTTACTGTTGGGATTAGGTGATAAAATGACAATTTTGACCATCTACTGTTTAATTATGTATTATATTTAGTAAAATTCAATAAAATTTAAATGTCTCAATTTAAAAATAAAACAATTTTATTTAACTTTTTATTGATGTTTTATTTATTTAATTTTTTAAAATAATTTTTTATAGATATTTTATTAATATTTTATTTTAAAATTTTGTTTATATTTTATTTAATTTCATTATTTAAATGTTAATAGATGTTTTATTTAATTTCATTGTTTAATTATTATTATTTTTAAAAACAAATTTATTTAAAATTTTAATTAAAAAAATAACATATATTTTTATTGATATTTTATTTATTTAATTTAAAAAAAATAAATTTATATAATTGTGTAAAAAATAAAATAAAATAAATTTTTATTTAATCTAACTAAAAATAATTAAAATATTAAAGATATGTTTAATATTGCTATTACTTAGTAAACAATTGAAAAAAAGGTAATATAGTTTTTTGTTCATTTGTCCTATCCAGTCCGTCTAACGAAACGTTAGATTCACTAAAAATAGTTCTTTCCAAACACTAATCCCATGAAAAAATAAACACAGGATACATATCCAATCCAACCAAATAGTCCGGGGACATCTAATCCCATGAAAAAACAAACATAGGATACATATCCAATCCAACAAAATAGTCCGAGGGATTCGCTTGATTGGACGGACTAGATAAGGGGGATTAAAATCCATCGGACTTGAGTCCTGGAACTGTGAATCCCCTGGACTATTTGGTTGGATTGGATATGTATCATGTGTTTGTTTTGTTTCATGGGATTAGATGTCTGAAAAGGACTATTTTTGGTGAATCCAACGTTTGGTTGGACGGACTGGACAGCATAAATGAACAAAAGACTATTTTATCATTTTTTAATTGTTTACTAAGTAATAATAATATTAAACATATCTTTAATATTTTAATTATTTTTAGCTAGATTAAATAAAAATTTATTTTATTTTATTTTTTACACAATTAAATAAATTTATTTTTTTAAAAAAAATAAAAATAAATAAAATATCAATAAAAATATATATTATTTTTTTAATTAAAATTTTAAATAATTTTTTTTTTAAAAATAATAATAATCAAACAATGAAATTAAATAAAACATCTATTAAATTTAAATAATGAAATTAAATAAAATATAAACAAAATTTTAAAATAAAACATCAATAAAATATCTTAAAAAAATTATTTTAAAAAATTAAATAAATAAAACATCAATAAAAAGTTAAATAAAATTATTTTATTTTTAAATTAAGACATTTAAATTTTATTGAATTTTATTAAATATAATATATAATTAAATAGTAGAGGGTCAAAATAGTCATTTTGACCACCTAATCCCAACAGTGGATAGTCCCCCAAAAACTATTCCATACCCCACCCAGGACACAATAGTCCCCCATATGGGGGATAAAGAGTCCGGCCAGACATAGAGTCCAGCGGACTAAAAAAAAATCAAACGGCAGATAAGGAGCATTATTTGAATTACAATTCAAATAGTGAATAGTCCATCCCTAATCCGGCATATCAAACACGCCCTTAGTGTACTACCAAAAAAAAAAAAAAATTATGATGACAAGAAATGTAATGAAAAGTGTAAATAATTAATTAGTTGGTAAAGTCTTTAGGTAGTTGTATTAGGTAGGGATTTAAATTCAAAATGGTTGTAAGATGGGAACTATTTATGATGAGAATAGAACAACTAACTCTTATGGTACGGTTCCACTGGAAAGTATAGCCCCCCGCCTACAATGATAAATTAATAATATGGAAAACACAGTATTTGAATTTTGGTCATTGATGATTGTTCAATTATTTAAACAGTCTTCAATTTCCCTCAAAATTTAACCCGTTCACATTAACCAACTTTATCAAGTACATTTTTCGTATGAATATCATTTTTTTAAGACTTTAACAACATAAAATAAAAATAAAAATGACATTAGACATATCTTCTCTTTAAAATTGTGACATTGTAATCAAGTCCACATTCAAAAGGGTTAGTGTCAAGGGATACAAGAAAATATCCACACAAAAAAAAAAAAAACAAAAGAAAAGAAAAGCACAAAAAGACTTAATTTACATTTTCATCTAAATTTGGAGACAAACCAGTGCCAGGTTAGGTATATTTACTTATAAATAGTTTAAACATTTTACTTTAAAATTAAGCATAAGAAGGCAATTAGATAGTAATAGAGTGATTGATTATTTAATAAGAGTTCGTATTTGAAAGGCTTCATAGGATTCTATAGTTGCTAGTGAGTCAATCTGTGAGTCTTAAACGAATAAACAATAATCACGATTAGTAATTGAATAATGTAAAATATTGTTATAAAAATGGTTTTGTTTTAGATTGGAGACACAAAAAGAGTAGGAAAATGAGAAGAGGGCCAAGTAGAGCTTTTAAAGTGTTCCTCACTTCGAAATGCCTTTGAAGAACGTTCCTTTCTTTATTGGTTGCTTCAAGTTTGCTCCATCTCTGGCCACAAACCCTTTATCTATATCTATATCTATTATCCCTCTGTTACACACACATACATATCTATATATATATATGATCATGATACAAAACACATTTTGCATACGATAGGCAAATTATTACTCAAATTGGTTTTAGTTATAAACTAATATGATGTTTGGTAATGAGCCATTTTGATAGTTAAGTTTGCAAATTGTCAAATCAAAATTAGTTATCAAATTTATATTCCAAACTAAGTAATGATTATAATCCGCTTTAGTAAAGTTATGTTGCTTAGGACTTAATGACTTATTTTGACAATTGGATTAAAAAGTTAGCTTTTTAGTTTTTTTTTTTGTTGGTCACATTACATCTCTAATTTTTTTACGCGTTTTTTAAAAAAAAAGTCAAAAATTAACTTTTAACTTACGTCTCAAAATAAACTAATATAATTACGATTAATGATTCAAATTTATTATTTCCAGATAAAACGGTCAAAAATAGAAGTGGATATAATATGCTTCTTTTCCTAAAATGTATTTTATAGAAATTATTACTATGAATAATGTCATGGCAGTCACATTTATATATCATATTTGATTTATCATTTTATTTGTCATAATTGTATTGATTGAATGAATTTCAATCATTTATCTGTTATCAATACAATAGTGATACATTGTAAAATCAAATTTGATACACAAATATAATTATTCTAATAAATTGCTTTTGTTTTTGGGCATATTCTTCTTTCAACAATAGAAATGGATCCTCTTTCCATGCATTGGTGCAAGAGAAAGCCTAAAGAAACTAAAGAAATCAATTTTAACTCTTTGGAAAACCAAACAAGTCTTTTACTTTTCCTATCTCTCTCTCTCTCTCTCTCTCTCTCTCTCTCTCTCTGTGGATTTGTAGTTGATTTTAGTTTGTAATAAGAGAAGACCATGGATAAAAGGTAAGATTGTTGCAGAGATTGTTCAGAAGGATAGTATAGTGTGCACGCTTGAAATGATATAGTGTGAATGTCTCTCTTTATTGAGGCTAGAGAAAAGAGAATGAATGAGAGAGAGAGAGACACACATGTAGTCACATGATGATTGAGTGTATGTTTCACGCCAACACCACCCCATGCATGATGCATAGAACACTATCATTGTTTTTTGTTTTTTATTTTTTATTTCATTATGCAATTCTTATGTCGACAACAACAATAGCGTCCTGCTTGGGGACAAACTCAAATACCTACATCCCCCATTATTATGTGTTTTTGGAAGCCATTGCCCTTGTACCAGTACCACCAGCTAACCACACATCAAGAGATAGAGAAAGATATTGATAGGGTTTCGTTAATTTTTTTTTTTAAAAACAAAAAAATTAAAATTTTGTTGTTTAATATAGAAATTCATTTTCGTTATTATTCTTAGAGTCTTAATCAATGAGAATTTTGAAAAAATGTACACTGGTTTACCATACGAAGTTCTCTAAAAAATATAAAATCATTTTAAATTTATTAACAATTCATTTAAGACACCAGCTAATAAAATTTTTATTATCATTTTAAAGGCTGGCTTTGGTTGGTGAAATAATTTGACAAAGGCCCTTCATTTTGACAATAGAAGTCACACACACACACACACACACACACAAAAAGAAAAGAAAAGAAAAAAGAGTCAAGTCAATTCCATTTGGCATATCAGCTTTTTTGGTACCCTATTGTAACTATATATATTTCATTTAAGTTGCAGAACATCCTCTTCTTTCTCCATTAGAAAAACCAAATGTATAATTAAAAAATTGAATACCAAACAGTTAATTTTATTTTATTTTCATTAAGCTGTGTTCTTTTCTGATTTTCTCTAATTTTTTTTAGCCAAAAAAATGCTATTTAAAAATAGTTGTCAAACCAAACTTGGGCCTATATTTTCCTTTTGTGGAAGTATATGCCCTATATTCATCACCAGGTAATAAAGGGCAGTGACAGTATTTGAAAATGCCTATGTACAGATTTTCATTAAGCATGATTAACTATATCATATAAATCTAAATTTAGCAGGTAAGCACAATAAAATACTTCATGAGATTCTGTGGCAATTCAACCTTTGTAAGAGACGAAAATTACAATAGATTAGGTCTAAACAGTGAGTGCTTTAGGTGATCTATATCACGAACCATGATTGCCTAATGTCGGCTGTGAAAGAAAAAAAAAAAAAGTTGCTAATTATAGATGACCCTATTCTTTGACTCTCTTAACATAAAATTCTCAATCACCAGAATGTAGAATGCCGAAGGAAGCAAGATATATCCTTTTTTTTTTCCTCTTTTTTTTTGGAGGATTAATTATGCTTCCTTACACATGATTAATCCTCAAAAAAAAAAAAATATATATATATATATATTTTGGTCCGAGTGCTTTCTTTCAAACTATAGTGGGCTTAACTTATGTCAAGTAGACTGGGCTTGTGCCTTTGAGACAACTACTTTAGGTCCATGAAGTTGGTCTAGGATAACTATCAGTTCACATACGGCAACCAAAGCCTCACTTTGCAATCAACGGTTCAGATCCAATTTGACCTCATTTTAGGTAAAAATTCAATATAACAATAATATTACATTATTATTGACATATCAAGTAAGTGATGATGTTATATTACCATTATACTAAAACTTTTCTAGTAGAACAGACGATAAAAATAAAAGGGGGACTTACGAGCCGGTCCTATTGACCAGATTTATTTACTTGTAAGTCCTGCTCATTTTTTCACCTCTCAATATTTCCAAAATACCCTTCTTACACGTTCTTCAACAATTCAATTATCAAATCATTGCCATGACCTACTGCCTCCCATTTCTAGCCATCGACGAGTACTTCTAGTCACCGGTGATAACCTTTGGCAACCTCCGGCGCTCACTACTATCACTATCTCCTAAGATCTGATGGCGACAGGACAAGAAGAAAAAGAAGAGAGAGAGAGAGAAGATGAAGAGGAAAATGAAAAAGGAAAGGCCTTAGTAAAAAATTGTTGGCCTTCGTATCGTAGATCAACATAACCATGCCTTTACCATCTCTTCTTATCCTCTTTCTAGACTCATCCAACATATTCACATCTACAATGACAAATCAGTAATAAATTCATCATTGTATAAATATAAAAAATCAACAACAATATACAGCATATTCAACAATCAATGATAAATTTATCACTGATAGATTAATCATACTGCATATTCATCTCTCTCTAGTGACAAAAATGATAAATTTATCACTAATTGTTCGTTAAAAAATTACAAAAAGAAAATCACATCATCATCGTCACAAATTAACACAAGATTCAAAGACATATTTAGTAATAAATGTAAGCATCTCCAATGCACTAGGCATATAATACTTGTTAGTTAAAATGCCTAGTGTGATTCACTTTTTTCAATTCCAACGCACTAGGCATATGATTAGGCATTTTGGCTCAACTCATATTCACTAGCTACATGTAGCTAGCCTTCAACGCTAGGCAAAATGTATTCAATCATTAGGATCATTTCCCTCCATCTTTGTTGTTGACGTGGCATTCTATAAAATTAATAGTATTTGGATTAATAGCTAAAATAAAGAGCATGGTTGGAGTAAAAATATAAAACAGGTGATAGGCAAAATAAAATATATACTTTATAGTAATATTTAGATAGGTAAAATGCCTACTACCGTTGGAGATGCTCTAAACACATTCACCGATAAATTTCTCACTAGTTGTTTGTTAAAAGATTACAATAAAATAAAATAAAATAATCTCGTCATCATCGTCACAAATCAACACAAGATTCAAAGAAATATATTAGTGATATATTTATCACTAATACAATAGATTTGGTTTAAGAGAAATAAAAAGAGAGTGAGTGAGTGAGGAAAAGAGAGGTGATAAATATAACATGAACAAAAATCAGTGATAAATTTATCATTGTATTAATATCAAAATTCTAACAGCAGCAGTCCATAACATATTAAACAAATTATTGATAAATTTATCAGATTAGTTCAACATGTTTTACAAATGTAGATCTTCACCAACACACTGTAGAAAGAGTCTCGATCTCATTGTCGACCATGTAAAGTACTAGATTGGCGTCGAAAATGGTAGATCGGCATTGAAAACAACTAGATTTGAAGCCATTGGTGAAGTTTGACGTTGAAGATGGTGGATCGATGATTGAAGAAGAACGACGGTAATGAAAGACGAAGGATGGAGGAAGAGTGACGGTAATGGCAAAGAGGAAGGAAGACAACAATGTTAAGCTAGTGAGTCAAATGGTTGAGAGATGGTGAAGTATAGATCGACGACGGTGGAGATGGTTGGTGAACAATGGTGGTGGTAGTGGTTGACGAAGGTGGTAGTAGTGACCAGTGGAGGTGGCGGTGGTTAGTGACGGACAACGATGGTGATGGTTGTGGGTGGATGGCCATAGCCATGACCATAGCTACAAATAGTGGTATTTTCTAGAAAGAGAGAGAGATGAGAAAGAAAAAGAGTTTTAGAAAAATAATCAAGAGAGAAGTTAATACAAATTGAAAAATTAATGAGTAATAAATATTATAAACAATTAAAGATTTGTAAAGTGTTTGGGATGATTTAAATAGGGATTTTTTACTAGCTAGTAGCAGGGGCAAAATCGAAATAAAAAAATATAACAGAATTTCTTGATGCATGAGATAGAAACTTAGAACTTAATGAATAATAGATTCAATTATTGCGACCGACCGATAAAAATCCCTAAAGACCATCTAAGCCGTAATTTAGACCAGTACAACATAATGAACAAGTTTCAATTCAATTACCATTTTGCTTGGGCAGGGAAGGCTAAAAAATTTGTGATGAATTGGATTGGGCTAATACAGTATTGTGAATAAACTCCTAGATTGGGATGAGACCAAGGCCTTTCCAAATCTATTCCAACACAAACAAACAACATTTTAGTAAGGACTTTAAAACTTGTGTGGCCCAACTCCACCCCAATTATTTGGCCCACAAATAAATAAGTAAACAAAACTATTATAAACACCGCCACAAATAACCGAGAGAAGCACAGCTCACCGTCACTGCGCCGCGCCAAAATCTCCACCGCCACCAGCCGAAGCTATACTATACACGAACCTCATTCTTCGTTCCTTTCTTGCCCTAAACTTTCTCACTCATAGATGTAGAAGACAAGAAGTTCGGAGATCTGATGTCCTCCTCCGAGCCCTTCAAGGCTCCAATCCTCCTCAATGTATCAGATCCAGACAACCATCTCTGAACCTGTGGTGTCCTCTCCTGTTAAGCTCACGTGGTAATCCAACTTAATTATTATTCGTTAAAGTAGTGAGATTTATCTTTTTATTTTATTTTATTTTATTTTTTAAACAGACACTAGACACTGAGGTCTATTTTGATAGGAAAATTATTAAATATTTCTAACATATCACATGTTTCCACTTCTTAATCAATTATCATCTAATAAATTTTTTAAGTTCCTAATCACCAATCACAATATTTAATATAATATTATGAAATACCATTACTGTATAATTATCTGTTTTAATAACGCGGTTATTTTTTTATTTTTTTTGACTTTTTAATTTTTTTAAGTCATTATTTTTTATTATTTTTTTTAAAAATCAAAAAATTTAAAAATTAATTTTTAACCACTTGTCAAAATAAACGTGGCGTGAAACCATGTTTCAAAACCTATCAATAAGTTCTCGGCGGAGTGAGTGCGAGAAGGGTGAACGTTATGGGAGAGAGGGGAAACTTCCATTAAGAGAAACTGATTTTTGATAGGGACCATCCCTGAGTGACATATCAAATGCCATATCAGCATATCAGATGGGATATTAATTTGATAAACAATAAGTTTAGAGTTACCAAAATTATTTTTAAAATTTATCAAAAAAACTATATCCTAATCAAAGTCGATGGGAGTATGAGTTCGTGAGAAATTTAAAAACAAAGAAAATGCGGCAGACCCCAATCCCGCTGGACCCCAGTGACCCCAGCCCACGTGGCCGTGGGTGATTGGAAAGAAAGAAAAAAAAAAAAAATTTATGGACATGAAAAAATATTGGGGGTGATGGAGTCCCTAGCACCGTTAACAAAATCGTGATATCTAAATTTTTTACATAATAAGAACTATTCTAGCATTACTCTCTTCTCTCTTTTTCTTTTTATTTATTTATTTTTGTTTGTGGTTGTGTAATTTTGTCCAAATAAAGCACCCAAAACCAATAACAGGGTGGGAGATATGCAGAAAGTTTTAAAAAGTCATGATATCCAAATATGTGGTAGTAGCCATCTGCTTACCTGCCTTGTCAGCTTTTATTTGTGGTAGCTAAGCCATCTCTTACACTCTCTTCTCCATGGCTTCTTCATCCACCCTATGCCCTGTCTCCCCATCGCAGGTAAATTAATTCACCATAAAAAAAAAATATAAATGTGTATGTATCATATTTATAATCACCTAATTTCAAATTCAAACCAGTGGGATTCGTTTTATGTCTCTACTCATTTCAGCTGTGCTCTAGCAACAATGAATTGTACTCTCCTTCACAAGCTCTGGTCAGGACCCATATGGTGTGGAAGAAGGACAAGAAGAGAATCAGGAGAGTGAGGTGCACCTGCATGGCCACCAGTGCTATACCGGACATGGGCAAGAGGCAGCTCATGAATATGCTCCTTCTGGGTGCTGCTATTTCCCTTCCCACTGCAGGCATGTTGGTTCTTTCTGCTTCCTTCTTTGTTCCCAACTGGGTATGTTTTTGTTCTTTCTCATACTGTTCTGATTAGAACAGAGTAAAAGATATGAAATTGCTGCAGCATGAATTAATACAGCATCTCACTTTCTCATTATATGTTAGAGAAATGTTAAAACCCACAATTTAGATTGCTAAATTCACCCATAATGATGTGGGAAGGGAGTGGAGCCTTATATAGTTGAATTTGTTGCAAATCAAAAATTGACACCTAGCATGCCATGTCATTGTAGGTCAAATTAGCGGAGAAATCAAGGGGTTGAATACAGGAATACATAACTGAAATATATACAAGGAATGTACAATCAAAGCCCATGTTTGTTGAACAAAATTGCTAATTAGGGGCTGTCTTCAAGCATATGCAGCTGTATCTCTAACACGCTCCCTCAAGTTTGGACCGTGAATTTTATCCCAGACAGCATGACAGTCAATTTTAATGTGTTTGGTATGTTGAGGGAAGAGATGTCCAAACAGGCCCTAAGTTGTTGATAATTGATAATGCTTGCAATCTATAATGGAAGTCCAAACACATCCTAGTTGGATGAGAAACAAAATAAAAAGATTTGTCAATTTAAATCAATATTACATTTGCATATATTTTAAAAAATTGTCTGTTTCATAATTTATTTTCCGTTTGTTTAGTCGAAAACAGATTGCAAATTTAAAGCAACTAGTTTGTTGAACTGTTGGAGTAACCTCCCTTTTTTCCCTCTTGTACAGATGCTATGGCTGGAAGCATTTTGGATAAATATGTGAAAAGGTAATGGATAAATCATGGTTTTTGACATTTTATTGAATTTTAGAGAAATATGGAGAACATAGCGTATACAATTTTAAGTTTCAATCAAAGTGGTCAAATCAAAAATTTTATTGTGAACTTAGATACTAATTTCTGTTGTTGCTAATCCTTCTTAAAACGTATTAACTAGAAAAAAGCTTGAACCGCTAGAAGCTTATGTACCCGCTGTTATATTGACTCAGTTGCAGATTCAAGACTTAGGTAATTGTCACTCCTTTGCTTCCCCATATTTTTTCTCAATGAAGTTTTCAAATTAGGAATCATTGCTAGATATGACATGTTCTTAATCATTTCACATAGTAAGTTTCTCTTTGATTTATTACTCATTTTAATGGTCCATACATGTATACTCAAACTGGATCTTGTTGAGAATTTGTTTATGAATGAGAACTGATTAATCAATAACCATCTATTTTCACACCTTGATTAATGATTAGAGCACAAAATAGTGCTCTTATTAGGCCAAGGGAAGTTCAATACACATTCGCACCTAACTAGGGTGGTGGATATCTTTGACGATATTAATATGTCTTGTACTTCTATATTTAAATTAATCAGGTAGACCAGTGGAGAATGTAATGCTTATTTCAGTATTTGTTATGTGCTTATATGTCCACTATCTAGATGCCATTGCTCTTTTTTAATTTGTTTTTCTTTTTGATGCGTAGTAATGTTTAGGGCATTTTATGCTAGAAATGCATGTTTATTTGAGATTTCTAGGATGTACAAACAAGGTGGAGTGAAATTTGCATTTCCCCCCCTTCTAATGCAGGAAAAACTCTGGAAATTAATCAACCTCAGTATACTTCCTGCCGAAATTTATTACGTTCTGGCCCTGCCGCATCTCTTCGCATTAATATTCGGGCCGTAAGTTGGGGGTTTAATGAAATGTTTTCTTTCTGTTTTTGCTACAATGATAATCTACTTCTGAACTTTATTGAGGATGAATTTCCCTTTATATTGTTTCATTGGATGATAATTTTAAGAATGATCTTAACTGGTTGGGACCTTTTAAAACCTTTGGCTTCTGAGAATATCCCTTTCTGTACTTGTGCAGAAAGGTATACTACTAGTGTCTTTCAATTGATGCAACAGTTCTTATGAGAAGTTTGGTAGATATAGGGTAAAAGGTGATTGTTCGTTTCAAAACTTTACATCATGTGTCTAATGCTTAACTCATAACATGAAAGATTTTATTGGTGGTCAGCTAAGAAGCACAATCACTTCCAAGTAGGTGGCGTGTCCGTGCTGGACACGTGTTGAACACCGACACTCATAGGACACTTCTCGACATGTGTCTGAGACATGTCCAATGTGTCAAATTTTTTTATTTATTTATTTATTTTTTAAAATTTATTTTTAGATCCGGACATGCTTCGAACACTTAGGAGACATCCATGTCCATCACTTAAAACACATATGAAACACATTATAAGCTTGAATAAAATAACTTTAAGGATACAATGATTGTTAAAAAAGACAATGTAGATTTATACATAGTAATTCTTAAAAATTAATTGTCTATTGCATTTTTTTATTATCTTGAATGAAATATTCATAACATGTAATAGATATAATGTCCCCCAAGCATCGTGTCTTGCATTTTTCACAAATTGTTGTGTTGGTGTATTTGTGCCATGTCGCATGTTCATGTCTGTATTTCTTAGGTGGTCATACCCAACTGTCAAAAAGCTGAGATGACCTAAGTACAAAACCTGCCATGGTCAACAAAACAGAAATTTTCAAATATTTTATTTTGTGGTTGATGGCAATATGACAAAATTTAAGGATATCATGTCAAAGCACCAAAACTAAATGAGGAATAATTCAGGGAACTAGGTTTGACACAAGAAGTTATGCAGAAAATCATTATCCATAACTTGGTATTTGAGTTACAATAAGGTTTACATTAAGATATTGGACTGTTTTGTTACAATATGTTCTTGTAGAATGTCTAATGTTCTGTACATAGATGTTCCGATTATAATTGAATACCTCATCTTTTCATGACAAGAGTGTTGTTTTTAGTCTATGATCAAGAAAGGTAGATAATCCTCCAAGTGGGGGTATTTTAAAAATAGTGACTTTCAACTGAAATAAGACGACTATAAGGAACTACGAAATTTTCAGGGCACTTAATTGTCATTATGAAGTTTTTGAGCGCTACTAATAGCTAAGTTTTTGCTATTTTCTTGCATACTAAACAGTATTATTATTCATTATTGGTGTCAAATTGGAATCTATATTAAGATAGAAAACTCAATCATGGAAACTTTTTGCGTATTAGTTGCTATAATTTTTTTAATTTCCTTCAAATTACAGGTAGCACAATATGCATCTGACAGTGGCAATGGTAAAATTGCTGGCCAGAATGTAGATCAATGTCTCAGGTACTATTTTCACAAATTTCAGGATAATATCTATTTATGCTTTGAACTTGCAATACACTCATTTGAAATCTATTGATCTAAATGCAACCAAATAGATATATTAAGACCGAAAACAATAGTCATATGTTGTATCACTGCCCAGGAGTTTCATTATGTCAGATGAAATCCAATTGGATCATTAGAGATGTCTATTGAAAATTTTGTTTGCTCAGAGCAGTCTGTGGGAGCAAGACACATTATTTGATGTACTTGATATCAAGGGTCTGATTGACAAACTGTGGAATCATCTTTCCTAGGTTTTAAGGTAAAGTTTGAGCAATTTATCTGGGGGAAAAAAAGTGAGAGCTTTCCTGCGTTTCCAGTTTTAGAAAATGTTAGTGAGTTGAGAAAAAATTTGGAATCGTACACTATTCACCATTGTGCTGTATCTTGGAGTTATATTTTAGTAATTAAAAAGTTCAGTCAGACTGATTCATTAGGAGGAATGCCGCTGCAGCTGCATGGCAAATATCAAAATTGAGTTTTCAAATATGTCATAACAAAGTTCCCAGTCAGAAGATGAATGTTCTTTTGGCCTACTTGCTGAAATTTACAGTAGAAGTGTGCACATGTGGAGAGCAGAATCACCAACCGTAAATCTCTAATATTGGCACTGCACAAACTTTGAAATAATACTGAAATACGCCTTAGATATATTGTTGTAGTTAAATCTTGTACAGTTACATAATCAAGGTTACAACATTGTTGTCAAACCAACTTCTTAACAACAGTGGATTTTTCATTTGAAGAGCCTTGGAAGAACTTGATTCTTTGTTCCTGCATGCATCGAGGAATGATCCAGAAGCCTCTGTTGAATCTATGAAGGCAAAGATTAGTATTGCACTTGATGCATTGGATGGGTAATGATGGTTTGAGATGCTGATCTACTTACAAATTCAATTATAACAAACATAATGTGCATTTTTAACAGTTTCCCCTTGTATGTTTACCTCATTCACTTTTCTTAAACTAACATATCTGGAAGAAAGCTATAATTAGTATATTTGATTCTACAGCTTGCTCGAAACTGTTCCATCTGATGTGCTGGCCAAAGGAAAGGCTATTGCTGATGCATATAGGGTCCCAGAGGAAGATATAGCACCTGAAAATTTGGACCCAGAAATGAAGCAATTGGAATCAATATTATGATTAATTTCTTGATCTATATGCTTCTCTTGATACCATGGTCAATCTTCTACCACGGAGCGAAGAAAACAAAAACACGAGTGTTTAGAAATTATTTGTTAAGAGAATGTTTGGAGTCCTAGACGAGTAATTTTTGTACTGTGGCCGCTGCTATCACCACAACCACTGGATGCAAGTAAATTTCACTTGATATTTAATAATGGGGGTGAGTGTTTTTGCACTCGTGCATGTTATTTTACAGTTTTTCTCTACTGGGGCAAGAGCTCTTTTACATGAATCAGATATAATGAGCTGACCAGTGCCTAGATGAAGGGCTTTGGCAACTTCTGGTCATGTTAGTTGAAATTCTCTTTATGATGATTGATTCACAGTTATGGATTTCAAAGTCAATTAAGCAACTATGTGAGCAACTTAAACCAACACAACACCACTACAAGAATTGCCTTGACAGGTCTTTTGTTTTAAAGTGATAAAGTGCACTAGACCATGTAGAGTCTTAGACTCATTCCTTGAAGGATTAAATATATTATGGTCTCTACACTACGTGTTTATTGTCACTTTGCTCTTTCAAGTATTGATTATATCAATTTTGTTTCTAAAGTTTGTAATTTAAGTCAATTAGACCAATTACAGACGGTCTTTTAAATTCAATTATGATTCATTTTGCATGTATTATGTTGTTTTAGTCCCTATAATATTTTGCATATATTATGCTATTTTAGTCCCTATAATATCCAATCAGGAAGAGTTGTAAGAGTATTTGGCATTATTATTATTATTATTATTATTAATTTCTTCCTTAATTCACTTGTTTCTCTTGGATGATACAGATTGAGTCATTTGAAAGTAACAATATAAAGTTGCTTTTAATGGCTATTGCATTTAATATTTTTGAGACAATATCATCTACTTTACATGTTAGAAGAAGCTACAGGAATAAACTAAAGAATACAAGCTACTTTGATGAGTCCTTCTGTTTTAAAGTGTAATAAGGCCCTTAGACCCCGATAAACTATGGTAATTCTATTTCCACCTCACAATTTTTTTTAATATATATTGTTTTCTTAGTTCACACCACACTCAATTTAGATTCTTCCATTTTCTCTTAATACACACTATCATTTTTCAAATAATACGAAATTACCTTTATCCTCTCTAGCAAAACCCTAACCCTAAGCACTTCCACCACCGGCCGTCGGCAGCCAGTGGCCATCCTTTTTCCTCTACTCGTCCACTCTTCCATGGCCTCTCTCCTCTCCTGCCAATCTCACCAATCCTCCCTAGTCCCCGCCACCATATCTACTACCCACCAACCCTTCTCTATAGCTCTATCGCACCACTCACCAACCCTTCTTCCCAACTCTGTCGTACACCGTCCTCCGCCCCCTTCCGCAACCCTCTCTATTCTTCTTCTTCTTTTTCTTCTTTGTCTATTCAAGCCCTAGATCTAGAAACCCAAACCCTAGATATCTCTCTCTTAACTCAACACCGAGTTGTAGCGGTAGCTAAGAAAAAGGAGAAGAGAGAAAAAAATAGAGATAGAGAGACGTGAAGAAGAAGAAAGGAGATGAGCCATGATGGAGATTGGCGAGACAGCGGTCAGCGAAGTCGGGGCTGAGAAGGCGACGGTCGCCATAGTTAGAGGGTAGAGAGATGGCGTCACCAGAGTCCGACGTAGGCAGTAGATGCGGTGGCTGGTGATGGTATTGCTATACTTTAAAAAGTTAGGATTTATATTGTCTAAAAGAGTAATTTAATTTAGGGATAAAATTATAATAAAAAAAAATTGAAAGATGATGGGCATATGTCATTGTGTAGAGTAGGAGATGATGCCTCACAAATTTTGGCAAGAGCAAAAAATTGATCCTCAAACTTCTCTCTCTACATCTCTTAGGGTTTCTCCGAAGGCGCATCTTGGGGCAGGGGAGGGGGGCTTGAGTCTCCGGCAGCCTCTTTCCTCCCTTCTGCCCCTCCTTTTTGGTTTTTTCTTGTCCTTTTTGGCTCAATAATATTTTGGAAGCTTAGTCTTTCCATCTCTCCCTTCATGTGAGGTCCTTTTCCCCTTCTTGGTGGAACTCTACTCTTCATCCTCACTCTTCTCTGACTTCTCCAACCAGTGCCTCACCAGATCTGTCGAGCTCGTCTTTCGTCTTCCATTGGCGCCATCTCCGCCCTACCAGATCTGCCAGATCGTCCATCTCCTGAGTGTGTTGGGCATCAGATCTGCTCTTTCTACCACCTCTCCACCACCAGATTTGCCATGGATCCTGGGATAAGGTCCTTTCTTTTCTGTTTTTTTCTATTTTTTTGATTTTTGCTTGTAATTTTGGGGTCATCTGTGCTTAGATTGTGGCTTTCCAAACTTTGTGGTTGAATTATATGATTTATCTCAGACAGGCTCCATTGTCGATTTTGATCGATTCTGCTTGTGCAGTACGAGCCCAAGCACATGATGTGCCTCTGAATATTTTCATATTTTATCTCCAAAGTGCTTCTTGTAATTTTCTTTACTCTGTTTTGGTATAAGCTTGGTCGTTTGTTGGCCTTTGTAAATGCCGTTTTTAGCTTCCTTCAATGGATTTCGACTGATAAAAAAAAAAAATTTTTGGCAAGAGCAGTCGATTTTTATGTGAAATTTTAATTTCATACTTAAGGTTCCATTCCCACATATATTACGGAACTGCCACCACATAGGTGGCAAATGACGAGTCAAGCGAACAAGAATACAAAGGATGGAGTTTTCTGCGAAACCAATCTTGGGCAACGGGCACAACTTCAAGAACAAGCCATGTTTGGTTTCATTATTTAAAAAAAAAAAAAAAAAACAAAACAAAACAAATGGAAAAAATATAGAAACTAATTTGATAAAAGTAAATATCAAAAATATATATTTTAAATTTTTAAAAATTATTTTTGTGCTTCAAAAAGATAAAATTATATAAAAATATTTTTAATTTTTTTTTTCTTAATTTTTTTATGGTACTAATTTTTAGTGTTTTTTTATTGGGGGATGCACCAATAAATTCCAAATTAATAACTTATGCACTGTTTAGTCCTAAAAGTTTTCTTATAGACTGAAAGGTCCCATTACAATGTTAATAACATCAGATACAATGTTAATAACATCAGAGTCATGTTACAAACATTGGATTTCAAACATCTAATGTTCATCAAATTTCAATAATGTTTGAAAATATAGGATGAAAAACATCTAATGTTCATCAGATTTCAATAAATTTTGAAATTATAGAATGAAACATCAGCTCATTTACATCATTCACATCATGTTGATGTAAAAATGGGACTAAATGAAGCATAAGAAAACTTTTAGGACTAAATGGTTCAACGTTTCAAAAACTATGACTTATGGGTAAATTTTCCTTTTTTATTTTATTTTATTTTTATTTAAAAATTCTAAAAATCAAACTAATAAACATGGCGAAGTTGTCAGGAGGGCCTAAAGCAACCAGGTCCAATTGCATGGACAGCCATCATATGATATAATTGTGGTATAAATTATTGCAATCATATGAGGATATGATTTACTCTGTTAATGACTTCATTAACAACCTGGATCAAATAAAGTAATGCATATGAGGGCTGCAGCTAGTTTTGAAAGTGGCAGATGATTAGGCTGAGAGTTGGGCTTTTATCTGCTGCTGCTATTTGGTCTGAGCTGTGCTTTTTGCCATTAGTTGATTTTGCTTTCAGTTTGGTTGGTAGCAGTTTGGTTCTTTAGTTTTGTTTGAGCCTTGTTTGGTGTTTGTTTTTTTTTTTGTTTTCTTTTTATTTCTACTTTTCACATCACCAACTTCCTTAATTTGATCTAGCATACGATTGTCTGATTTTCTTGGTGCCAACTTCACCAACTTCACCAACTTCACCAACTTTCTAGTTGAGATTTGGATCGTTAATGTGGGGATATATTTTCTGAATACCAACACGTGGCAAGGTGACGCCGACGTGTCAGTCGAGGTGCCACGTGTCCTGATCGTGATGCCGAGGTGATCTCGGCAAGGCCGAGGTTATCCCCGAAGATATCGGAATCCGAGATAAGTGGATAAGGGACAAGAGTCTTAGAATAAAGAGGGAACTCAACTTGGATATGGACAAGAGTCCTAGATTGGGAGAAGACTTCAGTTTGGGTAAAGATAAGACTCTTAGAGAGTTTATCCTAATCCCACTGGGAGTCCCAGATTAGCAGTAATCCTAAGTCCATTAGGGCCAGGCTCCTATTGGGACTGGGATTGTATTGGCTATAAAAAAGAGGCACCCCCATGGGTCTAAGGTATGCTTTTGATACTCAAGCTTGTGAATTTAATATTTGATTTATCTTTGAGAGATATACTGACTTGATCGTCGGAGTGCCCCCGGGTGGTCGAAACCACCGCGGGATTCTTATATTTCTGTTGCAGGTCAGTCAGGTGCCATCTATTCTGCCAGTGCTCTCCAGCTGGTTATTAAGCGGGCAGTGTGGTCGGAAAATCACCCACACAATTTGGCGCCGTCTGTGGGAAAGAAAGAAGAATAGATGGCCAATGACGAACAGAAGGATCAGACTGGAGACAACGCCCCTACTGGGAATAGGAGATCTATCAACCTCGATGTTGAAGGGGACAACCACAACACAGAAACTCGTGACCAGAGTCACGGAGTGAAAGACGCTGGCCAGGAAGGTGACGCACCAAAGACAACAGATCGAAGCAACGAAGATGACCTCCAAGTATGGAAGGATAGATACCTGCGGAAGAACGAAGACCCTTCTAGAAGGGATGCAAAGACAGGGGGCATGAGCGCTTCCAAGGAGATAACATTCAAGTATAGAAGAACTCATCCTGAGTGAGCAGATCCCGGATTCCAGATCTTGGATCCCGGATCCGAGAAGACATGATCTCAACCTAGACAAGTAGGCTCGAGAAGACGAGAGCTCAACCTAAGTGAGCAAATCCCGGATCCCAGATCCCAGAAGACATGATCTCGGCCTAGATGAGTAGGTCCGAGAAAAGGAGAGCTCAACCTAAGTGAGCAAATCCTGGATCCCAGAACCCAGAAGACATGATCTCGGCCTAGATGAGTAGTTCCGAGAAAAGAAGAGCTCAACCTGAGTGAGCAGATCCAAGATTCCAGAAGATAAGATCTCGGCACCTGAGTCCGAGAAGAGAAGAGCACAATGAGCAGATCTCAGATCCCAGAAGATAAAAAGGAAACACACAAGATCAGACTAAAGTTGGCCAGAATTGAGAAGTATGCTAGGGCCGAGGAGGACATGCCGGGAACAAAGGCGTCGGAACAAGAAAAGAGAAACGGCTCGCCAATACGAGGCCGAAAATCAAACTCAGGTTGGAGCCAAGTAAGATCAATAGAGAAACCAAGGCTGACAACCTCGGCTTGAATTAAACCTCGGCGACAAGGTCGAAGCTACATGTATGATGAGAACCCAAGTGGATTTTAAGTTCACACTGGGGGGCAGAGAGAAGAAGAATGCGTTTACCACTTGTTGAAATTTGTAGCAATTTACAAGTTGGTTAAACCAATATGATGCTTAACCGAAGTTAAGCCGAGATGATGCTTAACCGAAGTTAAGCCCAGATGATGTCTAACCGAAGTTAAGCCGAGATGATGCTTAACCGAAGTTAAGCCCAGATGATGTTTAACCGAAGTGAAACCGAGACGATGCTTAACCGAAGTTAAACCGAGATTATTCCTTAATCCACTTGTTGAAATTTGTAGCAATTTACAAGTTGGAGTTAAGCTGATTCCTTATTTTCACTTGTTGAAATTTGTAGCAATTTACAAGATAATGTTAAACCGACATATGGCCATTTGTTGAAATTTGCAGCAATTTACAGGTTGAGGAAAAAGCTAAGTATGTTGTTTAAACACTTGTTGAAATTCGTAGCAATTTACAAATAGATTACTGTTTAACACTTGTTATGTTAATCCTTGTTGATCCCTGTTACAGTATATGTTAATCCTTGTTGAAATTTGTAGCAATTTACAAGTAGGCTAGACTGAGATCACCGTTTAAACATTTGTTGAAACTTGAGAAAAAGTTTGCAAAGTTAACATTGAGTAGTATATGTTTCACACTTGTTAGAATTTATGAAAAGTTTGCAGGTCAGTATCTTGCCGAAGTAAAAGTTTTGTAGCTATTATACCCGAGGTATGTAACCCCAAGAAGATTGCACAAAGGAGGCAAAGTATGAAAGGCATGCACAATATTCTAAGTATAGAATCATGCAAGAGCAGTTAGAAGAAGATCAAAACAGAATTCGTCGTGATTGACACGCCTTCACCTTACAACATCATCTTGGGAAGGCCATGGCTGCATGCAATGGGGGCAGTTCCCTCAACGTTGCATCAACTATTGCGGTTCCCCACAGAACATGGGATTGAAAGAGTCAGAGGGGATCAATTGCAGGCGGAGAATTGCTCCATGGCAGCAATGAAAACTACCTGCAACATTCAGGAACCAGGGAAGGCAGAGATTGAAGACGAGGACATGGAGGTCCTAGATGATGTCGGCAAGGAGCCAGCCAAAAAGAGTGAAGAGACACTGAAGAAAATCCTCGTCCAGGAGGGCAACGAAGAGCGCTTCATTCAGAGAAGGAAAGTTGAATTAGACATTAAAGAACAAGGAGGCACATCGGCCATATGCAGAGCTTACATTATCTAAAGAACAAAAAGGTACAAGAGTACAAACGACAAAAAAAGGAAAAACTTCAAAAACTGAGATGATGCTTAACCGAAATTAAGCCGAGATGATGTTTAACCGAAGTTAAACTGAGGTGATGTTTAACTGAAGTTAAACTGAGATGATACTTAACCGAAGTTAAACCGAAATGATGTTTAACACTTGTTGAAATTCTGAGAGAATTTACAAGCTAAAGAGTGCACAAAGTTAAATGTCGGCAAAAGATTCGCCAGAGTCAAACGTCGTTTTGATTAGAACCACTAAGTGCACGCCAGAAGTGGTGACCAGAATTGTGAGGAATAAATGCTTCAAGAAACAGCGATGATAGTTTGCAAAGGCCAAGAGAAAGAGGGTCTAAAGGGGGTGAATTAAATACTAGAAATTTTAATACATCGGCGAAAGAAGAACACATCAGGTCTGTGACTACAGCACGAAGCCCACTTCCCTAATGTGATCCTAAGTACAACTTGCGTTTACATTAGGGGGCAGGGAGAAGGTGTAGGGGGAAGGAATGATAATTAAGGAGCAAGGAATGTTAACACTTGTTGAAATTTTTGAGCAAATTACAAAATGAGTTAACCGAAGATTATGAAGTCTACCACTTGTTGAAATTTGTAGCAATTTACAAGTTTGGTATAGCCGAGATAACACTGAAAGACGTTTCCGAGATATGATCAACCGAGATGACCAACTAGCTTGTTAAGAGCTGAGAAGGTTGGCAAGTACAAAAATGAAGACCTTAAAGAACTAGGGACTGAAAGCAAGAACGTCGGACTAATCTGCTTCGACGGACGACAATGGTTCAGCCTCGGCAGTCAGTTGGAGGAGCTTCTCTACCGCTACCTTGGCATCAATTTCAAGAAGGAAGCAAACTACTCAGCATCAGCGGTAGGTTATGTCTCACCCCCAGAAGACAGTTGGAAAGAACTTCTCAGCAGCCTTCTCAGCCACGAGCTCAGCATCAACCTCCTGAAGAGTTTGATCAAAGCTCTTCTTGGCGATTGGCACCTCGAAGTTTTGAAAGCAAGGATTGAAAGCAAAAAATCTGGAAAAAGACATAGAAAACAGAAACAAGAATGTAATTCGTAAATCAAAAATGGTGATGAAGCTATCAGGAAATTAAGACA
Organism: Camellia sinensis; assembly: GCF_055761805.1. Classification (NCBI taxonomy): domain Eukaryota; kingdom Viridiplantae; phylum Streptophyta; class Magnoliopsida; order Ericales; family Theaceae; genus Camellia; species Camellia sinensis. The sequence continues at coordinate 152,766,393 of NC_138968.1, read as the reverse complement.
AAAGGATTGCACAGGTGTGTCAAGCCAAGAACAGTGGCAGAAATCAACAGATATGTGAACAGTGTGTAGTCAAGAAGATGATTTGGAAATAACGGGTAAAACAAGCAATGGTGATTAACAATGAAGCAGAGCTTCTTGGAAAGCAACAAGAAATAAAACCAGGAGGAACAATGGCTTACTAGAAAGAGGGAAGCCGAAATGAGAATTGCCGAAATCTGACGACAATGACAGAATGACGTAAAGCTTCACCGGAGGAGAGAAACGAAGACAGTTGCAGAAGCTTGAAAGCTTGGAACAAATGACGGATTTAAGCAAAAGAGCTAGAAAGAGAAGAAGCCAGAGGATTAAATGAGAAAAGAGAAAAATAGTCAAGAAGACGACAAAGTTCAAGAATAAAGCCAAGTGCACAGGAACTAAGTATGTGAAGAACAAGAAAGTAATGAACCAGACATGATGCTAGCAACAGAAAGCGAATATGACAAAGTACAGTTCCAGGCATTTTAGCAATAAGAAATCAAAAAATTGAAGACAGACGAGAACAGAAGGCCACAGATGGCAAATAAACAGATTCAAAGTAAATCAGAAGAGTTATGAAAGATTGAGCTTAATAAAAAAGTAAGAGTTTATGAACCTACAAAGTGAAGTGAACGCCGATATGAAAATCACCGGAGTCAAATAGGTGACTGGAAATCGGGAACTCACCAGAGAGTGTGAGTGGAGCAGTTGCAAAGCTCTTGGAGTTTACGAATTAAAGGAACCAGAATCTCGGCTAGGAGGTGCGATTTCAAGCAGCTTGGAAAGCATGAAACTTGATTCTTGACACCAGTAGACAGTAAAGTCCAGAGAACTTTGAGGTCGGCGAGTTTGATCTCGGACAAAGGGGCACAGATGAACGAACAGTGTAGGTTCCATCACCTCAGAATGCCGAGGTAATAGAACCTAGGGGGCAGTTGTGGGGATATATTTTCTGAATACCAACACGTGGCAAGGTGACGCCAACGTGTCAGCCGAGGTGCCACGTGTCCTGGTCGTGATGCCGAGGTGATCTCGGCAAGGCCGAGGTTATCTCCGAAGATATCGGAATCCGAGATAAGTGGATAAGGGACAAGAGTCCTAGAATGAAGAGGGAACTCAACTTGGATATGGACAAGAGTCCTAGATTGGAAGAAGACTTCAGTTTGGGTAAAGATAAGACTCTTAGAGAGTTTATCCTGATCTCACTGGGAGTCCCAGATTAGCAGTAATCCTAAGTCCATTAGGGCCAGGCTCCTATTGGGACTGGGACTGTATTGGCTATAAAAGAGAGGCAACCCCATGGGTCTAAGGTATGCTTTTGATACTCAAGCTTGTGAATTTAGTACTTGATTTATCTTTGAGAGATATACTGACTTGATCGTCGGAGTGCCCCCGGGTGGTCGAAACCACCGCGGGATTCTTATATTTCTGTTGCAGGTCAGTCAGGTGCCATCTATTCTGCCAGTGCTCTCCAGTTGGTTACTAAGCGGGCAGTGTGGTCGGAAAATCACCCACACAGTTAATATAATGCTCTTTGCTCTTGCCTCACCTTTATTGATGTATTACTATATTTATTCTATGTGTTCTATTATCAATAAAGTTTCATTTTTGCTGATAAAAAAAATATGAGCATATGAATTTGGATTTTTCCTCCCATTACACCTTGTTTTTTTTTTTTTTCAACATTAAAAATTTCATAAAGATTTTTTATCCTTTGATTAGTTTGTGATGTTTTATTATATATTATTATTATTATTATTATTATTATTATTATTATTATTATTATTATTATTTTTGAACGGCAATCAAAGAAATTTTATTAAAAATAGAAGTATACAATATAGATTGGGAAAAGTTACATCATTGTCAAAGCTAAGCATCCCAACTATGTTGGCACCCAAAGTAAGACCAATCATTTGCATCCCCAAAGCCTCTACCAAGAGTTAGAGATAATCCAACTCAATACACCCCATTACTACCCCCAAAACAAACAAGGATTACAACTTTCCACCTAAACAATATCTAATCTACATAATGTTGTAAAGAAAATCATTGATAGTGTAATGATAATCCTTAGTTGTAGCTTTCAGCCATATAGCTAATTTGATGATAATTACCTCATGCAGCTCCCCTATATCTGGTTGAACATTATTAAATAGACAGTCATTCCTATGATTCCAAATGGACCAAAGGGCAAGCAAAGGAATTGCATTCCAAATCCTTCTCTCAGCTTTGCTAAAGTTGTTTCTAGCCCACCACTGCAGTAAACACTCCATTGAACCCGGCACAACCCATAACACACCCCACCACTGCAACAAACCAGCCCAAACCTTCCAAACCAGTGGGCAAGAAATGAGAACATGCTCAACAGACTCGTCCTCTAATTTACAAAAGACACACAAAGCAGATGCATTTTCATCAAGAACTCCAATCTTTTTTAGAAAGACAGAAGTTTTAACTTTATATTTCCAAGCTAGCCACCCAAAGAATTGGACTTTGGGTGGCAGATATTTCATCCACACCAATCTACTAGCACTAACACAATCCCCAAAATCCAATTCACATTGTCTATACAGAGTTGTAACAAATGACTGACCTGTTTGGGATACTAACCACCTTGATTTATCCTTAACACCCACTCTTAATGCAGGAGCTGCTCTTAACACATCTATGATTCTACTTTGCTCTTCAACCTCCCACTGGTGCGATGGCCTTCTAGAGTTGAGATCTCACAACTCAAAATTCTCTTTAACAACAAAATAAAACCCGAGTGTTCCATTTTTGACAGTAGAGATTGAAAAGAGTCTAGGAAATTCATCTTTGAGACAAATATCACCACACCATTTATCATGTCAAAATCTCACTCTACTTCCATCACCCACTTTAATCTGCAGATTATTAGCATAAAATTGTAATAGATTGTTTCTTTGCTCTATCACTGTTAAAAAATCACACTATATCTTAGAACATCTTAAACCCATAGTTAAATTTGGGACCCAGTCACCCTCTGCCATTTTGCACTTATTGCATAATACCTTTTTCCATAATGCATCCTCTTCATTAGCAAACCTCTACCACCACTTCATCAATAGGCAAGCATTTACCTCTCTAATTCTCCTAATCCCCAGCCCTCCTTGCTTAATACTCTTTGTCACCTCTTTCCATTGCACTAGATGAATTTTTCTTTTTAAATCTGTGCCTCCCCACAAAAAGAAAGCTTGTAATCTATCAATTTCCTTTGCTACTCCTTCTGGCATCCTAAACAGTGATAAATAATACATAGGTAAACAAGCTAGCACATATTTAATTAATGTTAGTCTACCATCAAAGGAAAGAAACCTCATTTTTCACCCAGTAAGCCTGAGTTTTATTATATATTATACAATCACATAATCTAAGTTACAACTTATCAATTATGATAATGCAGTCCGTCCTGGGTGGATGGGTCGGGCTGGTCCAAGCTCTTCAAGTTTCGATTCAGGTGGATGATTCCACCAGATGACCTGCAAGCAAGTCCAAAGGGGAACGGGGTAGTCCCCCAGTGAACCCTCCGGCGAGCAAATCAGTAAAGGAGGAAGGAAAATATATATATATAGAGAGAGAGCGAGAGATAGAAAAGCTTAACCTTCCTCTTGTCTTCCCTTCTTGCTTATATCCTTTGGTAATCATTTCACTGTCCCTTGTGACGTGCCCCGTTCCGCCGAAAGCCTGTGCCGTAGCTTACCTTGTTCAGGGTGAGGGGGCTCTGTTCCGACGGGGAGGTGTTGTCGTAATAAATGCTGTGATGGGCTGCATTAATGGTGATGTGCTGTGACAATAACTTTGCAGATCTTTGTCTGCTGATGTGGCTTGTGTTTCACCTGCCATGTGCCCGAATGCCATTGGCCTTCCATGTCCAGATGGCCTCCAGCTGTCCTGAGCTTTGCCAACCGGGTTATGCTATGGGTCCCAAGCGATGGGTTTGAGGTTGTTTGCTGTGGGCCGTAAGCCTTGTGGGCCTCTCCATGTCAGTAGTGCCCCATTTCCGAGTGCAGCTTTAGCCCAACGAAGGGAATAGTAATAAGGAAGAGAAGTGTGAACCGAGGGGAGAGGCCGACCGTTAGCCATGCCGACCGCAAGGTTGGCCGAGCGGGAGGGGCTGACCGTGAGGGTGGTCGAGCGGGAGGGGTCGACCGTGAGGCGTGCCGACCGCGAGGGTGGCTGAGCGGGAGGGGTCGACCGTTAGGCGTGCCGACTGCGAGGGTGGCCGAGTAGGGGGGTTGACCGTTAGGCGTGCTGACTGCGAGGGTGGCCGAGCGGGAGGGGTCGACCGTGAGGGTGGTCGAGCGGGAGGTGTCGACCGTGAGGCGTGCCGACCGCGAGGGTGGCCGAGCGGGAGGGGTCGACCGTTAGGCATGTCAACCGCGACGGCGCGGGGCTCAAAAAGAGGAGGGGTTGGTGCCATGTGATGATGTGAAATGGAAAGGACAGGGTAAGGGGAGGGGACAGTGCATCGTGGCCATACACGTGGCAATATCGTGGGGGAAGTGAAGCGTTGGAGCAGAAATGAAACGATAGGTCACGAGGGGGGTTTTGAAAAGGCGATTTTGGCGGTTGATTTGAAAGGTTTTGAAATGGGCGAAAATTAATGTGGATCCATGGAATACGGGTGAACCGTGGGTTTTTGGTATAATGCGTTTCACCTACCTTTTTACAAAAACTCAAAATACCCAAGTGTTAATTCCTTCATTGCGTACGACACACCTGTGAAACATTTTCTCAACTTCCTTGCTCCTGCGTCAGAAGTGATTCGTAAGCAAACCCTAGAAATGGCACAAGAAGAAGTGGTCGATGTGAGGGTGGACCCTCTGGGAGACGATGATGCAGAGGAGCTAGCAGCGCGATATAGGATGGAGACACGAATGGTGGGGGTGGGGGAACCGGTGGGAAAATCGCAGGCGTCGGCCCTGATATTGGTTCCAAAGCCAATAAGCCAGGTAGAGCCGGATCAGTGGCACACTAAGGCTGACAAATCCACTATTACTGCGGCGGATTTGGAGGCTATCAGGGGAAAGTACCAGATTCCGACTGAGGTGGAGTTACTGCTGCCAACGTCAAGGGAAAGGCTGTCTGATGCCAGGCCAGGGGAGTTTTCCCTTTATGAGGAGGCGCTAAAAGGTGGGCTGAGGTTGCCACTGCCCCAAGTGGTGGTTGACGTACTGAACCGTTTGGAGGTAGCGCCGGGGGCAATTGATGCGCAATGGTGGAAGATTCTGTTGGCCTGCGCTAGTACGTGGCCTAAGGCGAATGGAGGGAAAGCCATGGCGGTAGACGAGTTCTTTTCTTGTTATAAAGCTTCGGGGTAGCAGGAGACGTGGGTGACCCTACAGGCAGTGATGGAGAGGGGATTGGTGGCGGGGCTGCCGACATCGGTCAAGGGGTGGCGGCCACGGTGGTTCTACGTGTCTGGTAATGGGGGACGGGGAGTACGCACTATCTGGAAGGTGCCCATTAGGTCGATGGAGCCAAGGCTGGGGGCAGCGGCGGAAGAGAGGGTGAAGAAGGTGAAGGAGTGGAGGGAGAGAGAGAAGGCCAAATGGGACGAGCTTGTTCAGCCATCCGTATTGTTTGAGGCAGGTTTGGGACCGCAACCGAGAGGTGGAGACCTCGACCGAGCCGAATTGGAGGCGAGGAGAGAGGTTCAGGAAGTAGAGGATCAGGCCATACTCGCCAAGGCCACGAAGTTGAAGGAAGAGCGAGGAGACCGACCGCTTCAACCGATCGCGCGGGAAAGGATCCGACTGCGCCCAAGGCCGCTGGGGGAGAAGGACTTAAGCAGCTTTGAGCCACGACCGCCCCCCGTAGATCCTGTAAAAGAACAGGCTAGAACGGAGGGGGAGGCTCTGAAGAAGAAGAATAAGAAGAAGAAGAAGAAGAAGAAGAAAAAGAAGAAGATGAGTGCCCCAGAGGGAGCTGCAGATGAGTCTGGGGCCAAGAGGGCTAAGGTGGCCCCAGCTGAGGTGGAGGTCCCTGTGGCCAAGGATGCCCCAGAGGTGGTGGGGGTCACCCCAACACTGGATGTTGTGGAGACTGCCCCAACAGCGCAAGTAGGAGCTGAGTTGACTGAGGCTGCGCCGCGTGGGAGGGAGCAGACCCAAAAGGGGCTTGCCCCCCAGGAAGGAGGGGTCCGTCTGGCTACGGCGATTTATCATGCGTGCGCGGTAGCTGGAAGGTTGGAGGGAGAAGAAGGCCCAGCCAGGGCGGGGGTAGACCGCTCGGTGAAAATTATGGAGGAGGCAGCCCTTCGCTCGGCATCCGGGTTTAATGAGGCTGATCTGCTGAGGGGGTTGTACTCTGCCCAAATGGAGGTAACTACCTTGGCAGGGGCCCTTCTGAGGAAAGCAGGAGCTACCAAGCTAAAAGCTAAGGAGGCCAAGGCCCAGCTGGCCAAGTTGAAGAAGGACAATGCTGATTGGAAGACTGCCCATGCCGAACTGCAAGCAGTCAAGTTGGAGCTGGAGGACACACGCCGTAAGGTCGTGTCGCTCGAGTTCCAACTGGCTGGCGAATAGAAAAAGTTGGAGGAGTCTGAAAGAGCCTGCGCCGTTGCGATCGAGTGGCATGAAGAGGCCATGAGCAACAATGAAGAGCTGGTCAGGCAAAAAGATGAGGCAGATGCCAGAATTAGAGATCTGTTGAAGGGGTTGGAGGATGAGCGCGTCAAAGTAGAGGAGGAGAAGGGGAGGCTGGTGAGAGAGTTGGAAGCAGAGAAGGTGAAGGCGATGGCAGAGATGGAGAGTCTGAAGAAGGGAGTGGAAGAGGAGAGGGCGACGGCGGCTGCTGAAAGGGGGGCCCTGCAGAGAGAGCTGGACAAAGAGAGGGCGAAGGCGGCTTCTGAGAGGGCGGCCTACCCTGATCTGTGCGTCGCAACAGTGGAGCAATACAAAGGGTCTCCTGAATTTCAGATGGCGGTAGATGCCGCAATCGCCAGGAGTCTGGCTGGGCAAGAGTCTGGGGGGGTGGGCCCATCAAGGACGACTGTTGGAGGCAGGACAGAGGCAGAAGTGATTGAGAGCTTCCAGCAGTCAGACTTCTACAAGCACGAAATGGCTGAGTTCTGGGACAACGGTTGGAAGATGTTCAAACGCAGAGCTGAAGAGCTGTTCCCAGACTTGGACCTGAGTAGTGTCACGATTGGTGAAGATGATGTGGCCCAGACCCCCCTGTACGAGGGTATTAAAGAAGAAGAGCTTGTATCCAGCGAGGAGGAATGACCAAGGGAGATGAAGAGCCCCCTCTCTGTGTTTGTTTTGTGTTTTTGTTGTTGTTGTTGTTTTTTTTTTGTATTATTGTAATGAACTTGTGTACACATTATAAATGAATAAAATTTCATTTATGTTGTCAATTGACTGTGTTGGCCTGTACTGGCTAAAATGAATGAAGTCTAGTTATAAAAACTGGTCATAAAAATTGTGCAATAAAAATGTGTATGAAAATTAAAAATTGTTAAGTTAAACGTTCCTCCCTGCAGAGCGAGATTGGATGTGTATGAAAATTGAAAGGGCGATAGTGGTTTATTAAAAAATTGGATTATGAAATTGTAGAACATAATATTCGAATGGGGTTAGGACTTCTAGTTTAATAAGGATGGATGAAGGATCCATGGATGGGAATAGAAAAGTGGGTTGCAAATTGTAGAGAAACGATTGGAGAAACAAATTAGATGGGGTGGGAGATAATCTGATTAGTGAGTGAAATATGTGATAGCATCTTTGGAATCTGACTAAGTAAAAACGTGGTCCTGGAATTATGAATAAGCTTTAAGATGTGACTAAGTGTTGAAAATGTGGTCCTGCTTGGCTTTGAAGTGCTCGGTCTGGCCGAGGCTTTGAAGTGCTCAGTCTTGCTGAGGCTTTGAGTGCTTGGTCTGGCCGAGGCTTTGAGTGCTTAGTCTGGCTGAGGCTTTGAGTGCTCAGTTTGGCTGAGGGTTTGAGTGCTCGGTCTGGCCGAGGCTTTGAGTGCTCAGTCTGGCTGAGGCTTTGAGTGCTCAGTCTGGCTGAGGCTTTGAGTGCTCGGTCTGGCCGAGGCTTTGAGTGCTCAGTCTGGCTGAGGCTTTGAGTGCTCAGTCTGGCTGAGGCTTTGAGTGCTCGGTCTGGCCGAGGCTTTGAGTGCTCAGTCTGGCTGAGGCTTTGAGTGCTCAGTCTGGCTGAGGCTTTGAGTGCTCGGTCTGGCCGAGGCTTTGAGTGCTCAGTCTGGCTGAGGCTTTGAGTGCTCGGTCTGGCCGAGGCTTTGAGTGCTCAGTCTGGCTGAGGCTTTGAGTGCTCAGTCTGGCTGAGGCTTTGAGTGCTTGGTCTGGCCGAGGCTTTGAGTGCTCAGTCTGGCTGAGGCTTTGAGTGTTCGGCTGGCTGAGGCTTTGAAGTGCTGTAAGTGAAAGTGTCATGGGAGCGACATACAGACAGTTGAATTATAAAAGCTGAGAACTTCAGTCGGAATTTGCATTATGTATTAAAGAGGGAAATACAACAATGTTGACAATACAAAAGTATGAACTTATTGATAGTAACGCTTCAAATGTTCCGCATTCCAGGGGTGGGGGAGGTCGCGACCTTCCATGTCTTGAAGTCGGTAAGTGCCTGGTCACGGTCGGGCTTTCACTACGTAGGGTCCCTCCCATTTGGCTGCCAGTTTGCCCTCGGTTGGATTCTTTGTGGCAAGAGTTGCTTCTCTTAAGACAAGGTCCCCCACAGAGAACTCTCGTGGTCGAACTCTGCGGTTGTAGTATGTTCTCATTTTCTGCTGGTATGAAGCCAATCTGACAGCAGCAGTCTCTCTGAGCTCTTCGATGAGGTCCAAGTCTGTTCGATGGAGCTCTTCGGTTGAGGCCAGATCCGGATGTAGAACCCTGGGGGTGGGTAGACCGACTTCTACCGGGATAACCGCCTCAGCGCCATATGTTAAGCGAAAAGGGGTTTCCCTAGTGGGAGTGCGAGCAGTGGTTCGGTAAGCCCAGAGTACATTTGGTAGTTCCTCAGCCCAAAGGCCTTTAGCAGCTTCGAGCTTAGTTTTGATGATTTTCAGAAGGGAACGGTTGGTGACCTCAACTTGGCCATTTGCTTGGGGGTGACTGGGGGAAGAGAAGCATGGTTGAATCTGGAGATCTGCACAAAATTTTTTGTACTTCGCGTTATCGAATTGTTTGCCGTTGTCAGAGATGATGGCTTGAGGGATGCCAAATCGGCAAATGATCGATTGCCAGATAAACCTGGTGGTGTTCCACTCGGTGATTGTGGCAAGGGGTTCAGCCTCGACCCACTTGGTGAAGTAATCAATGGCGACAATCGCGAACTTGGTCTGGCCTCGACCGGTGGGAAGTGGACCAACCAAGTCTATCCCCCACTTGGCAAACGGATAGGGGCTGCAGAGTGTGATTAACTCTGTAGGAGGAGCATGGGGGATGTTGGCGAAGCGTTGACATTTATCGCATTTGAGCACGAAATCGGTCGCATCTTGATTAAGAGTTGGCCAAAAATACCCAGTACGGAGTATCTTCTGGGCAAGGGACCTGCCGCCTGAATGATTACCACAAATTCCCTCATGGATCTCCTGCATTACATAAGTTGCTTGAGCTGGATTGAGGCACCGTAGATATGGCCGGGAGAAACCGCGCTTGTACAATATACCGTCGACAATGATGTAATTGGACACTCAGGATCGGACTTTGGCTGCCTGCTGTTGGTCATCTGGGAGTGCCCCTGTGGTCAAGAATAGGAGAATGTCTGATGCCCAAGGGATGGGTTCGTTTTGGACGAACTGTACGGCTTGCAGGTCGGGTGAAATGGCCGGGTGGGATAGATATTCGAGACAGATATCATGGCTGAGATTAGGATGGTCAGCAGAGGCCAGCTGAGCTATCTCATCTGCTTTGGAGTTTTCCGCCCGAGGAATGTGGCTGATGTGGAAGGTATTGAAAAGGCGAGCAAGGGGGAGTGCCATATCTCTGTAAGCTCGCATTGTGTCTTCCTTGGCGTCGAAATCCCCGTCATCTGACCGACGACGAGCTGGGAGTCGCTGAATACTCGGAGGTGGCTGACCCCAATGTCCTTGGCAAGGTGGAGTCCTGCTATCAATGCCTCATACTCGGCCTCATTGTTGCTTGCTTCAAACAAGAAACGGATGGCACATTTGAAATAGCCGCCCTCGGGGGAGGTGAGGATGAGACCGGCCCCACTTCCTTCTCTGCGAGATGAACCGTCGACATTGAGAGTCCAAGAATGAGGATCTTCTGGCTCTGTTGGAGTTGGTGGGAGTGGAGGTGTAGTGGTCGGGGCCGGATTGGTGAACTCCAGGATGAAGTCAGCTACAGCTTGCCCCTTGATTGCTGTCCGAGGGCGGTAGGAGATGTCGAACTGGCTGAGTTCTACTGACCACTGCATCAGTCTGCCTGAGAGTTCTGGTTGCTGCATGACCTTTTTCAGGGGCTGGTCGGTGAGGACCACTATGGAGTGGGCTTGGAAGTATAGGCGGAGTCGTCTGGAGGCAATGACCAAGGCCAGGGACAGTTTTTCTAATAAGGGGTAGTTCTGCTCCGCTCCCCTGAGAGCCCGACTGATGTAGTAAACCAGCCGTTGGATTGAGCCATCTTCTCTGAGGAGAGCTGCACTGACTGCGGTGCTCGATACTGCTAAGTAGAGGAAGAGGGGCTAGCCCGTGATTGCTTGGGAAAGAAAGGGGGGTTGGCCAGGCATTGCTTTAATTGTTGGAAGGCCTCTTCGGATTTGGCTGTCCATTCAAAAGTCTGCCGAAGAACTTTGAAGAAGGGTAGGCACTTATCTGTTGCGCGGGAAATGAAGCGGTTGAGGGCCGCCACTCGGCCGGTGAGTCTTTGAACTTCTTTGACTGTCCTAGGCGACTGCATCTTAACCAAGGCCTTGATCTTCTCAGGGTTAGCTTCAATGCCGCGTTGACTGACCATAAAACCCAAAAAAATTTCGGATCCTACGCCGAAGGCGCACTTCTCTGGGTTAAGCTTCATCTGGTACTTGCGCAAGGTGGCGAAGGTTTCTCGTAAGTCAGTGAGGTGATCAGAGGAGTATTTGCTTTTGACTAGCATGTCATCGACGTAGACTTCCATATTCCGGCCTATTTGGTGATGGAAAACGGCATTAACCAGCCATTGATATGTGGCCCCAGCATTCTTTAATCCGAACAGCATTACACAATAGTGGTAGGTACCTCGGTCGGTAATAAATGATGTGTGTTCCCGATCAGATGTGTGCATCAGGATTTGGTTGTACCCAGAGAAGGCATCCATGAAGCTGAGCATTTGATGACCGGCCGTGGCATCGACCAGTAGATTTATGCGGGGAAGAGGGTAGCTGTCTTTGGGGCAAGCTCGGTTCAGGTCAGAGTAATCGACACAAAGTCGCCATTTGCCATTGTGTTTGCGGACGAGGACCACGTTGGACAACCATCTAGGGTAGTCCACATTTTTGATGAATTGGGCCTCGAGGAGCTTGTCAACTTCTGCGGCTATAAGAGTGTTGCGCTCCGGATGGAAAATGCGTTGCTTCTGGCGATGGGGTCGAAAGTGAGGTTCAATGCTGAGGCGGTGGGTTATGAAGGAGGGGTTAATGCCTGGCATGTTAGAATGGGTCCAGGCGAATACATCTCTGTGCTCGATCATGAGAGCGGTAAGGTCAGCCTTGGCTTGGGAAGGTAGTTGGCTGCCAATTTTGGCAGTTTTGATTGGGTTGGTGGGATCAATGTTAACTTCAACAAGTTCCTCCACGGGTTCACCTCTGACCAGCTCGTCTTCGTCTCGGACGTCAAGCCCTTCGATGATCATGGCCTCTTTTAGCTTGACTTCTTTGAGTGAGGTGACATAACACTCCCTGGCCACGGTCTGTTCTCCTTTGACAGTTCCGACACCGAGATCGGTAGAAAATTTGATGGCAAGGTGATAGGTGGATGTGATGGCTTGGAAGGCGTTTAGGGTTGTGCGGCCAAGGATGATGTTGTAAGCAGAGGGGCAGTTGACCACAAGGAAGGTGAGCAATTTAGTGGTCTGCCTCGGGTGTTCGCCAATGGTGATAGGTAGATTGATGGAGCCGATGGAGGTCACACGGTCGCCGGTGAAACCGACCAGAGGGGTTTGGAGAGGAGACAAGCTTTCTTCTCCAATCTTGAGCTGGCGGAAGTAATTGAGGAAGATGATGTCTGAAGAGCTGCCGTTGTCTATGAGGACTCCTCTGACCTTGTAGTTGGAGAGGATGGCGGAAATGACAAGGGGGTCATCATGTGGGTAACGGACTCCTACACAGTCGGTGTCTGTGAAGGTGATGGGTTCGATCCACTGTTTGGGAGGTCGGTCCACTGTCGCCACTGCTTTGTCTGAGCCCTGCCTGATTTTTCTGAGCTCTGCCTTCTGAGCCGAGCGGGATGGTCCCCCGCAAGCAAGGCCGCCTGAAATGACTCTGATTTCTCCGACTGGTGGAGGGGGATTGCCTGGAGGCCGAGGCTGTGGTGGTGGGCGATCGTGGCCTTGGTTAGGTGGGGCTTGATTGCGGGGTGGTGTATGTCGGCGATTGTTCCTGGGAAGGTCGGTTCTTTGCCTCTGTTGAGGGCGGGTGTCTGTCAATCGGCTGAGGCGGCCCTGACGTATGAAGGTCTCGATCTGATCTTTGAGGTTGATATACTCGTCGGTGGTGTGGCCATGGTCTTGGTGGAAACGGCAGTACTTGGACTGATCTTTGCGATTGGAAGGGTTTCGTGAAGGCAGGGGCCACTTGAGGGGGTAGTCCCGCTGGATCTGATTGAGGACGTGCTCCATGGGGGAGTTGAGTGGTGTGTACCGCTCGAACCGACCGGGCGGTCCGGTCGGAGCCGACCGGTCGGCTCGGAGGGGTCGGTCATTATAGTGGGGTGTTTGGCTATTATACTGGGCGGTCCTGGGTTCTGAGTCTTTCCTCTTGTCTCTGGGGGTCGGATTTTTAGTGATCGGCTCTTGCTGAGCGGCCAGGGAATCTTCAGCATTCATGTATTTCTGGGCTTTGGATAGTAGGGCAGCCATGGTGGTTGGAGGGTTTTTGGAGAGGGAGAAAAGAAAATCGGACGACCGCAGGCCGGCCATGAAAGCCGTGAGGATGACCTTGTCGTCATTCTCCGCTACTTGAAGGGCTTCGGTGTTGAAGCGGGTGACGAAGCTGCGGAGCGACTCCCCTTCGGTCTGACGAATGTTAAGGAGTTGGGTGGATGGGCATCTCTGACGCTGGGCTCCGATAAAATGGCTCAGGAAAGAGTCACTGAGGTGTTGAAAGGTGGAGACGGAGTCCGCCGGTAGCTGGCTAAACCACAACCGAGCTGATCCCTTCAGTGTCACGGGAAAAGCTCGGCACATGATCTCGTCAGGGAAAGCATGGAGGATCATGAGGGTGTAGTAGGTTTCCAGATGGTCGACTGGGTCCGTCGTGCCATCGAAGGAGTCAATGGTGGGCATTTTGAACTTGGCGGGCAATGGTTTGTCGCGGATGGAGGCAACAAAAGGCGAGTTGGCGGTGACTGAGGGCTTGTGCTGAATGTTCTGCATGACCCCTTGTAATTGGAGCTTCATAGCTCGAAGTTCAACGTCCTAGAGGGGAATGTTGTCGCCATGGTCGGTCAATGGAGGCTGGACACTGCTGGCTTCCCCCTCAGGGGCTAGTGCCACGACTGATGGGCGTGGAGGTGGAGGTGGTAGGCTCATATGTGGAGGAGGAGGGGGTTGTAAACCTTCTGGGTTGAGCGGAGGGGGTTGTGGAGCAGTGTGGCCCGGGGTTCTTTCTTGGTTGGGTGGAATATCTGGAGGTGGGGCGGGGAGGTTTCTTTGGAGTAAGGCACTGATCAGGGCCTGGTTTTGCTCGGCCATGCGGTTAATGCTGTTAGTAAGTTCGATGATGTATTGTGGTGGGTTGTTTGGATGGGAAGGGTTTGTTTGATGATCGGCGGTATTATGGCGAGAAGCCATGGACTTAGTCGTAACCATACACCTGGACGGGTGAGAGGAAAAGGTAACGGTGAGAAAGGAGGGCTCCGGCGATAGTGAACACAACTAGCACACGAATAAACCACAAGTTTTCCCACAGACGGCGCCAGCTGATAATGCAGTCCGTCCTGGGTGGATGGGTCGGGCTGGTCCAAGCTCTTCAAGTTTCGATTCAGGCGGATGATTCCACCAGATGACCTGCAAGCAAGTCCAAAGGGGAACGGGGTAGTCCCCCAGTGAACCCTCCGGCGAGCGAATCAGTAAAGGAGGAAGGAAAATATATATAGAGAGAGAGAGAGAGAGAGCGAGAGATAGAAAAACTTAATCTTCCTCTTGTCTTCCCTTCTTGCTTATATCCTTTGGTAATCATTTCACTGTCCCTTGTGACGTGCCCCGTTCCGCCGAAAGCCTGTGCCGTAGCTTACCTTGTTCAGGGTGAGGGGGCTCTGTTCCGATGGGGAGGTGTTGTCGTAATAAATGCTGTGATGGGCTGCATTAATGGTGATGTGTTGTGGCAATAACTCTGCAGATCTTTGTCTGCTGATGTGGCCTGTGTTTCACCTGCCATGTGCCCGAATGCCATTGGCCTTCCATGTCCAGATGGCCTCCAGCTGTCCTGGGCTTTGCCAACCGGGTTATGCTATGGGTCCCAAGCGATGGGTTTGGGGTTGTTTGCTGTGGGCCGTAAGCCTTGTGGGCCTATCCATATCAAATTATAAAGCAATATTTTTCTTTTAGATAGGAATAAAAAAAATCTATATATACCATTTGCAAAGTAAGATATCAAAATTAAAATATACTTACATTAAGGTAAGTCACTTTTTTTTTTTTCATCTACCACACTAGATTATGAAACCTAACACTAAATCGGAGATATATATGATATTTGACTTAGGGTGAGTAAAAGAATCTTCAGCCAGAACATATACACACATATCTTGAATAATAAAATTATTCCGGTAATATTGTGTTTAAATTTTAAATTTATGAAAGGATTTACCGACGAAAAGGAAATTTTTTTTTTTTGAAATAAACATTTTTTTTTGGGGAGGGGGAACTCGTACAGTAAATCTGTTTTTTTTTAACTTATCACCTTTTGTGAACTCCTGTATGAGAAATCATGGGTCAATTATTTCAAAGACAAAATTAATTCTCCATTTTTTTTGAATGGATTAATAGTAGCCCACTTGATTCATCATACAATAATTTCCCCTATTTCATATTATACTAACCAGTTCTTGCGACAAAATTGATTATTTTCTTCTTGATGATTTTGAACTCAGACTCTAACACGATTTGTCACGACTCAAGTGGTTTGTCTGTCCAACGACTTGAATCAAGGGTGGGTCTCACATACTCAAAAACTTAAGCCCACTGCTAGTAGTACCACAATCAAATAACATTATTCATATTTACAATTGAATTCTTTGTTTTAACTTCCTGCTCGGTTCTACATTAAAATAGGTTTAGATTGTGTTTAATTCATGAATTTGATAATAGATTTGAAAAAGAAAACGAAAAATAGTAGGTGAAATGTGAGTGAAATATAACTACATTTCATATATTTTTTCAATTTTTTTTTCTTTCCAAATCCCTTTCCAAATCTATAAACCATACACAGTCTAAGAGTTTTAGAAATTAAACTTTTTTCTTTAAAAGTAAAAAATTTGTTACAAAAAATATTAGAAGACCAATTTTGGTCACCATGAAAACGACGTTTGGAAGAGTGAAAAAAAAAGACTTTTAACAACAAAATTTTAAAACTGTCACTATTAAATGCAATTTTAGGGATGGAAATTTTAGTCTGAAAAAGAGTAGTAATTGTTATTAATTGTCAAATTTCAGTTGCTAAAAATATAAAATATTTTGTTCCAACAAATAATTTTGTCTTAAAATTTTTATATTTAAAATCTTAGGTAGTGTTTGGTAGAGTTTTACAATTATGATCTAATAATAGAGTTGTATCTTGAGTCTATGAGTTTTGGAATTATGATTTGAAAAGAGAAAATTTGTTTGGTTATGAGTTTTGAATTGAATTTTAAATTGAGTTTTGAATTTTTGATGTAACATATGTGTGGGGAAGCGGTTTTTGGAAATACTCTTCTGATCTTGGGGGACGCTTGTGATCCACAGATAGGCACCTGAAAGGAAGTAAACACTCCGGTCGGGGGTGCCGGAATTAGCACTCCGACGGACAAGTCAGTTTCTCGTTCTAGATTACTTGTATTCTAAGTTAAACACCACAATTATCACATACATCTTTCTGGCTGATGTCTCTTTTATTTATATCTTTTCTTCTTTGGGCCTCGGGATTAGTTCCAAATCCAACCTCCTATTCGGCATATTTTGTAATAAACCGATCTTCACTCAGTCCCTTGCTTAATTGACTATCTAGCCGAATAAGGTTGGGTCCGAGTTTCTGTGGCAATGGCCGAATGTTTCGAATCTTGATTCTTCAATGTTCGACTCTCTGGAATCTCTACGACCCCCAATATTCGGCTCCCACAATTGCCTCCTAAGCACTCCACTAGCGGCAGTTGGCTGGAGTGTTTGGCTTTGAATTCGAAGAGTCAGAGCCGGAATTCGGCGGCTGACCGTATTCCAATGCGAATGTCTGTCCACACGCTTCTCGGTTATCATTTCAACTTCCCGCCTCTTCGTACACTCTCATTTATTGTGATTTAAAATTTCGACGTCTTTTCAAATAGATACACGCTTTTAGACGCCCGTCGCTGGATTGCCTTCTGAACTACCTCTACGACCTCCTATTCTTCTCTACCTCCTTCTCCACTTGTAAGTTCTCTCCTTCTTTGCTTTGAATTTCTTTCCTTGCTTTGTTTTTTGGCTTAGCACAATCATATTGGCTGGGGAGAATGGCGAAACATTTAAAAGATCTCCTTTCACCGGATCGAATTTCTGGCTTCCAACGCTATTTTTCCATCACTAATGACGTCCGTCTGTCTTTTGTGGCAGATGGCACCCTTGATATGGAGAGGGTTGATGAAACCACAATCGTTTTTCCTCTTCTGTCAATCGCAGAGGGCGGGGTCCGTTTCCCCCTTCACCCACTCCTTAGGGGCGTGCGTTGCCATTGGGACTTAATCCCTTCGCAGCCCAACGTCAATTTCTTTAGGATTGTGATGGGGATTGTCACACTAAACCACCGCCTTGGGCTTAACCTTGGCATCCCCGCTATTCAGCATTACTACGCCTTGGCCAAGTCTTCTGGTCGGCACGGACGTTATTTCCTTAGAGCCAAAGACACCGACCATCAACTAGTGACTATGTTTTCCAGCTCTGGAAAACGAGTCGATGATGTTATGGTCGTCGTCCAAGGAAACTGGGAATTCGGCGAAGGCGAGGATCGCCTTGATTGTATTCCTAGACGGAAGGGCTAACCAGGTGGCCGAGTATCATCTTTTATTCATTTGTTAAATTTATAAAGCTTCATTTTTGGGACCTTATGGTTTTGCTTTTGCAAGGAACGATTTGAAGAAAATCTTGACCTCAATTGACGACGCCGTTCTTTCAGAAATCAAGACTGCGCTCAAGTACTTCGGCCAACGGAGTCTTCAGAAGCAGGGGAGGGCGGCCCACGTTCTGCTCCGCTACGAGCTGACTTATACAACCTTTTCGGCAGCGAAAAATATCCCAATTCCGATCGGTGAGGAGTTTCTTATCACCCATATCTTGACCGACTTCAAAAATTTGAGGCAAGTCGGTTGCGAGGAATCAGATTCGGAGCGACCGGGAGTAGCTGAGGCCGCCGAATCAGACGAAGCCGAAACAGAGGTTGACGAGGCTTTGAAATTAGCATTTGAGGAAGCCGGCCTCAATTCGGCTGATAATCTGTCCACTTCGGGTTGAGAGGACCGTCCACTTGATGATATTTTTCAAGGTCTGGAGGATCTTCCCGGCACGTACCCAGAAGATATGGCTGGGCTGAGCCTCACTAAGCTTGCCAAGAAAGTGAATGCGGAAAGGATAGCTGCGCGGCGAAGGGCGGAGGAGATTCAGGATCCCGAATCTTAGTCTCAGTCTCAGTCTCAGTCGTCCCTGCCCGTTATTGAGGAAGTGACGGTAGAAGGAGGAAGCACCGAAACGGAACCCTTGGTGCAGGCCAGTGTAGAAGCTGAGCAAAGGGTGGAGAAGCGCCCTGCCGATGTCGAGGCTGGCTCAGAAGAAGATCGCGCCGACAAACGGCCTCGTTTGGAGGAATCGGATGTGATTGTACCTTTTGTTATTCAGCCGAAGATGAAAAATACACTGATCTTCTCCGATGCTTCGGTAATCAAAAATCCAGCGGTTGCACTTAGTTTGGCGACGTCCGTTTCACTGCCTGCTGATAAGGCGACTTTTCGGGCGGAGCTGGATCTAGTTACAATCGCGTTGGCCGCGCAATCGGCTATTTTGGTACATATCTTGACTCTGTCTTTTCTCCTTACACATTATTTTGGTTTTAACTTCCTGTTTTGCAGACTGTCGGAAGGATAGCTGACATGGGCCGTCGCTATCATGATGCCGTGGAGCAAATTGGCCGTTTAGAAGCGGAGGTTGAGGGCCAAAGAGGTAGGGTGCAGATCGAGGGCGCTCATGCCGAGGCCGAGTTGGAGAGAGCCCGTAATGCTGAAGATTTGAGATCAGTCACCGAGGAAAGGGCGAATGCGAGCGACGCCGCGCATAAATTGGCCCAGGAGGCGAATTCTAAATTAAAGGCTGAGTTGGAAGAGATAAAGGCGGTGAAGGAAACAACTAACCTGAAGGCTTCCAGCACATTTGATGTCGGGAAAAAAATCTGCTTATGATGAATACGTAGACGAAGTCCCCAAGTTTGAGAATCGGGACTTTAAACACGGCTGGCTCAAAGCCCTTGCTGCTGCTAATGTGTCTTTGGCTGTGCTAATTCTATATGAGCAAGTGAATGTTGAGCTGCTGGAGTCTGATTCCGATGGCTGATTTCAAAGGCGCTTGTTTTTTTGTTTTAGGATTTGCGTGTATTTTTCAGCTTTTTACAGTTTTTTGCTTAGTAATTTTCATATATAAAATGGTTACAATTTGTGCCCAATTTACTTAATGAAAATTCATTTTGTACCTCGCTGTTACTAATGAATGGAATTTCTTTGGGTCAAATGTTGTATAATTGCCGACTAAATGATTAGGACGCTTTAAAAGCCAAAAATTGGTGAATGAACTGGCTGCGGCACATATCGATCGGTATGAGGTCAGGGTACGTGGTCGGCTAGATTAATAAATCCGCCCTTGCCCCAGCCAGTGCATGAACTTCAAAGGCATTGACCAAAAATTGTCGTTTAGATAGTTAGGCCATTTTAAAAGCCAAAAATTAGTGAATGTACTGGCTGCGGCACATATCGATTAGCATGAGGCCAGGATACGCGGCCGACTAGATTAATAAATCTGCCCTTGCCCCAGCCAGTGCATGAACTTCAAAGGCAGACCAAAAATTGCTGTTTAGATAGTTAGGCCGTTTTAAAAGCCAAAAAATTGGTGAATGTACTGGCTACGGCACATATCGATCGGCATGAGGCCAGGGTACGCGGCCGGCTAGATCAATGAATCTGCCCTTGCCCCAGCCAGTGTATGAACTTCAAAGGCATTGACCAAAAATCGCCGTTTAGATAGTTAGGCCGTTTTAAAAGCCAAAAATTAGTGAATGTACTGGCTGCGGCACATATCGATCGGCATGAGGCCAGGGTACGTGGCCGGCTAGATTAATAAATCTGCCCTTGTCCCAGCCAGTGCATGAACTTCAAAGGCAGACAAAAAATTGTCGTTTAGATAGTTAGGCCATTTTAAAAGCCAAAAATTGGTGAATGCACTGGCTGCGGCACATATCGATCGGCATGAGGCCAGGGTATGCGGCCGGCTAGATTGATAAATCTACCCTTGCCCCAGCCAGTGCATGAACTTCAAAGGCATTGACCAAAAATTGTCGTTTAGATAGTTAGGCCGTTTTAAAAGCTAAAAATTGGTGAATGTACTGGCTGCAGCACATATCGATCGGCATGAGGCCAGGGTATGCGGCAGGCTAGATTAATAAATCTGCCCTGTCGTTTGGAGAGTAGCGTTAATGAAATTGCCTCGGGGGCACTGCAAGTATTAGAAATAAATGGGGGGTGGCTGTTTGCGCCAGTAACTTCGCTTACTGTGTTTTTAAGGCAACTTATCGCGAATGGCAAATAGAGTTTTCTTCAACAGCAGAGGTGAATGTCGAACTTTGGCTGAGCTTGATACTGCGATGAATCGCGGCAGAGAGGCCACCCGTGCGGGAAGTGGGGCGTCCAAAGAATAGGAAAAACGTCAGCCTCCAAGTCGTCGAAGTAGATCACCCCGAAAAGAGAAATAACAACGGGGAAGCTCTCCGCGACCATTACCGTTGAGTTTCGCAGTTTTTGTGGGGAGCAGACCAATGACGGAGGCGGACTCCATTATCAGGGACCCAATGGTGGCGGTCGAATTTACTCGACAAATTTTTCCACCGGAAGTGCAGCAGTCGATGGTTGGCCGACAAGATTTTGACGTCTTTCGAGAGGGAATCCACGGGGCGGTGAAGGGGCTGTACACCGCTTACAAAGTCGAAATGCGCCTGCGCGTCGCACGGCGGGAGATAGAGAAGATGGACGAAAGTGTCCGCAGTTCGGAGTTTCGGGCGGAGAAAACCGAGCGCGAACTTAATGAGCTTAGGATGGCTAAAGCCGCCAAGCTGCACGTGGCGGGTCGATCTAATCCAATCATGGACAAAATGGTGACTCAATGGCTATTGAGTCATGCTATTGCCGATCGAGACACGGCTAGCATGTTTGCCGTAGAAAATGCGAGATCCAAAGGTTATGAGCAAGGCTTTCATGCGGGCCAGAAGGTTGGGATCGACAAAACAAAGAAGAAGCTTGCAGAGGAGGTCCGCCGATGCGAGAATCGGGGATTTAAGCACGGTTGGATCGCGGCACTTTAGGCCGCAGAGGCTCTTCAAGCAAAGGGTGTCGATTCGGCGTTGCCACGGTACCGACGCAATCATTTTCCCTTTTCCGCCTTTGAGGTTGAAAAGAGCGACGATGAGGGAGAGGCCACATAAAAATATTCGTTGTAATGTTCAGGCGCGGATTGCGTCGAAAATTATGTAATTTCTTGTTAGATGAATAAAATGCTATGTTGTTAATATTCCTGTTGCCTTATAGTTACTTGTCAAATTGCGTAATTATGTAATTCTTTGGCGTATATATGTTTGCATGTTTTGTGCTTTATTGGACAGAGATTGTTCGAATAAACGGTTTTAGCCGGCTCGTCCTAATGAAGCATGTCACTAAATATTTATTCAGTATGCTCGTTACATTGCCCAAAAACGGTGTTGATAAGACTCCGAATTTGGCATTTTCTTTAGGTATTTATTCGGCTCCAGGCTCAGGCTTGGACGACATCATGCGCTGAAGGGGCTCTGAATCCGGAGACTTTGAGTGACCGATCGTGATATCTATGAAGGGCGCTCCGAATCTGGAGACTCTGATTAGCCGATCATGACATCCACGAAGGGCGCTCCGAATCTGGAGGCTTTTTCGGCCCAACAGCATCATGCACTGAAGGGGCTCCGAATCCGGAGACTTTGATTGGCCGATCGTGATATCCACGAAGGGTGCTCCGAATTCGGAGACTTTGATTGGCCGATCGTGATTTCCACGAAGGGCGCTTCGAATCCAGAGGCTTTTTCAGCCCAACGGCGTCATGCGCCGAAGGGGCTCCAAATTCGGAGACTTTGAGTGGCCGATCGTGATATCCACGAAGGGCGCTCTGAATCTGGAGACTTTGATTGGCCGATCGTGATATCCATGAAGGGCGCTCCGAATCCGGAGGCTTTTTCGGAACACTTTTAGAACAATTTTCGACTAGAATCCTCGTATTACAAAATGGAATTTGTACATGGCGAATCGTTTAACACTAAAATCATTCCCCACAGGTCGAGTTTAATGATAAAACTTTTGCAAGTGGGTTGAGTTCCAGGGCCTTGGAAGACTCCTTCCTGTCATATCTTTCAGCCGATATGCCCCTGTTCCTACGATGAAATCTATTTGATAGGGGCCGTCCCAGTTTGGACCAAGTTTTCCATCAGCCGACTTCCTGTCGGCTGGAAGCACCTTCTTCAGGACCAATTCTCCTGGTGTGTAGCGGCGCAACTAAACTCGTTGATTGTATGATTTCGCCAACTGTTGCTGGTACCGTGCCATGGACGCAAGGGCGCAGTCTCTTCGTTCCTCGATTAGAATCAAATCCAAAGCCAGCATCATGTCGTTTCAGCCTGTATCAAAAACTTGCGACTTGAGGGTTGGGAGGCGGATCTCCAGGGGTAAAATCACCTGGTTGCCAAAGCATAGGGCAAACAGAGTTTCTCCAGTTGATCTCCTCGGCGTTGTTCGATGAGCCCACAATACACTCGGTAATTCTTCGACCCATTTGCCTTTGGCTTTCTCCAGCCTTTTCTTGATGCCGTCCAGGATGGATTTGTTTGAAGCTTCGGCCTGACCATTGCTTTGGGGATAAGTCGGCGTAGAAAAATACGGCCGGATACCATATTTGTCGCACAGTTCTCGGTAAACACCACAATCAAATTGAGTGCCGTTGTCTGAAATAAGGGCTCTTGGAATATCGAATCGTGTTATGATGTTCTTCCACACAAAGCGTTTAACATCAACGTCTCGAATGTGTGTTAATGCCTCCGCTTTGACCCATTTTGTGAAGTAATTTGTTGCGACGATCAAGTATCGCTTATTCCCTGGGGCCCTCGGCAATGGTCCTACGATATCGAGCCCCCACTAGGCGAACGGCCAGGGACTGGTAATAGAGTTCAGCTCTTCTGCGGGCAAATGGGTTAGTGGGGAGAACTTCTGGCACTGTTGACACTTTTTTGCATAACACTCGGCGTCTGCTCTCATTGTCAACCAATAATACCCCTGCGTTATAGCTCGATGGGCCAAAGAACGCCCGTTAGAATGGGCACCACAACTACCCTCATGTATTTCAGTCAGAAGCTCCTCGACTTTGTCTGGGTGCATGCATTCCAAATATAGACCAGAGAGGGATTTTTTATAGAGCCCTCCTTGCGGATCTAAATAGTATCTCATGGCTTTGTTTCGCAACTTGTGCGCTTCTTTCTTCTCCTCTGGGAGTTGGTCAGAGGACAGGAAAGCAGCAATGGGATGCATCCCGCTTGGGGCAGATTCTATAACGTTAATCTAGACTTCCTCTGAAGGGCCAATGCTTGGCTCCGGGATGAAACCTACTTCGATAGTCCGTTTAATCTCTGAGTTAATGGCGGAGGCTAGGCAAGCCAAGGCGTCTGCATGGTTGTTCTGATCACGTGTTATCTGGTTCAACTCATGATGGTCGAATAAGGAATTGGCCGTTTTCATGTAGGCCGCCACGCGGTCGTTCTTTGCCGCGTACTCCCCCTTTAGCTGGTTGATGACCAGTTTTGAATCACAAAACATAAGCAAACGCCGAGCACCAAGAACATGCGCGTTTCGTAAACCGGCTAGGAGGGCTTCGTATTCGGCTTCGTTATTTGATGCTTCGAAGTCAAGCTTGACGACCTGCTCAATTATTGCGCCGTCAGGAGACATGATGACAACTCCGGCTCCACTTCCCCGCTGATTGGACGATCCATCGCAATACAACTGCCAAATATCCAAAACATAAATCCTTCAGTTCGGTTTCGGTCGAATTTCGTCAGGCTTGAAGTCGGTCAGGACACCAGTGAATTCGGCGACAAAGTCGGCAAGCACCTGCCCTTTGATTGAGGTTCTGGGTAGAAATTGAATATCGTATTGGCTGAGTTCCAGAGCCCACTTTGAGACACGTCCGGAAGCTTCTGCACTGCGTAGTACAGACCGGAGGGGATAGTCTGTTAGCACCCCAATGTTATGACCCTGGAAGTAATGTATCAGTTTCCTTGCCGCCATGACTAGGCCTAGGATAAGCTTTTCCAGCGGAAGGTAGCTTGTTTCGGCATCAACCATTGCCTTGCTCACATAATACACCGGCCGTTGCTCTCCCAGCTCTTCTTTTATCAGCACGGCGCTGACGGCCCAATCGGAAACTGCCAGATACATAATGAGCGGGTCACCAAGAGATGGCGTTGCCAAGAGTGGTACTGAGCAGAGGTATGTCTTAAGGCCGTTGAAAGAGGCTTCGCATTCGGAGGACCATTCAAAAGCCTTGCCTTGCTGTATTGTATGAAAGAATTGTCGGCAGCAATCTGTGGAACAGCTGATGAACCTGTTGAGCACGGTGGCCATCCCCGTTAACTTTTGTACCTCTTTTACTGATCGGGGGGAGCTGAGCTCCAGGATTGCTGTGATCTGCCTTGGGTTAGCTTCGATTCCTCGGTGATTGACGATATATCCCAAGAATTTGCCAGAGCCGATTCCAAAGGCACATTTGGAAGCGTTCAGCTTCATTCCATATTTGCGTAGGATGCCGAATGTTTCTTCAAGATCGGCTATATGATTCTGTTTTACCTTTGACTTGACCACCATATCGTCAATGTACACTTCCATTGTGCGACCGAGTTGCTTTTTGAACACGGTGGTGACTAGTCTCTGGTAGGTTGCCCCGGCATTCTTCAGCCCAAAAGGCATAACCTTATAGTAGTAGGTTCCTCTTGGGGTGAGGAATGCAGTTTTTTCCTGGTCCTCCAGATGCATGGCAATTTGATGGTAGCTTCTGTAAGTATCGAGGAAACTCATGCGCTGATGGCATGTTGTAGCATCTACCAGTTGGTCTATCCTTGGGAGAGGAAAACAGTCTTTGGGGCAGGCTTTGTTTAGGTCCGGGAAATCAACGCAGACTCGCCATGTACCATTCTTCTTCTTCACAACTACAGTATTAGAGAGCCATGTGGGGTAGGTAACTTCCCTGATTGCCCCTGCATCAAGGAGCTGGTCAACTTCTTCAATCACGGTGGTAGTGTGCTCTGTGGCAGATCGCCGGCTTTTCTGAACGATCGGCTTGCACTTAGGGTCAACATTCAAACGATGCTCGAAAACAGTTGGGTTGACACCCGGCATTTCATATGGAGTCCACGCAAATACATCAAGATTATCAAGCAGGAAGGATACTAGCTGCTGTCTGTCGGTTTGATTCAGGGAGGTGCTGACCATGAAGAATCTCTCTGGATTGCCGTCAATCTCAATTCGGTCTAAGTCTTCCGTGGCTTTCTCATTCGGGAGCCGCCCGACATCGTCGAGGCTTTCATGATCCGGCACCTCGATGGAATTAACTTGTAAATCCTTTGGCGTCTTTCCGGAGAGGAGATAGCATACTTGTGCCGATTGTTGGGAACCACGGATCTGCTCGCTGCCGTATTCTGTTGGAAAGCGCAGCAGCTAATGATAGGTGCTTGGGACAGCCCGCATAGTATGCAACCAAGTTCGCCCCATGATGAGATTGTACGGTGAAGGCAGCCTGACGATCAAGAATTCCACATCCACTATTCGGGAGCCTGCTCGGATAGGTAGTATGATTTTCCCCAACGAATATTCTGGATTTGCGTTGAAGCTGAATAATGGATAAGGAGCCGGAGATAAGTCTAATTCGTTTAAGCCAAGTTTGATGAAGGTCTTGTAATACATAACCTTAGAAGTACTTTCCTGGTCTATGAGAACGCGCTCGATAGTAAATCGGTTGACATGTAGTTCAATGACCAGTGGATCAATGTGGGGGACTGTTATGCCGATAAGATCAGAATCATCAAAGGTGATACTCGGAGCTTCATGCCGCCGTTTCGCCGGCGTGAGTTGCTTTTGGGATGCAGGGTGTGTTTGAATTGTATGCACGGCTGAGGGCGTTGGCAAGCTGTATATCATATGGATGACTGCAAGCGGAGGTGATTCCCACCAAAGTACAATTGGTCTGGTTGCGTATGTTTGGGCATGGTGCTGGGGCTGAACATCTCGGACCAACTCCTGAAGGTCTTTCATGGCATAGCTATTGTCACGATCGTGATCTTCGCAATATTCACACCGCCTATCCCTTCTGGTCGTGTCGGGAGGTGCCATTGCTGCTGATGGCCTGGTGTAGAACGAGGGGGCCCACTTTATATGCGGACTTTCTCCGGAGGAACTGGAAACTTCAGATCGTCCATTTTTCTTGGGATCCGGGGATAATAAGTCAGAGTTGCTATCGGTGTCTTGAAGCTGGGCTCGAAGTCGTCGATCACCTGCTTTCAGAGGTTTGTCGGGATTTTAGGGCACGACTTGTTTGGATTTTGCTACCTCCAAAGTCAAATCCTGACGGAGGCACTCGTTCTCATCGATCAAGTTTTCCAACCTCTGCTAATTTTGCTTTGCCTGCTCCATGATCGCTTGCATTGCCTCATGTTCTGGAGTCGAAGGTGAGGCGAAGTTCAAAACGCATTTTGCTGGGAGAAGCTCCGGTCCGTGCATGTTTGTTGGAGTGAAAACGTCTACCTGCGTGTTTTCATCAGTGACTATTAGAGGGTCCTCCGTCACGTCCGCCATTGATATGCTTGAGTATTCCCACAGACGACGCCAGTTGTGGGGAAGTGGTTTTTGGAAATGCTCTTCTAATCTTGAGGGATGCTCGTGATCCACCGATAGGCACCTGAAAGGAGGTAAACACTCCGGTCGGGGGTGCCGGAATTAGCACTCCGACGGACAAGTCAGTTTCTCGTTCTAGATTACTTGTATTCTAAGTTAAACACCACAATTATCACATACCTCTTTCTAGCTGATGACTCTTCTATTTATATCTTTTCTTCTTTGGGCCTCGGATTAGTTCCAAATCCAACCTCCTATTCGGCATTTTTGTAATAAATCGATCTTCACTCGGCCCCTTGCTTAATCGACCATCTAGCCGAATAAGGTTGGGTCTGAGTTTCCGTGACAATGGCCGAATGTTTCGAATCTTGATTCTTCAATGTTCAACTCTCCGGAATCTCTATGACCCCCAATATTCGGCTCTCACAATATGAAATGAGAAAAGTCCTTTGGTTATGAGTTTTAAAAAGTGTTTTTAAAACTTAATTAAACAACTTATAACTCATAATTAAATACACAATTCAAAACTTTATTGAAAATTCTATTCAACACTTAACCACACTCTTTTTAAAATTCAATTCAAATTTTTTTTATCATTTTGGTCCAAAAAATAATTTTTATATTTAAAAAATATTAAAAATAAATAAATATATATTTTTAAAATAACACGTGGAGATTGGCAATTGAAAAAAAAAACAAAAGAATACTGTTTCTGTCAACCGGTAGGATGATCAGGTAGATCAAAAATTTAAAAATTATCTGTTTTACCAAATATGTTTTTAAAATATATTTTGAAATTTATTTGAAATCATAATTTGAAAACTCAAATCAAATATAACATTAAAATATAAGGATAAAATTAATTTTAAAAAATTCTACTAAACACAATCTTAAATTTTTTAAAAGAAATTATTATTTTGGAAAAAAAAATATGATCGGTCTACATTTATTTAGGGTGTGTTTGGTAACGTTTACGTTTTCAGTTTATATTTACAAAAAATTTATAAACTGATTTTTGTTTATTTTTAGAAAAACATAAACTAGAAACGCTTTTGGTAATTGACAAAATGTTTAAAAAATTTTAAATATATAAAAAAGAGTGAGAAATGGCAAGTGGTGGCAAGTGGCGGCGGAAGACGGTGGTAGAAAGTGGTGACGGTGGGTGGTGGACAGCTGGTGGTAGTAGTGGGTGGGTGGGTGGCGGTGGAGGGTGATGGCGAGTGGGTGGTGGTTGTGGTAATGGTGGTAGTAGTGAGTGGTGGGTGATGGTGGCAGATGAGTGGCAGATGGCGGGTGGTGGTGGGTAATGGCAGGTGGGTGGTGGTGACGGGTGGTGGTGGTGGGTGTGTGGGCGACGGTGGCGGGTGGTAACGAGTGGGTGGTGGTAGTAGTGGTGGTGGTGGTGGCGGGTGGTGGGTGGTGGGTGGTGGTGCCAGATGAGTGGCGGATGGCGGGTGGTGATGGGTGGTGGCGGGTGGGTGGTGATGGGTGGTGGCGGGTGGGTGGTGATGGTGGTGGATGGGTGACGGTGGCGGGTGATGGGTGGTAGCGAGTGGGTAGTGGTGGTGGTGGTGGCAGGTGGGTGGCAGATGGCGGGTGGTGGTCG
This sequence comes from Camellia sinensis, assembly GCF_055761805.1. Classification (NCBI taxonomy): domain Eukaryota; kingdom Viridiplantae; phylum Streptophyta; class Magnoliopsida; order Ericales; family Theaceae; genus Camellia; species Camellia sinensis. The sequence continues at coordinate 152,738,210 of NC_138968.1, read as the reverse complement.
TGGTGAGTGGGTGACGGTGACAGGTGGTAAGTGGTAGCGAGTGGGTGGTGGTGGGTGGTGATGGTAAGTGGGTGACCGGAGGGTGGTGGGTGATGGTGGTAGTGGTAGGTGGTGGTGGCGGGTGGGAGGCAGGTGGCTGGTGGTGGCAGGTGGTTGGTGAGTGGTGGTGGCAAGTAGGTGGCGGGTGGTGGTGGCGGCCGGTGGATGGTAGTGGCGGGTGGTGGTGGTGGTGGCAGCGAGGGGTGGGTGGTGGCTGGTGGATGGGTGGTGGGTGGTGGTGGCGGGTGGGTGACAGGTAGCTGGTGGTGGCAGGTGAGTGGTGAGTGGTGAGTGGTGGTGGCAAGTAGGTGGCGGGTGGTGGTGGCGGGCGGTGGATGGTAGTGGCGAGTGGTGGGTGGTGGTGGCGGGTGGGTGGTGGCTGGTGGGTGGGTGGTGAGTGGTGGTGGGAGGTGGTGGTGGGGGGTAGGGGGTGGGGGTGGGGGGTGGGTGGTGGTGGCAAAAGACGGTGGTGGAAAATGGTGGCGGGTGGTGGCTAGTATTAGGTGGTAAAAAAAAAAAAAACTCTAAATTCAAAACTCAAAACGAAAACACATTTTTTGTGTTTGTATTTTTTGGCCAAATTTATAAACTGAGACCACTGATTTATAAATCAAAAATTTTACTAAACAAATTTTCATTTGAATTTTTTTAATTTTTATAAATATAAACAGAAAACTGAAAAGTGTTACCAAATAGCAAATATACCCATGGGAGGGCGCGTTGAACACGAGGCATGAAAGATTCCAGTCGTGGTGATCAAACAAACTTCTGTCTGTTGCTCCACTTTTCGCAACTCTTTTGTCCTTTTGCATTGATTTTATGGCTATTAAATTTTGACTAGTATGATCTGTTTGAAAAGTTAATAAAAAAACAATTTTTTGATTTTTTTTTTTACTTTTTAAATTAAAAATTTTGATTTTTTTTTTATAAAAAAATTAAAAAGACAAAAAATTAATTTTTTTTTAACTTGTTGCCAACAGATCCTTATTTGTCACCACCACCCTTGTCGTTTTGATTTTTCAAAAACATATGTTTATAGTTTTATACAAAAATTCAATTTTAAAGAACTGTCTATTTAACAATCGGATTAGAGAATAAGTAGAGAAAATTACATAAATAATTCTACACTTTTGTCTTAGCAATAAATTAAACTTTATTTTTTAAATTTCTTCGATTTAAATCTACCTTTTCAGATTGATATCAATTTTAATAATTCATTCTATTTCACTTAACATAAATTAATAGAGTTGTATTTTAAATTTGTGACTTGTGAAATTATGATTTGAGTGTGAAAAATTTGTTTGGTTATAAGTTTTAAAATTTTTTTTGAATTGAGTTTGAAATTTTTGATGTAGCATATGATATTTGATTAAAAAACTTATAATTTATAGCCAAGCATATAACTCAAAATTCTATAAAAAGGTCATAAAAAATTTTTAAAAAAAATTGAAAAATATTTTTTTTTAAAATACAAAAAAATAACAGGTGCCAATTGCTAAAAAATAGAAAAAAGAAAAAAGAATACTATTCCCGTTAACTATCCGGACGTCTGAGTTGGTCAAATTTCAAAATTCAAATCCCACTTGAAAAGTGTTTTAAAAAATAGGTGTGAAAATATATTTTGAAAACTCTATCCAAACAGATAACTCAAATATAATGTGAAATCATAATTAAAACTTCACGCAAAACACAATCTTAATTTATTGCACAGAAATTCTTTATAGCCCGAATTTTCCTTGCCCAAATGCTGCCTGAGCACAGGTGGACAACACACCTCAGCAGGCAAAGGCAAAGCACCAAGCCCAATCATCCTACAGTTAGAAATTATAATTTGACCCCAAAAAGTTTGAAAAAATTACAAAAGCTATAAAAGATAAAATTATATTGTGTGTAATCTTATAAGTAATAATTATATGCATTTAATTAAAGCACTTAGAGCTAAATAAAAAATAGTTTAGATTATATTTCCGAATTAGAAAGTGAGTTAAATAGATTAAATTATCTTTTGGCTATTACCTCGGGACAATCTGCAATAAATTATAACTAGAGCATTTCCAGCATTAAGGAAAAAATTTCCTTAGAAAAGGCCAGTGTAGATTACTAACGAAAGTTTTACAAGAGTTAATATTAAATTAGATTTGCAATCGCCGCTTGAAATTAGTATTAGAGCCCAATTCTTGACCTTACCAATAACATTAGCGTGCATATTAAATATAGAGCAGAAGTAGAATATAATAACTTAAATAAGGAATAGTCCTCTCCCATTAGGAAGGGTGCTCAATGGTTCGTGGAATTACAGGAGGCACAGACGGACGACCAACAGCACAAGATCATTCCATGGCAGCCGGAAAAACCATAGCACAACCAGAGGATGAAGCCAACGGACAAACAAAGGAAGAAACTAATCTTCTCGAGAGACATCTCAGGAAAAATGGACACCCACCAGGTAACAACCCCCGCTTCAGCTCTTTCAAAGAGGTCCTCGCCTCCCATTTCCCTTCAGAAAGTAACCCCACTCCCCTTCCTCCTAGGACTGTCACTACTACCCTCCTCATTGAGGAAGAAGATGAACCTCCTGTACCCTCAGAGGACTGTGAGCTTCCATACATCACCTTTTCTCAGGAAGAACTAACTCGCATTCGCGATCCCTAGAATCAGTCACTTATTGTTAAACTTATGGGTCACAATGTGAGTTATAGTTTTCTCATGAATAGAATCAACTCGCTTTGGAAAACTTCTGGTCCTATCCATGGGATTGACTTAGGTAACCACTACTACCTCATTAGATTTCAACTAGAGTCTGATCTTCACAAAGTTCTCAAATGATGGTCCTTGGTTTATTGGTGCAAATTTTCTGGCATTACAAAAATGGGAGCCTGAATTTCACACAAACAAAGCTTCTATGTCCACCACAGTCATCTGGGCTCGACTCCAAGGCCTACCTATTGAGTATTATGACAGAGGTACTTTGAAAAGATTGGGTAATCTGCTTGGTACACTCCTTAAAATCAATGTTCATACTGAAAACGACAATAGGGGAAGGTTTGCAAGACTTTGTATCCAAGTGGACTTATCCAAGCCTCTTATCTCCAAGATTAAAGTGGGTTCTTTTATCCAAAAAGTGTCTTATGAAGGTATTACCTCCGTATGTTTTGATTGTGGTCGTATGGGTCATAAAATGGGTGATTGCAAAATTTCCATCTCTGCATCCACACCAACCCCAGTTACGGTACAGACTCCCCATGAACATGTTGATGATCAACCCTTCGGTTCTTGGATGCTTGTTGAGAGAAAGAAAACTATGAAGAAAAACCTCACCGCCAGGAGAGTTGTTGGTAAAAAGGGTGATCAGAACCAAGGACAAAATCGCGACTCCTTGCATGGAAATGAAGGTCACAAAGTTTGGCAGCAGAAAGTGTCCCAACCATTGGCATCCTTGGGCCCTACATCTACCACGCCTATCTCCAATCCCTTTCAAACCCTTTCTGACTGTACAACCTTTGACCAAACCTCCTCTTCTGTCGACCCCAGCTGTCCCCCTACCCTCCTATCTACCTCCCCCACTCTCTCCAAACACGCCCTACCTTTTGCACATCTCCTCCCCTCTCTGTCTACGCCTCTCATCTTAGCTTCCTCTTTGTCACAAACCTCTGCACAGGTTATCCCCTCTGATTCGCGGATCTCTGCAAACCCAGTAACCCCTGCGATGGATCTCCCCTCTTCCTTAAACCCTCTCGCCCCTGTTTTCATCCCCACCTCCACCCCTAATAGCCCAAACCAAACCCATGCCTCGCCATCGCAACCATGCTCTGTTCCGAATGAGCCCATCCCAGCCACACTCCTCTCTTCAAAACTCAACCCCAGATCTGGCTATCCCCTTTCGCTTTACCACCATAGAGCCACAAAGTCAACAGGGCTGGTACATGATGGCAGGAGGTCACTACCAAAGGGTGGACGATCGTCTGATCCAAGAAATTCAAAGGGATCCCACCCATATCTTGGGGTGGTTCAACCTGGAAGTAATGAATATTTGGATGACCCTCTCCCCCCTCTTCCCTATTCCAGCACAACTTCTTCCTCGCCAAACTGTGGTGGTAACTTACCTGTCAACACCCTTCACCCATCTCTCCGATTTCCTTCCACAGGTGATCCAATTGAACTAGATTGTGACCCAATCTACCCAATTTCTCCAAAATCTCCAAAGTTTCCAGAACAATCTAGTTGCGGAGACTCTCCTTCCAATTCCAGAACCTCCCTCCCCCCCCCCCCCCGCTGGACTTTCATCGCCTCTTCACCATCCCAAGGGAGTTCATTCTCTCAGGCTAGCTTCCCAAAGTAGAGAAAATCCTAGCAGAGCCAGATCTCCTTCGCCTTCGTGTTATCGCCAAATCTTACATGACGCCCGTAAATTGGGCTCTAGAACACTCAGTCTGCCTAACCCCTTACTAGAACAGGAAGAAGAAGACCAGCTTGCACCCAGGATGGGTGTCTTCGCAGGCAGACCTGAACTTGGGGAAAACCCCCAACCCTCCCTTGTTTAAGTCTCCAATGAAAGTCCTATTGTGGAATTGCCGAGGGGCAGCTAACCCCCATTTCAGAAGACATTTTCACAATCTAATGAATGAACATCAACCTTACTTGGTTGTTATCACTGAAACCAGAATTAGTGGAGATAGAGGTTGAGAAATCTGTGAAAGCCTTGGCTTCCCCAAATTTGAAATCTCAGAACCTGTTGGTTTTGCTGGCGGCATTTGGCTGCTCTGGAATGATCTTGAAGTCTGTTGCGACATCCTCTCAGTGACTCAGTAGGAAATCCACGCCTTTGTTCAGGTACATTCAAATTCTACTAGTTGGTTTTTCTCTGCTATATGTAAGTCCTCACTATAACCTAAGAAGAGATCTGTGGGATAACCTTAAGCTTTTTGCTGATAACCACAACTCTCCTTGGCTTATAGCGGGTGATTTCAATGAAATTCTTTCAAATGCGGATAAATTTGGCGGGCGAGCTATTAATCCTTATCGTTCCCAGAGATTCAAAAGTTGCTTAGATCACTGTGGCCTTATGGACTTGGGTTTTTCTGGACCCCGTTTCACTTGGACCAACCTTAGACAAGCTGGTGGCATCATCAGAGAGCGTCTTGACCGTGCTCTTTGTAACAATGATTGGCACCTTTTATACCCTGACACAAAAATTTTTCACCTCCCCAGAATCCACTCTGACCACTGCCCCATTCTTCTCAACCTTAATTCTAGTCTCCGTAGAACTGTCCGGCCTTTTCGCTTTGAGTCTATTTGGTTCTCTGACCCATCCTTGTTTTGTGTTGTCAAAGATAGTTGGAGTAATCCCACAAACTCTTACGCCAACTGTGTTTCTAATTTCAAAGCTAGAGTCTCTCTTTGGAATAAGACTACTTTTGGAAATATCTTCTTTAGGAAAAAAAGACTTGCCGCTAGGATTCTTAGGGTTCAAAAATCTCTTGGCTTTGGTTCAAATTCATTCCTCATTGATCTTGAAAATTCTCTCATTAATGACTATAATGGTATTCTCAAAATGGAGGAAGATTTTTGGGCCCTTAAAGCCAGAATTAACTACACTCTTGATGGTGACCGAAACACAAAATTTTTTCATGCTTCTGCTCTGTCTCACCTTAGAAGAAATAAAATCTTTGCCTTGAAAAATGCCAACAACTCCTGGTTGTACGAAGAGGGTCAAATTAAAGAGGTTATTGTAACTCACTTCAAGAACCTCTTCACTTCTTCTAGTATCTCCGAAATTCTTTTCCCTCAAACTACCCTCACTTTTCCCACCATTGATAACATTCTACATTGTTCTCTTTCTAATCCTCCATCCCTGCAGGAAATTAGGTCTGTTCTTCATACTTTCAAGCCCTAAAAAGCTCCCGGCCTTGATGGCCTCCACCTAGCTTTCTTCCAACGCTGTTGGAATCTCATAAAACACTCTGTTTTCCACTGTGTGAGAGAAGCTTTTGTCACTGGCAAGATCCACCTCGAAATTAATCAAACCCTTCTGTGTCTCATCCCCAAATCTGACCACCCTGAAACCATCACTCAATTTCGTCCCATCGGGCTTTGTAACACTATTTATAAGGTGATTACCAAAACTCTTGTGGCTCGTCTTCGCCCCTTTTTGAATGACATCATCAGTCCTCTCCAATCAAGTTTCATTCTGAACAGAAGAGGAATTGACAATGTCATCATTGCTCAAGAATGTGTCCATCAATTCAAATCCAAAAAAGGGAAATTCGGGAACATGTTCATCAAGTTAGATCTTGAAAAGGCTTTCGACCGTCTGGAATGGGGTTTCATTAGGCAAGTCTTAACCTTCTTCAATTTTCCCCCTCTCTAGATCAACCTCATCATGTCTTGTGTTTCCACTCCATTCATTGCTATCTTGTTTAATGGTGGTTTGACTGATTCTTTTACACCCACTAGAGGCATCCATCAAGGCGATCCCCTATCACTATACCTTTTCATTCTCTGCCTTGAATACCTCTCCATCACCATTAACAAGGCTTGTGTTGAAAAACTCTAGGCACCAATCAAACTAAGTAGGGGTGGTCCGCAACTATCTCATCTTTTCTTTGCGGATGATCTCATCCTCTTCGGCAAAGCTACTAAAAGAAATTGTGAGTGCATCAAAAATATTTTGCAAGAATTTTGTACCTAATCAGGCCAGAAAATTAGTTTCCATAAATCTAAAGTCTTCTTTTCAGCCAACCTCAATGCCGAAACCCAGGATCACCTTGCCCTCACTCTCCAAATCCCAAAAACCACCAATCTTGGCAATTATCTGGGCTGCCCTATTCTTCATAACAGACCCAACCGAGGCACCTACCGTTTCCTTGTTGAAAAAATTCAGTCCAAACTTGGTGGTTGGAAGAGCAAATTATTATCAAAAACTGGTCGCACCACACTCATTAAAGCTGTTAATGCAACCATTCCCTCTTACATTATGCAATGTAATTACCTCCCCATTTCCACTTGCAAAGCTCTTGACAAAATCAATAGGGACTTTCTTTGGGGTTCAAATTCTGAGATATGCAAAATCCATGCCATTAGTTGGGACACTGTGACCAAACCAAAAAACTTTAGGGGTATGGGTATTAGGCAATCCAACCTTGTTAACCGTGTTGCGATGGCTAAATTAGGTTGGCGCTTGCAACGTGATAAAGAAGCCTTGTGGGTTAAGGTTCTTAGTGCAAAATATAACAATCCCAATCTTAGACCCACTAGAGCTTCACCGACCTGGAGAGGTATCCAAAAAGGTAACAATATTATTGAAAAAGGAACCAAAACCCTCATTTGGAATGGCTTAACCACATCCTTTTGGCTGCATAACTGGGTGGGAGTTGGTTTACTTAGGAATGTCATTTCGGGTCCTCTCACTAGGGATGAAGTTTCTCTGGAAATTAGTGACTGTTGGTGTGATAATTCGTGGGATCTCTCTAAAATCTCCTTTGTTCTCCCTCCATTCATTGGTAACAAAGTCAAAAGTATCACTCTTCCTTGGTTTTCTTCGGGTGATGACCAAACTGTTTGGAAATTTTCTGTGGATGGTGAGTTTTAATCAAAATCTACCTACCTCCTTTCAAAAAATTTCACCATTTCTCTCCCTTTATCCAATTGGGATTGGGTCTGGCACATCCATGCTAGCCCCAGAATAACCCACTTTCTTTGGTTATGCCTTCATCAACGCATCATCACCAAATCCCTTCTCTTCCGTCGAAATATCACCACTGATGATACTTGCCCCCTTTGCTCGCTTGCATCCGAAACCACTTGCCATACCCTTAGAGATTGCCCAATCTCACAAGATCACTGGAACTCCGTTGGGATTCCTTCACCTCTCAAGGACTCTTTTAACCTTGCCTTCAATGATTGGGTCTGCACAAATTGTCAATCCATATAACTTCATTCCACCAATGTTGCATGGTCCATTATTTTCTTAATCACTTGTTGGTCCCTTTGGAAAGCTAGAAATTCTCACTGTTTCTCCCCAAACAACCCCACCCCTTTCAACCCTTCACTTATCACTGCCTTGGCCCTCGAATGGCAGCATACCTCCAACCTATCCCAACATACCCAAACAAAATCCACCCATCTCATCTCCTGGCACCCTCCACTTCTTTGCAACTACAAATTGAACACTGATGGTTCAGCCAAGGGCTGTCCGGAGCCTGCTTCTAGTGGTGGAATTATTCGAGATAAATGGGGCCATTGGGTTACTGGATTTTGCAAAAACATAGGAACTGCTTCAAGTCTTGAAGCCGAATTTTGGGCACTCCGAGATGGCCTAAATTTGGCGCTCGATAAAGGTTACAAACACATTGAAGTGGAAACCGACTCTTTGCTTGTCAAAAAACTCATCATGGGTAGTAAAAATGCTAACCACCACTTGAGTAATTTAATCCATGATTGCAGGTTCCTGTTAGAGCAGCTGGGAGTCCAAGTGATTAATCATATCTACCGCGAAGGGAATAGCTGTGCGGATATTCTAGCAAATCAAGCCTCTCCTACAACTGATAGCTTACATATTTTTGAATTTGCTCCTCCATGTATTGCTAATCAATTGTATGATGATGCTCGTGGGATTAGTTAACCCAGAACTTTGTACTGTCCTACTTAATTTATTTTAGTTCCAGTTTACCAAAAAAAAAAAAAAACTTAAATAATAATACTCTTTACAAATAATAATAGAACAAAATAATTACTTAATTAGGCTATTAAAAGAAATTAACAAAAATTTAGAACTAATCAATTTGAAATAATAAATGAAGTTAGACATTTTATACTAGATCCAGAAAAATAAGTAGCTATCTTTTAAGAAAAACAAAAATAATTAGATCTATATCCATATCCATATAAATGAAATAATTCCTAAGAATCATTTGAATTAGTTTCACTTGAAAACCAAAAAGATAATGGAATTAAGTAACTATAGCCTAAAACAGTTAGAAGAAATGGTTGAAAAAGAAAATGATAATGAAATAAAATGCAAAATAATATTAGAAATAGTTGAACAATTAGATATGGTAGATGAAGAAATAATAATGATATAATAAAATTAGAAGAAGATATATATAAACAATTAGGTTTAATCAGATTGGGAGAAATGGAATACATTTCTTTTGAAGATTTAGAACAAATGATGGGAAATAGCGACGTAGAAAAAGAATGGGAAAATCATATCTTAGAAGATTTCGAAGAAACAAATGGCGTTAATGATACTGAAATGACAATGGTAAAACAAGAAGGGAGTAGTTCATCTGCCCACCTAATCTAAATCACCCAGATTTTAGAAATTTTATCAAATAACAAATAGAAAATGATACTAGAGATTGTAGTTATAGCAGAAGAACGCGACACTATAGATAGATGATCTTTTGTTAGGGGAACATCCAATTATGCAGACTTTACTCGTAGAAATGAAGTATTTTTAAGGGAGGTACCGCTAAAACCAATAAGTAATATAGGATATTTATTAGATATTGATTGTGTTACAAATACAAGAGAGGTAATAAACAATGGCAGAGAGGCATGCACCATGTGTTAAATATTCATAGCAGCAGCTGGAGCGCATAAAATTTTCTAAATCATATTGAACATAGCTTTATGGAAGGGTTAAAACAATTGGTCTATTACAGAGGTCTGAGGCCTTAAGTAGCACTATGGAGAATTTGTGCCCATTCTATAAGTTGGAAGCAGAGTCAGGGGATCATATTCTATTGCAGTGCTCTGAGATTTGGAAGGTTTGGTCATCTATGCTGCAATGGTGGGGATTATCTTGGGTTACACCTGCTACAATTGATGGAGTGCTGTTATGGTGGTTGGAAACAAAATTTAAGCAGCCAGTTATGAAGATTTGGAGGCTTGTACCAATTGCCATGTTGTAGTCAGCATGGAGGTTAAGAAATGAGTGTGTCTTTAATGCACTACAAGAATTTGCACATTTGGCAACCACTTTTGACGACTAAAAAAAATATAGTCACCAAAATTGTCACTTTGGGCGACTAAAATATGTATTAGTCGGCGTTGGTAAAGGATGTAGCTACTAAAAATTTTTAGTTATGAAATATTATTTATTGGCGACTAAATTATTATTTTGTTGGCAAAAATGTCACTTTTAGCGACTAAAATATTTATTAGTCCCCGTTAGTCTGAATTTTAGGCTACTGATTCTTTTTTAGTCGTCTTATATTATTTTTTGCCTACAAAATAAATGTTAGTAGCCGAAAACAAGGTATATTTTTATGGTTACTCTTTAGAGACTAAAAAATTTAGTGGACAAATATTATTTTTTCCGGACCAAATGGAGATTTAGTCGCCAAATACTTTTGGTGACCAATAAAATAGTCGCCGTTGATTTACTTGTGGCTACGAAATAGGATAGTCTCCAATAAGCACCCTTTGGCTGACAAAAATTAATTTTAGTAGCTAAAGCTTGAAATTTTTTAGGGCGCATACTCTTTTATTGCTATCCGCCCCTTTCTTTGTTACACAAAACAACATTCAAACCTCTCAAACAAAGGCAATCAGACACCAAACCTCAGAGAGAAACACCTTACCATAGTCCACCGTACGGAGGACATTGCTATGGCCAAGGCCACGGCCACCACCACAAAGCACCACTGGTACAGCCGCAGATCACAGGTTCTCTCTCTCTCTCTCTCTCTCTCTCTCTCTCTCTCTCTCTCTCTCTCTCTCTCTCTCTTTCACTTGCTCTCTCGCCCTCGTTGTGTCTGTCTGTTTCTCTCTCTTGCTCACAGTCTCTCTATGCGTCTCTCTCTCTCTCTCTCGCTTCCTCTGTTTCCCCGTTTTCTGATTGTGGCTTTAGGGTTTTATATGCTTGAATCAGTTGAATTTAGAGCATCTCCAACGGTAGTAGGCATTTTACCTATCTAAATATTACTATAAATTATATATTTTATTTTGCGTATCAACTGTTTTATGTTTTTACTCCAACTATGCTCTTTATTTTAGCTATTTATCCAAATACTATTAATTTTATAGAATGCCACATCAACAACAAAGATGGAGGGAAATGATCTTAATGATTGAATACATTTTGCCTAGCGTTGAAGGCTAGCTACATGTAGCTAGCGAATATGAGTTGAGCCAAAATGCCTAATCATATGCCTAGTGCATTGGAATTGAAAAAAATGAATCACACTAGGCATTTTAACTAACAAGTATTATATGCCTAATGCATTGGAGATGCTCTTAGTGTTCATTTCTGAAATGGGTTTGGCTATTGTGTATTGATTTCTAAACTAGTATGGGTTTGATGTCCGAAATATGGTTTGATTTTACTAGTTTCATATATTTCCCCCTCTTTTTCCTTTCTCTTTCATTGGTTTGAGTATGAATTTGTTGCTGATATATGCACTTCCAAATTGTATCTATAATTCTATTTTGAAATTGCTCCATGTTTAATGTATTTGGATGGAATGGATGCATTTGTCCGATTTCTAAAATTAGAATCACAATTGGGGGTAAATTACAAATACACCTTTGCAAATATTTTGTAGTTTTGTACTGTACAATTTTGTGTACCATTTGCTGATAAATAAGAATTTGCAGTAGGTGAAAGGATATTTGGGTTGACTGACCTATGGAGTTGAATACTTATCAGAACTTTCTAAAATAGTGATAGTTGATTTGGCTAACGGCTTCCTCATAATATTGTAAATCAGTTACTATTTGGACCATCTTTTCACATTGTTTATATTCTAGTTATGATCATTTTTAGATCTTTGATTTTTTTCTTTTTTTCTTTTTTTTTTTAAATTTTTTTATAACTTTAGGGAACTCCTGGAGTAATAGGATCAGTGCTTTGGGACAATGAAGTTGTATTGGGGAAGTTTTTAGAGCATGTTGTAGAATTAGGGATGATGCTTCTTCAAGGCAAGAAGGTCATTGAATTGGGATATGGCTGTGGATTAGTTGGGTAATAATAACAACTATTTTTAAGTTCCATCTTTGTCATTATACCGTACCATATGAACAAACAAAGTCAATTTATTTTCCAGTTGGTGAAATGGCTTTCAAATGAGGGAAGCAAAAAAATAAAACTAAAATTACTTGGTCAATAAAATAGGACTTTTATTAGAATTCTAAGCTGATGAGATGGTAGACCATGTTTATGATTGTGACTAGAAAGTGTGTAGCATGAGGAGTGGAATTTTCACTTAGATTTTTCTATATTTATTTACTAATTTTATATAAAAGTAATTGCTTCTCTTAAATTATGATTTTCTTTTGTTGTGTTTCCAGCCGCATTGCTGCCCTTTTGGGTGCTGAAGTTATCCTTACTGATTTGCCAAATTGATTAAGGTTGCTGAGGAAGAATGTTGAAACTAATCTGTACGGAAATGTTTGTGGTTCTACAGCAGTGAGTCAACTCATTTGGGGAGAGGAGCCTGTTATAGAATTGATTCGACCATTACTTGATTATGGTACAAAGATCTTATATCTTCTCTTCCACATAACAAAGGTTTTAAAAATTGGTTGTTTCTATAACCAAGTAGGTATAATGGGCGTTACAACTCCGTTGAGTGCCTGTTACGGTGCCGTTAGAATTGTTATGGCTATTGTAATCAATTTTGCTAAGAGCCAATACTAGCTCTTGGTTGTTGGATTTTGCACTTGGACCTTCCACATGGTGTATCTTGACCTACGAATTTAGTCCCATGCTCCATATACATTTTCATCAAATTACCTAGTATTTGCTTAATGCTTCTGGGCCAAGTTGTGATATTTTATGAGTTGTTTTGGTGCTCATTTAAAGTTTCTGAATTTTAGAGTTTCTTTTCTTTTCTTTTTTTTTTCCTTCTTAATTTTATGCTCTTATTGTGTTTTTCTCTTATTTTGAATGAAAAAAGTATTGGGGTCGGATGTAATTTATAGCGAAGACGCGATAATGGATTTATTGGCCACATTACTAGAACTTTGTGGCACCCAAACAACAATTATTTTGGCTGGAGAACTTCGAAATGGTACAAAATTTTAAGTTTGCTTTGTGCTGCCAAAACCACGAGTGTTTTGCTTTTATTTAAATTTCATGGCACAAAGTGCTCAAGCCGAAAATTACAGGGGAATTAAAGAGAATTTTTCAAAAAAGAGTAGGTTGGGGGTGGAATAGGTTGAAAGGACATAATGAATTTGAAAATGACAAAAGTAGGCAAAAAAAGATAAATGGTTGAAAATAGGACAATCTTGCTTTACATCTGCTTGTACTTGGGGTTATTTGCTCCATCTCACTCAAGGTAAAAGGGAATCACATTATGATCTTGTAACTAATGTAGATTAACTAACTTAATCTGCCGTTTGCTTAGTGTCAACACGAGAGTTTGATAGTTAACATGTTTTTTCATTCTGTACAAGAGTAAGGAAATAGGGATTGCTCTATGAATTGCAGCTCAACTGTTACAATACCTCTGGTGCAGGGACTTTTGTATGCTACAAGGTGTCGCTTTGGAGATGTGTTAGGCTCTGTTGGGTGTGGTTCTGGCATGTATTGTTGGAAAAAAATGATTTTTTGGTGACTTTAATGTGAAATTAAAGTAGGTCCCAACCATTGGTTAAGGTAGGATTAAATGAGTTTAAATTCTTTGTAACAAGGTCTTTACACCACAAAAAGAATGATAAAAAACCATTAAGAATTGAATGAGAAATTATCTCATAAAGTTGACCCCATGAAGAGGTATTGGGAATGGTGTATAACTATCAATGCCACATTGATTGTAGGGGAAAGTTTTGATGGGTATTTAAATCTTAAGATTTTGATATATGCATGAACCCTTTGGGGCATTCAAATTTTTTGAAGGAAGGGAGTTATGGATGCTTCAAGGATGGGCTTGGACCAAGACTATGGTCCAAGTTGGTTATGGCAAAATTGTACACGCGTATAGGCACAATTCGGGTTGGATTCACATCTAAATACTCATAACCTCATTTAAATAAAAGAACAAATAAAATTACAACTTAAAGGAGTTTTGTCAAACGAAATTGCCAATAACAAAAACCTAACAATCTTCCCATTTGGCAATGCCGTGACAAAACACACCTAATAAATAAAAGCCTAATCACCCCAACCCATTACAGCCAACAAAACAAACTTCTTTCTCAAAGTTACGATCTGCAAAACATCTATTAGTACCACAAGAGTATATGAAAAGTAATAAACATATGGCAAGGTTATCTTGAACCATGAGATGGAAATATGAAAAGATGTAAATTGGAGATTTTAAGAACATGTAGGATGAAAAGATGAAAATCCTAAGACACATGCACCCTCTCAAACTTCTCCCCACTTTTGTCAGGAATTGTCAAAGGAAGCTCAATCAACTAAAGCAAGATCATAAACCACACAAGCAGGAACAAGATGATGTAAAAAGTAATAGCAAGCGAGAAATAAGTAATAAATAAGTAGTGCATAGCAACATGCAAACCAACTAATGCCAATCTCCCTGACCAAACCAAAATTTATAAGTTCATGCTAAATACACACCTAGCACTAATAAACCAAACTTCCCCTCATTAAAATCAACCACAAGCACTGAAAACAATGAACAAGAAAAAAAAAATATGGTGAAGTACGTAAGGAATTTCAGATTTGTACCTTAAAACACACAAGATTGTCCAAGAAGCACAATTACTTGAAAACACAATGTGCACAACCTCTAGAAGATTCCTCATAAAATAAAGTGATGTATTATGTGAAAAACATACATCCATGAAAAAAGTGTGTGTGTGACTCTTGGGGTTCGACAAACACTAGATTCAAATCCTAGTAGTGATCTGATAGCTGTATCTCCGACAATAGAATCTAAGAACAACTAAGGAAAGTCAAACCATTAGGAATCAAGGGGTATTTGTTGAGTAAAAGCGGAGGCTCTCCGTCATGCAATTAATCTTCTTCTTCATTTTTTTTTTCTCTCTCTCTGTCTTTTACACATTTTTTTTTCTTTCTTTCTTTTGTACTCATTGGTGGCTTTCACTCTCAAGAGTATGGAAACCAAACTAGAGAAGCATGGATATAATAAGGAACGACATAGTCAGCGAAGTGGCAAGCATGAAAGAATTAACATCATAAAGTCCTCTGCATAGGTACAATTCGGGTTAGATTTGTATCTAAATACTCATAGCCTCACTTAAATAAAAGAACGAATAAAATTACAACTGAAAGGAGTTTTGTCAAACGAGATTGTCAATAACAAAAATCTAACAGGACCATATACGATTTAATTAAATATTCGATTAAGTTTGGAAAAATAGAGATTTGATCCGAATTGGAGTTGATTAGCTTGTGAGAATTGAGAATTAAGATTATTATGAACTAAATTATTTATGAGGCGATCAATTGAATATGTAATTGATCGATGGAGATTTTGGGCTTGATCTAAAATTGAAGGCCCTAATGATGTGAGAAGCCAAAATTGATTATGGAAATAAGTTTAATTTGACATTTGGAGCCTTTTGGGAGTTTGATTAAAAATCTGATTCTGATTGATAAATTTAAATATAATTAATTGGGCTCTAATGGAGGTCAAATTAGATTAATTAAATTATGTGAAACTTTTAGTCATGATTAATTTAATTGTGTTAATCAAGATTTATTAAAATTAAGTAGTGTTTAATTAAACTAATGTGTAATTAGTGTACGAAACTAATCTAATTTTACTCAACTAATTAACAAGTTGGTGTGTATTAAAGAAGGTTCTAGAGAGTTTGAGAGAAAGGAATGATATCACATATATGTATTGTTGGAGTGTTTGTGCTGGGAGGAGCCGAGAGAGAGAGAGAGAGAGAGAGAGAGAGAGAGAGAGAGAGAGAGAGAGAGAGAGAGAGAGAGAGAGATTGTGCTGGAATTCAACCTAAGAGCCCCAAGAAGAAGAAGAAGAAGAAGAAGAAGAAATAAGGAAGGGAAGCCTTGGAAAAAGTGAAGAGATTCAATCATTCAATAATTCTAGGTAAGATTTCTAACTTCAATCTTGGAATTAGTCCTCCCAACATCACAAATCAAGAAGAAATATAATTCAATTGTATGTAATTTTAAATATAATAAAAAGAAAAATAAATTTCAAGAACTAAGAAATTAATTTAGAAATTTAGCAATTGAGTTTAATTTGTGTTATTTTTCATGAATTTGGACTTTATCTTTACATGAATTATAAATTTTGAAGAATTTGAGTTATTCAATTCCATATTTTGAAGAGAAAAAGGAAAAATTTTATAAACATTAAAATCCATGGAAATCTAGAATTAATCTTGAAGATAAATGAGGTTTTGACTTTAAATCCCTAATCGATGCATGTAATGTAATTTAAGAGTCTTACTTGATTTAACCATATTTTGGAATATATATTAAATTAGTTAGTTATTTGAATTACATACATGCAATATTTGCTAGGAAAATTGATAAGAAAATGATGAATTGGAGTTAAGATCAAGTTTATGAAAGTAAAGTTAGAAAGTAATTATTTTGGGCTTGATTTTGAAAAATTATGGTTAAATTAAGCTTCATAAATTACATGCACATATTCTTCTAAGAGTTTTATAACTTTAATTTTATGTTTTGAAAATCAAGGGAAAATATTTGAAATCTTTGCAAGCATAAACCACTGATATAGTAAGATTAAGAAGCCAAGTTGGAAATCGGTCCATTTGGAAAATAAGGATTTAGTAATGAAAGAATATGTGAAATGAGAACCTGATTCATATGAATAAAGAAAGAATAAGTATAGTAGAACTTCGGATTACTTAGACAGAAAAAGACAAGAGAAGCCAAGTTGAATCAAGGAAGTGATATTGTGTTTCAATGCATATATGTTATGTGTTTGTGTAGGTCACTTGCACGAGGAGTATCATCCGGCCAAGCACTATGAGTAATTTCTTTGTAAAGATATTTTCGTATCTGAATTACTTAGAGAATGGCTAGATTATCTGATAATTTGGGCCACCTATGTTTTGTTATGAAATCTTGATATGATACGTTCGTGAACAAAAACCTTGGAATCGTTAAGTTATACTTTGAAACTCTAAAACGTGTATGATATGATATGTCTTCAAAAATGAGGTTTTGTTAGGAATGAATAAGCAAGATATGATAAGCTTTTCGAAAATGGAATTTGTTTAAGAATGAATGAGTTCCTTTTGAAACGATAACTATGAAAACAGCTTGGGAAATGTCTTTTGATCCTCAATGACTTATGTATAGTATTCAACTCGTCATGTATGTTTAGTATAAATTATTGACTCATTGTAATATAATATATGACACCGATCTTTTATGATCGTTTCGCATGATTTCGATTGTATTGATTGTTTCGTATGCTTTCGATTGTATCGATCTGTATGATATATGCCCGTTATAGATGTTTTGAATAAAGTCACCGAAGTGGGAGTTTCGCATAAGCGCGTCCTATATGGACGTTTTGTACCAAGTCGTCCCAAGTGGACGTTTCGCATAAGTCGTCCAATAAGGACGTTTTTGTATAATGTCATCCTATATGGGTGTTTTGCATGAGGTCGTCCTATGTGGGCGTTTTGTATGAAGTCGCCCAATGAGGGTGTTCCGAATGTTTTGTTTTGCTGTGAACGTTTTGTGTGGTATTCCGACAAGTTTTGATTAGGCAATTGGGTACTACAAATTGTGGAAAGATTTGATGATCCATATTAGTTATTATATGTTTCCGAAGTATGCTTTAATTACGTCAAGAGCATTATATTGTTTTGTTTAAGTTATGGATCTCATTTAGTTTACCTTTTTACATCGAGATTATTCATTAGGCTCCAGCTCACTGTATTATTTATGTATGTAGGTGATCAGGCGCGTGACCAAGCCTAGAACTTCTGCTTGGACTCCGTCCTGTCAACCAACCTATGTGCCTCCCGTGGAGGTTCTTGATATGTTAAATAGTCAAAGCCATGTGATTAAAGTTTAATTTTCGTTTGTTCTGTATTTAGCCCTAAGTCCCTTTTTGTCTAGTCGGTATTTATGATGATGTGATATATATATATATATATATATAAAGCTTAAAATTTTTCTGTCTCATGTAAGTCTGCACAACTCAATGGACATTGTATATTTATTATTTGCTTCTGTTAGCCCCTAATAATTTGTTTTTTCGTTTAAAAGGCCTTCAGTAATCTACAAATTACTGGTCGGTTATGATACTAAACCTGTAGAGGCGGGTTTGGGTTATGACAAGTATGGTGACGCTAATTGGATAACTTGACTCCAAATCGACTACTGGTTATGTGTTTACCCTTGGAGGGGCAGTTGTGTCTTGGAAATCTTCCAAACAAACGTATATATCGAGATCAACGATGGAATCTGAGTTTATTGCTTTAGATAAAGCAACTGAAGAAGCGGAATGGCTTCACTAGTTCATTGAGGATATTCTACGTTGGTCGAAACTTGTGTTTGCTATCTGTATTCATTGTGATAGCCAATCGACGATTGGACGGGCACAGTATGATAACCCTGTTCTGTGTTATGTTAATTAACCTTGACTATGATTGTGAATATGTACTTAATGTGATTTTGGGTGATAATTATATGATTAATTATTTTTTTGAAACTATATCTGTTCACCGTAGGAAAATTTGTCCAACTTACTACTATAATTTGAAAATTGAAGACCGCAGAGGCTACATAAATTGAAGTTGATTGTGTTATTATGATTAGCGTGATTTTTAGAGCCAATGGTGAAATTTGATTAAAAATTGATTTGTATTGAAATAATTTGATTAAATTAAGTGAGGCTTATTAGCTTTAATTGAGATTGATTAACTAAGTAATAACCTAGTATATATATGAGCCAATTACACTGAAGCTTATATTTTGAGCTCAAAAATCTGAAATATACACTCTAGAGGGAGAGTGAGCAAAATTTAGAGAGAGAGAGAGAGAGAGAAAGATGGTTCATCCTTGGAGATTTTGCAAAGAAATTCAAGAACTAGGTGGATTAGCTCAAGACTTAGCTATATTTGGAAGAATTAGAGCCTTTAGGTGAGTAACCAACCCTTAATTCATGAGTTTAAACTTGTAATTATATGGATTCCAAGAGAGTTGGTGATCAAGAGCAAAATTTGAGTGGTGTTTGATGAAATTGAAGTTAATATCTCCATGCATATAAAGAATTGCCATGAATGTGCATAATCATGAAGAATTGAGTACCAAATCACACATGGATTTGGTGATAAGTTTCATGGATTTGGATTTGCCCTCGTGCTTGACAAATATTCATGGATTTGGATTTCACCAAATCCATGAAACTTATCACCAAATCCAAATACTTTCAAGAATGTGCATAATGTGTTATGAAGAATTGAGTACCAAATACTTTCAAGTATGCTACTTTCCAAATGCTACTTCTGTATAAGTTTCATGGATTTGGTGATTTGTGAATGAATATTTGTTATGCCCAATGTTTGTATAAGGCTTTATAAAGAAAATGTATTGGGCCAAAGGCTGTCTGAATATGAATGTGATTATAACCATGAATAGGAAATGCACATAAATATGCATATGAATGAATTGGGCCTGATGCCGTTTGACATGAATGAATTGGGCCCGAGGACGTTTGATATGATTAGGCCCGAGGCCGTTTGATACGATAATTGGGCCAGAGGCCATATGATAAGAATGAATTGGGCCCGAGGCCGTTTGACAAGAATGAATTAGGCCTAAGGCCATCTGATATGATTGGGCCCGAGGCCATTTGATACATTTGATAGAAATATGAATGGGCCTAAGGCCGTTTGATGTGATTGACAAGGATATCACTTATTAGAGAATTTTATTTGTATAGCCTCTTTACTTTGGTATTATTCACTAAGCTTTCGCTCACTTTTATTTATGTGTATGCAAATGAGCAAAGAGATGTGCAACCCTAGCCTCAATAAAGCTTGTAAGAGAAGTTTTGTGAAGTCAGCATGGATGTCTCATGTATGAGACTCCGTTTTTATCCTTTTGTTTTACTCTTTTGCTATTTTGGTGGATCTGTTGGATCACCTATGTATATAGACCTTCTGTTTGGCTGGCCGTATGTTTGTATGATCCTGGATGCACAAGATGTTTATTTTGCTTCATGGTGTGAGTTATTAATACAAATATAGAAATGTTTTTGGTATGCCATATAAGCACAACTCAATAGACAAATATTTTTTTTAAGACTGCTTCCATTTGGCCCCTTTTCTATTATAATGTGTGTTGGTTTTGTCAGAGGCCATAGATAATCTTACGATTACTAGCTGGTTATGACCTTAACCTACAGGGGCTAGTTCGGGTCATGACACACAGAGCCATATGTATAATGGAAAGCCTAGACATATCCGTCGTAGACATAATTCTATACGACAACTACTCTTTAATGGAGTTGTCTCTCTAGACTATGTAAAGTCTAAGGACAACATTGCAGATCTGTTAACCGAAGCGTTAACTCGATAGTTAGTAGAAACTTCATCTAAAGGAATGGGGTTAAGGGTTTAGTAATGTTACCGAAATGGAAAACCCAACCTAGTTGGCTAGAGATCCCAAGATCTAGGTTCAAATGGACAACCTAATTTCATGTAACGAGTGAGTCATTGAGTAGGTAAATCTTCTTGCCCATTCCTTTGTACAGTGATACCCTGTGGGGATGAAAGGTTAAGCTAATGCTTTTAATGACCTAAGTGATATGAATAATTAACCGTGGTATAATGAGATACCTTATATAGGTCACCTATGTGAGTGCAAAGAGGGGCCGCTTCTTTATAAATTGGTAAGGCTGAATTCTTTAAAAACACTACCTGAACTAGTCTAGTGTTCTAGGGCCATACCGGACACACCAGTGAGAACAAGAATAATGGTTGGACTAACTCTTGTGTGAGGTCTATTGTGTCGGTTTACACAAATGGCAAAATAGTTCAAGACATCAAGTTCACTGGTCAGCCAGTAAATTCGATAAGCTTTCACTATGAAAGGTTCAAGGCCAACAACTACTTTTTCTGATGTAGGGTTAGTCTGTATGCTCTCTTTTCAAGTCTTTGTTGTAAACGTTGTCCGTTTTCTTTATTCGGTCAATTTTTTTTTCATGCAAGGGATTGTTAGAAAAAATGGTTTTTTTGTGACTTTAATGTGAAATTAAAATAGGTCCCAACCATTTGTTGAGGTGGGATTACATGAGTTTAGATTCTTTGTAACAAGATCTTTACACCACAAGAAGAATGACCAAAAACCATTAAAAATTGAATGAAAAATTGTCTCATAAAGTTGACCTCATGAAGAGGTATTGGGAATTGTGTATAACTACCAATCCCACATTGATTGTAGAGGAAAACTTTGATGGGTATTTAAATTTCAAGATTTTGATAAAGGCATGAGTCCTTTGGGGCATCCAAATTTTCTGAAGGAAAACAGTTATGGATGCTTCAAGGATGGGCTTAAACCATGACTATGGTCCAAGTTGGTTATGGCAAAATTGCCACAAGCACGCGCCGCCCGCCGGGTCCAGGTCCGTGATCACATCATGGGTTATGGATCTTGGGCTTGGGCTAGTGGCTTGAGGCTTGTTGGAACGGGTTAGGTTTGGGCTGGGCCGGATTGGTGGTCCACCAACCTAATCTTTTTGGGCCAGGTCTGCTGCAGATATGTATATACACACAGGTGTATAGTGTTTAACTTACACATTGAATCCCCATCAATTTTTTGCATTACTCCAGCAGTTTTACAAGAGTAATGGGTATTGGTTGCTAGCCTTCATGGCTGGAGGCTCCTCATTTCTCTCCCACATAAATAGAGACCAACCTCTTTGGTTGTCAACACAGATTTTTGCCTTCCAGAATTATACAGTCAGTTTGTTTGCTCTTATAATTTTCTTCTTGTGTGAGAGAGTGCTGCCATTGTCGATTTTCTAAAGTTAACAGAAGGTGCTTCTGCGTTAGCCGGTCTATAGAAGTCAACGTACCTCCAGCACCAATGGTGAAGTGACTAATCTATTTTAAGGAGACTGTGGTACCACACATGTTTCGGTTTGATTCCTCGTCTTTCAATATATTATGTGTTATGTATTTTTTTTTCACGTTCCATAATGTAATTTATCAAATATAGATTTATTTGGTGTTCTATAATTTAATTTATCAAATATGAATTTATTTGTTTTGTTTATTTACATAATTTGTACAACATGTAATAATCTTGTTAGCTCTTCGTTGTTGTTGTGTTCCATATGTAGGCATATGGGAATATGAATAGTTTATGTTCATTTGAAGAACCTTTGAGTAGTTCTTTTCCTGATGCTTTACAAACAATAAAATGGAGTTGAATTGGATTAATGCAAGTTGTTCATTTAATCCCATCATTTAATTCATTGATCATAGTACTGTGTGGAGTGTGCTTTGAATTGATTTTTGATAAATGATTTATGTATGTGCCTCTTGTGCAATGTCATTGAACTCAGTGAGCAGACACACTCTTGGAACTCTATTTACTATTTGGTGGGAATAATGAACTTATTGAGCCCTTTTTAACTATTCACATGTCTCTTTGGATTAGAATGTGAATAATTTTTTTAACTGAAAGAAGCAAAAGAAATATTAGATGACAACATAGTTGCATAGCTTTTGCAATCCCTACACCAATGACTGACATGGATCACTTATAAATGTAAAGCAATGTTGATTATGCTTTTATCCTACGGAGATGCTGGAAACTTTTGTCTACTGGGGTCTGCTTGTTAGTCTAGTATAGTTCACCCTACACAAAAATGTGGTTCTTTTTATTTTGTCTTATATTTTGTTCTTAACTATCCTACTACTTTTGTCCCTTAAATTCTGAGATGATGGTACCATGGATTCTAGAGTTTGACTTATGAGCAGATCAATTTCTTAGGGAGTGTATAATAAGGTCACAGTTAGATGTTGGTTTTGATGTTGAAATACTGGGTGAGTAGAATGCCATCTTGATATTTGAGGGTTTTTGTGTGTGTGTGTGTGTGTGTGTGTCATGCAAAGTTTTGGTGTTGTTCTAAAGATAATAGATGTCTTGAAGCTAAACAAATAAAATAGGAGTTTTTCTAGGAATCCACATTTTGGTACTTGTGTGTTGGAATGGAAAACTTTCCCTCGAGAACACTAATTTTTTATTTTTTTGTTTTGAGCAGCCAAGAACACTAAATTCGGAAACCTGGATTTTTTTTCTTATTAGGTTTCTTTTATAAGACAAAACATCAAATAATGTTAGGTATGTACCCAATCTGTCCCCTCCCAAACACATTAATGTGAATAGGTTGTTTTGTTTGTTTCTTCTTTGTTTGTTTTAGTTTGTTCCATCACTATTTATTAGGTGTCTTTAATTTCTTTCAAATTTAGGGAAATTTTTTTTAAAACATCCACCACATTGTCCGGAGATCATCACCAGCACCTCACTCTAGATTAAAAAAACTTGTAAGAGCAAGTGGAGCGTCAATAGGACGCACGATTAGAGAATTAGAGACAAAATGTGAGGAAAAAAAAAAGGCGAAAACGATCCGTTAGGTTGGCAAAAATGCAAAACATCTGCCAATCTACTTGAAGACCATCATGAACATCTCACTCTATATTAAAAAAACTTGTGAGAGAAAGTGGTGCATTGATAGGACGCACAGTTAAAGAATTGGAGAAAAAAATGGGAGGAAAAAAAAAGGCAAAAACGAGCCCCCCATTTGGCATATATGCAAAACAACTGCCAATCTACCCAAAGACCATCACTGGCACCTCACTCTACATTAAACAAACTTGTGAGAATAGGAGGCGCGTCAATAGGACGTACAGTTAAAGAATTGTAGACAAAAATGTGAGAAAAAGGCAAAAACGAGCCATTGGGGGGTAAAAAAACAACACAACCCCCGAACCACTGTACGAATGTTACGGGAAGCTTCCTCATGACAAATAGGACCTGTGGGACAGACTAGACGTAATTAGCACATGTAGGTTAGGAGTTAGAGTCAAAAATGCCTTAAACTTAGTCGAAAAAGGACATTTGGGGGGCAAAAATGCAAAAAAAAACCCCAAACCACTGTACGGATGTTACATACATCTTCCTCATAAAAACTAGGACCTGTGGGGATAGACGATAGGTAATTTGCACACGTAGATTGGGAATTAGAGTCGAAACTCCTTAAACTTAGTCGAAAAAGGGCGTTTGGAGAGCGAAAATGTAAAACAACCTTTGAATCATGATACAGATGTCACAAGTAGTTTCATTGTGATAAATAGGACCAATGGAAATAAAAGGAACGTAATTAGCACACGCAGGTTGGGAGTTAGAGTAAAAAAAGTTGAAAAAGGGTGTTCGGGAGGCAAAAATGCAAAACAACCCCCGACCCACTGTATGGATGTCACGACCTGCTTCCCTATGACAAATAGGACTTGTGAAAATAGACGGAATGCAATTCACATGTGTAGTTTGGGAGTTAGTGCCGAAAACGCCTTAAACTTAACTGAAAAAGGGCATTCAAGGGGCAAAACTGCGAAACAGCCCCCAAACCATTGTATGGACGTCACAACCAGATTTTTTGTGAAAAATAGGGCCTATGACAACAGATGGAATTTAATTTGCAAGTGTAGGTTGGGAGTTTGAGCCGAAAACGCCTTAAACTTAACCGAAAATGGGCGTTAAGGGGGCAAAAATGTGAAACAGCCCCTAAACCACTGTATGGATGTCACAGCCAGCTTCCCCGTGATAAATAGGACCTCTGACAACAGACGGAATGTAATTCGTACGTGTCGTTTGAGAGTTAGAGCCGAAAATGCCTTAAACTTAACCTAAAAAAGGTGTTCAAGGGGCAAAACTGCAAAACAGCCCCCCAAACCATCGTATGGATGTCACAACCATCTTCACCGTGACAAATAAGGCTTGTGATAATAGACGGAATGTAATTCGCATGTGTAAGTTGGGAGTTAGAGTCGAAAATGCCTTAAACTTAACTGAAAAAGGGCGTTAAAGGGAAAAATGAGAAACAGCCCCTGAACCACCGTATAGATGTCACGACTAGCTTACCCGTGACAAATAGGACTTGTGACAATAGACAGAATGTAATTCGCACGTGTAGTTTGGAAGTTAGAGCCGAAAACGCCTTAAAGTTAATTGAAAAAGGGCGTTAAGAGGGCAAAAATGCGAAACAACCCCCAAACCACCATATGGATGTCACGGCCAACTTCTCCGTGACAAATAGGACATGTGACAACAGATGGAATGTAATTCGCACGTGTAGTTTGGAAGTTAGAGCCGAAAACGCCTTAAACTTAATCGAAAAAGGAAGTTAAGGGGGCAAAACTGCGAAACAACCCCTGAACCACCATATAGATGTCACAGCCAGCTTCCTTGTGACAAATAGGGCCTGGAAAATATATGGAATAAATTGCATGTGTAGTTTGGGAGTTAGAGTCGAAAACACCTTAAACTTACACAAAAAGGGCGTTGAAAGGGCAAAACTGTGAAAGCCCCCGAACCACCGTATGGATGTCACAGCTAGCTTCCTTGTATTAAATAGGGCCTAGAAAATATATGGAATTTAATTTGCATGTGTAGTTTGGGAGTTAGAGTCGAAAACATCTTAAACTTAAACGAAAAAGGGCGTTCAAGGGGCAAAACTGTGAAACAGCCCCGGAACCACCGTATGGATGTCACGTCTAGCTTCCCCGTGACAAATAGGACCTGTGACAACAGACGGAATATAATTTGCTCGCGTAGGTTGAGAGTTAGAGCCGAAAACACCTTAAACTTATTTGAAAAAGGGAGAGTTTGACATCCAATCAACTTTCAACATTTTGATTGTAAACGATGTCATTGTTTCATCATACGGTGGTTATTTGGGTGGTATACGTATTAAGAAAGAATGATATGGTTATGGAGATAACCCCGTAGGTTACTCATTTATTTAATTTGACTAGGAAAATGGGAATGAAGAAGAGGTAAATAAAATTACAACCAAAACATTCTAGCAATAAGCATTTATTTTATGAAGAGGTATGCTCCTAAGAATTGCATTTTTGTAAATTGAAATCAAGTTTGGAATAAATCTTTCATGATACATACATATAATTGTATTTCGAAAAAGGCTTAAATTGATTGTTCTACCTTAAATGCATGTTACAACCTTTTTCCTATGTTTGAATCAATCGATATTTTGTAATGGATGCAATTTTTATTTATTTATTTATTTATTTTTAATTTTTTGTAGATGGCTTTTGGCTTGGACTTGTGGATAATCCCTTTTTGTGTGCAGAGGACGCTTTACACTTTTGTATAATCCTGCTAGCTATGTCGTCCTCTGCTTTTGTGTATATTAGTATTGTTGATACAAATAACTTCTGTAATCCAATTGATAATTATTGGCATGGCATATAGAACACCTTTTGTGGTGGTACAAATTACGATCCAAAAGGCCATTTTGCATGGTAGTAAACATATATATATATATATATATATATATGGAGGGTCAAATTTTTGTATGATTCTCTATTTTGTATGGAAATATAATTTTAGTTTGAACAATAGTTGGTTTATATGGAATACATACATTTAAAGTTATTTATTTTTGGATGGTTGGAAGTAATATGAATTGTGGAATAATTGATAAAATATGTATTATTTTGTTTATATATGTACTACAGGTTACACGAAATATGGACAAGTTGTGGAGAAATTACAATTTTGCGATAAACATAATATCATTTTTTTGGCGGCTAAACAATTTGTCGTAAAAATGGAATTACATGTTTTAGCAACTAAAACGTTAATTAGCTAAAAGCAAAAAAAAAAATTCAAAAAACAATTATGGTGACTACAAGCTTAGTAGCCAACAAAAAGTAGACATTAGGCGACTAAAATATTTTGTAGCTGACAAACAAAAAAATTTTGCCGACTAAGAGTTTAGTAGCAAAAAATGTGTACCTAACTAAAGAGTTTTGCCTACTAAAAGTTTAGTAGCCAAAAAAATTAGACTTTTGACGACAAAAAGATTAGTTGCCAAAAAGAAAACCTAACTTTAGGTGACTAAAGCTTCAATAGAAAAAAATAATCAAACATTTGGCGATTAAAATATTTTGTAGCCAAATTTTTTTTGATGAAGAACAAAAACACCTTTGCTGACTATAATTTTAGTAGTGGAAAATGTGACACTGTAGGTGACCAAACTTTTAGTAGCTACAACACAATGACACTTTAGGCGACTAATATATTTAGTAGCTAAAAAAAATTATAGGATGAACAAAAAAAAAAAATTGGTGACTAAATCTTTAGTCGCTGGATATAAATAAGGTTTTTGGCAACAAAAAAATTTTAGTTGCTAAAAAGTGAGATTTAATTTTATTTCAAGGCATTTGGCTACTAAAAAAATAGTCAGCATTTGAGGGTAATTGATGACTAAAATAATTTTAGTCGCCAATTACCTTCCTCGATAATGTTTCAGCGACGAATTTTGTGACCAAAGATTTTAGTCACTAAAGAGTTTGGACTACTAAAATTTGGCTTGGCGACTAAAAATTTAGTCGTCAAAAATGTAAATTCTTGTAGTGATGGGAGCCAGCCAAATATGGATGAGCTTGGTGAAATTGTGAAAGTGAGGATTGGGTTGTGGGTTAGGTCTGGGTTGCTTGAGATCCCTTATACAATGCATGATATTATGGATAATTTTAATCAGGTAAGGCTGTGGTTGATTGTGGGTGGTTTGATGTTGTGTACTGATAATTTTTGTGTTAGTGCTGGTGTTTTATTGCTTATGTTGTTTGTTTTTTGTTGGCTTCTCACCAACTCTGGGTTTGGTGTTGTCATATGATTATTCTTGTTTCTGGGTGCCAACCTAGTTGGGATTTGGACATTAAGTTATGATGTCTTTTGCACCATTCTCCCCCCTTTATTGATGTAATGTTCTTATACATTATATTAGTTTCTCATTGATAAAGGTCTCTTTTTGATTGATCAAAAAAAGATTTACAGGTATAGTAGTAAGCTGGTATGACAACCTAAGAGAAAGTAACAAAAAAAATTAACAGCATAAACTATCCCAAAAGGTATGTTAAACCTATTTGCAAAATATATTGAAAATGAATTCGTAGGAAAAGAGTGAGATGAGGATAAAATAAAAAAGAATGAGTCAGAAATGTAAATACTTCTATTACTACTATCAAAGAGGGAGAAATAAAATTCATTTAACTATATTTTTTTCATAAATTACCATATCTAATAAATGTTAATATAGAAGAAAAATATGGAAAATGGTTAAAAGAATTAGGAGATGTCACACGTGACACCTTAAATCATAGAATTAGATATCTAAGAAAATGGGTAGAACATGAATCCATGAAAATGAAACAAGGAAGAAAAATAAAATAAAAAATAATATTTACATTGCTTTCAAACATCTAATTCATAGGGATATGAGCCTTCAAGAAGAAGAACATATAATAAGAAAAAGAAAACATTTTATAAAAGAAAAAATTTTAATAAACAAAGGGAGAAAAATATAAAAGAAAATGTTATTAAAAAAACCTGTATAATTTCAACAAAAGAAGAAAAAATTTTAGAAAAAAACAATTGTTCTCTTGAAGGAAAAAAGACTTGTAAATGTTGAGTATGTGGAGAAATAAGTCATTTTGCTAATCAATGTAAAAATAAGAAAAATAATAGAAGTCTTAGAAAGCTTGGATTATATAGAGTTAGAAGAAGAAGAAGAAGAAGAAGAAGAAGAAGCATTAGAATTGGTTCCAGAAAATAATAAAGGAATAATAGAATTAATTGAACAAGAAATAGAAATAGAATACGAAGATTATAGCGATACCGATAAAGAACTAAATTTTATGATGATAGAAGAAATAAGTACAGAAAATTTAAGAAAAGAACAATTTGTCATAGAAAATTCTCAAGAAAAATAAATAGAAAAAGATTAGATATTACCAATAATACGAAAAGACGAAATATATCAAAAATCAATATTTAAATTAAAAAATAAATATATATGTGAAAGAATGGAAAGAGATATTGAAATTAATGATTGTGAATATGATGTAGAAGAAATAAATTTAATAAATTATGAAAATATATTAAAAAAATAATAAAGATAATAAGTATAAATATATTCATATAGGGAGTATACAAATACAAATTACATCATTGTTTGATAAAGGACAAGATATATATATATATATATATATATATATATATGCATTTTTGTGTGATATTACACAATGAAATTTTGGAAGGTCTATAATCAATGGAATAAAAAATAATTTATGTTGAGGGCTATTAGGTTTTAATTGTAGATCAGAATACCATATTAGCTTAAGAAATGGATTCATTAATAGATTCTTAGTATTAAATATAAAGATTATAGGAATCGACATGCATGAGACCTATCCATTAAAGATATTTTGAAAAATAATATATAAATTAGATAATACCATAGATCTTAAGATGCAACATAAAATTATAGAAGCAAATAAATTTGAACCTACTAATGGAATACCAATAGATATAATTACACCTAAAAAAATTAAATCCTAATGAGATTAAACTAGATAATTGATGGATAGCAAGTTTCAATAACCCTAAAAATATTACAAAAAGAAAAAATATATAATAAAATTGATAATACCAGAAATATTAAAATAGAAACTCCTAATACAATAGAAAACAATGATGAGATGGATAATGTAAGTATATCATCAAGAAGACACTCTATAGATAATTCCAGAATACAATCGAATAGGAGTTCAGTTAGTAAAAGAATAATAGGATATAGAGTTACGAGTGTGCCAGTATATGAAGATGAGGAAAATCTCATGGCTTAGACAAAAGACGATAAAGAAGAGGTGCAAAAGAATACGACACAAAAAGAATAATACACTAATGTTAATAGTATATATATATATATATACCCATAAAAATACGCATGGAATGATTTAATACTTACAAACTATTTGCTTACTTAGACAGTGGATGCTCGGTGTGTTTTGGAAAGAAAAAAAAAAAGAAAAAAAAAGGAAACTCTTTCTTGAGTATATATGGAAAAAGCAAAATCCACCATTAATAGTTCGAATAGCTAATAATAGTACAATACATAATGACGCCATAGAAAATTTAGTTATAGAAATTAATTCCATCACCTTTATCATTCTTAAACTTTGGGCAACCGGTCAACCATCACTAGATGTAATTATAAGAAATAACTTTAAAAAATTATACAACCCTTGTACTCAAACATTACACTCTGTTATATTTACAAATAACAATAAATCAGTTGAAGTCTTAAAGCTAAAAATGGTTGTTACACATCACAACATTGATTTCGTCTACAACAAGCGTGGTGAGGAGGTAATCTCTCCAACTAGACGCTTAGAAATCAGTATTCAGAAAGAAATTCAAAAAGAGCAACAAGAAAGAAGCAAAAATCTATATAGCAAAGATCTATTAAAATTTTAATACAAAAATATAAGTATAGCTGAATTCGACTTAATTGACCCTAATAAAATAATTAGAGTAAAACAAATGGTACATATTTATAATGATATAGAGGAATTCAGAAAAGAGATAGAAGATCTCAAATGAAAAGAACTAATTAGAGATAGTAAAAGTCCACATAGTAGTCCAGCATTTATGGTTAGAAACCATGCTGAGATTAAAAGAGGAAAAGTGGAAATGGTAATAAATTACAAAAAATTAAATGATAATACTAAAAAAGATGGTTATTTTATTTCAAATAAGTAAGTCTTTTTTAACAGAATATAGGGTTCTCCTGGTTCTCCAAAATGGACTGTAAAAATAAATATTGGTAAATCAAAATGGATAAAGAAAGTATACCACTAACAGCTTTTAGTGCGCCACAAGGACATTATAAATAGCTTGTAATGCCATTTGGATCAGAAAAATGCACCTCCAATATTTCATAAAAGAATGGATAATATATTTAAGGAACTAAATAATATTTGTCTTATATATATAGATGATATTTTAATTTTCTCTAAATCCATAAAACAACATAGAATAGATATCAAAATAATAATAGAAAAATGTGAAGAACATGGAATAATGTTAGGTGAAGACAAATGTGTGTCTGCATAAAAGGAAATAGAATTTATAGGACTTGAAATCAAGATAGGATCAATAAAAATGCAAAGTCATGTTCTCAAAAAAATTAATCAATTTCCTGATAAAATCACGGATAGAAAACAATTACAATATTTTTAGAATGTTTAACTTCTGCCTCAGATTTTATAAGTTAAAATAAGAAAACCTTCACAAAAGAAACTAAAAAAGGATGAGAGTTGGACTTCGAACTCAGCCGACTCCACATTAGTAAAATTTTTAAAGAAAAAGTGTAAAAATTTTCCTACCCTTACACTTTCTAATGAAAAATGATGAGCTAGTATTAGAAATCGATGCAAGTAACAATCATTGGAGCGCAGTGTTGAAAATAAAAGATAATAATCAACTATGTAGGCATTGTAGTGGAAATTTTAATCAAGCTGAATGTAATTATCCCACAGTGGAATGAGAATTATTAGTCATAATAAAAGGAATACAAAAAAATTTAATAATTTTTGCACCAAAACCATTTTTAATAAGAGCTAATTGTAAATGCCTACTAGGTTTCGTAAATAAGAATTTATCTAACATACAGTCGCAATGAAGGCTTTTACGATAGCAAGTTTGATTAAAACAATTTACCTTTGATGTAGAACATATTAATAGTAATAAAAAATAGTTTAGCAGATATTCTAACTCGAGAACTTGCAGATGGCTTCCACGTCCACAAGACTCACAATGCTAGAGAAGGAAACACTTCTGGCAAAGACTCAAGAAGTGTTGGACTTAGTGACACAAAACATGCTGAAATTATTAGAAAAATACAAGCAATAGGAAAGTGTCGTTCAATCAACAAGCTCATTAGGACCACCCATTTAGTTGCCAAAACCTTTTTACGGTTATAAGTATTATATTTGTTTATTCAACTCCCTCATGATATCCAAAATAAAATATCCAAAATAAAATAAGAGAGTATACTTTCATTAAGTTATTTCTAAAATGGTATGAGGAAAGTGTCAACTATCTGGGAACTCAGTGGTGCTACTTTAACAGACGTACATCCTTGTACAGTTATAGAATGTTAAAAGTTTAATTTGATCTAGACAAATCATTAGCCAAAAAAATCCTTTGGTTTAAATGTGGAAATTGAGAATAATCAATACATTCAACATTCCACCTCACCCACAGAGTACATTGTTCTCTCAGTTCCAACAATTCATGTTCAAGAGAATTTATGAAATCTATAAAGAATATACAAGCATGAAACCCATCACATTTACAACTGCACAAACAGAGATAAATGATGGACGTCTAAATGCAACTTATTATCTGATAAAATTAAAAGATAAGAATGACGTGATCCCCTACAAATGTGATTGGTTTAAAGATTGGGAAGCACCTTTTTTAATAGAACCAATATAAGCAAAGACAAGAGGATTTTTCATAATATCTCATGAAACTACAGAATTAGCAAGGGTTGGATTTAAATTAGTTAATTATGGAAGGACCACCTTTGCAGTAACACCATCCTTGGCCAAGAAAACAAATTTTCTAGGATTGCCTTATGAATCAATATACGACTACTTGAAACAGGTAGATTATGGAACATATTTATCTGAAAGATGATGTAAATTTTTAGAAAAATATCTGATGGAGCAAGATCTAGAAAGATGGGATGAAATGTTTGAAGAGTATGATGAGAATTATGATCTTAGTGATGTCATGGGTGGTGAGGGTGTATGGAATCTAGAGAATGCAATGTATTGACAAAACCATGGGCAATTTGGCAAAATCAAGGGCTGAAAAGACTATACCTTTATGTGACTACACCACCAGATGTTTCTTGTTCATAAATAATATGTGATTATCATGTAATCACACCACTTGCTTACTTGTCTTTTGTTTGTCTTCTAACAACAATAAAATATAATATGTAAAAAAAATTATGTTTATAGATTAGGTTGAAGTTCAGACTTGAAGTCCACAAAGTGTCTATATAAAGGCCTTAAGGGAAAGCAAAAGAGGACACAGATTATTTAGAATATACTTGAAACTAAGAAAGAAGTATGATTCTCAGAGCAAATAATACTCTAGCAATCTAACAGTCTACAAGCACTATTTTCCTTATAAATATTTGTTCAATAAATACAAAAGTTTTTCATTTCCAGAACAAAGTGTGTTACTATTGTATGTTAAGTTATTGATCTTAAGTCTAATACATAATCAAAGAAACAACTTTTGAAGCAACGGTCTGAGGTAGGAAACGAAACAAATCTGTACTAAGCTTGATCTAAGGAAGGAAATGTTGAGGTCAGACACCTCTGTAAACTAAAAGCTTGCCAATGACAAAGCCCTACGCTGACTATATTCAGGTGAAAATCAAAAAATTTAGATACTGTTCTTATTTTAGAAGTATAGTGGGCTTAAAATCGAAATATCTTAATAATGTAAGAAGTAAAATAATAAATAGTTTTTTTTTATATTTTTTTTATGAGTGTTTTTCACCATTTCTATATCCAAGATCTGTTGTTAGATCGTAATTAAGTAATAATATTAATAGTAAACTGCCAATAACAACGTAATTTTTTACAAAATCTACTAAGTACTGATATTATTAAAGACATAGAATTTATTAGAATAAAAAATTGATAAAATAATTTAAGAAATCATATATCATCAATAACAACGAAATATAATATCATAAAAAAATTAATAAAATAAAAATATATATATTCCATATCAGTGCCACATAAGCAATCCATCATTCGGGCCCAATAGTGGGGACATTGTCTCGGGCAATTTAGCACTGTCCTTTATTGTAATATGATTCAAACTCTGACTAATCCGGATTCAAACTCTGACTAATCCGGATATAATTTATTGTAGGGCAAATTACATATACACCCCTCGAGGTTTGGCTAAATTACAGATGCCCCTGAGGTTTGAGAAATTACGAATTCCCCCCTGAATGCTATATTTGCATAAGAAATTAAGGGGTAATTTGTTATGAAATATAAACCTCAGGGGGCAAATTGTTATGAAAATACAAACCTCAGGGGACGGGATGTAATTTCCGAAACCTCAGGGGTATCTGTAATTTAGCCAAACCTCGAGGGGTGTATATGTAATTTGCCCTTTATTGTAGTATATATTATGCTTCTCATAGGAAACATACAAGTCTACTCTTCTATATTGCAACCATTCTTGAATAGTAACAGATCAGCAGCCTTTTCTTGAATCAACTTCCACAACCCATCAATATGTCGTTCCTCAGTGAATGTCCCTCCGATCGCGCAACGTATTAGAAATGTACCATCCACCACTGCATGGGTCATGAAAGCTTTTCCACTCGAATTCACTTCCTCCAGCAGCTTCCAGTTCAGCTTCGACCCATCTTCTTCACGCCTCCTCGGCTTCAGCCGAAAACACACCAACGCAAACTTCCTCGGCACAACCACCTCAAACCTTTCATCTTCCACAACGAATCCCTCAAACTTCTTGGCTAGTTTGATATCACTTCTGATGTGTTCCATCAAGTTAGCCACACCATACCTTCTTATCACAAGCCACAGCTTCAAGGCTCTGAACCTCCGGCTCAGCGCGATTTGCCAGTCTTTATAGTCCACTACTTTCTTTGACTCAGTGGCTTTGTTTCTTAAAATCTCAGGACTTGTGGATAGAGAATCAACCAATGTACTTGGGTTTTTGACCCATAAGCAACAACAGTCCATGTTGGTGAGAAACCATTTATGTGGATTCATGCTAATGGAATCAACAAGCTCAATTCCATTCAAATACTGCCTGAATTCCGGGCAGATACAAGCACTGCCCCCGTAAGCAGCGTCCACGTGGAACCAAACTTCGTAGTCTTTTGCCACCTGTCCGAGTCCCTCTAGAGAATCCACAGCACCTAATGCAGTGGTACCTATAGTTGCACAGAGAAACAATGGCACCAACCCGGATGCCAAATCTGCCTCCATCGTTGCTCTAACATCTTCCGGTGCTAGTGCAAAGCTTGTCAACGTTGATGTTTTGATCGCGCGAAAATTGTTAGGATTAATTCCAACAAGTTTGGAGGCCTTTTGGAGGGTGAAATGCGTTTGATCCGAGCCATACACCACCAATTTGGTGATTTTATCGGCACCCAATTCATTCAAAGCCTTATCTCTGGCAGCAGCC
The DNA here is from genome assembly GCF_055761805.1 of Camellia sinensis. Classification (NCBI taxonomy): domain Eukaryota; kingdom Viridiplantae; phylum Streptophyta; class Magnoliopsida; order Ericales; family Theaceae; genus Camellia; species Camellia sinensis. The sequence continues at coordinate 152,702,923 of NC_138968.1, read as the reverse complement.
AAAGTACAGACTATGGCCTCGCATGTACTACCATGCAAGACACCTCCACCTCCGCCAGAGAAGAGAAACGACTGTGGAAGCTTCAGCATTTTGCCCATCCAGTCCACGACAATGGCTTCAAGTTCAGTGGCAGCCGGGGAAGATATCCAGTTGAAGCCAACGACGTTAAGGCCAGTGCAAAGCATCTCTCCTAAGAAAGCAGCAGTGCTTGCATTGGCTTGAAAATAGGCAAAGAAATTGGGGCTCTGCCAGTGAGTTAAGCCCGGTAATATGTCGGTTTGAATGTCTCCCAAGATAGTCTCTAAGGACTCTGGAAAGTAGGGGGCTGAATTGGGAGATAGCTTTTGAAGATAACCGGGCTTGACTTGGCTTCGAACTGGGTAATTCTCAACATTTTTGTAGTAATCGGCTATGAATTCAAGAACTCTAGATGATTCATCGACAAAATTTTCATTGTCTAAAGGGTTGAATAGATCTATTGGCAGGCTACCCATTTGGTGAAATTGGTGAGTTTGGATTTTTGAACTTTGAAGAAGAGAAGGGAAGAGAAAAGTGGTGTATTGTATTTTAGGTGGTGGTGTTTGTAGCAACACTAAGCATTCTTTTATATAGACAACTAAAATTACTACCACTTTGAGCTACAAAACAGGACCGTCAACCAGTAAGGAACGAAAACATTCGTGCGTTCATCTTCAAACCCAAGGTTGTTTTTGGTAGAGTTTTAAAATTATGATTTGATAATAGAATTATATTTTGAGTTTGTGAGTTTTAGATTTATGATTTAAATGTAGAAATTTAATTTGGTTATGAGATTTGAAAAGAGTTTTGAGTTAAGTATTGAATTGAGTTTTGAATATTTGATGTGACATGTGCAATAAGAAAATTTATTTGGTTATGAGTTTTGAAAAGAGTTTTTAAAACTGGGGTTGTTTGGGGTGTTCTAAATAAGTGCACTTTTTTTCTTTTTGGACTAAAAAGTTGAAAAAATATGAATGTTTGGGTTAACTTTTTGACTTTTTATGAAAAAATGTGTATTAAAAATATATATAAATAAGTGTAGGAGAAGGTAGGTAGGAGGCGTACGGAATGGCAATGGTGGCTGGTTGGGTGAGTAGATGAGAAAGTATTGTCTACTTCTCGGGTTTTGATTGAACGTTGTTGTTTGGCCCATGAGGGCCCACCACGGGTCCCGTTTTTCTAATCGAAACCGTTCAATGTGTAGAACTCATTGAATACTACATGCTTGTAAAAAATCACGTTGATTGGATATCAATAACTATCTGATCGTGTTAGTTTTCTTTGTTAACTGTTAACTATAATACTATCCAATTTTTATACAAAACTGATTTGATCATATAGTTAGTGATATCCGATAGACGTGATTTTTTACAGGCATATAGTACTAGATGATTTCTACATATTGCACGGTTCGGATTATCAAAACAAAACCCATGGTGGGCCCCCACAGGCCCAACTTTACCATGCAAATAAGTGAATGTACACATGTTATTATTTTTTGTTTTTCCTTTCATTGCAAGTGACTGACGTGTCCGTACGTTGATGGGTTGGTCAGAGTGAACTTTTACATTAATTTACCATTTAAATTAATATTTGTATACTCCCTCCGTCCCAAAATAACGGTCTCTTTTGGGGAATCTAACTTTTTTTAGTAGTACAATTATTACATTTGAAAAAAGTTGATTTTCTAAAATTATCCTTTTGATAGTACATTTTTTGGAAATATCAATGTCATAATTATACTTTTTATATTGTTTATTAATTTAAAAGAATGGCAAAATAGGAAATTTATATTATTTTTGTACTTGATTTTTGAAGAGGGACTAATATTTTGGGACAATGAAAAATGGAATAAGGAACTAATATTTTGGGACGGATGGAGTATTATTTTTTTAATATTTTTTTTGGTAAATAGTGATAACTTTTTAACTTTTTTGGCAACTTTTTGACTTTTTCAAGAGTTGCCAAACCATTAATTAAAAAAGTTATAACTGGCAATCAAATAGATAACTCAAAATTCTATTGAAAAATCTTATCAACAGTCATAACCAAACTATTTTTCAAATTCAAGTAAAAAATTAATTATTAACAAAAAAATAACACCCAAAACCAAACACTTTTTAAAATTTAATTAAAAAAATTAGTTATTAACAAAAAAATAACACTCATAACCAAATTATTTTTAAAATACAATTCAAAAAATTAATTATTAACCAAAAAAAAAAAATAACACTCAACCAAACTCAATTTAAAATTCAATGCAAAAAGATTAATTATTAATACTCATAACCAAACTCTTTTTAAAATTCAATTCAAAAAATTATTCATTTATATCTTTACCATTCCTTCTGTCCACCACCTACCGAAATTCACTTCAATACAACCACCAACTTCTTTTCAATACGACCACCAACTTTTGATCCACATATACCCATCTCCATTACTTCTCTCCACCACTTGCCTAAATTAATATCACCTTCCACCTCCGTTACTTCCCTCCATTACTTCACTCTATATATGTACGAATAATTTCGGTATTCTTCATGAACGGAAGTCGAATACAAGATTTGATCAATTTCTGATTCACAGAGCACAAGCCGAATACAAGCGTTGAGCAATTTTTGAGCAGAAGCTGAACAGAGGACGAGGTTTGAGCAATTTCTGATCCACGAAACAGAAGCCAAGAACTAGCTACCTAGAACTGGTCGACTGGGAGGTCAACTGGGGGGTCTTCTGGCCAGTCAACCGGCAGCACCTGCTCATAATTTTCATAAAGGCTGACTTCTGTTTTCACACCAAGAGCTTACCCGTTCATACCATTTCCTCACTAAGGTATGAGGCTTCAGTTGTCATACCAATTTGCTTACCTTTTCACACTATTTCCTCACCTCCACTAATTTACCACCTCCAGTATTCACCATTCACATTGACATTGCATAATCAGCTTGGCCTTTACTATATATTCAGAAGTCATGCCTAGAACCAAAAAAGTAAGACCCGAACATGGCGAAACCTCTAACCCTCAACCACGCCAACTGTCTAAAATTCAAGCTTATCTAACTACTGATTTTCTCATTTACAATCATGAACAAGCCTTGAACAATTTTGCAATCGATCAATTGTCACCGGGAGAAGGGTAAAGCTTTCTCATCAATATGATCATCTGTTGGTGAACAAACTTGAGACGAAGGGGTGGCTAAATTTAATCAATTTACCACAAAAAGTATATCCACTTCTTATGTATTTATTTTATGTTCATTTGAGACCTACTGAGGGACAAGCTAGAAAAAATAGTCTTACATCTTATGTCAAATGTAAAATAATAACATTAAATATCCACACTTTGGCACAAATTATTGGAGTTCAGCCAGAGGATTTGCAAATCCATTTTTAGAGTGGGTCTGACCTAGTTAACATTGTTAGTGATATAAGTGAAGTTTATACTACAATTTGTGAGAGGCGATTTACCGGCAGTAATTTACAAGCAAAACATTTGAAACCTTACCTTCGTATTCTCCACCAATTTATAGTAGAAAATGTCACTCCAAAAAAATGACATTTTGATGTGGTTCCAATTTTTAATGCTTACTATTGTTTTGAAGTTGGACATAAATTGGATTTATGCTACATATTACTGAAGGAAATGGTAGTTGCAAATCTTGATACTATCAGTGGCCGATCACTAGTTTTTGGAGCTCTACTAATCAAAATTTTCAAAACTTTTCATCTTAGACTTGTTGGTGAAGCAGAGATTAAAATCACTTCACTGATTTCAGAGTACACACTTATCCAAGATGGTAGCACTGAAAACTTATTGGGATCTCTAAATGTTACAAATGCACCAATAGCTGATGCTCCCGAAGACCCCCATGACAATGCCATGCAACAAAAGGAACAACCGCAATACTAGAATGATTATTTGGCAATGGAACAAGAAGGACACAATTAGCGCATTCAATGAGCACAACAAATGGCTAATCAGTTCAATGCATTGGGTAATCAATTCGATACATTTGTCGCTGCTCAGAACTCACTAATTCAACAATTTGGTAAGTTTTATGTGAATACTTAAACACGTCATGAAGTGACAAGCAATCGTTTAGATCAAATTGACCATCGAGTCAGTCAGTTCTACCATTACTAAAAATAAAGATTGGTAGTTCAAATTGAGCTTGCTTGAATGATCTAAATTTGTGTTTGTCTGTGGGCCAGTCGAACAATCACCTGGATGACCGATGAAATACTTGCCTACCACGATTGGTACCTTGTCGATCGCTGTTGTCAGTCTTCTTATCAAATGATCTATTGAACAACTGGCCGGATGACCCGCCGATTTATTGACAAGCTAAAATTTTAACCATTCAGACAAAATAAAATTCAAGTTACGTAGCAAAATTCTTAATGTAATGAGTCCCATCATTAGTATCTTATTTATTAACACGATAGTGATATTAATGTCAAAGATTTCACCACTAAGAAGTGCTGACAAATAAATTAACCTATGATAAAAATAATCATGGTTGTAGCATTGACATGATTCCTATTACTCAGAAGAGAATTAATGACCAAACAAAATCATAATTTGAATATTAAGGAATGGTAAAACGTGGAAGGCAGTACGAAATCAAATTGGTCAATTAGATTAGGCCACTGGACCAATAGTTGGAAAGTTAGGGAATGACAAAAAATGAAGAACAATGTTAAATCAAATTGGTCAATCAGATTGGGCCATGTGTACACAAATAACTTGTTTAGGATAATTAAGGTAAAACATAGTTCAATTACGACCATTAAGAATGAAATTGGACAATAATTTTGACCATTTATTTTCAAATCCATCCTACTAATTTACAAATTATTACCCCACTTCGCTTTGATAAGTTATTTTTTCAAATAAAATTTGTCAAGTTAAATAATAATGTTATACTTATTATATTTTTAGATCATATTATATCTGTTTTTTAACTTGTCAACACAATATTAGTAATGTATATTGCCAACACAATGCCAACGACTGGAGTAACACATTAAATGACTAGTGTATGCTCGTGCAAGGTATAAATAAAAATAAGTAAACAAAAAGAAGGAAGAAAAATTAAATAGATAGGGAGGAAAATAAAAAAGGAGAGAAAATTAAAAATAAAAAAATAAAAAAAAATGAAGAAGGTGAGATCATGGGATCATTCATGAGATTATTCATAGGATCATGGGACGATGGGTGAGAAAAGAAAAAAGTAAAAGAGTGAAGCGGGAAAGTAGGATACATCACAGCTGTTGTTTTGTAGTTTGAATAGATCTGAACAATCCAAATGTCCTAGTAAGACAAATGTGTAGAACAAATTCAAAAACCATCCTACTTTATTATACAGATATTAAAAAAATAATAGAATTAAATGGTTATTATAGCATTATTCTATAAAGTATTGTTATTCAAATCTAAAAATTAGACTCATTTTGAATTCAATGATGTGTCATTATATTAAAATAACTAATTATTTTATTAATACATCACTACATCTAAAAAATGAGCTTATATATCATTTTCCTAGCTCCATATTAAAACCTCCATTACAGAGTATGTTATTGTCAAACATCAATTACCATAGGTGCACTGCAATTACTGGCTCACGATTAATTGTGGGTAGGCCTGCTAATCAGGCTAGTATGGACTAGGCCTAGTGCTGTTTTAGGTCAGCCCAAAATGACCCAGACCACAATAAAAAGGACCTGAGCCTATTAAATTCCTAAAAACTGTTTGAGGGCCACAAAATCAGTGGCTCAAATGGCTTGAAACTGTCAAAATGATGTCGTTTTGCATCATTTTGCATCGTTTTGCGTCCAAAACGCTTTCGTTTTAACAATTTCGAACCATTCGAGCCACTGAATTTCGGGCCACCAAGCATTGCAATAACTTCCTCCTTTGCTCCAAAAACAACCAAAAAATGAGGAAAATTGACATGTTTTACTTTTACATAGCAAAGTTAGGATAGCTTTTGCCCAACTCTTTTGGGCCAAAATCCTACACAAATCACCAGGTTAAACTTGAATGTATTTAGTTATAAAATCTATTAAATTTGTTTAATAATTATAATTTTTTTTATTTAAAATTTTAAACATCTCTTCAAAATGTGTTACAATTTTAAATTGTAAATTTGTTACTTAATTTTGAATGTTGAATGCTAAAGTTTAAATATGATAGGAAAGTTTCCCAAATGAAATGAATACTTTTAAACTAATAGTATGAGCTTTTTTTTCTTTTTCTTTTTCTTTTTCTGAAATTTAAAAATTGCATGACACTAAATTATTAATGCATTAAATTTATACAACTTCTCTATTTGCGCATTAAATTTATTTTATAATTATCTTATCTCTAAGCATATAATCTTATTATTTTCTCTCCAATTTCTCAAACATAATGGACGAGGGAGGAAGAAAATTAATTAATTTCATGAGTTTTATAGAATCAAAAATTAAGCGAAATTACATTATTTGTGCATTAACTCGTACTTTTTCATTACATTATACAACTTTCAAATTTAAGAATAATTTTTATTTATAATAATAAAAGAATATGAACAAATATATTATTTTATTCCATTGTTACAATTACTCTATGAGTAATATTAGAGATCCACACATACATACCCACAAATTCACAATATGGCATGGGAGTTTGGCTCACTATAATTAAATGTTTAACAAATTAAAAATTGACATTATGAAGGATTAAGAGAGAGAGAGAAAAGAGAGAGACTGAATGACTGATATATTCAATGTCTGTTATTGTATTTGTAATGTACAAGAGAATGTGCTCTCTCTCTTTATGGAGAGGAGAAGGAGACAATGGAGCACCGAAAGCATAAAGGCAACATTAAAACAATATAAATGCTACTGCTAAAGCTGAAAGTGTGTGGTAGTGGGTGTTTGCCCTTTACAGCTACAAATGCACTATGGTACTATAGTGTGATGTATATTATATATTAACAGCCCCCCGCAAACTCAAGGAGGGTAGGCATCGACCAAGTTGAGTTTGGAAACAAGATCACGGAAGCGCCCAGGAGGATGAGCCTTGGTGAAAATATCAGCAGGTTGATCGGCAGAAGCAATAGAGAGAAGATGAACAGTACCACGTGTAACATACTGTCGAATGAAATGACAATCAATCTCAATACGCTTGGTGCGATCATGAAAAATATCATTGTGAGCAATCTGAATGGCACTCTGATTGTCACAATAAAGAGAGGTAGCGCCAGAAGAGGAAACACCCATATTAGTGAGGAGCCAGCGAAGCCAGTGAAGTTCCTGAGTAGTATCAGCAAGAGCTCGGTATTCAGCTTCGGTGCTAGAACGGGAAATGAGGGATTGTTTCTTGCTACGCCAAGTAAGAAGAGAATCCCCTAAGAAGAAACAGAATCCCGTGGTGGAGCGTCGATCCGTAGGATCCCCAGCCCAATCAGCATCAGAAAAGGCACGCAGTTCAAGAGAGGAGGAAGCAGAGTAGTGAAGGCCATGGAACAGAGTGCCTTTGAAGTATCGAAGGATGTGGAGTAGAGCAGTATAGTGGGGAGTGCGAGGAGCCGACATGTACTGACTAACAATGTGAACAGCATAGGCAATGTCAGGACGAGTCACTGTGAGATAGACAAGACTACCGACGAGCTAGCGATAAAGAGTAGCATCATTGAGGAGAGCCCCATCGAGAAGAGTGAGACGAATCTGAGGATCAACTGGAGTAAATGTAGTTTTGCAATCAGTAAGACCAGCACGAGCCAGAAGATCGGATGCATATTTGGCTTGAGATAAATAAGAACGAGTAGAATCATGAGAGACTTCAAGGCCTAAAAAGTAGTTAAGAGTACCAAGGTCCTTCATCTCAAACTGACGGTGGAGAAAACGTTTGAGGTGGAGAATACTAGCTGCATCATTACCAGTGATAATCATATCATCCACATACAGAAGGAGAAGAGTGGTACCATGAAGAGTAGTCCGTATAAAAAGCGCAGAGTCATAGGAGCTAGAGGTGAACCCGAAGTCATGAATGGTAGAACTAAACTTAGCAAACCAAGCGCGGGGTGCTTGGTTGAGGCCATAGAGGGCACGCTGCAGTTTGCAAACCTTATGAGGTGGAAAAGTAGAGCCAGGCGGAGGTTGCATGTAGACCTCCTCAAGAAGATTACCATTGAGGAAAGCATTTTTGACATCCATTTGAAAGAGCTCCCAGTGGCGAGCAGCAGCAACAGCCAGTAAACTGCGAACAGAGGTAAGCCGAGCAACAGGGGAGAAGGTTTCCTCATAATCAATCCCATATTCCTGGTTGAAACCCTTGGCAACAAGCCGAGCTTTGTAGCGTTCAATAGAGCCATCAGAATGAGTCTTGATTTTGTAAACCCATTTGCAACCAATCGCAGTTTTGCCAGGAGGAAGATCAACAAGATCCCAAGTATGAGTTTTGTCCAAAGCTTGGAGTTCATCAGTCATAGCTTGCTGCCAAAGAGGATTAGTACAAGCCTCACGATATGAGGTAGGTTCATAAGTAGAAAATGCAGCAGACCCAACAATATAATCACGAAGGTGGATAGGAGGTTGAGTTACCCGGTGTGGTCGACCCGTAGGAGGATCGGTGGGAGGAAGAACCGGTGGAGAAGGAGGTGGTGCAGGGAGAGGTGGACCTTCAGGGAGAGCAGTCTGGTCGGGAGCAGGAGTGAGCAAGGGCGTCTCAATGAGGGAGGAACCTGTATCAAAATCATCAGAGAAGAGATCTATGGAAGGATTAGTAAACAGTACATTAGTGGAAAGTGTGGGTAAGTAAAAGGAGGATAGGGAGGAAAACATTTGGTGCTCCCAAAAAACAACATGGCGGGAGATACGAAGACGTTTAGAGAGATGGTCCCAACAGCGAAAACCTTTATGTTCAATTCCATACCTAAGAAAGCAACAAAGACGAGAACGAGGTTCAAGCTTGGTGTGTTCATGAGATTGAAGGAGAACAAAGCAGACAGAGCCAAAAACCCGAAGATTAGTATAGGGAGGGGGAGTTCCATGCAGACGTTCAAAGGGAGTTTGATTATGGATGACAGGGGTAGGAGCACAATTGATAGTGTAGACAGCAGTGAGGGCAGCTTCCCTCCAAAAGCTTTCAGGGCAGGAAGAAGAGAGAATGAGAGCGCGAGTAGTGTCAAGAATATGCCTATGTTTCCGTTCAACATGGCCATTTTGCTGGGACGTGCCAGCACAGGAACGATGAGGCAGTGTACCATGACTCTGAAGAAAAGAAAGGAAATCTGAATCCCGATATTCCATAGCATTGTCAGAGCGAAAAAGTTTGATGGATTTAGAAAATTGGGTGTGGATCATTTGGGCAAATCGATAATAAAGGGTTTTGAGTTCAGACCGAGTTTTCATGAGAAAAATCTAAGTAAACCGTGAAAAATCATCAATAAAAACAACAAAATAACGAGATCCCCCCATAGTAGTAGTAGGGGAGGGGCGCCAAATATCCGAATGTATAAGATCAAAAGGTGCACAGGAAACAGAAGTACTTTTATTGAATGATAAAGCCAGTTGTTTGGCAAGTTGACAGGGTATACAATCGAAAGTATCTGGAATTACATGACCCAATTGTCCACTAGAAACCAAAGACTTTAAGCGATTAACAGAAATATGCCCTAAGCGACAATGCCAAAGATGAAAAGGAAATAATGAGGAAGCAGATCCAGGAGCAGCGATCTGAGGAGAGTCAGGAACATGAAGGTGAATAAGCTTATAGAGACGTCCGTGCTTACGGCCGATCTCAATAGTCTGCCCCGTCTGAGGGTCCTACACCAAACAATGAGTAGCAGAAAAGGTGACAGTTAGACCAAATTCACATAATTGACCAATAGAGATAAGGTTTAAAGTGAGAGCAGGGATATGATAAACTTGAGGTAAAAATAAAGAAAATGTGGAAACAATACCAATATGACGGACAGTCATGAGAGAACCATCAGCAGTTTGAATTGAGGGAATATGAGGAGATGAAGAGATGGAAGAAAATATAGTTGAACTGGAGATCATATGATTACAACAGGCAGAGTCAAAATACTAAGAAGAGTTACTTGGAATCACAGACAAAGCAGTATGAGGAGGTGTACCAGAAGGGGAGAGAAGGTGTTTGAACATGGCCTCTACATCCGTTGAAGAAAAGAGAGGGGCAGACGGAGCAGGAGACTCAGAAAAACCCTCAGCGACAGCAGCAGCAGTGTGTTGAGACTGATTCCCGGAATGAGACTGATTCCCGGAACGATGAAAGCTCTCCCGGGAAGAACCACCGCGAGAAGAGTGGCTGTTAGAGGATGAGCGGGATGGATTGCGAAAACAATCCTGTTGCAGATGACCAGGACTAAGTTTGTTGCAGTATCGGTAGGTTCTGATGGGGCAATTGACTAGGAGATGTGTTGAAGGAAGGCCTCGATTCTGACAGTAGAGGCAGGCAGTGGTCCGCTGGGTGAATGATGGCCGGTACGGAGGAGTGGCAAGAACAGAGTCCACATGATGAGTTTGGAGAGTACCAAGATGAGTCTCCTCTGATAGCAACTCAGAAATAGCTTGTTCCAGAGTGGGCATGAAGAAGAGAGGCACGTACGGGCTCAAAAGATGAAGTGAGAGCCATGAAAAAGTGCACCAACCTTTGCTGATTACGATAAGCAGTAAATAAGACAGCATCTTCTCGGTGAGGCCAAGTCGGTTCGGAAAGAGCAAGCTGGTCCCAAATGGAGTACATTTGAGAAAGGAAGTCATTGATGGACTGACTAGATTCTTGGCGCATCCGATGAAGTTGGCTCTGAAGTTGATATTGATGAGCAAGACCAGTAGTCTGGTATCGTTCTTTCAAAAAATTCCAGATGTCTTTTGCAGGAGTAGTGATAGAGTCAAGCTGAAAGCGACCAAACTGAAGACTGATAGAGGTAACAGAAGTATTTCGAAACCAGGTATTGATTTGGTAATTCTTACAGTCCCATTCCTCAAGGCGGTGTTCATATGTAGGAGTAGCAGGAGAAACAGTGGTTTCAGCAGTGTCTTTCACCGGTTGGGTCATATCCCCGGTGATAATTCGCCAGAGCTTCTTTCCTTTGAGGAAGGAAGACATGGCTTGGGCCCATAAAACATAGTTGGAACCATTCAAAATAACGGAAATGGGATGGGAGGCATCATGACGATCCATTATAATAGTTGAGTAGGGCTAAATTGATAGGAATAGACCTGTAGGAGCAAAATTAGGTAAAACAGAGTGTACCAGTGAGTCCGGAAGGTCGAAAATAGCTAGGAAAGGTGCGCTGTGCAGAGATGATGTCAGTAGGATGGAAAATGATGTCAGCGGCGCACGTTAGCAGAGAGGGCGTGCGGCATACATTAGCAGAATGGCGTACGCGGGTGCACGGTAGCAGGCGCGGCGCACGAAAGAGCAGAGTGGAAGGCTCGTGAAGGCGCGTGTGAGCGTGGCAACGGAAGCAGAGACGCGCCGAGCAAAAGGGCGGCGCGTGGGAGCGCGTGAGAGCGTTTCTGGTGACGGGCTTGGTGCCATTGGAATCGTAAGGAGATTTTGAGCTGTTTGGTGTAGTTCCACTGTGTACGGGACTAAGCACCAAAATTGAAGAATGCCAGAATTGTATTACTGTGCTCTGATACCATGAAAGATTGGTAAAGAGAGAGAGAGAAAGAGAGAGACTGAATGACTGATATATTCAATGTCTGTTTTTGTATTTGTAATGTACAAGAGAATGAGCTCTCTATCTTTATAGAGAGGAGAATGAGACAACGGAGCACCGAAAGCATAAAGGCTACATTAAAACAATATAAAAGCTATTACTAAAGCTGAAAGTGTGTGGTAGTGGGTGTTTGCCCTTTACAGCTACAAATGCACTATAGTACTATAGTGTGATGTATATTATATATTAACAAACTCGTACTTTTTCATTACATTATACAACTTTCAAATTTAAGAATAATTTTTATTTATAATAATAAAAGAATATGAACAAATATATTATTTTATTCCATTGTTACAATTACTCTATTAGTAATATTAGAGATCCACACATACATACCCACAAATTCACAATATGGCATGGGAGTTTGGCTCACTATAATTAAATGTTTAACAAATTAAAATTTGACATTATGGATAGATTTATGAATATTTTTTAAAAATTTTAAACATTTTGCTTATTTTATTTTATATCTATTCAACGACAAATATATATGGAACTTGTGTGAATGACACACTCACCCACAACAAATTTTCTAGTCTTTCACATTTCACACAATTAAAGGTAGCTTTCCTTGAGCAGAGAGGATCAACTCCCTCCTTAATCAACTTCCAAGCGGCAACAATGTATGTGGCGCTCTTCTGTTAGCGTGGGCCCCACTGCAAACCTCGACATGTATATCCCACCTGCTATTGTGTGGGTCATGTATGCCCGACCCGTTGAGTCTACCCACTCCAGTGGATTCCTGTTTAACATATCCGTGTAACACGGGTCGGATCCTGGGTACGATTTATCTGAAACACACCAACCTTGGCTCAGACTTTACGAACCCTTCAAACATCTTGGCTATCCTGACATCGGATCGGACATGGCTTTGGAGGTTTGCAATCCCGTCACTATGCAAAACTAGCCATAATCGGAGCGATTTGAACCGGTGACCTGTACCTACATGCCAATCTTCGTAGTCCACCAACGAGTTAGACTCACTCGATTTGTTTTTCAAGTACTCCGGGTTGGTACTTAGGGCTGGTTTGGATAAACCTAAAAAAGATAAAAAATAATTTATCAAAAAAATCAAAAAATTATACTATTCACAAATTAAAATATAAAAAACTAAATTTATACAAAAAAAAAATTACAAGCCAACTCACTTATGAAGTGATGGTATAATCTGATTTTGGTTGTACAAATTACATAGGAGGGTGTACAAATAGGATAGCGTTGTGTAGACGTCCCCGAACGCCCCGGGAGGGACGAGCTCCCCGTTCCGTTCGATATTGGGCTCACTACAGCTCAGGACTCTCAAATTGTCACCGTTCTTAATTTGAACCAAAGAGTCCAAATCCGGCAAATCGTTTTGAGAAAACAGATTTTTAGAAAAGAAGTGCCAAACATGGACTGCTTTGCCAGATACAGAGTCGCCACCTAAATATTTTATTTTGAGAAATTTAGGAAACCCTGACTCATTGCCTAAGGCCACGTGTCTGTCATCACCAAAGTTGTCTCGGCTCGGGAACTTGGGTACGATTGGGGAAGGTCACTTCGTGAGCACCCCCGCTCGCCCGATCAAAGATCGGCCTTTACTAACCATGATATCTATTTTTGAAAACATTATGTGTTCTTATTCTGGTTATTAGCCTAGATTACTATGTGATGCGCACAGCATACAAGTATAGACTGGGTCGCCTGATTTGGAGCAAAACATTTCATGTTTGTTTATTTGAAAATGGTTTGATGGTGCTACTCGCAAGTAGGCTAAGACGTGGATTTGCCACCCTCGGGTGGGCTTAGAAAACATGATTTTGCCACTATCTAGTGGGCTTAAAACACACATTTGATGAATTATTCCAATCCAAATAACCCAACCTTCACCCACAGGCATTCAGGCAATTATATCATATAAGCACATAGCCTCATGGTAAACATGCTATTCATGGCAGTCACTCACACGCATGCAAGGATGCTAAAGCATAAAACTTACCGAGTACTCCAAGCCAAAACAGAAGTTACGTTAGAAATCCATGCATGATCCTAACTATACAGAAATGCCTAATGCAACACATGCAAAATGCAACTAAGATAGGCTCGGCTATTCTAAACATGGCATATGAGATGCAACAACTAACAAGTATTCAACTTTGAAATTGAAATACAAATGCAGTTAGTATGATGCGCCGAGCCCGGTGCATGCAAAACAGATGAATGATGCAAACATGCTGTCATACTGTATGCTAATTGAAACATGCCCTAATCTAACCATTATAAGCTGGTAAATAAAAGGGAGAAAGACGTGGGGTTGGAAGACATACATCACACTCACGCACACTTATTACAGTTGTGCCCTCGCGCAGAGGATCCAAATAAATATACAGTCCCAAATAATACAGTCCAAATAATACAGATTCCTAATTAATTTACAAATTAACTAAGAAAAATAATAAACTGGCATGCAAGCCAGGGACTGCCTTGACTCTTCTTCAGATGATGGATGATGCATGTCTGGGCTGCCTTGCGCGGAAATCTACTGGGATTGCCCAATTAGCCTCTGTTTTGCAATTATTCTTGGAAAGCGCGCCAAGCTCCGAAAGACCGCCGATTCTTGATTTGCTGCAACAGAGAGCAGGAAAGGGGCATAACAATGTATTTTCACAAATGTATGCATGCCTCGATCCTCGTGCCACCAATCACGTATATCGATGCATGATGGCCGAGGAGTCGGTTTGCATGACTCAATATGGAATGAATGCACATGAAAACTCAACTAGAACCTAACTCCATCATGGATGATCCGGAGTGTCGGCGACTGGGAATTGAGACACGTTCCGTCACTCGGAGTACGGAACGTACCTCGTTTCCCGTGCTTGGGGTAACTCCTATCCAAAGCACAATGCAATATGCATAACATGCATGAAATGCAACTAATATACAACCTAGTATACACAATGCTATGAAATGGCATACACGATGCACGAGATAACATGGCATACACGATGCGCTAACATACAACCTAGCATACGCAATGCTATGAAATGAAATGGCATACACAATACATAATGGATTTATACCAACATGAGTGGACCTCAGCCACACTCACATAGGAGGCGATCAGATGAAAACAAGACAACTCGAAATGCGTGCACGCGTGCACGCAAACCGAGGACCGACCCTTAGGCACCGAAATGCCACTCTAATGAGACATGGCAAGATGATATGCTAGCATGAAAATTTCAGTAGCAAAATGTGAGGCAAAACAGCCCCGAAACATGAAGAAATGGCACTCGATGCATGGCATGCGACCCGAAACATGAAATTAGGCACATGCATTGGCCTATAGCTATACAAAGAATGCATTATTTGAACATGGAATGTAAAGACAAAGTCAAGAAAGCCCAAAAATAAGCACATTTACAGTTCTAAGCAAGGTCAAACAGCGAATGCAAATGGGGCTAAACTAGCATGCAAAAATGGCCCCGAAAGCAAGCTAATGAAGCAAGTCATAGCTGCAAGCCTCAAACAGATGAGGGCCCTTCAACAATGTTGAAGAGGGGCCAAAAATATGATATTTTACAGTTCTGAAAAGAGCCCAAAAACAAACACAGGTATGACTAAGCTCTCATGCAAGAAATGGGCCAAAAATGGAGAAATGGAACTTACCCTTGAAGACAGTCTTTAGCAACTCTTGGCTTGAGTTTGCAGCACTCCTAGGCCTTGAATAACATCCTCCAGCTGCTGGAATGGAAGATGGAAGGGTGAGTCTTGGTGGTGTAGTGTAAAATGGTGTAGGGTTTGAAGGTTGGAAGCTTTGGAGATGAAGAGGGAGAGAGATATAATGCAAAGGGCTTGAGGGGAAATTTTCTAACCCTAAACCAGCAGCTGGAGCTGCTGATATATAGGCAAAAATGGGGGGAAAAGGGGGGGGGGGGAAATGGAGGGAAAAAATGGAGGGAAAACAATCCAAGTTTCCCTCCAAAAAGGCCAAAAAGTGGGATATAAAGGCAAGTGGTAGCTTCTGGACCCAAATAGCCGAGAGCCCTTCAACAAAGTTAAAGAGGGGCTCAAAACAAGACACTTTTTAGTTTATGACCAAGTCCGAAACAGCTCACAAGTAAGCCTAAAATACCGTGCAAAAATAGGCCTAAAAGAGCGTTAAAGAAGTAAGTGATAGGAGGAGATCTCAAACAGCAAAAGGTCCTTAATCAAACATGAAAAGGACCTCAAAATATGACTATCTCAAGTTCGGGTCGGAGCCCAAAAATGTAGAATGAAGGTTCGGGAGCCAAAACACGCAGTTCGGGGCCCCGAAAGTGGGCTATTAGGCACCGGAAGTGGTGTCTGACCACGAAGTTGGTCTCTCGGACCGCAGTGTCCCTCAAAAGGGAGTAAATAAGATGCATGCCAAAAACTGGAGCAAACGGAGGTGGTTAAGCGGTCCTGAACCGAGGCACACGGCCAATGGCTCCGAAAAAACCGGAAACCAGACTCCAAACGGGCAAAATGGCCTACGACCACAAAACGTAGCCTACGGCCACTGAGAGATGATCTACGAGTCCTCTCCCTCCCTTTGGGAAGAGAAACAGAGAAAACCAAGCCTGGCTCGCAAACCGAGACAAGGTATGAAAGAGTCCGAAAGTCCGAAGGCAAGGCTCGCAGCCAAGACTCTGAAACTTCTGAACGAGAACAAAATGCAATATCACCGAGCGCTCAATCGGTGATGTTTGAGTCCTAAGGTCGGTCAAAAATGGGATGTCTACACGTTGTTCGACCCGTGGGGGTCTATCACAGGTTTCTTTTTGATAATCTCGACCATTCTATGTGTAGAACTCGTCGAGTACTATATGCCCATAAAAAATCATGTTAATTGGATATTAATAACTATATAATCAACTTAGTTTTGTATAAAAAAAAATGAACGGTGAACAAATTAACGGTTCACAAAAAACTAATCCGATGAGATAGTTATCGATATCCAATCAACGTGATTTTTTACAAGCATATAGTACTCAACGAGTTTTACACATTGAACGATTCCGATTATCAAAAAGGGACCCGTGGTGAGCCCCACGGGCTAAACAACACCGTCCAGTCCGATCTCGAACTGGAGGCAAACTTTTCCTATACATGTTCTGAAGTATTCTGCCCACCGTACTGGCTATAAGTCCCAATCACTATCAGTACGCCTTGTTCTATATTAGGGATAACATGGTAATTTTGTTATTTTATATAATATTTTAAGAGTGCTGCTATTAGCACCCACCAAAATTCTTTGGAACCCCCATTTCTTTGGACCCCAACCCTAAACCCTAAATTTTAATAATATTTTTTTAGACACCCCACTTATTAGCAAATCTACCCATATTCATAATAGGAAAATGTTTCGTAGCTCGAAACATTTGCCCCGAACGGCTCTATTTCGAAGCAGAGGGGAAGAGAGAAGCAGAGGGAGAGAAAAAGAGAAGTAGAGAGAGAGGGAGAGAAAGAGAGAAGCCGAGGGGAAGAGAGAGAGAGAGAGAGAAGACGATCGTCGCCCAGCCACCGATCGTCGTCCCGCCCAGCCGCCGATCCGCCGATCGTCGCCCAGCCCAGCCCCGCCGCAGCCTCCGACCGCCGTCGCCCCGCCTCCGCCCGCCGTCGCCCCGCCTCCGCTTCCTTCTCTCCCGAATATTATGCCCCCTCCAGTCCTCCTCCTCCTCTTTTCTTCCTTCTTCTTCCTGGTCTTCGTTCTTCTTCTGCAAAAAAAAAAAAAAAAAAAAATCGAGCCATTCGGGCTCCCTGTTTTCGAGCTACGTAGCACGATCGTTCATAATATTTTCACAATGAAATGCACACCCACTTAATTTTTCATCCATCTTCTTGCCTGACTCACTCAATCTTCAGAGTTTGGAGCTTTGGTCCAGTATAGAATTCTTGGACCCCAACCCTCCATCACTCTCGTCACCATCTCGGCCGTCAGCGGAGCATTCCGATGACTCTCATCTTCTCTGAACGCTCTCCGTATCGCCGAATCAGTAACCTCTCACATTCTCTCATTATCATCTTCTTCGTTGCTTTTTGTATCTTCGTCATCGCTGAGATCGATCGAAGATACTCCAATTTCTACGGGATTTATATAACCGCTTGCAAGATGAGGAAAAACAAAATCATCGTCTGAATCGCTATCAGAATTATCATTTGAATCGCCATCAGAATTCTGAATGTAGCCCAAAACAATTTGTTCACCACTGTGTAGCTGAAAAAATGTATTTTGTTCAAAACTGTTTTGTCAAACAATAATGATCCTGTCAGCACTGTATGTCCGAACAAAATTTGTTCATCACTGTGTAACTTGAATCCATTCCAATTCACAACTTAAAATAACATGAATTAAATCCATTCAAAATACGTAACTTAAATCCATTCCAATTCACTATTTTCCATTCTAAGTTTGTTTAACAAAGAAAATTACATAACTGACTATCTGCATTAATGTTCAGAACCTATGTATTGAACGAAAGGATTATGTTCAGTACTGTATTACCGAACATAATTCTAACAGTCAGCAAACCAGTACCGAACAGCTCGAACGAAACAAGAATAATCGAAAACGACCGAGAATGTTAATGCAAGACAGATAAACTTATAAGATGATGAAATATATGTTATACTTGAAGCAAAACTTTTAAGTTCAATAGCGTTGATGATGGTAATGAAGATGACACATTCAAGAGTGAAGATGATTATGAAAAATAATAGATTTAGCATTTATGTTAGTTGGTTATGAAAAGTAATAGGTTTAAGGTTTACAAACATGGAATACATATAGTTGGAGTTGGAGTTGTAGTTGGAGATGGGGGTGAGGGTGAGGGTGAGGGTGGGGGTGAGGGTGAGGGTGAGGGTGGGGGTGGGTGTCCAATATTATAGAATATTAGTTCTTATTGATAGGTGTGTGTTCTATTTAATAATGTCTTTTAATATAATTTTACTTTATGGTATAATTGTAATAAAAAAAATTATAAAATGGGGGTCCAAAGAATTTTGGTAAGTGCTAATAGCAGCACTCTATTTTAATACACATTTTTTCGTAAACAGCAATGCTAGGTATCATGAAAAATCTTCACGAAAACAATTATGAAAACTTTGTAACCCTTGGATTACACTTAGAATAAAGCACCACACACTAATCAAGGGAAACAAAGGATCATAAATCTTTCATGATCATTTTCATGAAAAAAATTTCATGATCTCTAACTTTTCTCAAAACCCTACATCCTAATTAAGAGATAAAAAATCTTCATAATTTATTTCATGATATTTTTGTCATGGCTCCTAGTATTATTCAGTTTGAGAGTCCACAGGTGATGGCTTTCTTATGGTCAAATTTCTCGGTCTCTCACGTTTGATGACGGTGAGACGATGATAAGGGAAAATTATTAGTTGGTCCACGACTTGGCCTCTATTGATGTAATCGAATTGGGATAATATTGTCAATTCGTTAAATTATCAACCAATCACAATGTGATTAAATATTAGTTGACATGTTGAACTACTCAATAACTTGTGGACAATTAGGGTAATTGTCAATGATTCCAGAGTAATTATTAAATTATTAAGTGTTGTTCGTTAATTATGTGGAATTCTCCATGTTATATTTTTGGAGATATATATATCCTGTTTGTCACTTTCTTTCTTTTTTTTAATCATTTTTATTACCATCTATGTGATGATTAATTCGTTATTTGAAAAAAAAAAATTATTAAGGAAATAACAAACACAAATAATATAGTGTTCTGTATCTAGTCATATAAAATGGCAAAGAAAAAATAAATGACAGTATATAACACTTCTCTATTTTCAATTAATAATAATAATAAAATTTATGAACGGGACTATATTGATCAACTTTTGTTTGGTAATTATAGGATGGATAAATCACCTAGAGTTTTGCGTTATTTTATTACTTATGAGTATTATATAAATAATATCATATTTTACTCTAAAACTACTTCATAATTTTTATGATTTAATGAAGGAATATTTTATACATGGATTTTTTTCTTATCAAATACAAATGCAATAGATCTTTACGGCTACTTATTAATGTGGGATTGAGATCCTCTGGAATTGAGATTTCTTTTCCATAATCAATAACTAAAAAATATTCATCTCAATATATTTTTATTTTAAATTAAAAAATAGTGTTGTGTGAGATGAAGGATTTTCATTAGGAAAATATTTGGTAACTCAAAATTTTGTGACTCAAATGGTTCAAATCTATCAAAACAACGTCGTTTTACACTCAAAATCTGTCAAAACGACATCGTTTTAAGTGATTTGAGCCATTTAAATCACAAAATTTTAAGTTACCTAACATTATTATTTTCAATATTAGAAGTTAAACACATGATAACTGTCGGAGTGGAAATTTTAAAAATCTTATTACGGGCCCACAAGTTAAAACTGTTTATAACTTTATTATATTCCCATTACTTATATATATGTATATATATATATATATATTAGAATTGATGAAATAAGTTCCATATTTTAATGTTTGGTGTGTTATTATACATTGATTTTGATTCATTTTAGCAGGTTAGCCATTTGATTCACATGGGTATATTGATTCAATTAGGTTATCTTTGGTCGGGAGATTTGGAAACAGATTTGAAAAGAAAAACTTCCCATTTTATTTATATTTTTCATTTCTTTTTTCAAATCTATTTTCAAATTTACTGAAGAGATAAGAAATGGTGGATGAGCTAGAATTTCAGAAAGAAAGAAAGGCAGTTTTGGAGAGCTATCCCCTCAACTGTGTTATGGTCTGTGTGGAAATGCATAAATGAGTGTATTTTTTCTAACAAGCAACCAATTCTAGAGGAGTTATGTGAGCTAATTAAAGTTCGAGTAGCACTATGGTTGAAAACATTTGATCCTGGTTTTTCTTATGTTAATGGTCACATTGTAAGGGATATTCATCTGGTAAGAAAATTCTTCTAGTAACTCAAGGGGTAAGCTGCTATGGTGGTCGTCAGTGGGTGTAGCTCGGGGTAGCAGTGGAGCTTTCTTTCTTAATGGTTGCTGCAGTTAGTGACGAAGCCAAAAAGTTAAATTAGGGGGGCACTTATTAATTACAATATCGAAAATTTTTACAAAAAAAATTCACGCAAGTTTTTATAATTGATTTCGAGAAACATAAAAAAAAATAATGTTATTTATAATTAATGTATTATGGACAATATAAAAAAATATGGATATAAGTCTTAAAATAAATTATGTGGGGAAGTGGTTCTGGAAATACTCTTTTGATCCAATGGGGCACTGGAGATCCTCAACTAGTAACCTAAAAAAAGTTAAACACTCCGGTCGGGGGTGCTGGAATTAGCACTCCGACGGTCAAGTCAGTATCTACTCTCTTGATTACTTGTATTTTAAGTTAAGCGTACTAATTCTCACATACCTCTTTCTGGCTGATGTTTTTCTATTTATATCTTTTCTTTCTTGAGCCTCGGGGCTGGGCCCACTTTCAATTCGCCGTATAACTATTTATTCGGCTCCTTTTGTTGCAAAACGCTTTTCACTCGGCCCCTTGCTCAACTGGCTATTTGGCCGAATAGGGCAGGATTTAAATGTGCAAGACGGGGCCGAATGCGATGTATATATTTTGACTCTTCGGGTCCAATTATTTGGACTCTTTACAACTCCCAATATTTGGCCCCCACAATTGCCCCCTAAGCACTCCACTAACGACAGTTAGCTAGAGTGTTTGGTTTCGAACTCGAAAAGTCAGAGCCGAAATTCGGCGGCTAACCTTATTCCAACGCGGATGTCAGAGCACACGCCTCTCGGTTATCATTTCAACTTCTCGCCCCTTCGTATGCTTCCATTTATTGTGATTTAAAATCTTGTCGTCTTTTCAAACACACATTTTTTTATGCTTAAGAGTTTTTGGACTGCCTTCCAACTCACCTCTGTAACTTCCATTCATCCTTCATTGTCCTCTCCGTCTCTTGTAAGTTCTCTTCCTCTCTGCTTTGAATCCTTTTTCCTGGTTTGCCTTTAGTTTAGTACGCTCCTATAGGCTGACCGAAATGGCAAAACATCTGAAAGACCTCCTCTCCGCGGATCGAATCTCTGGCTTTCAACACCATTTTTCTATCTCTGATGACGTCCGTCTGTCGCTTGTGACAGACGACACCCTCGATATGGAGAGAGATGATGAAAGCACAATCGTCTTCCCTCTCTTGTCAATTGCAGATGGCGGAATCCGTTTCCCGCTTCATCTATTTCTTAGGGCTGTCCTTTGCCATTGGGGTCTAATCCCCTCCCAACCCAATGTCAACTTTTTTAGAATCGTAATGGGGATTATAGAGCTAAACCGTCACCTTAGGATTAACCTCGGCATACCAGCTATTCGGCATTGTTACGCCTTCACCAAGTCTTCTGGTCGGCATAGACGCTATTTCCTTAGGGCTAAGGACACCGACCATCAACTAGTGACTATGCTTTCCAGCTCTGGGAAACAAGTCGATGATGTTATGGTCATTGTCTGAGGTAACTGGGAATTCAGCGAAGGCGAGGATCGCCTTGATCTTATTCCTAGACGGAGGGGCGAACTAGGTAGCCATATAGCTTTTTGCGTTTATTTTTCTTATATTTATAAAGCTTCATTTTTGAGATGTCATGGTTTTGCTTGTGCAAGAAACAATTTGAAGAAAGTCTTGACTTCAACTGACGACGCCGTTCTTTCAGAAATTAAAGTCGCGCTCAAATATTTCGACCGTCCGACTCTTCAGAAGCAAGGGAGGGCGGCCCACATTCTCCTTCAGTACGAGCCGACATATACGACGTTTTCGGCGGCAGAAAACATCCCAATTCCAAGGGTGAAGAGTTTCTTACGGCTCTTATTTTGACCGACTTCAAAAAATTGCGGCAAGTTGGTTTCGAGGGGTCCGATTCGGAGCGGGCGGAAGTAGCTGAGGTTGCTGAGTCAGACCAGTCTGAAGCCGAAGTAGACGAGGCTTTGAGGTTGGCTTTCGAGGAAGCCGGCCTCAATTCAGCCAACCCTCCGTCCACTTCGGGCCGAGGGGACCTTCCGTTTGACGACATTTTTACCAGTTTAGAAGACCTTCCCGGTGCATACCCCGAAGACATAGCTGGGTTAAACCTCACACAACTCGCCAAAAAGAAAAATGCTGAAAGAATGGCCGCGCGGCGAAGAACAGAGGCCGTTCGATCTAAAGTGCCACCTACCACAGAAGCTCAGCCCTCCCTGCTTGTTTTCGAGGAGAAAACGGCTCAAACTCGAGGTGTCAAGTCCGAGGCTGTTGTGAAAGCCAATCAAGAGGCTGAGGGAAGGGCGGAGAAGCGTCCTGCCGAGGTCGAGGCTGGTTTAGAAGAAAATCGTGCTGACAAACGGCCGCGTTTAGAGGAGTCGGATGTGATTGTGCCTTTTGTCATTCAACCAAAGATAAAAAAAACACGCCGATCTCCTCTAACGCGTCGGCTATTAAAGACCCAGCCGTCGCGTTGAGCATGGCTACGTCTGTCGCATTGCCGGCTGACAAGGCGACTTTCCGGGCGAAGCCAGATCTACTGGCAATAGCATTAGTCGCTCAATCGACTCTTCTGGTATATACCTTGACCTTGTCTTTCCCTTTTATACAAATATCGTTTTGGTTTTAATTTCTTGTTTTGCAGACGGTCGGAAGAATAGCCGAGATGGGTCGTCGCCAGTAAGACGCCGTCGAACGACTTGGCCATTTACAATCGGAAGTAGAGGGCTAGAGGAGCAAGGCCGATTTCGAAGCGGCAAGGGCGAAGATGGAAGATGCAAGGGCCGAGACCGAGATGGAGAGGGCGAGAAATATGGATCAGCTGAGATTGGCCGCCAAGAAGAGGGCAGACGCGAGCGAAGATGTGCTCAAGTTAGCCTAAGAGGCGATTGCCAAACTGGACGCTGAATTGGAAGAATCGAAGAAGGTGAAGGAAGCAGCTGACTCCAAGGCTTCCAAGGCGTACGAGGCCGGGCAAAGCGCTGCTCTCGCGAATTATGTGGAAGATGTCCCCAAATTTGAAAATCGGAGATTCAAACACGGCTGGCTCAAAGCCCTTGCTGCTGCTGATGTGACATTGGCTATGCCGACTCCATACGAGCAAGTCGATGTTGAGTCGCTGGAGTTTGACTCCGAGGATTGATTAGGGCGACACTTTAGTTGTTTTTGTTTAAGGATTTGAAATTTTTCGTTCAGTAGTTTTTATTTACGTGTAAAATGACTACAGTTTTTAGGTTTTTGCTAGGCGCTTTCATGCAAACTTGTAGCTTTTTGTTTGGTAGTTTTCATATGTAAAATGGCTACAGACTGCCCAATTTACTAATGAAAATCTCCTTTATACTTTGCTATTATTTGTGCTTAATTTTGCTATTGATGAATGATATTGGCTTTTGATACTTTGGATAAAACATTCATGTACACTTGCCGATTAGATAACTAGGCAATTTAACAATTTATCATTGTCGAATAGCCGATCAGATTAATAAATCTGCCCTTACCCTAGCCAATGCATGAACTCCTAAAAGTCGAATATTATTAGTTCATGGAGTGGCTGCGGCACAGATCGATCGGCATCGGGCTTAGATATTTGGCCGATCAGATTAATAAATCTGCCTTTGCCCCAGCCAATGCATGAACTCCGAAAAGCCGAATATTATTAGTTTATGGAGTGGCTGCGGCACAGATCGATTGGCATCGGGCTTAGATATTTGGCCGATCAGATTAATAAATCTGCCCTTACCCCAGCCAATGCATGAACTCCAAAAAGCCAAATATTATTAGTTCATGGAGTAGCTACAGCACAGATCAATCGGCATCGGGCTTAAATATTTGGCCGATCAGATTAATAAATCTGCCCTTGCCCCAGCCAATGCATGAACTCCGAAAAGCCGAATATTATTAGTTCATGGACTGGTTGCGACGCACATCGATCGGCATCGGGCTTTTGGAGTTTAGCTTTAATGAAATCGCCTCAGGGGCGTTGCATGCATTAGGAATAAATTGAGTGGGCTCTTCGCGCTAGTGATTCCACTTATTGTGTTCAGACTTAATTTAAACCAGTTTGTTGCGTAAGGTTAGATAAGTGCAAATGTCAAATAGACTGCTCTTCAATAGCAAAGGAGAAGGGTGAACATTTGTTGAGCTTGACATTGAAATGAATCGCAGCAGTAAGCCCACACGCATGGGAGGTAGGACGTCCACGGAACGGGAAAAACGTCAACCCCCAAGTCGTCGAAACAGATCACCCTGAAAGGAAATGAGGCTGACGTGACGCCGCGACTGTTGAGTTTTGTAATTTTTGTGGGGAATAAACCGATGACGGAGGCGGATTTTATTGTCAACGACCCAGGTGTAGCAGTCGAGTTCGCTCGACAAATTTTCCATTGGAAGTCCAGCAGTCGATGGTTGGTCGACAGGATTTCGAAGTATTTTGAGAGGGCATCCACGGAGC
This sequence comes from Camellia sinensis, assembly GCF_055761805.1. Classification (NCBI taxonomy): domain Eukaryota; kingdom Viridiplantae; phylum Streptophyta; class Magnoliopsida; order Ericales; family Theaceae; genus Camellia; species Camellia sinensis. Next base: position 152,677,682 of record NC_138968.1, on the reverse strand, counting down.
AGTGAGAGGGTTGTACACCGCCTATGAAGTCGGCATGTGTTTGCGCGCCGCGTGGCGGGAGATAGAGAAGAAGGACGAACGAATTCGGAACTTGGAGGCTCGTGCGGAGAAGGCCGAGCGCGAGCTAAAAAAGGCCCAAACGGCCGAGCCGTGTGCAGCCGGACAATCCAACCTAATCGTTGATGAAATAGTGACTCAACGACTGTTAAGCCATGCAATTGCCGATCGAGATATGGCAATTATGTTCGCACTAGAGAATGCGAAGGCCGCGGCCTATGAACGAGGCTTCCACGACGGCCGAAAAGTCGAGATAGAGAAGACCAAGGAGAAACTCGCAGAGGAGGTATGTCGATGCGAGAATCGGGGCTTTAGGCATGGGTGGATTAAGACTCTCCAAGCCTCAGAGGCACTCCAAGGAGCAGGAGTTGAATCGGCGTTGCCATTATATCAACATCATCACTTTCCTTTTGGTGCCTTCGAAATTGAGATGAGCGATGACGAGGGCGATGCCGAATAGAATTGAATATATATTGTAAACGCTCCACCACAAATTGGGCGTCAGCTATGGATCTATTGGCTAATTTAATAAAATATTTTATTTTAAATGTTTGTGTTTTATTTTGAATGTTTACATGCTTAATTAGGCATCTCATTTCGAATGTTTGCATGTTTTAATTTGTTTATGCGGTTACGCTGACCCAACTTAATTAAGCATTTCATTTTGAATGTTTGTATGCTTTAGTGTAAACGGTTTTTGCCGGCCCAACTTAACGAAGCATTCCGCTTTGAATATTTGTATGCTTTAACCTTCGTCATGAAGGGCACTCCAAATCCGGAGTTTTATTTGGCCCATAAGTGTCATGCACGAATGGGGCTCCGAATCCGGAAGCTTAATCGGCCCAAAAGTGTCACGCACCGATGGGGCTCCGGATCCGGAGACTTGGCTCGGCCAATCGTGGTATCCACGAAGGGCGCTCTGAATCCATAGGCTTAATCGACCCAAAGGTGTCATACACCAAATGGGGCTCCGAATCCAGAGACATAATCGGCCTAAAGGTGACCTTCACCAAATGGGGCTCCGAATCTGGAGACCTAATCGGCCCAAAGGTGTCATGCACCGATGGGGCTCCGGATCCGGAGACTTGTTTTGGCCAATCATGGTATCCACGAAGGGCGCTCCGAATCCAGAGACTTAATCAACCCAAAGGTGTCATGCACCGATGGGGCTCCGAATCCGGAGACTTGTCTTGGCTAACCGTGGTATCCACGAAGGGCGCTCCGAATCCGGAGGCTTAATCGGCCCAAAGGTGTCATGCACCGATGGGGCTCCGAATCCGAAGACTTGACTTGGCCAATTGTGGTATCCACAAAGGGCGCTCCGAATCCGGAAGCTTAATCGGCCCAAAGGTGTCATGCACCAAATAGGGCTCCGAATCCGGAGACTTAATCGGCCTAAAGGTGTCATGCACCAAATGGGGCTCCAAATCCGGAGACTTAATCGGCCCAAAGGTGACCTGTACGAAATGGGGCTCCGAATTCGAAGACTTAATCGGCCCAAAGGTGTCATGCACCGATGGAGCTCCGGATCCGGAAACTTGTCTTGGCCAATCGTGGTATCCACGAAGGGCGCTCCGAATCCGGAGACTTAATCCTCCCAAAGGTGTCATGCACTAATGGGGCTTTGATTCCGGAGACTTGTTTTAGCCAATCGTGGTATCCATGAAGGGCGCTTCGAATCTGGAGGCTTAATTGTCCCAAAGGTGTCATGCACCGATGGGGCTCCAAATCCGGAGACTAGACTTGGCCAATCGTGACATCCACGAAATGCGCTCCGAATCCGGAGGCTTAATCGGCCCAAAGGTGTCATGTACCGATGGGGCTCCGAATCCGGAGACTTGACTTGGCCAATCGTGATATCCACGAAGGGCGCTCCGAATCCGGAGGCTTTTGCACTAAATTGCGCGATGAGGAAACGGGAAACTTTGCATTGCAAAAATGAAATATGTACATGGTGGACTATTCAAAACTAGTATCATTCCCCATAGGTCAGGTTTAATGATAGAATTTACGCAAGTACGTTGAATTCAAAGGCCGGGGCAGACTCCTTCCAGACATGTCTTTCAGTCGATATGCCCTTACTCCCACGATCGAATCGATCTGATAGGGGTCGTTCCAGTTAGGACCCAATTTTCCATCAGCCGGTTTCCTGGTAGCTGGAAGTACTTTCTTCAGGACCAACTCTTCTAATATGTAGCAGCGCAGTTGAACACGTTGATTATACAACTTAGCCAGCTGTTGCTGATACCGTGCCATGGATACAAGGGTACAGTCTCTTCGTTCTTCAATCAGAATCAAGTCCAAGGCCAGCATCATGTCATTTCGGCCCATATCAAAAACTTTTGATTTCAAGGTTGGGAGGCCGATCTCCAAGGGTATGATTGCCTAGGTTCCAAAGCATAAAGCAAACGGCGTTTCCCCAATGGATCGCCTCAGCGTAATTAGATGAGCCCACAACACACTCGGCAATTCTTCGACCCATTTGCCTTTAGCTTTCTCCAGCCTCTTCTTGATGCCGTCCAAGATGGATTTGTTAGAGGCTTCGGCTTGACCATTGCTTTGTAGGTAAGCCAGTGTAGAGAAGTAAGGTCGGATACCATACTTGCTGCATAGCTCTCGGTAGACACCACAATCAAACTGGGTGCCGCTATCTAAGATAAATGCTCTTGGAATGCCGAATCGCGTTATGATATTTCTCCATACAAAGTGCTTAATATCAGCATCTCAAATGTGAATTAGTGCCTCCGCTTCGACCCATTTTGTAAAGTAATCTGTCGCAGCAATCAAGTCTCGCTTGTTTCCTGGAGCCCTCGGCAATGGTCCGACGATATCAAGTCCCCACTGGGCGAACGGCCAGGGACTGGTGATAGAGCTTAACTCTTCAGCAAGTAGATGGGTTAAGGGGGAGAACTTCTGGCATTGTTCACATTTTTTCACATAACATTTGGCATCTGCTCTCATTGTCGGCCAATAATACCCCTGCGTTACAGCTCGATGGGCCAAAGAGCGCCCGCTAGAATGGGCACCACAGCTACCTTCATGTATTTCAGTCAGGAGTTCCTCGACTTTATCTGAATGAACGCATTCTAAGTATGGGCCAGTATGGGATTTTTTATAATGTTTTCCTTGCGGATCCAAGTAGTATCGCAGGGCTTTATTTCGCAGCTTGTGTGCTTCTTTCTTATCCGACGGGAGCTGTTCGGAAGATAAGAATGCAGCAATGGAGTCCATCCAACTCGAACCTGGCTCTATGATATTGATCTGGGCTACCTCTGAAGGGTCAATGCTCGGCTTAGGGATGAAGCCCACTTCGATTGTCCGTTTAATCTCTGAGTTAATAGCGGAGGGTAGGCAAGCCAGGGTGTCTGCATATGTGTTCTGATCACAGGTTATTTGGTTCAATTCATGATGATCGAATTTTGCCAACAAGGAATTTGTCGTTTTCATGTAAGCGGCCATACGGTCATTTTTGGCCGCGTATTCCCCCTTTAATTGATTGATCACAAGTTTTGAGTCACAGAATATAAGTAAGCGCCGAGCACCCAAGAGATACGCATTCCGCAAGCCGGTTAGCAGGGCTTCATATTCGGCCTCATTGTTTGATGCTTTGAAGCCGAGTTTGACAGCCTGCTCAATTATTGCTCTGTTGGGAGCCATGATCACTACTCCGGCTCCGCTGCCGCGTTGATTGGACGATCCATCACAGTATAACTGCCAAATGTCCCCAACATAAATTCTCCAGTTTGGCTTAGGTTGAACTTGATCAGACTTCAAGTCGGCAACACCTCCAGTGAATTCGGCCATAAAGTCGGCAAGCACTTGACCCTTGATTGAGGTTTTAGGCAGGAAGTGAATATCATACTGGCCGAGTTCAAGAGCCCACTTTGAAACGTGCCCTGATGCTTCTGCACTGCGGAGTACTGCCCGATGGGAGTAGTCCATTAGTACCCCGATGGTATGCCCCTGAAAGTAATGCATCAGTTTTCTTACTGCCATGGCGAGGGCTAGGATGAGTTTTTCCAACGAAAGGTAACGTGTTTTGACGTCAACCATTGCCTTGCTCACATAATACACTGGTCGATGCTCTCCAAGCTCTTCCTTTAACAGTACGGTGCTGACGGCCCGGTCGGAGACGGCCAGATATAAAATGAGCGGGTCGCCAGCCGATGGTGTTATCAATAGTGGAACTGATTGGAGATAGGTCTTTAGACCGTTGAAAGCGGTTTCGCACTCAGAGGTCCATTCAAAAGCTTTACCCTGCCGTAGAGTGTGAAAGAACTGTCGGCAGCGGTTCGTGGAGCGACTGATGAACCTGTTGAGTGCGGCGGCCATCCCCATTAACTTTTGAACCTCCTTGACTGATCGAGGGGAGCCGAGTCCCAGGATTGCTGTGATTTGCCTTGGGTTGGCTTCGATTCCTCTGTGGTTGACAATGTAACCCAAGAATTTTCCAGAGCCGATCCCAAAGGCACATTTAGAAGCGTTCAACTCTATTCTACATTTGCGTAAAATGCCGAATGTCTCGTCCAAATCGGCTAGATGATTTTTCTCTTCCTTGGACTTGACCACCATATCGTCAATATACACTTCCATAGTGTGGCCGAGTTGCTTCTGGAACATGGCAGTGACTAGTCTCTGATAAGTTGCCCCTGCATTCTTTAGCCCAAAAGGCATAACCTTATAGTAATAGGTTCCTTTTGGGGTGAGGAATGCAGTTTTGTCTTGGTCCTCCGGATGCATGGCAATTTGATGGTAGCCTCGGTAGGCATCGAGGAAGCTCATACCCTGATGACGTGCTGTAGCATTTACCAGTTGGTCTATTCTGGGGAGAGAAAAACAATCTTTGGGGTAGGCTTTGTTTAGGTCCGTGAAATCAACGCACACTCGCCAAGTCCCATTTTTCTTCTTCACAACCACAGTATTAGAGAGCCATGTGGGGTAGGTCACTTCCCTGATTGCCCCGGCATTAAGCAACCAGTCAACCTCTTCAACAACGGCGGCAGTGTGCTCTGCGGCTGATCGCTGGCTTTTCTGAATAATCGGCTTGCATTTAGGGTCAACATTTAAACGATGCTCTGAAACAGAAGGATCAACACCCGGCATCTCATATGGTGTCCACGCAAATACATCTAGGTTGCCGAGCAAGAAGGAAATTAGCTGCTTCCTGTCGGCTTCATTCAGGGAGGCGCCGACCATGAAGAACTTGTTTGGATTCCCGTCAATCTCAACTCGATCCAAGGCTTCCATGGCCTTTTCATTGGGGGGCTGCCCAACATCGTCGAGGCTCTCTCAATCCGTCACCTCAATAGAATTCACTTCTAACTCTTTTGGTGTTTTTGAAGCAAGGAGGTAGCATGCTTGTGCCGATTTCTGGGAACCACGAATTTGCTCAATGCTGCAGTCTGTCGGGAAACGGAACAATTGGTGATAGGTGCTTGGCACGGCCTGCAGAGCATGCAACCAAGTTCAACCCATGATGAGATTGTATGGCAAAAGCAGCTTGACGACCAAGAATTCTACATCCACTGTTCGAGAGCCCGCTCGAACTAGTAGTGTGATTTTGCCCAATGGGTACTCTGGATTAGCATTGAAACCGAATAATGGATAAGGAGCCAGAGACAGGTCTAACTCAACGAACCTGAGTTTGATGAAGGTCTTGTAATACATAACCTCCGAAGTACTCCCCTGGTCTATGAGAACGTGTTCAACGGTAAATCGGTTTACGCGTAGTTCAATGACCAACGGATCAATGTGGGGGAGTGTTACGCCGATTAAATTAGAATCGTCGAAGGTAATATTCGGAGCTTCATGGGGCCGTTTTGCTGGTGTGATGTGCTTTTGGGGGATTGGGTGCGACTGAATTGCATGCACTGTTGGGGTTGTTGGCAGGCTGTATATCATATGGATGACGCCGAGCGGAGGTGAGTCCTGCCGAAGGGCAACTGTTTTGGTTGAATTCTTTGGACATGTTGCTGGAGTCAAACGTCTTGTACCAACTCCTTAAGGTGGTCTTTCAAAGCATAGCAATTGTCGGTATCATCGCCGTGGTCTTTATGATATTCGCACCGCCTATCCCGTCTCCTCGTGTCGGGAGGTCCTACCATTTTTTATGGCCATTTGAAGAATTTGAGGTGTTGAACCTTAGCCATAACTGCACTAACCGGCTCCGATAACTCCGTGTATTTTTTTTCGGCGCGCCTTGCGCGCCTGCTATCCACTTGAAGCTACTCATTAGCTCGGTGTGGACACTGGTCATTTGATCAGCGTGAATCCCGTCTTCGATCTCGCTTACCCTGATTCCGTGATTCAGGGCTCCATGGTGGTACAACATTTATTGGCTGCACGACTTCAGGCGGGGCCGACTTAGTTGTTTTATGCCCATCTTTTGACCGAGAGGGCATCGTCTTCGACTTTGCAGTATTCCTCAACTTTTTTCATCAACGCCCGACCGTTTTTGGGAGCCATCTGGTCAAAGAGCTGAAAAAGGCACTGTCGGGATGTAACCCCATCTTGAAGGTGGTAATGGCCATGGAGTCATTGCAAGCATCATCTACCAAATTAAAACACTCCCAATATCGCGCCGAATACGCACGAAGGGTTTCCCCCAATTGAATCTGCATTGCCCAGAGGGAATCGGCTTGCTTTGGCTTGACCTCATTAGTGATGAACCTTGCCCTGAAGGATTTTTGGAGTTGGTGGAAGCTCTTGATCGAAGCTGGCTCCAGTTTATAATACCACCTGACAGCCAGTGGTACCAAACTGATCGGAAATATTCTACACATGAGAGCCTCGTCATCTGCATGCAGCGCCATGGCTTGCTTGTAATGGCGGATGTGATCAGTGGGGTCTGATTTACCGTCGTACAAGGTGAATAACGATGCTTTGAACTTCTTAGGTAGCACTGCCCTTGCAATCCGTCGTACAATGGGATCGTGCTGGTCTTCTTCGTCTAAACTGTTTCTTCTTCTCTTATGCCTTATACGTGGACTCTCTTCTGAGGAACTGGTAGTTTCAAGTCGACCCTTCTTTTTGGGCTCTAGGGATAATGAATCAGAGTTGATGTCACTAACTCTGACTTGTCTTTGAGCTTGAGGTCTTTGACCATCCGCTCTCAGCGGTCGTCCCGGATCTGGGTGTGTAACCTGTTTAGACTTTGCCACTGCCAAAGCCAAATCCTGTCGAAGGCACTCGTTCTCAGCCATCATGTTTTCCAACCTATGTTCGTTTTGCTTTGCTTGCTCCATAATCGCCTGCATTGTCTCATGAGCGGATGTTGATAGTGAATCGAAGTTCAGGACCCTTCTTGCCGTAATATTCTCTGGTCCAAGCATGTTGCTTGGAGTGGTTTCATCTTCTGGCGTAGGGTCGCTAGCGACTACTAGAGGATCTTCCATTGTACCCGCCTTGGATGTGCTTGAGTATTCCCACAGACAGCGCCAATTGTGGGGGAGTGGTTCTGGAAATACTCTTTTGATTCAATGGGGCACTGGAGTTCCTCAGCTGGTAACCTGAAAAAAGATGAACACTGCAGTCGGTGGTGCCGGAATTAGCACTCCGACGATCAAGTCAATATCTACTTTCTTGATTACTTGTATTTTAAGTTAAGCGTACTAATTCTCACATGCCTCTTTCTGGCTGATGTTCTTCTATTTATATCTTTTCTTTCTTGGGCCTCGGGGCTGGGCCCACTTTCAATTCGCTGTATAACTATTTACTCGGCTCCTTTTGTTGTAAACCACTTTTCACTCGACCCCTTACTCGACCGGCTATTTGGCCGAATAGGGCATGATTTAAATGTGCAAGACGGGGCCGGATGCGATGTATATATTTCGACTCTCTGGGTCCAATTATTCGGTCTCTTTACGACTCCCACTATTCGACCCCCACAAATTATATAATGAAAAATTATTTTTTTATATAAAATTTGATTAAAAATTCAATATAATGGTAATACCATGCCATCATTAGTATATGATATCACCAACTAATAGTAAATAAACATATAGAGAGTGAACCTCACATGTTAAATGTAACTAATAATCTAATAAATTTCATATCTTTGTGGTGAGATTACTTATACTTACATGTCAATAATAATGACATCACCATTACATTCAAAAATTTTCATAAAATTTTTATAGATAATATGGTTTGTAATAGTCTCTTCATTTTCAATCAAAACAACCATTATTATTTTCATAATTTTTAAAATGTCATTGACATTTCACTCTAATAATATTTTTGTAATTTTTTTATTTAAAATATTTTCTTTATATTTGGAAAAAAAAAATCTCAAGAATCTAGGAGAGGCACGTGACCCCCCTGGTCCTTACATAGCTCCGCCACTGGTTGTAGTTTTTCGTCTTGGGCATTGGGAATGCAACTGTAGTTGTAGGGTGTATCTAGCCTTAGGGTTATTTTGTTTTACTATGTTTCTTTCTATTTTTGGTTGTCGTTGATTGGTCTCTCATCAATCTCGGGTTTGTGCTAGCATATGATTGTACTAGTTCTCCGGTGCCAACTTAGGTGGAATTGTAGAGTTTAACTATGATGCTCGTTGCACTGCCTTGTTTTATTGATGTAAGTTTTCTCATGTATTTGGTTTTTCATCAATAAAACTTTCTTTTATTGATCAAAATACTATATTCTATTACCTTTGTCATTAAAATAATAATAATAATAACAGGAAATGAACTGCGAACTTAAATGGATTTGATTTTTATTTCTTTGTATCGACGTATGGGGATGTAGCCCTGTTTAACATGTGTACAGTATCATTAATATATATATATATATATATATATAAAGTCGTGCTTTTTATTGACATATTTTGAGAATTTGACTAGTGTTGATTTGCAAATTTGTCATACGCACCTGGTGAAAGTGTAAAATTAAAATTTCAAATGGGAAATTTCTCTTTGGGAAAAAGTTGTTTGTTTCGGAAGAGGATTTTTTGGGGGATCTATTGAGGCTTTTTGGGCAACATAAAATTCAAAATTCAAAAAGATAACAAGAAATTAATTGGACCAAGTTGAAATTGAGAGTAGCTACACGAGTAAAAGGGAAATCTGGCAGAGTTTTCTACCATTGAGGATTTGAAGGTTGAAAATTGAAGCCTAAAAGATATTCTGCATCAATAGTAATAATCATCTTAGTAATGTTCATGTAGCAGCGATTTTTTGGGGTGAACTCTACTTTAATTTTGCTGGCAATGTAGTAACAACTTTAAGCAACAGACATTTATTGGCTAAGCAGTAGCTTTCAGTAATAATACAAAATACGATAATTACATACATGATATGATGAACACAGCGATAACGTGTGTACATGTCTCTCACAACTGTGACAAGGAGAAGAACATGGATCCACACATAATAATTATGCATTTGTGTTGGCTACATATTTTGTGCAAGCCAGTTACAATTCAACGCGTGGCAAAGTAACGGTAATATGGGGAGACCATTCAAGTCTTCGATCCTGATCGTACACATGGCAGTTAATATTGGTTGTTATGAGATCTGAGTAGCTGTGGATCAACAAAGAGATGTAAAGTGACGTGGCTTCAACAGTTGCTCACATTCAAATTCAAATATAGGAGGGAAGCCTAACTGCAAGTGATGGCATAGTGGAACTACTTATAAGGCAGCATGATCAGCGACCACGGAGGAGCAGTTCAACGGTTTGAAGTGCAATTCGATGGTCATCTTTGAGGAGTATAAATAGCAGGGAAGGCCCCAGAAAAAGCCCCCAGACTCAGATCCAAGAAACCAGTCTTACTTTACATATTTCGTTCCAGTTTTTATATTTCTTGTTCTTTACATTCTTGTACTTTAAATTCCTGCACTGCACTTCGTTCATAGGAGTAGTTTCAAGTAGATTGTCGCTGTAAACCTCTACGAGGCTGAGTTTGGATCATTGTAAGTTTTTCATACTAATGAAATGCTTCAATTGCTCTCTATTTAACTGTTCTTGTGCTTAAATTCTCCTAAATCAAGCCACCAGTAAAAGTCCTCTTCATTGAAGCTGAAAGAACTACAACACAATCGTCTGATAATTGGTTGGCAATAAAAATTCTATAAGGACTGATTGATCCTTGCTGGCACACTCATAATTACAAAAATAGCCTTCGAAAGCCAAAAAGCCAACATATATTTTTGGCACGCCCAGTGGGACCCATTTAAAATGGCTAGACGTAGGAGGCAAGGAGAAAATGAACGCTTGGAAGAAAGCGTAGAAGGAGAGGCAGAGATACCTAATCCAGAGGATAATGTGATAACACATCTTGTGGAAACTCCTATTTTATCGGAACCTATGGTCGAACAGACCAGTACTTCAGAACAAATACCATCTGTTCGTAATATTGGACGAGACCAAGGAATTGGACCATCCACTGTCCCATCTACTCAGCCAGTGAATCCATGGGGTGGCCTAGTAGATGCCATGGGACAGCAATTAATAAACACAATGGAAAGGTGGGCAACATCCTTTTTGGATCGAATGAATAACCACCAACCAACAAATGCAAGACACATAGAGGAAGTAAATGTCCCTCAGCAAAGATTAGCTAGAGATAAACAGCATATGCAAGTTAATGAACATTCTAATGGTCAAACTAGTAATCAGAGTCATGAAAGACCACCACTTCAGCCTTGGTACGAACCCATTTCGAGGCCTATAGCAGGCCAAAATGCCTCAATGTTTAACAGTGAAGCCATGCAAGTTGGTGGATCTGGCCCAGTACAAGAAAATGGCATAAGAATGGTTCCAAATCCCATGTTCGAAGCCATACCTGGCACTGGGGGGTACAATAATCCCTTATTCAAATTTATACCCGGGGGGTTGGAGGGTTTTCCCACAAATGGAAGGGATACAACACCTGTTCCAGCACCTTTCGTAGGTCCCTTCGCAGGACAGGCTCAAAGAGGTTACCCACACCCCCAACAGCAACCTGCACCACAGGGACAACCAATCCTAAATGTACCACCCTATGGACCAAGAGAACCACAAGCACAAGTTTGTCCACCAAATCCTGTGTTTGTTCCCCCAGTAGTGGTTCAGCAGGCACAAAATATGGTCCCTAGGGACCAAATTGCTGATATAGTTAGGGAGATGTGTGGACCAATGGCTCGGGGGGTCCAAACTCCTGTGTACAGAAAACCATACCCAGAATGGGTTGACAGGGTACATGAATACCCAAGGGGTTTCAAGATACCAGATTTTGTCCTTTTCTATGGGAATGGAAACCAATCAACAATAGAGCATATTGTTAGGTTTGCTGCTCAATGTGGTGAATTTACCAATCATGACTATATGAAGTTGAGACTATTCCCAAACTCTCTAACTGGGGGAGCATTTGTATGGTACATTAACCTTCCACCTGGCTCTATCCAGACTTGGCAACAAATGGAAGAGGCATTTCATGCCCAATTCTTCCAATCAGAGCCAGAAGTTTCCATGGCAGACTTGGCAAGATTGAGTCAAAGGCCTGAAGAGAAGGCTACTCAGTTTATTGCCAGATTTAAAAGGGCTCAAAATAAATGTAAAATAATCTTGCCAGAGCCAGAATTCGTAAGATTGGCCCAAAATGGCTTAGAGTTCAGGCTTCGAAAGAAGTTTGACTCAACAGAGTTCAGGGACTTAGTGAAACTGACTTACAAAGTATCTAGATATGAAGCATTACTAGAAGAGGAGCAAGATTGAAATAATGCATCATATAAGACATACTATAAAGATCCTAACTATGAGATTGATGCAGCAGAGATTGTAGGGAAAGAGCCTATGATCTGTGAAGCATTAATTCATAAGGATATGACAATTGACCAGCAGTTTAAAAAGAAAGATCTCCACAGGAAGTATTCTTTCGATTTAACTAAGGCAAATGACATTTTTGATCATTTGCTTGCGGCCAACTTCCTTAAGTTACCAAAAGGGGTTAAAATTTCATCTCTTGATGAACTTAAAGGAAAAGTATATTCTAAATGGCATAATTCTTGGTCTCACTCGACTAAAAACTGTGTTATTTTTCGAGACAGGATCCAAGAACAAATTCGGAAAGGGAGTTTGAAATTCCCAGCCAAAGCTGAAAAGGCCATGGGGATCGACAGTAATCCATTTCCAGAAATTGGAGAGGTGGCAGCCAATGTCATTATGCCAGATTTTCAGAACCTGTCTTTGAAAGAATTGGAAGAAGTCAATGTACAGATGCATATGGCCAACCAGACAGCAATCAAGAAAGACACTAGAAATCTACCAGCTATTGGACAAGATTTCTCACACCAGAGGGAAGACTCTGATGAAGAAGCACTGGATGATGACTCCCTAGAGGCAGCCGTAATGCAGAGGATGTGTCCCAGGTGTAGACTGAGTTATAAGTGGTTGAAAGGTCTTCCAGTCGATGGGAAGCAATATTACAGGAATGTGCAGAGGTGTTCCAAACCAACCAATGCTTATAATAAATGGCCATATCCGACTAAGGTTAGGCAACAGCCATTAGTGGTTGAGCCTGCAGTTGATAGAATGCATGCTAAAGGCAAGAGGCCCTTATGTGAGTCCAGGACACCTAACTATAACAGAATGGAGAGTAGTCATTCTGAAAGAAGACTGGAGAAGAGTTCAGGTTTTAGGATCAAAGCCAGAGATTGGCCCCCTAGACCAGCCTCACGGAGGATAGAAAATGATCACCTTCATCGAAGGCCTGAATCAAGCTCGAAGCTTGGGGTCAGGGCCAAGCAATTGCCTTCACAGCCAGCTTCGAAGGTGGCCTCGAAGGAAGAAAAGGGTAGCGCAACATCTGGGTCAGTAAGTTCGTGGGTACCTGGAGTTCCAGATTGGTTTGTGATGCAGAACAAACCTAGGGAAGTGCCTACCCAAAGGAATGTTGGAAATCAAGGTAGGATGGTTAAGCCTCCTTTTGTGGCCCCCAACAATTGGGTATTGCTAAAACACCCAAGAACGAAGGAACCAGATATGGTCCCCGTAATTTCCAAATCACAAAGAAGGAAAATTCAGCGTAGGTACACCCAGTACCAGCAAGACCTGAAAGAAAGTGGAGAGAGTTCTTCATTGATCCAGACCGAAGGAAAGAAGAATCCAAAGTCAGACCATACTCCAAAGCCAACTCTACAAAGCAAGGTGGGTTGCAGCAGAGAACAGTTGGCTAAGGTTCATTCTGAACTAAGAGTCAGAGAGAAGGTTAGCTTAGCAGGATTGGAGAAAGCTCTGATGAAGAGTGGTAGCGAGACAGAAGAAGAAATTGGCATGAGCCAAAAGAAAGAAATGGTGGAAGAAGAAATGCTCGAAGCCTTCATGGCCGAGAAAACGTTTTTGGTTGAAAAACCAGTCGAGGGAAACCATTCGAAGGAACCTGTTAGCACTAAAGTGCCAGAATGCAACATTCAAGATGCTTCTGAGGTAACTGACCAAGGTAGCCAAGAGGGGAAACAGGTACAGCCAGCCATCCAGTTTGGCTCGTTTCCTCCAGTATTAGTAAACATGGTACACATACTACCGCATGAATTTCAAGCTGGAGATGAGAATCAAGAGGGGCAAGAAATTGACCCAATTCCAATCTCTAGTGAAGACTCACAAGCGAGTATGGTACAAGATAATTTCAGAATGGTTATCCCAATGGAAACTGAGTACGAGAATGAAGAAGTGGTATGTATTAACCTCTCATATCCTTTTGAATATCCCTCGAATTCTATGACACAGCATGTAAAGCCTTTGTATATTAAGGCCTTCTTCGATGGGATACAGTTAAACCGAGTCTTAGTGGATAATGGGGCAGCGGTGAACTTACTACCGAAATCTTCCTTGAAGAAATTAGGAAAAAAGAATCCCAGGTTGATCCCAACCAGTACAACCATTGCTGGTTTTGCTGGGGACAAACAGATGGCCCAGGGAATTCTACCCATCAACCTGAGTGTGGAACCAGGGACTGCATGACGGCGTTTTTCGTCATCGACAGCAATGCGAAGTACAATACTTTACTTGGTAGAGATTGGATCCACACTAACAAATGTGTGCCTTCCTCTTTACATCAGAAAATGATAATGGCTCTAGGCAATGGGGAGACGGAGGAAATTGATGCAGATCCTCAACCTTTCATAGCCTGCGCAGACTTCGCAGAAGCCAAACTGTATATTGAGGGAGTGACACCGCTCAGTATACTGATGAAATCTGATGGCTCAGCCGAAGTAACGGCTGATGAGGAAGTGACACACCTGAAGCACTTAGTCCAGGAGAGTGCTGATGAAGAGGTGGTCGTTAAAGATGACGATGATGCCTGGTTATAGGCATCAAGATGAAGCATCAGAAGCTAGGTCTTTGGCTATAATTAAGTTTTCAATATTGGATGTGAAGTCAATAGTCCAAAAAGTGCGGGAGCAAGAGAAAGAAGTCATGATAATTAGCTACAAGAAGGAGCAACAACAAGCCAGAGTTTTGACCCTTGATAAATACTGTGCATTGGACATAGAAACAAAAGTCCAAGAAATACAGGAAGAAGAAGCCTAGTGGACAAACTTTGTCTATGAGGAGGAGGGTAAAGAGGTTGAATCAAAGAACTTGGGAATAGAATGCAGCAAGGAGATTGCTTCGAAGCCAGAGGTAATCAAAGAAGGAGTCCCAGTAAGTACTCAAATACAAGAACCCTTAGAAGAAATAATTTAGGGGAAGGTTCTGTACAGCAGCCCATTTATATAAGTGCTTGGTTGAGTACTCTTGACAAGAACCAGTTGTTGGTTATTCTGAGGAAATATAAAGATTGTTTCGCATGGTCTTATAATGAACTACCAAGTTTGGATAGGTCATTAGTGGAACATAGGCTTCCTATGAAGCCTAACTTTAAGCCATACAAACAAAAATCAAGAAGAATGGGTCCAGAAGTGATCCAGAAAGTTAACGAAGAAATTCTCAGACTACTTAAAGCAGGTTTTATCAGGACAGCCAGGTATGTTGAATGGCTATCTAATATTGTGCCTGTAGTTAAGAAGAATGGCAAAATGAGAGTATGCATCGATTTTAGAAACCTAAATCTAGTGACTCCAAAAGATAAATATCCCATGTTTATAGTAGGTTTGCTGGTGGACAGTTCAGCAGGGCATCAAATTTTATCAATGATGGATGGGCACTCTAGTTACAACCAAATCTGTATTGCGGAGGAGGATGTTCACAAGACAACATTCAGATGTCCTCGGAATATTGGGACCTTCGAATAGGTTAAAATGCCATTTGGCCTAGAGAATGCTGGGGCCACATATCAAAGGGCTATGAACACTATATTTCATGACCTTATTAGAGGGTATTTAGAGTGTTAGATTGATGACATTGTAGTTAAATCCCAATCCATGGAGGAGCATCTGTTTCACCTAGAAGCAACCTTTGAAAGAATGAGAAAGTTCAAATTGAAGCTTAATCCTCTTAAGTGTGCTTTTGGCGTATCATCTGGAAACTTCTTGGGCTATGTAGTACACAAGAAAGAAATACAGATTGACCAGAATAAAGCCAAAGCCATCATTGAAGCCAGACCTCCACCAAGTAAGAAAGAATTACAAAAGTTCCTTGGACAGGTTAATTTTCTTCAAAGATTCATTTCTAACACTGCAGGGAAAACTAAAGTATTTTCTTCCTTATTAAGGCTGAAAGATGTAGAGGAATTTGTGTGGACAGCGGAGCATCAAATTGCTTTCGAAGGTATCAAAGCCTACTTGGCCAACCCTCCAGTGCTGATACCACCAAAGGGTGATAAGCCCTTGAAGTTGTACATAGCTGCAGCAGATGATTCATTGGGAGCCTTTTTGGCCCAAGACAATGAAGAAGGCAAGGAGCAAGCTGTTTATTACCTTAGTAGGTTTCTAAATTCTTATGAATATAAATATTCAGCTGTTGAAAAGCTGTGTCTTGCTTTGTAATTTGCTGCAATGAAATTAAGATATTATCTTTTACCTACAACCGTCTTGGTAATTGCAACCACATATTTGGTTAAGTACATGTTATCTAGACCCATGTTGAGGGAAAAAATTGGTAAGTGGATCTTAGCCTTATCAGAGTTTCATTTAGAATATGTTCCCCAAAAGGCAGTAAAAGGCCAAGTTTTAGCCAATTTTTTGGTAGACCATCCATCTCAAACAGAAAGCCAAGAGATAATGGAACTCAGAACAGCTAGTGTTGAGCCATGGCAAATGTGGTTTGATGGATCAAAAGCCAATGGTTTAACTGGAATTGGTATTGTGATTAGGTCACCACAAGGGATAGAAACCACACATGGTTTCAGAGTGGATGGAGCTACCTGTTCCAATAACCAAGCTGAGTATGAAGCCTTAATAGTGGGACTAGAAATTCTTATTGGATTACAAGTTCATGCAGTCGACATATTTGGAGACTCTCAATTGGTGGTTAATCAAGTGAAAAGGATTTTCAAGTGTCAAAGCATAAGCATTTTGCCATATTATGTTGTTGCATTACATCTACTTTCTCAATTTCAAATAGCAAATGTAACTCATGTCCAATAATAGAGCTAATGATGTGGCTCAGAAAGCTTCAAATTTTAAGAGAAGGGATAATGCCCAAAGGGACATAAGCCAAACAACATACCAGAAATTAATGCCACCTTTGAATAAAAGGAATGTGGTCTTGGAAGTCAATAATAATGACTTACAAGAACAAGATTGGAGGTATCCAATAATGCATTACTTGGCTGGTCCATCTTCGAAGGCCAACATGAAAATTAAATTGCAGTCTATGCAATATATGATATATGGTAATGCCCTCTACAAGAGAGGGGGAGAAGGCTTATTGCTGGAATGTTTAGGCCCAAAAGAAGCATTAACAGCTATGGCTGAGGTTCATGAAGGCATCTGTGGTGCACATCAGGCTGGTGTGAAAATGAGATGGCTGCTTCGAAGACATTCCTACTATTGGCCAACTATCCTTAAAGACTGCATAGAATATGCAAAGGGTTGCCAGGCATGTCAAAAGCATGGCACAATAAGGCATGTGCCCATAACTGACCTGCATGCAATAGTAAAGCCTTGGCCATTTAGAGGATGGGCCATGGATATGATGGGAAAAATACACCCACCCTCTTCGAAGCACCATTGTTTCATTCTAGTGGCTACCGATTATTTCACTAAGTGGGTCGAAGCTAAGCCATACAAAGCCATAGACCAGACAGAGGTTATTGGGTTCATTAAAGATTTGATCCATAGATTTGGCATCCCACAAACTATAACGGTTGATAATGGGACTGTTTTTTATGGGAAAATGGTGAAGTCTTTTATGGCCTAGTTTGGAATTAGCCTTATTAATTCCACCCCATATTATGCACAAGCCAATGGTCAAGCTGAATCATCCAATAAGTCCTTGAAGAAAGGAATACAAAAGGTTGTGGAAGATAATCCTAGGGATTGGCATAACTTATTGTTGGATGTATTATGGGCTTACAGAACTTCCCCAAGGTCAAGCACAGGAGTCACTCCTTATGCCTTAGTTTATGGGCATGATGCAGTATTACCTGTGGAGATCAATGTTAAGTCCCTGAGGGTAAGATGCCAAAACCAATTGGATCCTGAGCAGTACCATCAGAGTATGTGCTTGGAGTTAGAAAGCATAGATGAAGCTAGAATTCTGGCATTAAATAGCATTCTCTTTCAGAAGAAGAAAGCAGCCAAAAATTATAATAAGAAAGTCAAATACATTGGCTTTGATAAAGGTGATTTGGTATGGAAGACAATACTTCCAATTGGAATTAAAAGCCAAAAGTTTGGCAAATGGTCACCTAACTGGGAATGACCATATCAAATTCATAGAGTTCTGCCTTTTGGAGCATACTATTTGAGAAATTTGAATGGTTATGTGCATCCCAAAAAGATTAATGGCAGATATTTGAAGCCTTATTTTCCAACTATTTGGGAAACACAAGGAATAAAATAAACACTAAGTACAAGAACACAAGATTACTCAGATGATAAACAAGAATTTATTTTTTCATAAAGAGTCAAGCACATCGTGCCACAAATTGGCCCAAAAATCATTACAATGTTTTAATTATTTTTGTACAACAGATTTCCTATTGGTAAATGATGAAAATAGTTGAATAGCTACAGCCATGTCTCCCTTTTGATCGGCCAGTCCTTGGTTAGTGATTTGCAGTTTGATGTCAGTTCGGACTAAGGCCTGGTTCACTGCAGAAAGCTCCTCTTCAAGTTGAGTTTTCCTTTCCAGTAGCTGAACTCGAAAGTGAGAGGCAGAGGAGTGTTGTTCCTTAAGCTTTGACACTTCAGTATGCACTTGGGAAACAAAATTCTGGTCTCTAACCAATTTCTCATCCGCAGCCTTGGCAGCATGACAAATGCTGATGTAGAAGTCGATAGTAGCTGCTGCCTGGGATAGGTGACTTGAGACATTCATGCCGGACTGCTCAGCAATTTTGCAGCACTGAAGAAACCCATTTCTGATTATAGGCCTTTGTAGAGCCTTGAAGGGAATCCTCAAAAAGGAAATTAACAGTTCCAGGCAGGTATCTAAGTCTATCAAAGGTACAGAAGGCTTGCTGTTGGAGGAAGAAAAGCTCTCAAAATTTCCAGCAAAGAGTCAGCCAAAACTAATGGCTCAGCTTCCTCATTGAATGATGGAGAAGTAGAGGGGATGTCAAAGAGACTAGCTAGTCTTGCTTTGAAGGCATCAACCTCATCATTAGACATAAGGGGCGCAGAAAGAGTTGTGGTGGAAGACACAGAAGACTGCATAGGGATAGGAGAAATGGGTGAGGCATCTTTAGCGGTCTCCATGGTCTTAGCCACCAATGAATCAAGTGAAGAAGGGCTGGAGCTAGGTAAAGGTGATAAACCACGAGTTGGAGAGCTGGCAGCACCCTCAATAGGGGAATCAACTGCCATCAGAGATGGGGTAGCAGTTGGAATTTCCTTGGAAAGAGGAGGAGGAGGAGGAGCAAGGCTCAATAGAGAAGTAAGTTGAGGAAAGTCGAGGGTCAAGTGGGAAAGATGTGGAGTCAAACCAAGAGAAAGAAGTGCAAGAATGCTTGGCCTCAGGAAAAATGCAGGAAGTGTAGACCTTGGAAGTGGAAGCATGATCTGAATAGCCTTCATATCCTGCATCTGATCAACCTCAAGTGAAACTGAGTGAGGCCTCACTGGAAAGATGAACTCAGTAGTTGCTGCTACAAGAGGAAGAAATGTAAAGCAATGTTAAACTTCAATACCAAAGGCTGACAAGGGAAAAACAGCAGAAGTATGAAAGAAATTACCCGCTCCAGAAGTGTCGGCAATGATGGGAGAACTATGAAGGGAGTAATGTCTGGCAGTTTATTGTCTTCTTGCAGTTTCCCTTTGTAGTGCATCAGCAACAGCAGCAGCAGCTTCATCTCTCAGAAATTGTTGCTGTCGTCTCTTCTCAGCTCTCTCAAAGACAATTATGGCCTTGGAATGCTCTTGTTCCACTGCCTTAGCAGCTGCCTCATGTATAGGGTCTTCAACAAAATCAGAAAAAGAGACAGTCATCTTCCTTCTATTTTTCTTTGTGCAGGCATTGAATGTTCTTCCTCGACTCCTTTCTCTCCAGTTTGGGGTTCAGATTCTTCAGAAGTAAGTTCCTCCACTCTAACCATTGTCTCATACATGGGAACCTGAACCAAACCAGAAGAAGGGACGGCCACTCTTTTCCTTCTTTTTAGGGGAGACTCTTGCTCGTGGGTTAACTCTTCTTCTGCTTCTTCTTCTTCCACCTCAAAAACTTCCTTCCCAGGCTCAAGTAAAAGTCTCATTTTCTTTTGTTGCTGTTTGCTTTTGAGGAGATTTAGAGCTTGAATCTTCTGAGGAGAATCTCCCTGTGAGGTAACTACACCACCTTCACAAAAGGAAGAACTAAAGATAAGATTGAAAGCATTACAAAGAAGGTAAAAGAGAAGAGATGAGAGTATATACATTTCTTCGAGGTGGCCCGAGTAACTCTAGAAATAGAGGCAGACACAAGAACTAGAGTGATCAGAACAGTGGAAGAAGTAGCAGCTCCAGCTCCTTTGGGCTTGGGTACGTCTAACACCGTCAGCAGGTCTTGAGGGGGAATGGCCAGGTGCACTTCCATATTGGTCCCCTACCAATTTTGGTATCTCTTCAAAATGTTACCTTGGGGAAAGAATGGGATATACTCAAAATCGATCAAGTCCTGTATTCTTCCAAGTCTGGACCTTCGAACTTTCACATCCCTCGTGGTAAGACTTAGATTGGTGTTACTACAGAGAGGTATTGGGACCCCCAGAGTGAAGCCAAATTGGCTAGCAAATTATGCAGGACAATAGGGCTCAGCAATGCATTTGTAAGCTCTGTTGTTCATGGTCCCAATGAATAATTCTCTGGGAATTAAAATGGAGGCCCATATATCCTTGTGAACAGGTGAAGGACAGAGCCTATCACTTAGGAAATTCTTCAACCAAAGTGGGCCGATAGTAGTGGGTTCGAAGGGACGAAAGTAGTGGGAAAGACGAGAAACTGAAAGTTGGTGGAAGAAAGAGAAGTAAAAAGCAAAAGTAGAAGGATAAAGAGAAGCACTGGCTAGTCTCATGCCATGAGTAGGAGGGTCTGGTTCAAAAAATTTAAGGGATTTGGATTGTAACTCGGGGAAATAAGCAAAAAGCCAAAGCTGAAGAATCCAAATCGGTCCCCCTTGATTGACATCCAAGGGTTTCTCACAAAAAAGAGAGCAGGCTCTGTATACGTGACCTAGAACGTATGGGGCTAAAGCCACCCTCTTCTGTAAAACAAGGGCTTTGGCAAGAAGGGCAAATTCAGGCATAATTCTTTGAGAAGAGGTGCAGAAAAGGAACTTGCAAAGCCAATATAGTAAAAAAGAAAAGAATTCCCTATCGGTCACAAGACCCACCCTTCTATTCTCAGCCTTGACAAAGTCACTATAGGATGAGTTAAGAGAGGGGAGGGAAAAAGGGACTGCTAGGTCAGGATAATCTGGTCCAATGGGAGTTCCAATGGGAGATAATCCTAAAAGATGGCAAATGTCAAGCACAGTAGGGGCCATTATCCCACATCTGAATTGGAAGAAATTAAAAACAGAATTCCAATAGCACAGAGCAGCAGAAACTAAAAAGGGGTCCTCTGAAATGGTTAACCTGGATAACCGAAGGGCGTCGAGGAGGCAGAGTTCTTGAAGGTCCAGGGTCCTACTAGGGACAACTCGATCATACCATTCTTGCCACTCCGGTCTCACCGTGGGCCAGCATCGGTGGGGGCGATTCGTCTTCCAGTTACTCCAGTCAAGGCCACCTTCGTAAAGGAGACAATGGTCTTCTAGACGAGGGTATAGAGCTGGAAGCTCAATAGGAATCTCCTTGAATATGGGACCAAGCACATAGTCTTGTTGCACATGACGACGAGGAATGAAGATGCGTCCGTCAATGGCACTTTTCTCCCCAGCTTTGTACTTTTCACATTCTGCATCAATGAGCCTTTTTAGGGCTACAGATGGGCTCGCACGCTCTATAACTGGCACTTTCAACGAAGAGAAAGCCATTGATAAAACGCTTTCTCAAAGGACGAAACTGGAAAAAGAAGTAGAAAGAAGTAGGAGACGAATAGAGGTGAAGGGTTTTGTATGTTAAGCGAGCAAGTGATTTTAGAATGTGGAATAAAAGGATTTCAAAAGCCTTTATATCTAAAAGATACATCCCGTAAATTCGTTAAGTACTAAAAGTATGAATACGAAGAATTTCCTTCAATATTGATACTCTTGGAGGGAAAAACATATCCCAGATGTTGATACCAGCTTCGAAGTAGAATGTTTGGCTTCGAAGCCAGATTTTGGCGCCAAAAGTCAAATAACAACGGCTTTGAAACTAAGAAGCCTGCTTCGAAGCACATTCCATGCTTAAGAATGTAAGAATACTTAGATATTCATTCACTTAGAAGGGGATTAAAGACCTGTTTTGGGCTTCTTAATGAAAACAATGACCTTCGAAGTGAAACTTGTGACTCCGTGAGGATGGAAATTGGTGTTCAAAACATAACACACTAGATTTCGGCGCCAAAAGACCAATAACAACGGCTTCGAAACTAAGAGCTGGCTTCGAAGCGCATTCCATACTCAATGGATACAAGAATGCTCAAGTATTCGTTTACTTCAAAAGGACTAAAGACCTGTTTTAGGTTTCTCAATTACAGTGATGTTCTTCGAAGTAAAGTTAGAAATTCCTTGGGAAGCGAACATCGAAACCCATCGTTGGTTTGTATATATATTCAGAAAAGTTGATTTTTTGAACTAAAACAGTGCAGCCCTCAAAAGGAGCTTCCATATTTTTGAAAATATGGACTGTTGTTCAAAACAAAAAGATCAATTTAGAACTGATTAATCTGCATTCCCTAAATTGGAAAAGTTCATGGTCGTGTTGTTAGTATTCATTTTAAACGATCGAATCCAGGTTTGAAAGAAAAGATTGTTCAGTTCGAAGCTTTGTAATTGCTTTCAAAGATAAATAGAGACAAGATCAAACCATATCAAACAGAGAGAAGTCTTGTAGTAAAGCAAAAGCAGTTACATCGAATGGCCCTATTTGGGTACAAACTCAAGCTCATAAAAATAAGGAATGGAATAAATAACAAGATCATGAAATTTAGTCCAACAATGATCAATGAATTTTTGTTCTTTCTTTATTCTATCTTATATGTCTTCTAACATTGGTTGCATGAGTTGATGTGCTCTCACTTCGTAGTAGAGCTCTTCAGCCTTTATTTCGAAAGTCGCCTCTCTCAATCCTTGTTCCAATTCGTCTATGTCCAAGTCATCCCAATACGCAGAATCTTTATTCTTGAAATTACCGAATTCTTCAATGAAGTTCTCTGCTTCGTACTGGGCATGAACTCGAAGAGACGAAAGTTGGTCTAAAGATTGTGTAGTGGCCATAGAATTTCGATGCCAGTAGAGGAGCAATGGAAGTTGGTCCAGGAACATATGAAGTTCTGCTTGGGCAAAGGGATTAAGGATATGGCCCCTAGTCAGAATATCACAAGCCCATCAAAGGTTCTTGAGAGGGACTTCGTCCTCAAGAACATTGAAGGGCAAGTGAGAGAAAGCTGCAAGCAGAAGTTGAGCTTGTTTCTGCTCAGCTGGAGTAAGGGAAGGTAGAGGTTTGTAAGGTGGAAAGACGTTATCCATGGAAAGGGCAAACTTCAGTCTCTCTGTCCAGCAAAGAGTTGGTAGAGGAGAATGTGTGAATGCTTCAATTTCAGGAGATGAAGAAGAAGGTATGGATGCTTCTATTATGGGAGATAGCGCGGGAGCAAAAGAAACAAAGGCATTAATATAATCGAGCCAGTCAGAAGAACAAATCTTCGCCTTCTGGGCTAAGAATGATGGGTTGTACCCTTGTGCTTCTTCTAGGCGTGGGGCAGCGTGCACTATCTTTGTAGGCATGGAGGATGTATACCATGCTACAAGCAGATTTTCCACCAGACTACGTCGATGGTCAATGGGCACGTAGGGGTAAACCACTGAACTTCGAGCATAGGAAGGAAACTCTAAAGGGTCAGTGAACTCAACAAAATGATGGTTGATTCGCTCCCTCAAATCACAGGTCTCAGGTGTTAACCAGCTTGTCTAGTCAGAAACCCCAGAAGAGGAAGAAGTTGCAACTTTGCCCCATGTAGAGGATTGTGAAGAAGAATTTCCCATGTCCATATTTGCAACTTTCTGAATTAAAAGATTGAGAGCAATTTGTTCGTAGTCCAAGGGTGAGACAGAGGAAAAACCTCCCATGTCCATATTTGTGAGTTTCTAGATCGAAGGATTAAGGGCAATATGTTCGAAGTCCAAGGGTTGATAATTTGCAAAGGCATCCATGACCTGAATATAGAAAGGTGGGTAAAAGTGGCTAATAAATGCATGGACGTTCTTTCGAGGAGGAACAGCATTGACATATGACTCTTCGTGTGCTCGATCGCTGGAGGAAAAAGGTAATTCGGCCATGAAATGTATCAGTCTGTTCGAATGCTAGGACGGTGGAAGTATTCAAAAGATTA
Source organism: Camellia sinensis (assembly GCF_055761805.1). NCBI lineage: Eukaryota > Viridiplantae > Streptophyta > Magnoliopsida > Ericales > Theaceae > Camellia > Camellia sinensis. Next base: position 152,653,584 of record NC_138968.1, on the reverse strand, counting down.
AAACGAGAGTTTAATACAGATGGTGAGTGATAGTTGCATTTCTGGGAAGATGAAAAACCCATGCACGTTCTGAGACGTGGGAAAAAGACCCTGATCCACTAATATCACCAAGTCTTGGGTATATTAGTGCGGGGGGTAATGTTGGCTACAAATTTTGTGCAAGCCAGTTACAATTCAACGCGTGGCAAAGTAAGGGTAATATGGGGAGACCATTCAAGTCTTCGATCCTGATCGTACACGTGGCAGTTAATATTGGTTGTTATGAGATCTGAGTAGCAGTGGATCAATAAAGAGATGCAAGGTGACGTGGCTTCAACAGTTACTCACATTCAAATTCAAATATAGGAGGGAAGCCTAACTGCAAGTGATGGCGTAGTGAAACTACTTATAAGGCAGCATAATCAGCGACCACAGAGGAGCAGTTCGACGGTTTGAAGTGCAATTCGATGGTCATCTTTGAGGAGTATAAATAGCAGGGAAGGCCCCGAAAAAAGCCCCCAGACTCAGATCCAAGAAACCAGTCTTACTTTACATATTTCGTTCCAGTTTTTATATTTCTTGTTCTTTACATTCCTGTACTTTAAATTCCTACACTGCACTTCATTCATAGGAATAGTTTCAAGTAGATTGTCGTTGTAAACCTCTACGAGGCTGAGTTTGGATCATTGTAAGTTTTTCATACTAATGAAATGCTTCAATTGCTCTTTATTTAACTGTTCTTGTGCTTAAATTCTCCTAAATCAAGCCACCAGTAAAAGTCCTCTTCATTGAGGCTAAAAGAACTACAATACAATCGTCTGATAATTGGTTGGCAATAAAAATTCTGTAAGGACTGATTGATCCTTGCTGGCACGCTCATAATTACAAAAATAACCTTCGAAAGCCAAAAAGCCAACGATTTGCTTCAATACAGATCGAAACTAGAAAAAACAAATGAAAAACACAAAGAAACTAGGAAAGCACTGATAATGTCAACGAAGAAATTGGTGCGAAAGCAGTGTGACAGTCGGACACTGAAGCCACCTTTGCCAAGGCCATTGTGTAAACTTTCAAGTCTTTATTTGGGGTTTCTCTTCAAGCACAATCTCATTCACATCTAGCTTTTTCTCTTCTAATGTAGAAGTTCATTTGAGCTTCTCGTAGAGTGCTTCCCATGCCTCATCATTATTAATCCACTTGACATTCTTTTCATGTTGGAATTCACTTGTCGGGTGAGCAATCTCATTGAACTTCTCAAAGTAAACTAGATTAGGAAAATTTTGCTGCAGAAATTCCGCCTCTATCTTCAAGTTCTTCAGATATTTCAACCTTAAAATCTTCACTTTCCACTTCTTATTTTCCTCTGGATGCAAAGCATCAAGCTTCCCTCCCCTAATGTACAACCTCTTCAACTCTTCCAAGTTGCTAGGTTTTAACCACTCTGGGGAAGTTTTTTGAGGGAGGCACCTGATATCCAGTTTCTCCAACTTTGGTGGAAATGAGAAAAACTTCATTGTCAAGGTAGCAGTATCGTTCAATTTTAAACCTTCTTTTTCCTCTGATGATGATGCTCCTCCAACATTTGAATCCATCTTCGTGCCTTGCCCACCATTTTTGGATGCTGAAGCCACTTTTCCCCACGAAATAGTTAGGACACGAAGATAACAGCATTACTCCCTATTCGTATACTCAGTTTTCTCAGTTTCTTCAACTGAACTGGATCACCCAACTTGCTAAGATTTTTCTTCGTATGTCCTATAACAAAACCCTTAAGCACTTGGAGTGAGGAGAGCTTTTCAATCCCTTTTGGCATGCCTTCGAGCAAGAAACACTGGGATACATCCAAGTGAGTGAGCTTCCTCAATGATCCTATATCAGAAGGCAAACTTTCTAAATTGTGACAAGCCCTGAGGTCAAGAATTTCAAGATTTACGCACTTAGCAAATGAAGGTAATGTTGTAATTCTTGAAATCCCTTGAACACTAAGGTACCTCAAGTGCTTCTTTGCCCCCAAATCATTCAAGAAGTCACCATTTTCTACCTCAATAGCTTGTTGAGCTGAGGTCTGCCACCTACCCAGTTGAAGAATCACAAGCTTCTTAAATTTTGAAAACAGACCAGTTTTAAAAATTAAGTAATCCTTATTTACATTGAATATTGTGAACAGCTCCTCCTCTTCTTTAAGACTACCACTACCCAAAACTAAGCAAGCGCGGCAAGATTTAGAGTCATTATTATCACGAGATTTAGAGTCATTATTATCACGAGATTTAGATTCATTATCCACATTAATCTTAGACTTACCGGTATCATCAAAATCAAAGAACTCAGCTCTTCTGGCCGCTGAAATCAACATACAACGAATCCAAGGATGAATTGTACAACAATGAACTACGGGGTTTTGGTTTTTATGATTTTCATCTGTGTAGTATGGTTGTATCAATCCCTTCTCAAGAAGCTTCATAAAGACTCCTCCTACCTCCTCTGCGGACTTATCCTTAGATTTGCTGATCAGACCCTCCCCGATCCACCAATAGATCAATTGTTTTTTCTTCACAACAGCTTTCTCAGGAAAAATTGCCAAACAGAACAAACAGACCTTGAGCTGAATATCAAGGGCATCATAACTCAACTAAAGATTAGCCATGGCAGAGGATTCAAGAATGATCTTCTCAACTCTCCAATGTAACCAGTCCCTTGACGCTTTTGGAGCTTCAGACTCTGATGAACCTTTCTCTTGTGTTTTCAAAGACTTCATGTCCATCAACTCCTTGATTTCTTGAAGATTTTCATTGATTTGCTTGATCTTCTCAGGGATGATGTCATTCTTGTCCTCAGGCTGAGGATCAAAGATGAAATCTTGCTCAGAGATGTAGGCTTCCAATTCATTGAGTTTTTTCCAGAGGTCTTCATCATTCAAACAAGGAATCAAGACATCTTTAATCTGTTCAAGCATGGTTTTGATGGCATGGAGTGAACTAAGACGAGGGTTTTTAGCATTGTCTTCGGTTATTTGGCGGTTGGGATGTGAGGCGATTTTGGATACGTGATTATGCAGAATTGAGAAAAGGTCGATTAGTTTTTTACGAGTCGACATATTCTAATCGAGTTCAAGATCAATGAAAAGAATGATGTGATGGCAACAACCAAGAAAGACAGAGAAGATATAGATATAGAATTTGCCCCAGGAAAATGAAAGACTAGAGAGAGAGAGAGAGAGAGAGAGAGAAGCGATTGAACAAGAGGTGTGGTTGTTATGGATACCGAGCACTAGAAATCAATTACAATCAAAACAAAAGCCATCATGTCCAGGACACTGGGAGGGAGGGAGGGAGCGAAGTGGGTGGGGGATACCAAAAAATAAGCTAATCTTGTCTATATATAAATGAATGGGTCCTGCAGTATAAATTGAAATAAAAATGTTAAAAACAATCATTGAGATGGTTTTCCGATCAAAAAAATCATTGAGATGGTTTTTAACATATAAAAATGTGTAATGTTAGGCATTTTAAATAATCTACTAAATGTTTTATTAAATCTTTTTTATGGATGTGAAGAGTCCCGCAATTTAGTAAAATATTGGTAGATTATTAGAAATTTCTAACATTTTCTTATAAAATACGTAAAGAAATGTATAAAAATTAATAAAAACATTTTGGACTATGTAAAAAAAGACTATAGATATTTTGACTTTTTAAATTTATTATTGACATCCTTCAAAATTAGGGAGAATTTACTATTCAATGGTAATATTATAAAATTATTACATATTTATAATAAAAAATATATATAATTATTAATATTTATAAAATTTATCACTTATTTATAATTATTTTTCTAAATACTCAATGAATTAAAAATTCTCCTTAAAATTATCATTAGCAAGATTCAAATTCAAAACCCTAACGTATTTAAAATTGCAAAAACTCTAACCCAAATACGGACCAGAGGTAAACCTAACCCTTCTTAATTATATTTAATCCATTTAAAAAAAAAAATCTAAGAACATATTCCTGAAAGGGGGAGGATTCCCTCGATTTTGGACCGAGGAGGTTGTTTGGGTTCGTGGGGCTTATCACGAGTCTCATTTTGATGATTCGAACCGTTCATTTTATTAGGTGTTTCATCCCAAAAAAATTAAGTCAATCCGATAATTATAAATTGTTCAATTTATTGAGTTTTTCACTAAAAAAAAATAAGACAATTGTATTTTTAAAAAATAAACCAAGCATTTTTTTTATGACAAAAATAATAAATTAAACAAATTACACGAAATATCCAACAAATAAACTATTTTAATCATTAAAATAATATCCATGATGAATTCTACAAACCCAAACAACCACCTCAAATCTAGGTCGGAGAAAATCCACTTTCTTTTTAAAACTACTAGTGGGTGGCACACACGATGTGTGTGCAATTTAAATAAGTAGGAATAAAAAACAATAATAATGAAATTAATATTATAATGTGTACTTAGCTTAAGTGGTATGAGTCCCTTTTCTTAAACCCATGGTCATGGGTTCAAGTTTTGTCATATGACATGAGGAGAGTAAAGCTTCATGACATCATAAATTGTGTTCACTTTATAATAACTAGCGGCTGAGGCACACGCGATGCATGTGCAAATTCAGCAAAAAATTATATTATTCTTTTATTATATTTTTTAATAATAATATACATACGAATTATAAGTGTAATGTAATGCAAGCTAAATATTTCTAACTATGTGTAATATAACATTTACTTGGTATATATTTCAAACAAAAATATGAACAATATAATATACACAAATCTATTCTAGCAACCCAAAGTATAATATACACAAAAATATGAACAATATAATATGCACAAAAATATGAACATCTCAACTCCAGCAACCCAAAGTTGTATTAGTCCAAGCAGAGTGCATATTTAGTAACTTTAGTATGATGAAAAAAATAAAGGACCGAAGCTATTGTTTTTATTTCCTATACTATTCACAGAACTAAACAGATTATGTAAAACAAAATAGAGAAACATTAAGAATGTTCGGGAAGAGAAAGACTGACCCATTTTTTTCTGAGAGCAGAGTGACCACACCAAAGATGAAGAACATGAGAAGCATTCCTGAGTGCTCAAAATCGTTCATGTGAGATGGGTTCAAGACACCGTTGACAAAGAACTTGAGGTGCGTAGAATTCAAAAGTTCTATGCACATATCAATAAAAGCACCAATTGCTATAATGTGAGAACGAAGGGGAGAGAGAGAGATAGGAAATTGAGTATTGGGTAGTTTTTTTTGAACAACCAAGTATTGGGTAGTTGAAAGAGGGAGAAACTGGAAAACGTGGGATGTGAATTTTTTTTTTTTTCGGTCAAATCATGTAATTTACACGTGGACATGGTAGAGGCTTCATGACACCAAAATTGGTGTTGGCTTTTAATAATAGAATAAATATAGATATAGATAGTGTAGAAATTTAATGTATAAAGAGAAATAGAGAATTGTATTATTGATTGATGTTTTGATATTTTTGTGTTGTGTTATTGATATTGATATTACAAGGATTCCTATTATATAGGAGAGGATTTGGGTAGTAGGTGAGGAGTAGGTGAGGGTAAATTGGTGGTAGGTGTAGTAGGTGTGGTAGTAGGTGGTGGTAGGGTGTAGGTAAATTTTAACAGCCCCCCGCAAACTCAAGGAGGATAGGAACTAACCAACTTGAGTTTGGAGAGAGTAACAAAACAAGAAAATACATAAAAATAAAAAAAGATAGGAGACACTGTATGGTCGTGTCAGACCGTTGGTGAAGACACTGGATGGTGGTGTCATAACGTTGTAGAGGACACTGGATGGCGGTGTCAGACCGATGTAGAAGACAGTTTATGGGGTCATGTCGGACCGTTGTAGCAGACACTGTGTGGTCGTGTCAGACCGATGTAGAAGACAGTTTATGGGGTCATGTCGGACCGATGTAGAAGACAGTTTACGGGGTCTTGCTGGACCCTTGTAGAAACTAACCGGAATCAATGTCGGGACAGTTTACAGAGTCTTGTCGGACCCCTAAAAAGTCGCACCCTCAAAAGGTGTGCCCATTTTTGTCAAAAGGCGTGCCATCAAAAGGCGTGCCCAATTCATCAAAAGACGAGCCATCAAAAGGCGCGCCAGACACGCGGCGATGCACGTGATCGACAGTGCGCGTGTCGGCCGCTTCGTCAGTGTCGATATAAACCATTGCGGAGGCTGTGGAAACCAGTCTGAAACTCTCTGAACATTGTCATTTTGAAACACTCGGTAAAGACTTTGTATCCAACCCTTCTCTGAAACATCTGAACAATGGCCTCTTCTTCCCGTTCAGCTACCCAGAATACGGCATCTTCATCCCGTGGTCTACTCACTCTCTTTCCCGACCTCAATGAGTCAACAAGAGAGATAACTGGTGCGGTGGCACTGGAACCTCAACCAAGCGCCCCGGAGTTTGCTCCGTTGAACTTTCCGATGCGGTCTGTGGAGCAAAGAATGGCAGTACAGTCGGATGTGGAGGCCAATCAGTATACTTTGAAGTCATGTGTAGAAACCATGACGGCGGTCACAAACTTGTCGAACCGGCTGCAGAGTAGGACAAATGAGGTGCAGCAGTTAAACGCCCAACTGGCTCTGCTCCAACGCATGTATAAGGATGCGCGAGCAGAGATTAGTGTGCTAAAGGCAGAAAACAAGGAGCTGAAGCGGAAGGCCACCGTGATGTTCCGATTTGGAGGTCCACCATATGCTGTAGTGGAGGAGCAGGGAGGAGGCAACGTGCTTGGTGGGCTAGGAAACACGGAGGCAACACCGTCAAGGGCCGTCCAAGACGGAGGCAAGAAGAAGAGACCGGCGGCAGAGTAGAGAAGAAAAATCCCACTGTTCCGAGTGGTGTTGGTTTGGTTGTGTTTTTTTTTTTTTTTTTTTGTGGTGTAAAATGGTGATCGGGGGGAGCCCCGACATGAATAAAATGAGTTTGGGGTGCAATTCTGCCTCTGTTTTTTTTTTTTTTTTTTTCATTCACAAACAAAATAAATAAATAAAATAAATAAATAAATAAAATAAAATAAAATAAAGAAAGTGGAGCAACGTGGGAGAGTGAGGTAATATATGATAATAAACATATATATATATATATTAAAAGAAAAGAAAGTTGAGTGGGATTGATGATGTTTGTTTGTTTGTTTTTTTTTTTTTTTTTTTTTTTTTTTTTTTTTAAGAAAAGGAAAAAGGAAGATAAAAGAAAAGAAATAAAATTGGGAAAAGTGGGCTCAGCAGAGATAAGTGTGTATCTGGGTTGTTGGTTTGAAAAGAAAAGAAAATAAAGGTGAAGAGAAGTATGGGTAATATAGTATAATAAAAAAGAGAGATATATATATATAGATATAAAATAAAGAATGTTGGGTAAAATAAAATAATGATGATGGGTGTGCAAACTTTCGGTTGCTTTGCAAAAGATGGAATAAAATAAAGATAAAAAAAGAAAAGAAAGTGGAGTGCATTGCTTATTTAATATAATAATCGAAATGAAAGTGGAAATATGAGAGATAGATTCGGAGATGAGGCTGTTCTAACCGAGAGTCAGAGAGAGAGAGCTGCCAAAAATGAAAAGAAGGCTTCCAAGACCCTTCATAGCTATGGCTGCAACAACTAGAAATTTGATTTCTATATCTGGCACTTGCAGCCCAGTTTGAACTGACAAATGTTTTGAGAATACATTGAACTTTGGTGTAAGGGACTCCGCAGCTGGCCCACCATCAACGCCAAATTCATTAAACTGTTGGAGGTGACGTTGTTGTTGCCCGAAGGGAGTCTCTGGAGGCACTGAGTCGCGACCGCTGGAAAGTTCCCAGTGAACTCGGTGTACTCAGCCAACACCATTGTCCCCCGAGCCACGAAGCTGTATATGAACGATTCCTGACCCATCTTTCCCTTGACTCGCTGAGTCGAGCTCTGAGTTTAGAGAGAGAAAGGGACAACCCAACGACTATCGAGCAGAGAGAGAGTTTTCTTTCCGAGTTCTCTTTCCTTCCTCTGGAATGAGGATGAGTACAGGTGGATTTGGGCAATGATGGGAAGGTATGTGTAGAAAATAAGCGGAATAGGTTGAGGTCCGGCGGACGGCTAAGGTGAGGTTGCCGCCCGCCGGTGAATCGAAAATAGTAGGTTCTAAACCTGCTCTGATACCATGTAGAAATTTAATGTATAAAGAGAAATAGAGAATTGTATTATTGATTGATGTTTTGATATTTTTGTGTTGTGTTATTGATATTGATATTACAAGGATTCCTATTATATAGGAGAGGATTTGGGTAGTAGGTGAGGAGTAGGTGAGGGTAAATTGGTGGTAGGTGTAGTAGGTGTGGTAGTAGGTGGTGGTAGGGTGTAGGTAAATTTTAACAGATAGATAGATATATTCCACGGTAAAGGAGATGCTCCCTCAACTCCACAGTTTTTTTTTTTTTTTTTTTTTGAATGCCCCTCAACTCCAAAGTTCACCCATAAGCATTTGTTTGGCAAAGCTTATTTGCATCTTAAAAAAAAAAATTAAAAATGACTATTTAAATAAACATCTTAAACCTAACTTAAAAAATGTTGGTTTTTAAACCTTATTTTTTACAAACATCTTAATTTTTCAAAAAAAAAAAAACTAAGTATTAAAATTTTAATTTAAAACTAAATAAGTTATAAATTGGTTTTGCCAAGCAATTTTAGCATATCAACTACTTTTTCACCACATTTGTATTCCATTGCTCTCTCTCTCTCTCTCTCTCTCTCATATTGAACATTGCTGTAGTAAGTGGATGCTTTTCTCGATCTCTAAGATTGAAAATGGTGTAGGTGTATTGAAACAAACCAAAAGTTTGTTCCCACAAGCTAAAAAAGATGTAACGAGAATTGATAAAAATCCAAGAAACCTAAGGTTCATAATAAGTTCTTTAGATGACATGATGAAAAAACTTCTTTAATTTGGAATTATAATTATAGTACGTGATTAATAAAGTAACATACGTAAACCTTGGACTCCAATCGGATCCAATTATGTATATATATATATATATATATATTACAGTAATTCATCTATCCATAATTAAGTAAATGTAAAGTATTAGCGTGATTTTATTTTAATTCTCATAATTTTTAATTTGGATAAATTACAAATATACTCTAAGATTTGATTAAAATACGAATCGTCCCTATGATTTTGAAAATTACATTTCACCCCTGAGGTTTCTAATTTCATTACAAATCACCCCTTTTATTAATAATCATCAAGTCAATTAATAGTTTTTAATGAAGTTATAAATATGTTTGAATTAATAATTAATGTAATTTTATTATTGTATAGGAGAGTAATAATGAATTTCATTTTTTTAGCTAATTCTGTTAAATAAAAAATTCTAACAAAGGGATATTTATAATTTTCTAAACTACAAGAGACAATTTTTACTTTAACCAAACCTCAAGGATTTATTTATAATTTGCCTTTCTAATTTTATTAATTTTAACACTGCACTTCCATTTTTATTTTACTCTAGTCTTTCTACCATTATATAAATTAATATTTTAGGCAAAAAATGGCACGTGAACTCAAGTATTTATTTAATAAAGTAGTTTTCACCCCCCCCCCCCAAAAAAAAAAAATTACACCACTTGTTTCACTAGTTTCTTGATCTCTAAGATTGAAAATGATTTAGACAAAAAGTTTATTCCGACAAGCTTAAAGAATGTAGGGAATGTGCATTGTTTAACTAAAATCCAAGAAACCTAAGGTTCATATAATTAACTTTATAAGACATTTACGCATGATCAAAAGCTTCTTCAATTTGGAAACGGAATTGTATAATAGACGCTTTATAATTATCAATTAATATTTGAGACATAAAAATGACAAATGCAATTCAAACATTCTTTTGAGCAGTTCTCACCCGAGAAAAATAACAATAATAATAATAATTACACTAATGGTCTAAATAATTTTACTCGAGTTCCATCCTCTAGTTTTGCATGTATCCTTTTTTATCTAAAATATTAAGGGATAATGACAAAGGGTTTATATTAAAATTGAAATAAAAGTGTATACGATTAAAAATAATGAAATCATATATATGGGGACTATAGGAAGCAATACTAAAATAAGAATAATCTTGCGTAGCTCGAAATTTGTTTGGCCCGAGTGGCTCGTCTGTCCAAAACGACGTCGTTTTAAGCAGTTTTTTTTTTTTTTTAAACAAAAAACTTCTGAAACAGAGGGAGAAAGAGAGAGAAGAGAGAGGAAGAGGGAACGGAGAGGAGACCATCACCGGCGCCATTACCGCCATCACCGGCACTATCATCAATAAATCTGTGTATACACAAATACACAAATCTGTGTATGTCTCTTTCTCTTTGTGTGTGTGTGTATAGAACTCTCTCTCTCTCTCTCTCTCTCTCTCTATTGTGTGTGTGTGTGTATAGATCTATCTTTCTCTCTCTCTCTGTGTTGATGATGATATGTATAGATCTATCTCTCTCTCTCTATTCTATTTGTTGTTGTTGTTGTTGATGATGATGATGATATGCTCTCTCTCTCACACAGCTCCTGTTGGAAAATTGGTTTTATATAGACTTATTTTGAGCCAACTTTGAACCCAATTTTGAGTGGGCCCCAAACGTTTTTTGGGGTGGGTCCGAAGAGGTGACGTTTTCCTTGCCGCATGGCAAGTCACACGGTGAAGACGGTTCGTCATAACCATTAATGAGTGAATGGAAAGTTGACGTCGTTTTCGAGTTTGTGGAATGGACAATTAAAGAAATAAATGTGGGTTTTCCTTGAAATGGGTTGTCCCTCATTGAAACTTTAAGAGAGTTTGTGTATGTATATAAACTCTAGATTACAACACTTGGATTGGGGCCCAAGGGGCACCCCAAGTTTGTAGAAGGGAGGAGTTATGGACAAATAGAACCTTGGCTAAAACCACCACACACGCGCGCACGAGCCGCCGCCACCGTCCGTCCGGCTAAACCTAGCCGGGCGCGAGTGTGGGTTGTGGGTCGGGTCTGTTCTTACATTAATTTTTTAGGCAAATTTTATTTGAATTTTTCCAAATTCTTATAGGAAATTATTTGAATTTCAAATTGAAATTGAAATTTTGTTTTCCAAAGAATGTACCTCTTCCAATACCGGATTAAATTGTTCCAACAGTTTAAAAAACTGTTCCAGCAACGGATAGATTATTCAAACAGTTTGAAAAACTGTTCCAAGCACCGGACATATTCAGTTATATTCAGACAGATTCAAACTGTTTGACAGTTTGAGTTTTGCATCTGTTCATACTATTTTGCACCTTTTCCATTCAAATAACAGACCTGTTCGGGTCTATATAAGTCAAGGCATTCCAGCAATTTGTGAGCATCTGAAAATTCATTTATTTCCCTCTTCTTTTGCTCTCTTGCATAATATATTCATCATATTATTTTAGGAATATTAAAGAGAGTATAGAATACAAGGTTTTTGTTCGCCGTACAAATTAGTTGAAGTACTACTACAATTTGTGAAGGTCATTGTATCCTGCGAGATAGACGCCATTTATCCGTAAACACTGTAGCAGGGCGAATATGTCTTAAGGACAGAGTGTCACACACTCGACTTGATCTTTTTATTATTTATTTGGTTCGGTAAAATAAATTCGGTACGTTATTTATTTTATTTGTTTGATTTAGTTTCAATTTATTTATTGTGCACAGAAGATTGTTCCAATAATCTTAAGACAGATTCTAATTATTCTGTTTACAGAATTTTTCATTTGTTTCCTTTTCTCTTTCTTCTTCTCATAGATATTTTTTTTCTATGGTTTTATAAAATAATATTCTGGTTGGAAAAACAAATAGTAGTTATATACTATTTGACAGATAGTAGTAATATACTGTCTATTTTATTTGACAACTAGTAGTAGTATACTAGTGAAGTTTGTCAGAAATTAGTTTTGGTCTTTAGAAATTGTTTCTGAGTGTTCATTAATTAAAATTCTGTTTCAGTATTTTAATTATTAAAGTGTTACAGAAATTTAATTTTCTGTGTGGAATTAATTTGGTTAAATAAAATTTTATTTTATTTTCAATTAAGTTACAATTCTTGTTTTTTTATTTTACAAAATTTAATTCTATGGTTTTGGTTTAAATTTTCTGTGTAGTACAAAATTCTTATAATTTTGTTTTTTAATTTAGAATTCATGGCTACTGAAACTAATGCTCAAACAAGTACTAGTGTGGTGGCTACAATTGCTCCAACTCTTCTTGTTGTAACAGTGCCAGTCAATCACGGTGAGAAGGTAGAGAAATTCTCAGGAACTGATTTTAAAATATGGCAATAGAAAATGTTGTTCTATCTTACAACTCTAAACTTGGCTCGTTTTTTCTGTAAGAATGCTCCTACTCTAAACGAGGATGAAACTGACCGGCAAGTGGTTGCTACGGTCGATGCTTGGAAACATGTTGATTTCCTTTGCCGGAACTACATCTTGAACGGATTTGACAACACATTATACAATGTCTATAGTCCTATCAAAACGGCAAAGGAACTATGGGAATCTTTGGAGAAAATGTATAAAACAGAAGATGTTGGCTCAAAGAAATTTGTGGTTGGCAAATTCCTAGATTTTGTGATGGTTGATTCAAAGATTGTGATCAGCCAAGTTCAAGACCTCCAATTCATTCTGCGTGACATTCATACAGAAGGCATGTCTCTCAGTGAATCTGTGACAACCCTCACAACTGATTAGTGCTAATCTATGATTAAACATGTTAACTGACTGATTAACTGAAATTCTGAACTGATTGATTGAGTGTATTAGTTTAAATGCATGTCTATCTGTTTGACTGCTAAATTATCTGTTCGTGTATTGTGTTTAAACTGCAAATTGAAGGCCTTATCGGCGGCCGAATCCGAAATTGATTAATGTTTTATGCTAATTGGAATTTATGTGATTTTATGGTATATTTAACTAAAATGTGATTTGGTATGATTAAATTGGATTAAATATGCTAAGTTACAATAGTTGGCCTTAATCACCATTTTGCCACTTAGTGGCCCACTTCATAAAACACATTTGAGCTTTATTTCTAGCACTTTGTTCAGCCATTTCTTGACCCTAAACCGACTAGAGAGAGAGAGTTGGGAGGAAAGCTTGATTTCATCTTGTTTTGGCTTGGAGATTAAGAGAGTTGAAGGAATTTGCATAATTGAGCTTCTACATTTGAAATTGGAGACCCAATGTAGGATATTCATCCTTTGGTTTATGAATTTAAGTTGTGACTTGCATGGTCTATGTTAATTTTGAAGTCTAGAGCCAAGATATGGCTTAAATTGTTGAATTGAAGCTTATATCATGCATGCATGTGTATATCTTGAAGTTTAGAGTTGTTTTCATGGAAATTATTGCATGCATGTCCATATTATTGTTATAATCCATGAATTCACCATGTTTTTGGAAGGATTGGCTCATTTGATCTTGTGTTTGAAGCTTTAAGTTCATACATGCATGTACATATTCTTGCATTTTGAAGTTTATTTTCATGAAATCTTGCATGCAAGTTTACATTCTTGTTCTAGTCCATGAGTTCATCATGGTTTTGAGTTTAATCTTGCTTTGGATCATGATTTGAGGCATTAGAATTCACTAGAATTCATGCATGTCATATGTTCTTCATGTTCATGAAAACTTCTTTGAAATTGTGTTTAATTGAACTACCTTTAGGCTTTGATTTCTCAAATTGATCTTTGAAACATGTCATATTATGAGTTTACAAGTGTTTTCCAAAAAATTAGCCCAAAAGGATCGAATTTGATGCTTTAAATGTTGATTTTGAGCTTGGAGGTTCAATTTGGAAATTCCAGAATTTGGATCGACGCTCGAACGAGGAACTCCACGCTCGAGCGTACGCTTTGTGTGCATGCAGTCTGCTCGAGCGGAGAAAGTGACGCTCGAGGGTGAAATGTGTGTATCCAGCACTCTGCATGTGTTTACAGTCCGCTTGAGCGGGGGAATGCGCGCTCAAGCGAGGACTTGTGTCTCACGCTCGAGCGGAGGTCGAGCGCCCATCGAACGTGAATTTCACCCATCCAGCACTTTTTCAGTCCGCTCGAGCGGAGTAAGTCACCCCTCGAGCGGGGCTCTTTTGTCTACATGTCCGCTCGATTGGGGAAACCCACGCTCGAGCAGGACCCTATTTCAGCAAAATTTTGAAAACGGTTTTAAAGTGCATCTTTGCATCCTCATTCCATCCTAGGTACTCCTAGGCCTTGTTTAAGGCATCTTAATGAGGATATTGTTGTAGAACCACACCGAGGCAAATTAGGGATTAAGTTATTATTTCCCAACTGTGTAGCTTAGTGTGTGTTCGTTCTATAACTGTGTAGGGTTGGCATCCGAGGACGCTCTAGCTGCTTATAGCCCAGTGCTATGTGAGTAATAATGTTGTAAAGATATGTTCAATCATGAATATTTCTGAATGAACAACTGTACTGCTTTCTGAAATGACATTTCTTACTGAATGAATGTTTGTTCTATTTGTAAACTGTATTCGTGGCATCCATAGCAATTTACTGTTACTGTACTATACTGTTACTGTCACAGAGATCTTTGTCAGTTCCCATGTTTGGAACCACTACTGTTTACTGATATGATGGCCATCAACTGACAGTTCGGTCTGTTAAGACCTACTGTACTGTTTTGCTATTGAATGTACCACATATGACTATTATAGTTTCTGAATGACTGTTATGGCATGAAATATGAGCCACAAACTGAATGACTGATATCCTGATAAATGACTGTTTTCAATACTGAAAGGACATTCATTCTTAACCTCTTTACGCATATGTTATTCACTGGGATTTAGCTCACTGCTCATATATATATGTAGGTGTTCAGGCACCGGACCGTTGCTAGAGGTGTTAAGCTAAGCCCTTGTTTTGTCAAGCCAACCTTTGTGCCTCACTTCGAGGTTCCAAATCTATTCAAGCTAAGGCTGCTTTTGGGGTATCTCAGATTTACCCTATCTATCTCTGTTATGTATAGACTGAATTATATTTGTATGGTACTGTTATGGTGGGGATTTGGTCCCTAACCTGAATGCCTATAAATGATGTATGTATATACTGTTTTTGTTATGAATGTGAATATGTTATGAAAAGCCTTTTGCATACAAACTGTCACAGCTCATTGGACGTTTTTTAATTACTGTTTTGGCTTCCGCCAGCCCCTATACTTTGTATTACTGTTTTACTGTTAAGCAGGCCTTTGGTAATCTCGGATTACTGGCCGGTTACGGTGCTAAACCCATAGGGGCGGGTTTGGGTCGTGACAGAGTAGTATCAGAGCGATACTAAACCATGAGTTGTACTGTACACACGTGTCCAAATGAGCTATATGATGTCCTAGAAAAGTGAATACAGCATTGCATGAGCATTGATAAGTGTGTGTGGCCATGACATGAATATACGTGCTAATGTGTCAATATGTTAAGTATGTAACTGTTTATGTTTATAATTGCCATAATTGCCTATAGTGAAATGGAGAACGCAAGAACTACTGATGAAACTGAATCATCTGAGGCCAGAATGGCAAGGCTAGAAAGAACAGTTGAAATGTTGACGGAGGCCTTGAGGCTACAACAACAGAACCAACAGCCCACACCTCCTCCAGTTCAATTGGAACAGAATGTTAATGATGATATAATAGCTCTGACACAGAAGTTTAGCAAGATGAAACCGCCATCCTTTCAGGGAGGTCTTGAACCCTTAAAGGCCAAAGCATGGGTCCTAGAGACCGAGAAATTGTTTGAAGTCTTTCCGTGTTCTGAAGCACACAAAGTGCTATTAGCTACCTTCACTTTACAAGAAGAGGCCAGAAGGTGGTGGATGCTTGTCCGTGACACCGACACTGCTATGACTTGGGCTCAATTTAAGGGAGCCTTCTTTGAGAAATACTTTCCACAGTGTGTTAGGGACCGAAAGGTGACTGAATTTGAACAACTGACACAAGGCACCATGTCGGTAGCAAAGTATGAATCAAAGTTTACTGAACTTGTCCGATATACACCACACATGGTGGACACTGACTACAAGAAGGCCAGGAAGTTTGAAGGTGGCCTTAATGTGGAAATACTTGGCAGAATTAATGTTTTGAAACTGCTTAAGTACGTGGACGTTCTTGATCGAGCAATAATGACTGAGTTGAACATCGAGGCACTAAAACAGACTGAAACACCGAGAACCGAGTGGCATGGTAAGAGGTGAGGCTTCAAGTTTAAGAAAGGCAGAAATAATTCATCAAACAAAAAGCAGAATGCAGGATCAACAACCAGTTCCAGTTAGGGAAGTGGTTCTATACCGCCCTGTTCCGAATATGGTAAGAAACATAAGGGGGTTTGCTATAAAATATCTGGTGCTTGTTACAGGTGTGGCAAGGTGGACCACATGGTCAAAGATTGCCCTTCTGCTCCTCAGGGCAATAGTAAAGCTGCACCAAGCGCCACAGCATCAACTGCTCCACCGAAACCCAACCCCAAAGTAACTGGAAAAGAGCCTATGAGGCAAGACCGAGTGTTCGCACTCGTACCGGGAGACGTACAGAATACCGAGACCGTTGTGTCAAGTATACTCTCAATTTGTGCTCAAAATGCATATGTTCTGATTGATTCGGGGTCTATACATTCATATGTGTAACATGCCCGGGGGGTACCCGCGCGCGTTCAACAGTTCGGGCCCCCGAGATCTCTTTGATCTATTCTCACGAGTGCAATGTGAAACATAAATGAGAGTCCAAATTTGGCAACTTTTATTGAAAATCCATTTTATTGCAATTTTGTAAAAAATGGACTCCGTCATCAGATCTCAGAGTCGCCACCTAATATTTATTTTGGGAAAATTAGGAAACCCATGACTCGTGCCAAGGCCACTGTTCGTCGTAACCAAGGATGCTTGGCTCGGAACCTTAGGTATGAGAGGAGAAGGTCAATAATGAGCACCCCCGCCCACCCGATCAAAGATCGGCCTTTACTAACCATGATATGAATTTTATTTTATTTATATGTTCATGTTCTGATTAGTTAATAAATCCTAAAATTTACTATGTGAAGCATACAAGTATAGACTATGCCATTCATTTTGGAACAATTTGATGTCATGCATTTTGAAAGAGTTTTGACGATGTACAACCCAAATAAATTGAGTTTACAAGCATGAAAAATCAACATCATTCCAAATTAAGCGACACAACCTCCATCCACTGGCATTCATAGAGTTATATCACATAAGCAACTAGCCTCATGGTAAAATGCTAGACATAGTAAGAAAAACACACACACACGGGATGCTAAAGCATAAAAACTCACATGTTTGATCTCCCACGAACAAGCTGCAAAACAAAGTTAGTAAAATATGCATGATCTTATATACAAAACCCTAATGAAATTCACTCATGAGATGCAACTAAAGATTCGGCTTCTAAAATATGACATGTGAATCATCTCAAGAACATGAGGTAGCGCACATAATCACATAGGAATTAATTAAATCCACAAGTGCAAACTTAGCCGAATCAAGATGCATGAAACATGGATGCAAAGCATAACTATGATGGCGTAATCTCCCAATATTGACCAGTGACAATTCGACATGTGACAAAGTGAGGGTAATATGGGGAGACCAGGTAGGTCTTCGATCCTGATCATACACGTGGCAATTAATATTGGTTGTGATAAGATCTGAGTAGTAGTGGATCAACAAAGAGACGTACAGTGACGTGGCTTCAATGGTTGTTCACATTCAAATTCGAATATAAGGGGGAAGCCTAACTGCAAGTGAAGGCGTAGTGGAGCTACTTATAAGGTAGCATGATCAGCAATTACGGAGGAGCAGTTCGACGGTTTGAAGTACGATTCGATGGTTATCTTCGAAAAGTATAAATAGCAGGAAGGACCTCAGAGAAGGCACGAAGAAAAATCTAAAGAATCACTTTACATATTCCAGTGTTATTTCCTGTCCTTTATATTCTTGTATTTTAAGTTTCTACGCTGCACTTCATTTGTAGGAGTAGTTGTCGAGTATATTGCCGCTGTAATTCTCTACGGAACTGAGATCATTGTAAGTTTTTCATACTAATGAAATACTCCAGTTTAGTTAACTGTTCTTATGTTCAAATTTTCTGAAGTTAAATTACCAGTAAGCCACCAGTAAAAGTCCTCTTTATTGAGGCCGAAAGAACCATAACACAATCGTCTGAATAATTGTTTGGCAATTACAATTCTGTAAGGACTGATTGATCCTTGCTGGCACGCTCATAATTACGAAAGTAACCTTCGAAAGCCAAAAAAGCCAACATATATTTTTGGCACGCCCAGTGGGACATTTTAAAAAAAATGGCTAGACGTAGGAGACAAGGAGAAAATGAACGTTTGGAAGAAGGCGTGGAAGGAGAAGTTGAGACATCCAATCCAGAGGATAATGTGATAACACATCTTGTGGAGACTCCTATCCTATCGGAACCCATGGTCGAACAGACCAATACCTCAGAGCAAATACCATTTGTTCGTAATAGTGGACGAGACCAAGGAATTGGACCATCTAGTGTCCCATCTACTCAGCCAGTCAATCCGTGGGGCGGCTTGGTAGACGCCATGGGACAGCAATTAATAAACACAATGGAAAGGTGGGCAGTATCCTTTTTGGATCGAATGAATAACCACCAACCAACGAATGTAAGACACATAGAGGAGGTGAATGTTCCTCAGCAAAGATTGGCTAGAGACAAACAGCCTATGCAAGCTAATGGACATTCTAATGGTCAAACTAGTAATCAGATTTAGGAAAGATTACCACCTCAGTCTTGGTACGAACCCATTTCGAGGCTTGTAGCAGGCCAGAATGCCTCAATGTTCAACAGTGAAGCCATGCAGATTGGTGGATCTGGCCCGGTACAAGAAAATGGCATAAGAATGATTCCAAATCCCACATTCGAAGCCATACCTGGTACCAGGGGGTACAATAATCCTGTATTCGAATTTATACCCGGGGCGTTGGAAGGTTTTCCTACAAGTGGAAGGGATACAATACCTGTTCCAGCACCTTTCGTGGGTCCTTTCGCAGGACAGGATCAAAGAGGTTACCTACACCCCCAACAGCACCCCCTACCATAGGGACAGCCAGTCCCAAATGTACCACCTTATGGACCAAGAGGACCACAAGCACAAGTTTGTCCACCAAATCTTGTGTTTGTTCCCCCAGTGGTGGTTCAGCAGGCACAAAATATGGTCCCTAGGGACCAGATCACTGAGATAGTTAGGGAGTTGTGTGGACCAATGGCTCGGAGGGTCTAGACCCCTGTGTATAGAAAACCATACCCAGAATGGGTCGATAGGGTACATGAATATCCAAGAGGTTTCAGGATACCAGATTTTGTCCTCTTTCATGGGAACGGAAACCAATCCACAGTAGAACATATTGCTAGGTTTGCCGCTCAATGTGGTGAATTTACCAATCATGACTATATAAAGTTGAGACTATTCCCAAATTCTCTAACTGGAGGAGCATTTATATGGTATATTAACCTTCCACCTGGCTCCATCCAGACTTGGCAGCAAATGGAAGAGGCATTTCATGCCCAGTTCTTCCAATCAGAGCCAGAAGTTTCCATGGCAGACTTGGCCAGATTGAGTCAAAGGCCTGAAGAGAAGGCTACTCAGTTTATTTCCAGATTTAAGAGGGCTCGAAATAAATGTAGAGTAATCTTGCCAGAAACTGAATTTGTAAGATTGGCCCAAAATGGCCTAGAGTTCAGGCTTCGAAAGAAGTTTGATTCAACAGAGTTTAGAGATTTAGTGGAACTGACTTATAAAGTATCTAGATATGAAGCATTACTAGAAGAGGAACAGGATCGAAATAATGCATCATATAGGACATACTACAAAGATCCTAATTATGAGATTAATGCAACAGAGATTGTGGGAAAAGAGCCTATGATCTGTGAAGCATTAATCCATAAAGATACAACAATTGACCAGCAGTTTAAAAAGAAAGATCTCCACAGGAAATATTCTTTCGATTTAACTAAGGCAGATGACATTTTTGATCATTTGCTTGCGGCCAACTTCCTTAAGTTACCAAAGGGTGTTAAAATTCCATCTCTTGATGAACTTAAAGGAAAAATATATTGCAAATGGCATAATTCTTGGTCTCACTCGACTAAAAACTGTGTTGTTTTTCGAGACAGGATCTAAGAACAAATTCGGAAGGGGAGTTTGAAGTTCTCAGCCAAAGCTGAAAAAGCCATGGGGATCGATAGCAATCCATTTCCAGAAATTGGAGAGGTGGCAGCCAATGTCATTATGTCAGACTTTCAGAACTTGTCTCTGAAAGAATTGGAGGAAGTCAATGTACAGATGCATGTGGCCAACCAGACAGCAACCAAAAAAGACCTTAGAAGTCCACCAGCCATGGGACGAGATTTCCCACATCAGAGGGAAGACTCTGATGAAGAAGCACTGGATGATGACTCCCTAGAGGCAGCCGTAATGCAACGAATGTGTCCCAGGTGCAGACTGAGTTATAAGTGGTTGAAAGGCCTTCCAGTCGATGGGAAGCAGTATTACAGGGATGTGCAGAGGCGTCCCAAACCAACCAATGCTTATAACAAAAGGCCGTATCCGGCTAATGTTAGG
Source organism: Camellia sinensis (assembly GCF_055761805.1). Taxonomy (NCBI): domain Eukaryota; kingdom Viridiplantae; phylum Streptophyta; class Magnoliopsida; order Ericales; family Theaceae; genus Camellia; species Camellia sinensis. Next base: position 152,632,898 of record NC_138968.1, on the reverse strand, counting down.
CAGCAGCCATTAGTGGTTGAACCTGCAGTTAACAGAATATATGCTAAAGGCAAGAGGCCCTTCTATGAGTCCAGATCACCTAACTATTACAGGTTGGAGAGTAGTCATTCTGAAAGAAGGCTGGAGAAGAGTTCAGGTTTTGGTATCAAAGCCAGGAATTGGCCCCATGGGCCAGCTTCACGAAGGACAGAAAATGATCACCATCACCGAGAACCTGAATCAGGCTTAAAGCTTGGAGACAGGGCCAAACAATTGTCTTCACAGCCATCCTCGAAGGTGACCTCGAAAGAAAAAATAGGCGGTTCTACGTCTGGGTCAGTAAGTTTGTGGGTACCTGGAGTCCCAGATTGGTTTGTGATGCAAAACAAACCTAGGGAAATGCCTTCCCAAAGGAATTTTGGAAATCAAAGTAGGATGGTTAAGCCTCCTTTGGTGGCCTCCAATAACTGGGTATTGCTGAAACACCCAAGAACGAAGGAACCAGATATGGTCCCCGTTATTTCCAGATCACAAAGGAGAAAAATTCAGCGTAGGTACACCCAATACCAGAGAGACCTGAAAGAAAATGGAGAGAGTTCTTCGATGATCCAGATAGGAGAAAAGAATAATCGAAAGTCAAACCATAATTCAAAACTAGTTATACAAAACGAGGTGGACCGCAGCAGAGAACAGTTGGCCATGGTTCATTCTGAACTAAAGGCCAGAGAGAAGGAAAGTCTAGCTGGGATGGAGAAAGCTCTGATGGAGAGTGGTAGCGAAACGGAAGGAGATAGTGGCGTAAGCCAGAAGAAAGAAATGGTGGAAGAAGAAATGTTCGAAGCCTTCATGGCTGAGCAAACATTTCTGGTTGGAAAGCCAGCTGAGGAAAATCATTCGAAGGGACCCGTTAGCAATGAAATACCAGAATGTATCATGCAAGATGTTTCTGAAGAAATTGACCAAGGTGTGAAAACCCATCTTTAATTATTCCTTAAAGAAAATAAATAAATTAATTAATTAATTAATTTTGTCTACAGTCTATCTGAATTATATATTAGTGTAAAAGTTAGTTTTAAATTGACTAAATTCAATCACTAACAAGACATTATAAAAAATAATAATTTTGTGGGTGTTCAATATTTGTTGTTTATAAATTATTTTAATTAGGATTCAATATAATAATTATTCTTACTAAATACCTTAGTTAAAAATCTTAGTGTATCAATTTTCAGAAACCCACACAAAAAAAAAAAAAAAAAAAAAAAGAGGGAATCAAACCTTTGCAGAATTTTGGTGGAGGCTTTCCACATGTTGATTTGCATGCTTGTTTAGGGAAGAAGAGTTAATGATGCTCTTGGAATTGAGAGAAAGAAAGCCATAGAACTTGGAGAAAGAGAGCAAAGAATTTAGTGAAAGTCACATTTCTTAGAACTTGGAGAAAGTGGATGGATTTATTAATGGAAAGAATGTGTGAGAGGGAGGGAGAGAGAGAGAGCTAGCCTCGGAGAAGATCTATAAAATGCACCTAGTAGTCATGCACATTTTGAAGGTTAAGCATAAACCATATACATCCAAATAGAGGGAATTCTTGTGGAAGAAGAGGAGGAGGTTGAGGTTGCATATTTTCCTATCATTTCATTATTCCATTTCAATCCTACTACTAAGTAAGAAAACCCTCTCAACCCTCTCATTTTTTTTATAATTGAAATTTTTCAGATTATGTACATTTGATACATTGTCTAAAACTGTGTTGAGAATAATCTGTCTTGAATCTGCCAGCATGTTACCCGAATTTTTAGACAATTTTATACACAGAATTTCGAGATGATTTCTTCTACAAAGTTGTTGATAATGATGTCTAGTTTATCCAGAAATCTTTGGAAACAATTTTCGAGCTTTCTACGAATTTATACAAATTTTTAACTAAACCTGAAACTGTGTTGAGAATACTCTGTCTTGAATCTGCCAGCATGTTACCCGAATTTTTAGACAATTTTATACACAGAATTTCGAGATGATTTCTTCTACAAAGTTGTTGATAATGATGTCTAGTTTATCCAGAAATTTTTGGAAACAATTTTCGAGCTTTCTACGAATTTATACAAATTTTTAACTAAACCTGAAACTGTGTTGAGAATACTCTATCTTGAATCTGCCAGCATGTTACCCGAATTTTTAGACAATTTTATACTCAGAATTTCGATATGATTTCTTCTACAAAGTTGTTGATAATGATGTCTAGTTTATCCAGAAATTTTTGGAAACAATTTTCGAGCTTTCTACGAATTTATACAAATTTTTAACTAAACCTGAAACTGTGTTGAGAATACTCTGTCTTGAATCTGCCAGCATGTTACCCGAATTTTTAGACAATTTTATACACCGAATTTCGAGATGATTTCTTCTACAAAGTTGTTGATAATGATGTCTAGTTTATCCAGAAATTTTTGGAAACAATTTTCGAGCTTTCTACGAATTTATACAAATTTTTAACTAAACCTGAAACTGTGTTGAGAATACTCTGTCTTGAATCTGCCAGCATGTTACCCGAATTTTTAGACAATTTTATACTCATAATTTCGATATGATTTCTTCTACAAAGTTGTTGATAATAATGTCTAGTTTATCCAGAAATTTTTGGAAACAATTTTCGAGCTTTCTACGAATTTATACAAATTTTTAACTAAACCTGAAACTGTGTTGAGAATACTCTGTCTTGAATCTGCCAGCATGTTACCCGAATTTTTAGACAATTTTATACACAGACAAAGTTGTTGATAATGATGTCTAGTTTATCCAGAAATTTTGGAAACAATTTTCGAGCTTTCTACGAATTTATACAAATTTTTAACTAAACCTGAAACTGTGTTGAGAATACTCTGTCTTGAATCTGCCAGCATGTTACCCGAATTTTTAGAAAATTTTATACTCAGAATTTCGATATGATTTCTTCTACAAAGTTGTTGATAATGATGTCTAGTTTATCCAGAAATTTTTGGAAACAATTTTCGAGCTTTCTACGAATTTATACAAATTTTTAACTAAACCTGAAACTGTGTTGAGAATACTCTGTCTTGAATCTGCCAGCATGTTACCCGAATTTTTAGACAATTTTATACACCGAATTTCGAGATGATTTCTTCTACAAAGTTGTTGATAATGATGTCTAGTTTATCCAGAAATTTTTGGAAACAATTTTCGAGCTTTCTACGAATTTATACAAATTTTTAACTAAACCTGAAACTGTGTTGAGAATACTCTGTCTTGAATCTGCCAGCATGTTACCCGAATTTTTAGACAATTTTATACTCATAATTTCGATATGATTTCTTCTACAAAGTTGTTGATAATAATGTCTAGTTTATCCAGAAATTTTTGGAAACAATTTTCGAGCTTTCTACGAATTTATACAAATTTTTAACTAAACCTGAAACTGTGTTGAGAATACTCTGTCTTGAATCTGCCAGCATGTTACCCGAATTTTTAGACAATTTTATACACAGACAAAGTTGTTGATAATGATGTCTAGTTTATCCAGAAATTTTGGAAACAATTTTCGAGCTTTCTACGAATTTATACAAATTTTTAACTAAACCTGAAACTGTGTTGAGAATACTCTGTCTTGAATCTGCCAGCATGTTACCCGAATTTTTAGAAAATTTTATACTCAGAATTTCGATATGATTTCTTCTACAAAGTTGTTGATAATGATGTCTAGTTTATCCAGAAATTTTTGGAAACAATTTTCGAGCTTTCTACGAATTTATACAAATTTTTAACTAAACCTGAAACTGTGTTGAGAATACTCTGTCTTGAATCTGCCAGCATGTTACCCGAATTTTTAGACAATTTTATACTCAGAATTTCGATATGATTTCTTCCACAAAGTTGTTGATAATGATGTCTAGTTTATCCAAAAAATTTTGGAAACAATTTTCGAGCTTTCTACGAATTTATACAAATTTTTAACTAAACCTGAAACTGTGTTGAGAATACTCTGTCTTGAATCTGCCAGCATGTTACCCGAATTTTTAGACAATTTTATACTCAGAATTTCGATATGATTTCTTCCACAAAGTTGTTGATAATGATGTCTAGTTTATCCAGAAATTTTTGGAAACAATTTTCGAGCTTTCTACGAATTTATACAAATTTTTAACTAAACCTGAAACTGTGTTGAGAATAATCTGTCTTGAATCTGCCAGCATGTTACCCGAATTTTTAGAAAATTTTATACTCAGAATTTCGAGATGATTTCTTCTACAAAGTGTTGATAATGATGTCTAGTTTATCCAGAAATTTTGGAAACAATTTTTGAGCTTTCTACGAATTTATACAAATTTCTAACTAAATCTGAAACTGTGAGACAGATTTTACCATGTATTTGAAAATTTATTTAAAATTCTATACTAAGCCAAATCTGGTAATTTCTAACTAGAAGATGAAATTTGAGAAGTCTAGTTTCATAATAAATTTTTAGATTATGGGTTTGATCTATAAATTTAAGCATGGAATTAACGTAAGGAAATGTGACAAATCTGTGTCATAAACACCCTTAGAATTTGTTTAGAATTATTTATAAGTTATTTTTGGAAAACGCTTTCTGAAAAATAACCATAACATGTTTATTGAGTATCCTGTAGATTGATATGAATTTTAGGGTTGTATAAGTAATGTATTTATAATTTTAATTGCAAGATATATACTCTGAAAATTTTTCTGGACAGAATAAAATCACCACTTTAATATTATGCTAGTCTAATTTTGTAAATCAAAAATTCGTGCATGTGTGTGTTTAGGGTTTAATTCTTGTATCTAAGTTATTATTTCATACCATGGTTTAAATAAATTGTTTATTTAAATTCTGTACTTTTATTTAGTATTGTGTGACACATGCAATATTTTATGATTGGGAATTTTAATGAGTTGGTATAACATTATTTGTGATTAAAAATTTGGAATTGTTTGTGATTAATATCAAAATTAACTGAAATGATTAACGGCATATACAAAGTTAACAATTGACGGTTAATACCAGTTGTTCGGAGTGAGTCTTGGTTTAAAGACTGTACGGAATTAAGGGTTGACGGTTAACACCGGTTGTTCAGGGTGAGCCCTGGTTTTGAGAATTCTCACGTAAATTGTGTTGCGAAACTCTAAGATGGCACGAGACTTATTTGAACCCTTTTCGGTATTCGGTTTTGGAATAAGGGTGGATGTGCAGGTGGCACACAGGGAGGTTGCTTACCCCTGGCAGACCGTTTCCTTGGGGCAGACCACGGATGCCACTACTTGGGTATATAACTCCGGACGTGGGCATCCCTGGTAGTTACGGTTGGTAACACTTAAATATTTGACCAAGGGAGGGTTTCAAATTAACCGTTGCCATGCTTAGTGGTTGGTGAGTTAAATCTCTTTGGTGAGATTTCGAGTGTCACCTAAATTATTAAAATTACTGAAACTATTCTAATGGTTGTAATTTCTGTGTATAATTATATTGTTATCTCATGTTTAGAATATTATTATTTGTCTCTTAAAAAGAATGGTAGGTTGGTTACGTTTTCTTACTGTGTTGCAAAACTCATGGCATATATTTTGTTGCCCTGGCGTTTCATGCCAGATTATGTTGAAGAAGGGACTGAGGCTGAAATTGGAGCTGCTGCCAATATCGAACCTTGGCTGACTTAGAGTCAAGATTTTGTCATAATAAAATCCTGTTATCCCTTGTATTAGGATTAAACTATGTTGTGACGTTGTGTGTGAACTTGTAGTTTTATTTTGTCGTTGGACTTTGGCTTTGTAAGAACTTAAAAGTTCCTAACTAGTAGTTAAAATTTTATCTAGCAAGTTATTGTTATTTAAATCTTATGACGTTTCAAAAAAAAAAAAATTTTTTTGGGGCGTCACACAAGGTGACCAAGAGGGAAAACAGGTACAGCCAGCCATTCAGTTTGGCTCGTTTCCCCCAGTATCAGTAAACATGGTACACATACTACCACAGGAATTCCAAGCTGGAGATGAGAATCAAGAGGGGCAGGAAGCTGATCCAATTCCGATCTCTAGTGAAGATTCACAAGCGAGTATGGTGCAAGATAATTTCGAAATGGTTACCCCAATGGAAGCTGAATATGAGAGCGAGGAAGTGGTAAGCATTAACCTCTCGTATCCATTCGAATATCCCTCGAATTCCATGACGCAGCATGTTAAGCCTTTGTACATTAAGGCCTTCTTCGATGGGGTTCAGTTAAACCGAGTCTTGGTGGATAATGGAGCGGCGATGAACTTATTACCAAAATCCTCCTTGAAGAAATTAGGAAAGAGGAATCCTAGGTTGATCCCAACCAGTACAACCATTGCTGGTTTTGCCGGAGACAAGCAGATGGCCCAGGGAATTTTACCCATCAACCTCAGTGTGGGAACCAAGGACTGCATGACGGCGTTTTTCGTCATCGATAGCAATGCGAAGTACAATGCCTTACTTGGTAGAGATTGGATCCACACTAATAAATGCGTGCCTTCCTCTTTGCATCAAAAAATGATAATAGCTCTAGGCAATGGGAGGACGGAGGAAATTAATGCAGATCCTCAACCTTTCGTAGCCTGTGCTGATTTCGCAGAAGCCAAGTTGTATATTGACGGCGTGGCACCGCTCAGTATACTGATGGAATTCGATAGTTCAGCCGAAGAAACGGCTGATAAGGAAGTAGCACACCTGAAGCATTTAGTCCAGGAGAGTGCTGGTGAAGAATTAGAGGTTAAAGATGACAATGATGCCTGGTTATAGGCAGCAAGATGAAGCACCAAAAGCCAGGCCTTTGGCTTTAATCAAATTTTCAATATTGGATATAAAGTCAATAGTCCAGAAAGTTCGAGAGCAGGAGGAAGAAGTCATGATGATTGGCTGCAAGCGGGAGCAGCAACAAGCCAGAGTTTTAACTCTTGATAAATACTGTGCATTGGACATAGAAACAAAAGTCCAAGAAATACAGGAAGAAGAATCCTTTTGGACAGATTTTGTCCATGAGGAGGAAAATAAAGAGGAGGAATCAAAGAGCCTGGAAGCAAAACATAGCAAGGAGATTCCTGCGGAGTCAGAGAAGATCAAAGAAGGGGTTCCAGTAGGTACTCAGATACAAGACCCCTTAGAAGAAATAAATTTGGGGGAAGATTCTGTACAACAACCCATTTATATAAGTGCTTGGTTGAGTTCTCCCGATAAGGACCAGTTGTTGGTTATTCTAAGAAGATATAAAGATTGTTTTGCATGGTCATACAATGAACTACCAGGATTGGATAGGTCATTAGTGGAACATAGGCTTCCCATGAAGCCTAACTTCAAGCCATACAAACAAAAACCAAGAAGAATGGGTTCAGAGGTGATCCAGAAAGTCAAGGAAGAAATTCTTAGACTACTCAAGGCAGGCTTCATCAGAACAGCCAGGTATGTTGAGTGGCTATCTAATATTGTACCTGTAGTCAAGAAAAATGGAAAAATTAGAGTATGCATTGATTTTAGAAACTTAAATCTGGCAACTCCAAAAGATGAATATCCTATGCCTATAGTAGATTGTTTGGTAGATAGCTCAGCAGGACATCACATTTTATCAATGATGGATAGACACTCAGGCTATAACCAAATCTGCATTGCGGAGGAAGATGTTCACAAGACAGCATTTAGGTGCCCTGGGAATATTGGGACCTTCGAATGGGTTAAAATGCCGTTTGGCCTGAAGAATGCTGGGGCCACATATCAGAGGGCTATGAACACTATCTTTCATGACCTTATTGGTGGGTATTTGGAATGTTATATTGATGACATTGTGGTTAAATCCCAATCCATGGAGGAACATTTGTTTCACTTAGAGGCAGCCTTTGAAAGAATGAGAAGGTTCAAATTGAAGCTTAATCCTCTTAAGTGTGCTTTTGGCGTATCATCTGGAAACTTCTTGGGCTATGTAGTACACAAGAAAGGAATACAGATCGACCAGAATAAAGCCAAAGCCATCATTGAAGCCAGACCTCCATCAAGTAAGAAAGAATTACAAAAGTTCCTTGGTCAGGTTAATTTTCTTCGAAGATTCATTTCTAACACTGTAGGGAAAACTAAAATTTTTTCTTCTTTATTAAGGCTGAAAGATGAAGAGGAATTTGTGTGGACAACGGAGCATCAAAGTGCTTTCGATGGAATCAAGGCCTACTTGGCCAACCCTCCGGTACTGATGCCACTAAATGGCGTTAAGCCTTTGAAGTTGTACATAGCCGCAGCAGAAGATTCATTGGGAGCTTTTTTGGCCCAAGACAATGAGGAAGGCAAGGAGCAAGCTGTGTATTACCTTAGTAGGTTTTTAAATTCTTGCGAATGTAAATATTCAGCTGTAGAAAAGCTTTGCCTTGCATTGTATTTTGCTGTAATGAAATTAAGATATTACCTTTTGCCTACAACTGTCTTGGTAATTGCAACCACAGATTTGGTTAAATACATGTTATCTAGACCTATGTTGAGGGGAAGAATTGGCAAATGGGTATTAGCCTTGTCAGAATTTCACTTAGAATATGTGCCCCAAAGGGCAGTGAAAGGACAAGTTTTAGCCAATTTTTTGGCAGACCATCCATCTCAAACAGAGAGTCAAGAAATAATGGAACTCAGTATGGCTAGTGTCGAACCATGGCAAATGTGGTTCGATGGATCGAAAGCCAATGGCCTAATTGGAATTGGTATAGTAATCAAGTCACCACAAGGAATTGAAACCACACATGGTTTCAGAATAGATGAAACTGCTTGTTCTAATAATCAAGCTGAATATGAAGCTTTGATAGTAGGATTGGAAATTCTTATTGGATTACAAGTACATGCAGTTGACATATTTGGAGATTCCCAATTGGTCGTTAACCAAGTAAAAGGGATTTTCAAGTGTCAAAGTATAAGTATGCTGCCTTATTATGTCGTCGCATTACATTTGCTCTCTCAATTTGAAATAGTAAATGTAACTTATGTCCCGAGATTCTTGAATAATAGAGCTAACGATGTGGCGCAGAAAGCTTCGAATTTCAAGAGTAAAGATGGTACCCATTGGGATGTAAGCCAAACGACATACCAAAAACCTATACCTCCTTTAAGTAAGAGGAACATGGTCCTGGAAATCAACTATAACGATCTGCAGGAACAGGATTGGAGACATCCAATAATACAATACTTGGCTGGCCCATCCTCGAAAGCCAACAGAAGAGTTAAATTGCAATCTATGCAATATATCATATACAACAATGATCTCTACAAAAGAGGGGGAGATGGTCTATTGTTAGAATGTTTAGGGCCAAAAGAAGCATTAATAGCTATGGCTGAAGTTCACGAAGGTATCTGTGGTGCACATCAGCCTGGTGTAAAAATGAGATGGCTGCTTCGAAGACATTCCTATTATTGGCCGACTATCCTTAAAGATTGCATAGAATATGCAAAAGGCTGCCAGGCATGTCAAAAGCATGGTACAATAAGGCATGTGCCCATAACTGATCTACATGCAGTAGTAAAGCCTTGGCCATTTAGAGGATGGGTCGTGGATATGATGGGGAAAATACACCCTCCCTCTTCGAAGCATCATTGTTTTATTTTGGTGGCTACTGATTATTTCACCAAATGGGTCGAAGCCAAACCATATAAAGCTGTAGATCAGACGGAGGTTATTGGGTTCATTAAAAATTTGATCCATAGATTTGGTATCCCACAAACGATAACGGTCGATAATGGGACTATTTTTTATGGGAAAATGGTGAAATCTTTTGTGGCTGAGTTCGAGATTAGCCTTGTGAATTCCACTCCATACTACGCACAAGCCAATGGTCAAGCTGAGTCATCTAACAAGTCCTTAAAAAAAGGAATACAAAAAGTTGTGGAAGATAATCCGAGAGATTGGCACAACTTATTGTTAGATGTATTGTGGGCTTATAGAACTTCCCCGAGGTCAAGCACAGGAGTCACTCCTTATGCCTTAGTTTATGGGCATGATGCAGTGTTACCAGTGGAGATCAATGTTAAATCCTTAAGGGTAAGATGCCAAGACCAGTTGGATCCTGAGCAGTACTATCAAAGTATGTGCTTGGAATTAGAAGATATAGATGAAGCTAGAATTTTGGCATTAAATAGCATTCTCTTTCAGAAGAAGAAAGCAGCCAAAAATTATAACAAGAAAGTCAAACACATTGGCTTTGATGAAGGTAATTTGGTGTGGAAGACAATACTCCCAGTAGGGATTAGAAGCCATAGATTTGGCAAATGGTCACCTAACTGGGAATGACCATATCAAATTCATAGAGTTTTGCCTTTTGGGGCATACCATTTGAAAGATCTGAGTGGTCATGTGCATCCCAAAAAGATTAATGGCAGATATTTAAAACCTTATTTTCCAACTATTTGGGAAACACATGGAATAAAATAAACAGTGAGTACAAGAACATAAACAAGGAAATGCTTTATAAAGAGTCAAGTACATTGTGCCACAAGTTGGCCCAAAAATCATTACAATGTTTTAGCTATTTTTGTACAACAGATTTCCTATTGGTAAACGATGCAAACAATTGAATAGCTGCAGTCATATCTTTCTTTTGATCAGCCAGTCCTTGATTGGTGATTTGCAGTTTGAGGTCAGTTCGGAGTAAGGCTTGATTCACTGCAGAAAGCTCCTCTTCGAGTTGAGCTTTCCTCTCCAGCAATTGAGTTCGGAAGTGAGAGGCAGAGGAGTGTTGTTCCTTAAGCGTTGATACTTCAGTATGCACTTGAGAAACAAAACTTTGATCTCTGACCAATTTCTCATCTGCAGCCTTGGCAGCATGACAGATGCTGATGTAAAAATCAATGGTAGCCGCTGCCTGGGATAGATGGTTAGAGACATCCATACCAGACTGCTCAGCAAGTTTGCAGCATTGAAGAAACCCGTTTTTTATTATAGGCCTTTGTAGAGCCTCGAAGGGAATCCTCGAAAAAAAATTAGCAGGTCTAGACAGGTGTCCAAGTCTATCGAAGGCACAGAAGGTTGGCTGCTAGAGGAAGGAGAGCTCTCAAAGATTTCCAGCAAAGAATCAGCTAAAACTAATGGCTCAATCTCCTCATCGAATGTCGGAGAAGTAGAAGTGATGTCAAAAAGACTAGCTAATCTTGCTTCAAAAATATCAATCTCATCAGTAGACATGAGGGGAGCAGAAAGAGTTGCCTTGGGAGACACAGAAGATTGCATAGCAACAGGAGAAATGGGTGGAGCATCTTTGATGGTCTCCATGGTCCTGGTCACCAATGAATCAAGAGAAGGAGGCCTGGAGCTAGGTAAAGATGGTGAGTCACGAATTGGAGAGCTGTCAGCACTCATCAAAGACAAGGTAGCACTTGGAGCCTCCTTGGAAAGGGAGAGAGGAGCAAGACTCAGTAAAGAAGTAGATTGGGGAAAGTCAAGAGTCAAGTAAGAAAGATAGGGAGCTAAACCAAGAGGAAAAGGTACAGGAATGCTTGGCCTTAGGAAAAGTGTAGAAAATCTAAACCCCAAAAATGGAAGTATGGTCTGAGTAGTCCCTACATCCTGCGCCTGATCTGCCTCGAATGAAACTGAGAGAGGTTCCATCGGAAGGATGAGTTCAGAAGTTGCTGCTGCATAAGGAAGAAATGTAAGGCAATGTCAAACCTTGATACCAAATGCTAACAGAGGAAAAATCGCAAAGGCATAAAATTACCTGCTCCAGAAGTATCGGCGATAATGGGGGAACTGCGAAGGGTGTAATCTCTGGCAGTCTGTTGTCTTCTTACAGTTTCCCTTTGCAGTATGTCAGCAGCAGCAGGTTCATCTCTCAGAAACTGTTGCTGCCGTCTCTTCTCAGCTCTTTCAAAGACAATCATGGCTTTAGGATGTTCTTGCTCCATTGTCCTTACGGCTGCTTTATGGATGGTATCTTCGACTGAGATAGGAGCGGAAGCAGACACCTTTTTTCTCTTCTCTATGGCTTTGGCGATTGTCTCAGAATCAGAGTCTTCGACCATATCGGAAGGAGAAACAGTCATCTTTCTTTTCCTTTTCCTCTGTATTGGCAGGGTCTGTTTTTTCTCAATTTCTTTCTCAACTTTTCCCTCAAGTTCTTCAAGCTGCGATCTAGATTCCAGAGAAATGAATTCATCTTCTGACTCTCTGGCAGTTACCGAGTCGGATGAAAAGACGATCGCCTTCTTCTTTCTTTTTAAAAATAACTCTTCATCTTCATCTGATTCTTCCTTTTCTTCCCCTTGAATATTGGATGTTCCCTTCTCGAGTTCAAAGAGGCTCCTTTTCTTTTGTGATTGGCCACCTCCACAAAAGAAGAATTAAAGATAAGGCAAAATGCATTATGAAAGACAAAAGGAGAAGAAACAAGGGTATACCTTTCTTCGAGGCAGCACGAGTGACTCTGGGAGGAATTTAAGCAGCAGGAGCAGCATGTGCCAATTCTGAAACAGTGGAAGAAGTGACCTCCCCGGTTTCTTTGAGCTTGGTCACATCTAACACTGTTAGTAGGCTTAAAGGTGGAATGGCCAGATAAATCTCCATGTTAGTCACCCACCAGTTTTGGTACCTCTTCAACACGGTACCTTGAGGAATGAAAGGGGTGTATTCAAAGTTGGCCAAATCATCTACAAATTTCAAAGTTGCCTTTTCTAGCCTAGATTTCCGGACTTTCAAGTCCCTTCTGGTGAGGCTGAGATTTGTGTTGCTACAGAGGGGTATTGGGACCCCTTGTGAAAGGCCAAATTGTCTAGCAAACTGGGCTGGACAGTAAGGTTCAGCAATACATTTATATGCCTTCGGGTTTAAAGTCCCGATAAATAGCTCTCTGGGAATTAGAATGGAAGCCCATATATCCTTGTGAGCAAGCGAAGTACAAGACTGGTCACTCAGAAAATTCCTCAACCAAGATGGACCAATGGAAGGTTCGAAGGGACGAAAACGATAAGTATGAAGGGAGACTGGAAGCTGGTGAAAGAAAGAGAAGTAAAAGGCAAAGGTAGAAGGGTAAAGTGAAGCATTGGCCATCCTTATGCCATGAGTAAGAGGGTTCGGCTCAGAAAATTTAAGGCATTTGGATTGTAATTCAGTAAAATAGGCGAAAAGCCAAAACTGAAGGATCTAGAATGGCCCCCCTTGATTAGCATCTAAGGGTTTCTCACAAAAAAGGGAGCAGACTCTATATACGTGCCTTAGAACATGTGGGGCTAAGGCCACCTTTTTCTGTAAGGCAAAGGCTTTGGCAAGAGGGGCAAATTCAGGCATAATTCTCTGAGAGGAAGTGCAAAAAAGGAATTTACAAAGCCAATACAATAAGAAAGAAAAAAAATTCCCTATCAGTCACAGGGCCCTGTCTTTTATTCTCAGCCCTAGCAAAATCACTATAAGATGAGTTAAGGGAGGGGAGGGAGAAAGGGACTGCTAAATCAGGATAATCTGGTCCAAAAGGAGTGCCAATAGGGGATAATCCCAGTAAATGGCAAATATCAAGAACAGTGGGGGCCATCATCCCACATCTAAATTGAAAAAAGTTAAAGACAGGATTCCAAAAACATAGAGCAGCGGGAACAAGGAAAGGGTCTTCTGAAATAGTTACCCTAGACAGTCTGAGAGCATCGAGAAGGCAGAGTTCTTGAAGGTCTAGGGTCCTAGCAGGAATAACCCGATCATACCACTCTTGCCACTCTGGTCTCACCGTGGGCCAGCATCGGTGGGGGCGATTTATCCTCCAGTTCCTCCAGTCGAGACCACCTTCATAGAGAAGACATTGGTTTTCCAGTCGGGGGTACAGAGCTGGGAGTTCAGTGAGGACCTCTTTGAATATGGGCCCGAGCACATAGTTTGACTGCACATGGCGACGAGGGACAAAGATGCGTCCATCAATAGCGCTCCTCTCCCCAGCTTTGTACTTTTCGCATTCCGCATCAATAATCCTCTTCAGGGCCACAGATGGGCTCATACGCTCTACGACTGATACTGAAGGAAAAGCCATTGACGGTATGCTTTTCTTCGGGAGAGGAAGTAGAGAGAAGCCGACGATTGGTAATAAGAGGGTTTGTGCGATTAGAAGAGCAGGTGATTTCAGAACACAAAACAAAAGGGTTTTTAAAGTCCTCGTATTTGAAAATATATTACACGAGTTGTTTAGTATTAAAAGTACGAGTACAAAAGCTTCCTTCAACATTGATGCTTTTGGAGGGAAAAACAAAGCCCGGTTGTTAAGGCTAGCTTCGAAGTAAGATATTTTGCTTCGAAGCCGAGTCAAACGGCTTCGAAAATAGAGAAGCCAGCTTCGAAGTGGGTTGCCCTACCCAAAAAATAAAAATACTCGAGTATTTATTTTAAAAGGGGCTTAAAGACCTGTTTTTAGAGTTTTTAACAAAGATAATGTCCTTCGAAGCAAAACTTGAGTTTCTTTAACAAGGGTAATGTCCTTCGAAGCAAAACTTGAGTTCCTTTAAGGATGGGATTTGGTGTTCGAAACATCAAAGCAATAATGACAATGACTAGATGTTGACTATGGTCAAAACAGGTTTTGAATGTAAGATTGCTAGATTCGAAGCACTGTTTCCAATTGAAAATCAGCCAAAACTCTATTCCACAACTTGGAAAGGTTACAATTGGCTCATTTAGTGTTTTATTTAAAACAATTAAGTCCAGATTTAAAGAATGAAATTGTTCGAAGTTCGAAGCTCTGGGTTGACTTTTAAAACACAAATAAAAATACAAGTGAAGACAGGGTCAAACAAAGACAAATTTTGTTTATATTAAGATTAGAGCGATTACATCAGCTGACCCTATCTCGGTATAAACTCGAGCTCATAAAAATAAGGAATAGAATAAATAACAAGATCATGAAATTTAGTCCAACAATGATCAATGAACTTTTGTTCTTTCCTTATTCTATCTTCTAAATTTTCTAGCATTGGCTGCATAAGTTGATGTGCTCTCACTTCATAGTAGAGCTCTTCAGCCTTTATCTCAAAGGCCACCTCTCTTAACCTTTGTTCCAATTCATCAATGTCCAAGTCATCCCAATACGCAGAATCTTTATTCTTGAAATCATTGAGTTCTTCAATAAAGTTCTCTGCTTCGTACTGAACATGAATTCTAAGGGACGAGAGTTGGTCTAAAGATTGTGTAGTAGCCATAGAATTACGGTGCCAGTGAAGAAGCAATGGAAGTTGGTCCAGAAACATATGAAGTTCTGCCTGAGCAAGGGGATTAAGGACATGACCCCTAGTCATGATGTCACAAGCCCATCGAAGGTTCTTGAGAGGGACTTCGTCCTCAAGAACATTAAAGGGCAAGTGAGAGAAGGCTGCAAGCAGAAGTTGAGCCTGTTTCCGCTCAGCTAGGGTAGGAGAAGGCAGAGGTTTATAGGGTGGAAAGACATTCTCCATGGATAGGGCAATCTTCAATTTTTCTGCCCAGGAAAGAATTGGTAGGGGAGGATCAATTTCGGGAGACGAAGAAGAAGATGTGGACGTTTCTGTCTTCAAGGATGATACGGGAGCAGAAGGAACAAAGGCATTAATATAATCAAGCCAGTCAGAAGAACAGATCTTCGCCTTCTGGGCTAAGAATGATGGGTTATACCCTTGTATTTCTTCTGGACGAGGAGCAGAGTGCACTATCTTTGTAGGCATGGAAGATGTATACCATGCTACAAGAAGATTCTCCTCCAGACTACGCCGATGGTCAATGGGCACATAAGGATAAACAACTGAACTTCGAGCATAGGAGGGAAACTCTAAAGGGTCAGTGAACTCAACAAAATGGTGGTTGATTCGCTCCTTTAAATCAGAAGTCTCAGGTACTGACCAGCTTGTCTAATCAGAACCTCCAGAAGAGGAAGAAGTTGCAGCTTTATCCCATACAGAAATTTACGAAGAAGAGTTGCTCAAATCCATGTTTGCAATTTTACGAATCAGAGGTTTGAGAGCAGATTGTTCGAACTGTAAAGGTGGGTCAGAAGGGAAAATTCTTATGTCTTTGTTTGTAGCCTTCTGAATCGAAGGATTAAGAGCAATGTGTTCGTAATCCAAAGGTTGGTAATTTGCAAAGGCGTCCATGACCTGAATATAGAAAGGTGGGTAAAGGTGGCTAATAAATGCATGCTTTCGACGAGGAATGGCATTGACATATGACTCTTCGTATGCTTCATCATTGGAGGAAAGAGTTAATTTGGCCATAAAATGTATCAGTCTGTTCGAATAATAAGACAGTGAAAGTACTTAAAGGATCAAGACGAGAGTATTAATACAGATGGTGTGAGACAGTTGCATTTCTGGGAAGATGCAAAACCCATGCACGTTCTAAGACGTGGGAAAAGGGACTCTGATCCACTAATATCACCAAGTCTTGGGTATATTAGTGCGGGGGGTAATGTTGGCTATACATTTTGTACTAAGCCAGTGACAATTCGACACGTGACAAAGTGAGGGTAATATGGGGAGACCAGGTAGGTCTTCGATCCTGATCATACACGTGGCAATTAATATTGGTTGTGATAAGATCTGAGTAGTAGCGGATCAACAAAGAGACGTATAGTGACGTGGCTTCAACGGTTGTTCACATTCAAATTCGAATATAAGGGGGAAGCCTAACTGCAAGTGAAGGCGTAGTGGAGCTACTTATAAGGTAGCATGATCAGCAATTACGGAGGAGCAGTTCGACGGTTTGAAGTACGATTCGATGGTTATCTTCGAAAAGTATAAATAGCAGGAAGGACCTCAGAGAATGCACGAAGAAAAATATAAAGAATCACTTTACATATTCCAGTGTTATTTCCTGTCCTTTATATTCTTGTATTTTAAGTTTCTGCGCTGCACTTCATTTGTAGGAGTAGTTGTCGAGTATATTGCCGCTGTAATTCTCTACGGAACTGAGATCATTGTAAGTTTTTCATACTGATAAAATACTCCAGTTTAGTTAACTGTTCTTATGTTCAAATTTTCTGAAGTTAAATTACCAGTAAGCCACCAGTAAAAGTCCTCTTTATTGAGGCCGAAAGAACCATAACACAATCGTCTGAATAATTGTTTGGCAATTACAATTCTGTAAGGACTGATTGATCCTTGCTGGCACGCTCATAATTACGAAAGTAACCTTCGAAAGCCAAAAAAGCCAACAGAGGTAAAACATGCAAGATTACAACAAAACTAATATGAAATTAAAGTATGCGAACAAAAATAAATAAATAAATAATTATGAGCTAAACAAACCACTAGGATTATAACAACACACTATGAAATATAAAGTAAGAAAATAAATATGAGATAAACAAGCCACTTGGATTATAACAAAACACAATGAAATAAGAAGCAAGAATATAAATATAAGATATAAAATATAAGAAAATTAAAAATTAAAAATTCACCTTCCAAAGAAAGATTGAACTTCTTAATTTCCAAACTTCCTCTTGATCACCCTCAAGTGTAGGAAGTGTGTTCTCAAGTCCTCAATTCGAAATTATGGAATTTATGGAGTTTGTGGTATGGAAAGTGGTTAACTCTCTAGTTTTTTTCACTTTCAATCACTAAACATTCTTCCTTATGATCGAGGCGATTGATCTTTGGCTATATCAGAATTTTTGGAGTGGTTTTGGTGTATGGAAATGAGGAATTTCAGCAGCTATGGAAGGTATAGGGTGTATATGGAATATAGGAATATTTTTGGCTCAAAAACTCATTTTCTCTTTTTTCACTCTTTTCTCACTCCTTTCTCTTCAATTTCGTGGTCCTCCCCCTCTCTTACAATATGATCATTCTATATAGGCAATGAGGGAGAGTAAAGGTCAAAAAGAAGGTGGGAGACAAGGTGGGAGACAAGAATGTGATAGGAGGGCAAAATTTCAAGGTGGTTGCATGGGATACTCCTTTATGGATGCAAACAAAACATATTTTTGACTATAGAGGATGGTTAGGTATAATGGAGGATGAGTGGATGCACTTGAATGGCTCAAAGAATAGGTAAATGGGTTGTCCCAACCAAACCAAAACCAACATAAATGGGCTATTGCTGTTTTGGGTCGAATCAACAAAATTTGCTTTTAAGCCTAACTTCAAATGGGCATATCTCCCCCATATGGACTTGGTTTTAGGCAGTTCTTTGGTCCAAATTTAAGCCCCAGAAGTCTACTTTCCAATGGTGATGGCCTCACATTTAAATTCCAAGTGTACAAAGAGATATGCCTAATTTAGTGAAGGCTGCTCATTTCTTTCTTAATGATTTGATACTCATCCTTTTCCTAAACCAGCTTTCTTTCATCCCCTCCTATTTCCTTCAACTCCAAACCTATAAAGAAGATATTTTTAAATATTTTTCAAAAAGTTCACCTCCCTTCCATTTATTTCCACTTTGCCCTTACTCGGTTTACTGAAAAGTGCAATATTTTAATCGAAATAGGAGCCTCGGGACATCGTAGAAACATTTAAAAAAACATATTTTGAAAAGAGGGTTTTAAGGTCTAAAATAGTTTGGCCAAAAAAATGGGTGAAGGTTGGGATTAAAACTTAAATTTTATCTTTCTTACTGAGAATTTTGTGAGAAACACATTCTAATTGTCATCATCGGGTAATCAAAAGAAAGCGCCCAAGTCATAGGGCCGGTCAAAATGTGGTGTCTACAATATGTATCGCATGTTTTTTCACGCAAATTAAATAGACCACTGAAACCCCTGTATCTTCACCTGTTGGGGAATCCATGACTTGTTCTTATATGTACCCACATGTGAAATTATTGTTAGGGATGTTCATCTGTATATTGATTTACTGCCTCTGAATATTGATCATTTTGATGTGATATTGGGAATGGACTGGTTAACAAAATATCATGCTACCATAGACTGTGTAACGAAACAAGTTATTTTTCGTCCACCCGGATTGCCTGAATTTGTGTTTAACAGAGTTGGAGTAGTACCTCCCCCGTATCTGATTTCATCCATGAAAGCTTTTAAATTGATTAGAAAGGGGTGTAAGGGTATTTATGTTCTGTATTGACTGTACCTACTGATAATAAAACTAATGTGGACAGTATTTCTATAGTCAGAGAATTCCCAGATGTTTTCCCAGATGATCTGCCAGGGGATTTGATTGATAGGGAGATTGAGTTCACCATTGATGTGATTCCGGGTACACAGCCTGTATCTAAAGCTCTGTACAGAATGGCACCTACCGAATTGAAAGAGTTGAAAGTTTAGCTGCAAGAATTGTTAGATAAGAAATTCATCAGGCCCAGTACTTCACCGTGGGACGCGCCAGTCTTATTTATGAAAAGAAAGACGGCTCACTGAGACTCTGCATTGACTACCGTGAACTGAACAAGGTAACAGTAAAAAATAAATATCCATTGCCTCGCATTGATGATTTATTTGACCAGTTACAGGGTGCCCAAGTGTTCTCCAAAATTGATCTTAGATCTGGATATCACCAGTTGAAAGTCAAGATAGGGGACATCGAAAAGACTGCCTTTCGAATGAGGTACGGACATTACGAATTTCTTGTTATGTCTTTCGGAGTTACCAATGCACCTGCTGCGTTTATGGACCTTATGAACAGAATTTTCAAACCATACCTTGATGAATTTTTAGTTGTTTTCATAGATGACATTTTGATTTATTCCAAAAGCACGGAAGAACATGAACGTCATTTGAACATTGCCCTACAGACCCTAAGAGAACAGAAACTTTATGCAAAACTAACTAAATGTGAACTTTGGCTAGACAATGTGATGTTTTTGGGACATGTGATCAGTAAGGATGGTATTACAGTTGACCCACAGAAAATTGAAGCAGTAGTGAACTGGCCTAGACTGACAAATGTTACCGAAGTCCGAAGTTTTCCAGGCTTAGCCGGGTATTACAGAAGGTTTGTCAAAGATTTCTCCAAAATTGCCCTACCACTGACACAGTTGACTCAAAAGGGGATATCATTTGACTGGACCGATCAGAGGGAATCAGCTTTTCAAGAGTTGAAAACTCGACTAGTGACTGCACCGATTCTCACCTTACCCTCAGGTATGGATAGTTATACTGTGTATAGTGATGCTTCTTATAAGGGTTTGGGATGTATTTTAATGCAGAATGATAAAGTTATTGCATATGCTTCCCGACAACTGAGACCGCATGAAAAGAACTACTTGACCCATGATTTAAAACTTGCTGCAGTAGTGTTTGCACTAAAAATTTGGCGTCACTACCTTTATGGGGCAACATATGAAATGTATACAGACCATAAGAGTTTGAAATACTTCTTCACACAGAAAGAACTGAACATGAGACAGCGGAGATGATTAGAACTGATAAAAGACTACGATCTACAAATTCTGTACCACCCAGGGAAAGCCAACACCGTTGCTGATGCGCTCAGCCGGATATCAGTTGGAAATTTGGCTTGTTTACTCACCGAGCAGAAAGAATTGCTATGTGACCTTGAAAGACTCAAAATTGAGATTGTTTTGCGTGAACAATGTGGAACAATAGCCGCTATTTCTGCTCAATCGGTGCTGATTGAAGAGATTAAAGAGAAACAGCAACAGGATGACTTCTTGAGGAAGATCATTGAAGAACGGGAATCCAAATCGAGGCCGGGTTTCAAATTTGAAAACAATGTACTGAAATTTCATGGAAGATTATCTGTACCGAGTGATTCTGAACTGAAAAGAAGAATTCTGCAAGAGGGCCACAATTCAAAATTGTCTATCCATCCAGGAAATACGAAAATGTACCAAGACTTGAAACTGAATTTCTGGTGGCCGGGAATAAAGAAAGAAATTGTTGACTTTGTATCGAAATGTCTTCATTGCCAACAAGTCAAAGCCGAACATCAATGACCCGCAGGCTTACAGCAACCCTTACCGATACCGGTGTGGAAATAGGAACATATCACTATGGATTTCGTTATTGGTTTACCTCGCTCCAGTAAAGGTATGGATTCAATTTGGGTTATTGTTGATAGACTGACTAAATCTGCTCATTTCTTACCTGTCAAAACAATTTATAATGCGGACAAATTGGCTGTAATCTATATTGATGAGATTGTTAGATTGTCTGGAGTGCCTGTGTCCATTGTTTCTGATAGGGACTCGAAGTTTACATCGAGATTTTGGCAAAGTTTGTAGACAGCATTGAGTACTGAACTAAGACTGAGTAGTGCATACCATCCTCAGACAGATGGTCAGTCATAAATAACCATCCAAACTCTGAAGGATTTACTAAGAATGTGTGTTCTTGATTTCCAAGGAAATTGGGAAAGCCATTTACCGTTGGCTGAATTCGCCTACAACAACAGTTTTCATTCAAGCATTGTTATGGCAGAAAATGTCGATCTCCGATTTGCTGGGCAGAAGTTGGAGATGGGCCTTTGCTTGGGCTCGAAATTGTACATGAAACTATCGAAAAAGTGAAACTAATTCAACAGAGATTGAAAACCGCACAGAGCTGACAGAAAAGTTATGCAGATGTTTGAAGGCGAGACAGAGAGTATGAAATAGGTGATCATGTTTTTGTTAAAGTGACACCGATGAAAAGCCAGACTCGTTTTGGCGTCAAGAGTAAGCTAGCACCGAGATATGTCGGACCGTATGAGATTATTGAAAAGATTAATCCAGTGGCGTATCAAGTAACCCTTCCTCCTGAAATAGAGCATATGCATAACGTGTTCCACATTTCAATGTTGAGGGATTACCTTCGGGATCCCTTCCATGTGATTGAGCCTACCCGTGTAGTGCTAAGTGATGACTACACTTACGAAGAACGGCCTATTCAGATTGTGAACAGACGAATCAAGAAGTTAAGGAATAAAGAGTTTCCGTTAGTGAAAGTTGACTGACAAAACCATGGTGGCGTGTATGCCACTTGGGAAAGGGAAGACGATATGATCAAGAGATATCCTGAACTGTTCCCACTGAATCCTGTTTTCTTCCAGAATGAAGGTAACTCGAGTTTGGAGGACCAAACTCTTTATAAGGAGGGAGACTGTGCCAACCCTCACCACTGATTAGTGCTAATCTATGATTAAGCATGTTAACTGACTGATTGACTGAAATTCTGAACTGATTGATTGAGTGTATTAATTTAAATGCATGTCTATCTGTTTGACTGTTAAATTATCTATTCGTGTATTGTGTTTAAACTGCAAATTGAAGGCCTTATTGGCGGCCGAATCCAAATTGATTAATGTTTTATGCTAATTGGAATTTATGTGATTTTATGGTATATTTAATTAAAATGTGATTTGGTATGATTAAATTAGATTAAATAAGCTAAGTTAAAATAGTTGGCCTTAATCACCATTTTGCCACATAGTGGCCCACTTCATAAAACACATTTGAGCTTTATTTCTAGCACTTTGTTCAGCCATTTTTTGACCCTAAACCGACTAGAGAGAGAGAGTTGGCGGGAAAGCTTGATTTCATCTTGTTTTGGCTTGGAGATTAAGAGAGTTAAAGGAATTTGCATAATTGAGCTTCTACATTTGAAATTGGAGACCTAAGGTAGGATATTCATCCTTTGGTTTATGAATTTAAGTTGTGACGTGCATGGTCCATGTTAATTTTGAAGTCCAGAGCCAAGATATGGCTTAAATTGTTGAATTGAAACTTGTATCATGCATGCATGTGCATATCTTGAAGTTTAGAATTGTTTTCATGGAAATTATTGCATGCATGTCCATATTATTGTTATAATCCATGAATTCACCATGTTTTTGGAAGGATTGGCTCATTTGATCTTGTGTTTGAAGTTTTAAGTTCATATAAGCTCATGCATGTACATATTCTTGCATTTTGAAGTTGATTTTCATGAAATCTTGCATGCAAGTTTACATTCTTGTTCTAGTCCATGAGTTCATCATGGTTTTGAGTTTAATCTTGCTTTGGATCATGATTTGAGACATTAGAATTCACTAGAATTCATGCATGTCATATGTTCTTCATGTTCATGAAAACTTCTTTGAAATTGTGTTTAATTGAACTACCTTTGGGCTTTGATTTCTCAAATTGATCTTTGAAACATGTCATATTATGAGTTTACAAGTGTTTTCCAAAAAATTAGCCCAAAAGGATCGAATTTGATGCTTTAAATGTTGATTTTGAGCTTGGAGGTCCAATCTGAAAATTCCAGAATTTGGACCCACGCTCGAGCGAAGAACTCCACGCTCGAGCGTACGCTTTGTGTGCATGCAATCCGCTCAAGCGGGGAAAGTGACGCTCGAGCGTGAAATGCGTATATCCAGCACTCTGCATGTGTTTACAGTCCACTCGAGCGGGGGAATGCACGCTGGAACGAGGACTTGTGTCTCACGCTCGAGCAGAGGTCGAGCGCCTATCGAGCGTGAATTTCATCCATCCAGTACTTTTGCAGTCCGCTCGAGCAGGGCTCTTTTGTCTGCATGTCCACTCGAGCGGGGAAACCCACGCTCGAGCGGGACCCTGTTTCCACTACAAGAAATCTAGGCTATTGTGACAAAATTTGGTGACAAAAATATTTTTTGTCTTAAAATTTAACCCAAAGATGACAAAATATTAATTTTGTCATTTGTTTTAATTTTTCTCAAACGTATAGGAGACGAAAAAAAATTTCGTCTGCAAAATTTAGGCGCCAATTTCATTTGCATTGGCGCTAATTATTTTAGCTCATTGGAGACGAACATTTTTGTCACAAAATATATATATTTTTTGCGACAAACGTAATTCGTCACCAATAAATTCCGTACCTGTTAAACGATGTCGTTGCATATTTCCATTTATTAGGCGACAGACATAATTTTGTCTAGGAATGATAAGTTATGGAAGTCGAAAATATTTTGTCACCAATAAACACTCTATCATGCAAACGATACCGTTTCATCTTTCTATTAAATGAGCGACAAATATATTTTTGTCATGGAAGAATAAGTTGTGGGAGATGAAAATATTTCGTCACTAATAAATTCTAATTAATTGCGCGACGAATATATTTTCATCTCATAAGGTTATGTTGTGGAAGACAAAAATATTTCGTCACCAAGAATAAATTCTCTGCTCTTGTATTTAAGGAGACAAAAATATTTTATCACTAATTATTTTTCTTTATTAAAATGCTATGGTTTTGTATTTCGGAGCACTGAAACCGTGACCCCAAGAGACACACTCTGACCCTTATCACTCATTTTCATGTGCACGGACACTCAAGTCGTGACCCAAGAAGATACTTCCTACAAACCCTCATTTCTCTCTCGCACTTGAGTCTACTCCTCTCTCACAAGTATTGAAGTCGTGAAGGAAGAAGACACTCTATAAACCATTTCTTCTATTTTCGCACTAAAGCCGCTCTCATATGTCTCACACTTAAGCCCTTTCATGCATGCCAGTATTGAAGCTATTATCCAAGAAGGTACCCTATGCAAAATCGACTATTCTTTCTCATAGTAAAGGTGCCTCTTGCATAAACACTTTTTCTCATTGTCTGAACCAACTCTACCCTTTCCGTCCAGAACACTCATTTTAGAAAAATCGCAGGTCAAAACCCCTCTCCACAAAAAAAAAAAAAAAGAAAGAAAGAAAAAGATAATTAATGTAGCTATTTTTTTGTGAGGAAAAAAAAACAGAGGAAAAATTAATAATAATTTTTTAATTTTCAAAGCTAATAGAAAATATTACCTTGTTTAGTATGGAGTTTTCAATAATTAATTTTTAATTTTTAATCTATATTTTTTTAGTGAACATTTTTTAATATTATAATTTTTTTTTTACTTTTTAAATCCCTTTAATTTAGCTGAGGGCAAATTGCAGCAGTTGTCCCAGTACTTTGATCCTTGTGTCATATAAATGGTATGTGTCATATCTATATCTATATCTATATCTATATCTATCTATCTATACTATCTATACTATATATTAAGCAAAAGGGAGTTTTTAATCCTAAGTCTTATGGGAGCTCCAATCTCCCAATCTAAATTTTTTAATTTTTTGATTTAAAAAAAAAATCTTAGCATTTATTAACTTCTCACAACTCCCAAGTTTTACTCTTATAATAACACTTTAACGCATTAAGAACAAACATAAAAAAATTTCTTAAAAAGTCCAAAACATATGATTATTATCAAAACATTAAACTTTAATATAATATAATAAAAAAAAAGAACATTTAATTCCTTAAAAAGTCCAACATATATGATTAGGGGTTTTTTTTTTTAAAGTCCCTGGTATTATGATTTTATAGCATAAAGGACACCAAATATTTTCATAATGTCTAAGGTCCCTCAACCTTGATCCAGAGAAATTTCAGTCCAGAGAAATTTCAGTGCAGAGAAAATTGGTCAGAGAAATTCTAGCCCAGAGAAATTTCTCTGGATGAGTTTCTCTACTTTTCTTCTCATTCACATCCAAATCATTGTGATTCATTAGGTAAGCAACATTGTTCAACTGAATTCAACTGGAAAAATTCCACATTGTAATATGTAAGCAACAATAGAATGGGATAACAATGGCAACTTACCAGAACCAGAGAAATTCTGGAAAAATCTGAGTATTTCTCTGGTTTGTTATTGAAATATCAATTGAGAATTTCTTTGGTTTATTAAAAATAACAATTGAGAATTTCTCTAGTTTGTAATATTTGGAAAAATTTCTGCAACTTACCCAAATCTGTTCTTCACTTTTTTCCAGTTGAATTTTTCAATCGAAAGTATTTCTCTGTTGAACAATGTTCAACTGAATTCAACTGGAAAAATTCCACATTGTAATATGTAAGCAACATTAGAAGGGATAACAATGGCAACTTACCAGAACCAGAGAAATTCTGGAAAAATCTGAGAATTTCTTTGGTTTGTTATTGAAATATCATTTGAGAATTTCTCTGGTTTATTAAAAATAACAATTGAGAATTTCTCTGGTTTGTAATATCTGGAAAAATTTCTGCAACTTACCCAAATCTATTCTTCGCTTTTTTCCAGTTGAATTTTTTAATCGAAAGTGTTTATCTGTTGAACAATGTTCAATTGAATTCAACTGGAAAAATTTCACATTGTAATATGTAAGCAACATTAGAAGGGATAATAGTGGCAACTTACCAGAACCAGAGAAATTCTGGAAAAATCTGAGAATTTCTCTAGTTTGTTATTGAAACATCAATTGAGAATTTCTCTGGTTTATTAAAAATAACAATTGAGAATTTCTCTGGTTTGAGAATTCACCAGGTTGGTTCCTTTTATTTACAAAAACATTCTGTGAAGACCAATCAAACATTAGCCAAAAAATTCTATTTTCTGTCACCATTCGAATCCGACCATTTAGCTTACTTGATCTTCTCAAGCTGAACCTGAGTATCCTTGGACAGCTGCATTCTCTCAACCTTCAAACGTCAACCACGGCAACTTCATTTTTTGAGCTTTACACCGCACACACACAGCTTCAACCCATGCACATACACAACCCATGCACACAGTCACACACATACACGGCACACACACACACCACAACACACAGTTAACTAGCTATATCAACATTACCTCTCCAGAGATATTTTGAAATTTCTCTGGATCAATCCAGAGAAATTTTAGCGGCTTGGTTCTTCTCTGATCTGTCACTTATATACTCTATTACCTCCAGCTGCTGATCCATCCGAACAGCATTCTAGGTGAATCTGATTTTGGATCTTTCAATTCTCATGAATCTGATTTTGCTTTTGAATTAAGTTTTGTTGGGAAAGATTTCAACAGGAGCCCAAAACGACTTGGAGAAGGTGACCAAGATGACCTATGCTCAAGTGGCGATCTATGGTTTCAGCGATAAAGTAGGTATTCTCTCCTTTCCTCCAAGAGAGGACACATTTGAGATAATGAAGTCGTACAGCAGCAAGACCGCTGCAATCATCGACAACGAAGTAAGAGAATGAGTGGCAAAGGCATACGATCGCACGTTACAGTTGATAGAGCAGCACAAAGAGCACGTAGCTCAAATCGCAGAGTTGATCGATGTGTCCCTGGCGGAGGAGCTGAGTGTAGGAAGGAGAGCAACTGGCCAAGGGTTGGGGATTTGGAGCCAGTGGTGATCAAGCTCAGGACAACATGAATGGAGAGGGGATGGGGTGAGGGACCTTAGACTACAAAAGAACAGAGTGTGGACCTAATCCATTACTAAAAGTTGGATAGGGACCTTAGAGCAATTTTCCCATATGATTATTATCAAAATATTAAACTTTAATATAATATAAAAAAAGGAAAAAAAATAAGACATTTAAAAATCACAATTCACATATATAGATAATTGTAAACACAATCCGTGCATAGCACGGGTGATATGCTAGTACTATATATTAAGCAAAAATGGGTTTTTAACTCCCAAGGCCTGTGGGAGTTTTAATATCCCAATTTGAATTTTTTTAATTTTTTATTTAAAAATAAAACTCAACATTTATTGATTTGGTCAAAATCCTCTGATCAGCATTTATTAACTTTTTTCAATCCACATGTCTTTCCACATGCCTGTATTTATTGATTTGGTCAAAATCCCTTGATCAGCATTTAAAACCCCCCATACAAATAATTATAGATACAATCCGTGTATAGTTACTGCAGTACCCTTTTCAACTTCTCCCATTATCCCCCGTGCTATGCACAGGATAATTATAGATATTTATATTTGTTTTAGATTTTTTTAATATATAAATTCTGTTTTTAAAGATTTTTTATAAAAATAATTTAACAATCTTATCACTAAGCATAGTGTATGAGAAAAGTTGAAAAGGGTACTGCAGTAACTATACATGGATTATATCTATAATTATTTGTTTGAGGGGATTTTAAATGCTGATCAGGGAATTTTGACCAAATCAATAAATGCAGGCATGTGAAAAAACATGTAAATTGAAAAAAGTTAATAAATACTGATCAGGGAATTTTGACCAAATCAATAAATGCTGAGTTTCTTTTTTAAATAAAAAATTTATCTATATCTATACTATATATTAAGTAAAAAGGGATTTTTAACCCCAAGGCTTGTGGGAGCACCAATCTCCCAATCTAAATTTCCTAATCTTTTGATTTTTAAAAAAAAAATTCTTAACATTTATTAACTTCTCCCAACTCCCAAGTCTTACCCTCATAATAATACTTTATTGCATTAAGAACAAGCATAAAAAAAATTCTTTGAAATCCAACACATGAATTCCTTGAAAATTCCCAACACATATGATTATTATCACTCATAATAACATTTTAATGCATTAAGAACAAACATAAAAAAAAATTCGTGAAAAATCCAACACATATGATTATTATCAAAACATTAAACTTTAATATAATATAAAAAAGGAAAAAAAGAAGACATTTAAAAATCACAATTCACATATATAGATAATTATAAAAACAATCCGTGCATAGTACGGGTGATATGCTAGTCTATATATAAGGAAAATGGGGTTTCTAATCCACAATCCTTGTGGGAGTTTCAATATTCCAATCTTAATTTTCTAAATTTTTTATTTAAAAAAAAAACTCAGCATTTATTAATTTGGTCAAAATCCTCTAATCAACATTTATTAACTTTTTCCAATCCACACGTCATTCCACATACCTGCATTTATAAAGAAAGGGGGTTTCTAACTCACAAGTTTTGTAGGAGCTCCAATACCTCAATCTTAATTTTCTAATTTTTTGGTTTTTTTTTTAAAAAAACTCAGCATTTATTAACATCTTCCAAGCTTTTTTGACTTCTCTCATACACACTTTTTCAACTTCTTTCGTACCTATTTAATTATTTTGGAAATAATAATTATCCCTTAATTTATGGATTTCAAATGAAAAGATAACAAAAATATTTCATAATCTCTCTATTGTAATTTCTCTCATCGATTTCCAAAAGAAAATATTAAAACTTGTCTTCCTTTTCTCTTCCTCAAAAAATTAAATAATATTTTTCATGAAAATTGTGGGTATCTATCTATATCTTATATATTACATTATAACATAACAAAAAAAAATTAAAAATCAAATATACAAATAGATAAAATTAATAAATATGATTTTTGTTTATTCAGTTAAAATCTTTCTTTTGCCTCTCAATATCCAATTTTAAATTTAAAAAATCTTTAAAGTCTATTTAAACAAATCTAATTTGAAAATATCTCACACCATCATACTTTAATAAAAAAAAACATGCATGTCTATCACATATCTAACTCATATCATAACTTACCTAAATAAAAATAATTAAAAACCATAGATAAATTAAATTAAAAAAATAGAAATCCACAACTCCATCGTAAATAAATTGAAAAAAATAATAATAAAAACCACACAAAAATAAATAAGATAAGAATTTAGATATAGATCTCAAAAAGTTATGATAATATCTAAATTTGAATTATGATTTAATAATATAATTATCTATTTTTTTGATATATATCTATCAAAATTTTAAATCACTTAATGGGACAAATTAATTAATTTTTAAGTCTTATTTAAAGAATAATCTGACTAGTCATCCCAACTCCTAAACTTCATGGGCACTAACGAAGAAGCTAACAGATTAGGCGGGGCAAGGTCTAAGTTGTTAGGAGGTAATATCCTACTACTCCATAAATTTATTTGTTTTTTAATTTTATTTATTTCCCTGTGTGATTCTTTTTCTCTGTTGTTGGTTTGGTTTTGGTTTCGATTTTAGTGAGATTTATGTGTTTGTTTACAGGTTTACAAGGAGGAGAAAAATTATTGATGATTGTAGACATCCCATTTTTGACTGTCCCCAAGACTTGGACGTCACCGCTCAAACACTCGGTGATTACTCATGTTTGTGTTTCGTTTTGAGTTCCTGGAGGTCTCTGTAGACGCGCCTGCGTGGGGCCCTCGCTACAGTTCGGACTCGATTTGTGTATCGGTTCTTAATCTGAACCAAAGAGTCCAAATCCGGCAAATCGTTTTGAGAAACAGATTTTTGCAAAGAAGTGCCAAACATGGACTGCTTTGCCAGATACAGAGTCGCCACCTAAATATTTTAATGGAGAAATTTAGGAAACCCTGACTCAGTGCCGAAGGCCACGTGTCCGTCATCACCAAAGTTGCCTCGGCTCGGGAACTTGGGTACGATTGGGGAAGGTCAGCTATGAGCACCCCCTCTCGCCCGATCCGAAGATCGGCCTCTACTAACCGTGATATCCATTTTTGAAAACGTTATGTGTTCTTATTCCAGTTATTATCCTAAAATTACTATGTTATGCGCACAGCAAATAAGTATAGACTAGATTGCCTAATTTGAGAATAAGCATTGCATATCCGTTTGTTTTGGAAAATGTTTTGGAATTTGCTACTCGCAAGTAGGCTAAAACACGGATTTCAATGAGCTATTCCAACTCAGACAATCCAACCTTCGCCCACAGGCATTCAAGCAGTTTATATCACATAAGCAGCTAGCCTCATGGTAATCATGCTATCATGGCAACACTCACACGCATGCAAGAATGCTAAAGCGTAAATGCTTACATCGTACTCCGTGCCAAAACAAAGAACTTGTTAGCAATCAATGCATGATCCAAGTCCATGTTTAAATGTCTAATGCAACGCATACGGAATGTCACTAGAGTAGGCTCGGTTAACCCAAACATGGCATGTGAAATGCAATCAATTGATGCACGTATTCAATTTGGAATTGAAGTACAAATGCAGTTAGCATGATGTACCGAGCCTGGTACATGCAAGACAAATGTATGGATACACGCATGCCTAGCATAAGGTATGCTAATTTAAACATGCCCTAATCTACCTTCATAAGCAGGTAAATAAAAGGGAAGAAAGAAGTGGGGATTGGAAGACATGCACACACACGCACCCACACTTATTACAGATTCGCTCTCACCCGGAGGGACCAAATAAATATTACAGATAATTAACCTACAAGCTAATTAAATATTACAGGCCATCTAATTAGCTAAGCAAATTAACTAATCTAGGGAAAACAGATAAACTGCCTCGGGAAGAGAGCCCAATGCAATGCATGCTCGGTCCTGCTCGGAAGTACACTGCCATGCGCAAGCTGCCTCTGTTTTCCCTGCTATACTCCTCTGAAGACTGCCAAAGTCTCAGGATGTGCTTACTGGATGTTGAGGAGTGCCACCGGCTGGAGGGAATCATCACCGGCTGTGATTTGGTGTCCATCGGCACACAATGAATCCATCGGCCACCGATTCATTGCCGGTCGGCACTCTATGCAGTCGATCGGCAAGAAGTTCCTGCAAAACCTGTTTGACAGTAGCAGAGGACAGAACTTTGCATGGCAATGCAATTCAAGCCATATATGCACCAATCATGTCCCTTACCATGTGAGTGAGTCAAAGGGACATGCTCCTTGGTTCTCAGGCCATCAATCGCGCATTTCCATGCGTGATGGCCCAAGGGACCAAGTGTGCACATTTTTATGTCAAATGCAATGCAAACCAACAAACCAAAGCCCAATTCCTATCACTAGATCAAGGAACAAGACATGCATGCTAGATGCAATGCAACCTAGGCATGCAAGCTAAGGATGCAACATGGGAATGCAAGATGTACATGCAAGCATGCAAACAAACATGCAAGGTAAGCATGCAAGCAAGCAAAGGATGGACTTAAGCATGATTTAGGCAGCTCTAATTAGGCCCAAAACAGTGGCCATAAGTGCTATGAAATGAGGACTAAACACACATACACGCATGCACATGTTAAAGGGCTAACACTCAAGCACAAAAGGGCAACTCTCAAGCACACTTGAAAGAGGCATAACATGGACTAATGGCATGCAAGGTAAGCATTGAAAATCATGTTACAAAAGGTGCTAAGCCAATTAAACAAAATAAACAAGGCATGCAAACAAAGCCAAAAACCCAAGACAAGCCAAGAGGCTTAAACCGAGACTAAGTCCACCGAGCCTCACAAGACTAAGAGGACTTAAAACAAGTCTAAGGCAGGCCTAGACAACACCCAAAGGACACCTAGATGACATCTAAGTGGCTCAAATTCAAAGGGTATGCACAATGGCCACAACAAGGAGCATGCATGACAAGCTTTCAAAGCTTCAAAGAGGCATCCAAGGCAAGCATACAAGCATGTTAGAGGGATTGAAATAACATGGCAAATGGTCCCAACCCACTAAATTAAGGCAAGGATGCATGCAACACACTCATACACTTAAGGCCAACAAACCAAAAATGCAAAGGGGCTATATGATGCATGCCATGGTCGACCAAAATGGCTAAGGATAGACCTCAAACATGGCAAAATCAACAAGAAAGCTTCACAAAGCTAGGCCTAAAACATGCTAGAACAATGGTTTACAACCTAAGGCATGTTAAGGCCTAAACATGGCATTACAAGGTAGGTATGCTAAGCATGCATGGTGTACTAAAACCAACTAAAAACAGAGGCATATTATGACATAATAAGCACAAAAATCAACTAAGGCGTGGTCAACAAGAGCCTAAGCTAGGTGCTCCCTCAAGAGGCAAAAATGGCCCTTTTCAAGGACAACAAGGAGAGGGGGTGGCCCTCTCCTTCTTGGGACTTCAAGGCACCATCCTTACCACTGAAATCCCTCAAGATTTCAGTGGTGAGGAGGCCCAAACACCAAAGTCCCAGAGCTCACTCAAAATAGCACAAAATGGAGCCCCTCAAGGCTTAAGAGGGGTCAAACACCTCCAAACCACAAAACACTCTAAACAAACTATTTAGAGGACCCAAAAACAGAACTTTTTTATATTATACACTAAGCTCAAAAACAATTCTAAGATAGGCAAAAATAGTATGCAAGAATGGGGTAAAAAGGGGTAAGATTGTTACCCTTGTTGACCTTCTTCACAAATGAAGCTCCAGCAGCTTCTTGAGCTCCAAACTAGCTCCAAAACTCTAAAAACAATCCCTTAGAACCTCAATAGCCAAGGGAAGGTGTAATGGTAGGTGTTTGTATGCAATACTATGAACAAATACACCTAGAACACTCAAGAGAGAGAGAGAGATATAGAGATAGAATATATATAAGCTCTAACCCTAGAACCAGAGTTTCTAACAATGTTTTTCTCTCTAAAATGTCTAACCCTAAAGCCAAGAGAGGAGGGCTCCTCTTATAGAGAAGCCAATCTTGTAAAGCTTACTCAAGAAGCTAACAAGGAAGCCATCCCTCCATACACGTGTATGGAAGGGAACAAAATGCAAGCCAGCTGTATTAAAATATCTGCAAAAGTAGATGAACAGTAGTCGGCTGCTCAAAATTGCCATTTTGACAAAATGTACTGCCGACCGGCAACAAAGAATGCCGACCGGCAATATACATTGCCGATGGCAACAAAACACCAGTCGGTGGCCTCTGGCCATGGCCGATGATGTGTGGGGATGCCTCACAAGGCATTCCCTGCCCCTCCAAGGCAAAACACAAGTGTTTGGTGCAAAACCAGACACTAAACAGTCGAGTTCGGAGATCCTGAGGCAAGGCGCGTAGCCGAGACCTCCGGGAACTCCAAACGAACACAAACATGGATGATCACCGGGTGTTCAAACGATGACGTCCAAGTCTTGAGGACGGTCAAAAATGGGGTGTCTACAGTTGCCCCTCTTTGACAGAACTCGAAAGTCATAACAATGACGGGAGTGAATGTCAAAGCCCAGAGACGACCCATTTTTTACAAGGCCGAAGACTCAGACAAACATGCAAGACAAACAAGATATGCGCCCGAAGGCTAGGGCAAAATGCAAGACAATGCACAGAGCCAAACACAACTTATGATCATGCAAAGAAAGCTGTAATGAAGCATACATGCGACAATTTTAAGCTAGCATACACCGAACTACACTACAATGCAGAAAGGATGTAAAAGGATTATGCAATTCTCAATACGTCTCACTCAGAGGATACAATACCTGTGCGGCTCGTCTGGTTGCACCAGCCTCAAATGAACCGTACATACAATATCGTGCCTGTAAAGAAAACAACTCAACAGGTACGATGTTATTAGCAACATGCATGACAATGCAAAAATGGATGCAAAATGATATGCAATATATGCAAAACAATGTATAAGAAATGCAAATAAAAATACAATGCAAATGAAACAATGCAAACTATGTGCAAAGCAATCGGATCATGATCCAATCATGAGCGGTTCGAAACCACACCTATGTCAAATAGATTGATGGAGGTAACGAGTCCGTCTACCATAGAACGGTCAACTGAACTATGAGTAATGTAGACGGACGCAAGCATAAGTATTGGGGGGGGATGACATAAGTGGGGAAACGACCCTAATGCTGGATGCAACAATTACACTACAATGTAATATATACAATGAAAATGCTGGAGAAATGGCAATGGATATGGCACGCGGGCCAAACCAAATCTTGCCTAGGCAAGGCATGTACGCATACAAGCCATGTTTAACATAGAACGGTCTACTGAACTATGCTTCGACACGAGAAGTATGGGCACATACCAGACCAAGCTCAACATGGAAAGGCGCAAGCCATAAATGGAAGGTGATGCAATGAATGCATGCAAGTTACAATGCAATATCTACAAATATGCAATGGAATGGAAATGGATACAATGGATATGGCTTGCGGGCCAAACCAAATCTCGCCTAGGAAGGGCATGTACACGTACAAGCCGTGTCTAACATAGAACGGTCTACTGAACTATGTTTCGACATAAAAAGTATGGGCACATACCAGACCAAGCTCAATCATGGAAAGGCGCAAGCCATAGATGGAAGTGATACAGTGAATGCATGCAAGCTACAATGCAATGTGCACTATATTACAATGATGCATGACAATGCAACTATTTACGATGGTGCATGACAATGCAATTATATATTTTTTGTTTTGTTTTTGTTTTTGAAATGCAAACGCATGACGATGCATGATGCATGGAATGCGCGACAACACGCGGCTTTTGAGATACACGACAATGCAAACGAACTGTGCTCATCAATGCACCAAAGGTCTTGCACCTTCCAAGGATTTAAGGTCTCCTAGACCGTATATATTGCACAAGAGATGCATAACAATGCAAGTGAACTTGAAATGCGCAACAACGTGCGGCTTAAGATATGTATGACAATGCAAACGAACTGTGC
This sequence comes from Camellia sinensis, assembly GCF_055761805.1. NCBI lineage: Eukaryota > Viridiplantae > Streptophyta > Magnoliopsida > Ericales > Theaceae > Camellia > Camellia sinensis. The sequence continues at coordinate 152,597,828 of NC_138968.1, read as the reverse complement.
TCATCAATGCACCAAAGGTCTTGCACCTTCCAAGGATTTAAGGTCTCCTAGACCATAGAAATTCTCGATATGGCTCACTCGGAGCATACCATACCTGTCTGGTTCGTCGGGTTGCACCAACCTTAAATGAACCGTACATACAATATCGTGCCTGCAAAGAAAACAAACTTTAACAGGTACAATGTGATTAACAACACGCATATTAATGTACTTGAAATGCGTGACAACACAAAGCAAGTGGGAAGCATAGCAATGCTGTGAAGGTATAGACATGTAAGTAGAGTGCGCGGTCTACGCAGGCAACGAAATTGATCATAAGCATGCGGTCTACGCAAGCAATGAGATTGAACATAAGCATGCGGTCTACGCAAGAAAAAAAAATTGGTTTCAAGCGTGCGGTCTACGCAAGCAAAATATGCGGTCTACGCAAGCAAAACATGCGGTCTACGCAAGTAATGAAATTGATTGCAAACATGCGGTCTACGCAAGCAAAACATACGGTCTACGCAAGTAATGAAATTGATGACAAACATGCGGTCTACGCAAGCAAAACATGCGGTCTACGCAAGTAATGAATTTGAACAAATATGCGGTCTATGCAAGCAAAACATGCGGTCTACGCAAGTAATGAATTTGAACAAACATGCGGTCTACGCAAACAAAACATGTGGTCTACGCAAGTAATGAATTTGAACAAACATGCGGTCTACGCAAGCAAAACGTGCGGTCTACGCAAGTAATGAATTTGAACAAACATGCGGTCTACGCAAGCAAAACGTGCGGTCTACGCAAGTAATGAATTTGAACAAACATGCGGTCTACGCAAGCAAAACATGCGATCTACGCAAGTAATGGAATTGAACAAGCATGCGGTCTACGCAAGTAAAACATGCGGTCTACGCAAGTAATGAAATTGAACAAACATGCGGTCTACGTAAGTAAAACATGCGGTCTACGCAAGTAATGAAATTGAACAAACATGCGGTCTACGCAAGTAATGAAATTGATTACAAACATGCGGTCTACGCAAGCAAAACATGCGGTCTACTCAAGTAATGAAATTGATTGCAAACATGCGGTCTACGCAAGGAAAACATGCAGTCTACGCAAGTTAGCGAGATTGAATACATGCAAAATGCAATGAAATGCGCAAAATCGCGCGATTTGAATGCATGCGAAATGCAATGAGATGCGCAAAATAGCGCGATGCGTTTAGACAATACGAGTGCACAAGACAGTGCGATTGACATGTGATGCACATGGGCAACTTTTGAGTTTTGTAAAAGCCAAAAGGATACGGAAAGGATACACCTTGCACAAATTCGAGTGCCACGTACAGAGGACACGGTTCGAGGTCAAAACGGAGGCCGGTTGAGTGTCGGAGATGCACTTTCTTGTACTTCTTTGAGCTATGAAGACCCAAAACTACAGATCTGACCCAAACAAGGATGCAGGAGGCTCACCGGCCGAAAGAGGAGGCCACCGGCCAAATATTTGGCCGACCGGCCAAAAATGCCTGAATCGGGGCACATTTGACTTTTCACCTCGGGTCTTTTAAAATAGGGTTCCAAACCCTATTTTACACATCCTCCTTAGCCGAAAATCCATTCCCTCTATCTCTAGAGCATTTTTCTCTCTTTTTTTCTCCGTTTCTTTGCATTTTACGCCCGTTTCGTCGTTCGATTCGCGTATATCTTCGCGTTTCGAACATTTTCATCCGAATATTTCTTCATTTCGGTGCTTCCTTTGCCATTTCCACCTTTTGGGGTTTATTCCCCTCGAGTTTCTCTCGACTTGCGCGCCTTTTTCACTTCCTGGCTTCTCGAGCCACTTTTCACCCTCTCGGGTTGACTTTCCGGTTGACTTTCTACATTTTCGCCCGATTTTCCCTTTTTCGGCTATTTTCTCACCATTTTTGACATGGCCGACGATATTCCACAGGGCGGGACTCCCCCGGATCACGAGATGGATCCCGGGGTTGAGCTCCTCCCGTTGAGCGTCCGTCCGTTCGACCCAGCGACCTACTGGCCGGCGATTCATATGCTACCTCCTGACAGACTTCGCCAGTTTCGGAGTTTTGACAAAGCGATGCCACCAGAGCTCCTCCTGCGTGAGCCTATATCTCACTTATCCTTTGGCGCTTCTGAGGTAACATTCTTTTCTCTGTTTTATTTTCCGCAATGTAGAATATGAAAACTGCCATAGCTGATTACATTCTTTAACTGCTTGACTCAAATACACTGACACACTGTGCACTGTAGTTGATCGCAACCATACTGATACTCGATATCTGTTTGAATCTGAAAAGCTTGCACACGTGCTATATTTGTACTCAATTCTGAATGCCCTTCGAAACTAGTATATTCAGTATTGCCTCGCAATTATTTGTTTGAAAACAGGGAGATTCCCATACCGTCCGCGGGTATGGGAACATTGCCGCTCGGGACTGGTATGCTGAGCTTGCCGACGCGGTTCGCCACATTGTGGACCAGGCGGGCTTCGGCGCTTTCTGCAGGGGATTATCTAGACTCACCGCGAGCAGGCCTTTCCTTGCTGCTCTAGCGGAGAGGTGGTGGGACACCACCGACTCGTTCCATCTATCTGCGACGGGAGACATGACGATGACTCCCTATGATTTCTCGATGCTCACAGGCATCGGGGTAGGGGGTGATCCGATCCCCTTCGACACTGATATGGACGAGTGGACTACCGCTCAGATCCATCTGCTTGGTGAGGTGCCACCTCTCGCCCGTCCAGGCTTTGTTCGTTACTCCTGGTTCGAGGTGCAGTTCAGGGTCCAGCCCGCGTTGGTAGAGGAGGCGCAGATGACCCAGGAGGCCGTAGAGAGATATGCGCGCGACTTTCTCATGTTCCTGCTGGGGACGACCATTTTCGCCAACCGGGCGAACACCGTGCCCCTCTGCCTGCTTAGTGCACTGGTGGATGTCAGGCAGATCTTGCACTATGATTGGGGTGGCGCCGCTCTGGCCACACTCTACGGGTATATGAGCTCGGCTTCCCGTGGCTGCGGACAGTTGCTCGGGGGCTACTGGCGTGCTTGGGAGGTACGTTTCTTTTCCGCTTTTCATTTCTGCTTTTCTATCTTCTGTACTCTGTACTGTATTATGTATTGCACACACTGTAGTCTGCTTTTCACTAACTGTATACTGCACACACGGCACACACATACACTCTGCTCTACACTGACTGTACACTGCTCACACTGTACACTGTACACAATACACTGTCTGTGCAACACACTGCACAACATGTGGCCTTGTTATTCCTGTTGTATTTTGCATTCCGCTCTTATCTGATAATCATATTGATGTTTTCTCTATAGTTGTGGGTCTATGCCTACTTTCCCAGGCTTGCACCCGTGCCAGACACGGAGACCCCCCTCGTCGTCCCGTTCTTGCGACGCTTCGACGAGAGATGCGTGCGGAGGCCACAGGAGACATTTAGCTTTTTTCGCCGCTACTTCGACACTATCACCCCTGCCGAGGTATGTTTTATTTCAGAATTTATCTAAGCTTTGCTTTTCACTGCATATTTCAATAACGATAGATAACAAATTGTATGTCACTTTCAAATCACTTGGCAGCCTTGGGCTCCATTGCCGGCGACGATTCGAGACCGATTTGCCGGTGCTGAGGAGACCTCGCGTTTCCGGATCTTACTGGAGGGCCCGGTCTGTCGGGCTTGGTACCTGGGTGAGCGTTTCCTACGCCAGACCCTAGGGTTACCAAAGCAGATGGTCCCGGTTCACCCTCCTGAGGACATGAGGGAGACCGAGAGACTCACTACCAAGCAGATGGCCGATTATACTATCGGCTGGGAGGCGACCCGCTTCAGAGGCGTCGGCGACTACAGAGAGTACGTGCAGACGTACATTATGCGGTCTCTGAGCGGCGGCCGTCGAGCTGAGGGAGAGAGGCCAGCGGCGCCAGCGGCTGGAGCGGGAGCGGAGGCTGGAGCAAGAGCGTCGAGGAGAGCTCGAGTCCGCGGCAGGGGTGGAGTTCAGAGAGGGCGGGGGACCAGCTGGCCTGCTCTACCCACCTTACTGACATACAGAGGGCAGGATGGGGCAACCTATCAGATCCCCTTTGCTCCTCCCCCGGCTGATCATGAGTTAGCCGGTATCCCCGACTTGTCTCCGGTATGTATTACTTCATTTTGCATCTTGCATTGGCATTTCATTTCAGTTTATTCGATATTCTGCGGAATACTAATACATCTTGTACTCTTACAGGCGTCCTCCGAGTACACCCGGCAGTCCGTGGAGTTGAATGCCTCCATGATGGGGATGCTACAGCGGACCTTCGACCTCCTGGCCCTCTATAGTATTCCGGTATATCCTTCTGACGACGGTCTCAAACCATTCATAAGCTGATTCACGTAATCGGATGCACGACACAACACCTGACACACTGATCTCACAACATCTGATACACTGCATACACTGCATTTATACACCTGCTCACGGCATTCGCACACTGTACTCCTACACCGCATCCTGCACTGATAAACTGCTCACGGCATTCACACACTATACTCACACATTACATTCTGCACTGATATACTGTTCACAGTATTCTGATGTATTTGCCTTTTGTGCTTTTCAGCCTCCCTTCCAGATTCCTCCGGTGGGTGGTGCTCCAGCTGGGCCCTCTATTCTTGCTCGAGGAGGGCGTGGAGACACTGTACGTCCCCGTACCAGGGGAGGGCGTGTTCATGTCGGGAGTAGCTCTCGGGCGCCGATCCCTGACGATGACGATGACGATGATGACGAGTCCGAGGCAGGGGCAGAGGCCGAGTCATCTGAGGAGGCTGGAGACGACTCAGACTCAGGCTCAGGTCACGATGCTAATGACGATGCCCCTGGACCTTCGTCCAGGAAGAGGGTGAGGATAGATCCCCGGGCCCGAGACTACTGATGATGACTCAGATTGCTGCTTTTCTTCTGTTTGTACTTTTTTTTTCTTTTCTTTTGCTGGTAGTTAGATTACCTTGTACTGCCGCAGGCAGATTTTTGTTTTCAAAGCTATGTACTTGAAAAAGATAATGAAATGAACAAACTTTTTGCTTAAAAAGTGTTACATTTACATATCTCATGTATTGCATCGCATCACATCATGTTACACCTCAATGTGAATGGAATTGATCTGTTGTCTGAAAAATTGAGCATTTGTACAGTAATGATCAGATAACCAAACGGCCTCATAGCAAAACAGCCCAAGCAACACACTGCTCAAACTGAACGCACAGCCCATACTCTGTTGGGGATTAGTCTGCATACAGCCCCTAACACCACACTCGGTTCATTCTGCACACAGCAAATCCTAAACAAACGGCCCAATCTGACAAGGCGGAACACAAAGATGGAACCAGTTGAAGTTGAAGCACACTCAGATGCCCCGAATTTTTTTCTTTTTCTTTTTCTTCGCACAGATGTAGAGAATGGCACAGCACTCTGAGCATAAACGATCTTCGAGATAAAAAAGGATTTTCAACCGGGGTATCGAGCCTACAACTGAACACAGCGGGGAGGACTCAAACAAAAGGGTACACGACCTAATCACAACGAGACATGCTCGAAAAAGACCTAAAACAAAAGTTGAGGTGAACAAAACGAAAGACACGACACGCGGACATGTTCAACGAAAGACCTCAAATCTCGAGGAGCCAGTTCCTCCGGGTGTGTTTCCCACCCTTTCTGATTTGTGATTCTCACATCACTCGGCCCTCAGGCTCGGTTTTTTTTTCTCAAAACCCTTTTTCTTACTTTTCTCTCAACTTACACCTCTCTATTCTTTATTCTCTCATTTTTCGTCCCTCCCCAAGGTGATTGATGAATGAATAGGAAGTTGTGGGTTCATGCCCAATGTCGTTAGCTCACAGCTATTTCTTCTAGTGGGTAGAGTGCCCTCCTGGCAAGTATGTTGACGACGAGGGAAAGACAGAACGCCTGACTCAACTGTGCCCCTAGTTCATCATTTTGACCATTTTTTATTTTGGTTTTCTACTAAAACAGTTTTGATCAAGATGAGAGTTGGATTAACACACTTGTTCAATTTTTTATTTGAAAATCACGCAAGTCAGACTATAAGCACTGAAAATTTTCCCTTTTGGGTCCAAGAAAATGGTCCAGTTTTGAAAAATGAAATAATTTTCGAGAAAATGGTCAACCTCAGTAAAAATTCTCAAAAACTATTTTGCAAACAGTCAATGCTCAACGAGCATAGAACTTACTCTTTGAGATGCGCAACCTCGAATCGGAGGCAATGGAAAATTGCCCCTGGCTTGAAAGGGGTGGATGGCAACGAAAAGTTGTCCCTGGTTTGAGCGGCGACTCACGACGACTCATGGTAACGGAAAGTTGCCCCTTGTTTGGATGATGCCGCAGCAGCCCGCAAACAGTCTTCATTGGTGGTGGTCGAACTCTTGGACACGGAGATGACGAAGACGGTCATAATCAATATATTGACACAGTCACTTTGGAAGTGTTGGCGACTGGACTTTGGGATGAAATCGAAACCATTGTATGGACTGAGACGCTATGAAAGCGTTGGGGGCTGGACTTCAGAATGAAGTTGCCTACGTATCCCAAACATGGGAATCAAGCCTTACGTAGTTCCGGTTGAGGTACACTCGGGTATTTTTACCTTCACTTTTGCCAAGGTGCCCGATGTGGGTTTTCGACCTTGCGAGCTTCTTTTCATTTTCTTTTTTGCTTTTTTTCTTTTTTCTTCTTTTTTTTTCTTGATTTTTTCATTTTATTTCTTTTCTTTTTTTTCTTGCATTTTTTGCATTTTTCTCTTGCTCTAATTTTTGCTTGGGTCGCCCTTCCGGGTTTTCGGCCCAGCGAGCCTCTCAAAAGGGTAAAAGTGTAACAAGTCCATGCCAAATGGTTTTTTTTGAAGTTGAAGCCCCTCTGCATCTAGGAGAACGGCTGTTGCAATGATTTGCCGAAGAATCCATCATGGCTGCTCCACGAGCTTCTTCTGGTGAGATCTAATCTTTTTTATTCGACTTTGGTGCCTCTTGTTCGAGGGCTGCTTCAAAACTGGCCACACGGGCCTCCTCTGACAGTTGACCATTGAATGTTCCGAATGATTTCGAGGTTCAAAACAAACAGGTCGAATCTTGGGGCTGAGAGCGATCCTAGGCTGCACAATCTCCAGAGCGATTCCACACAGGTCTTCACAGGGCCGTGCAAAACATTTGTTTTTGAAAGTTTTTACGAAAGCGACAAATCGCTCGCGCCGAAGATAGTGTGGAACCGGTCTGGATCAAGCCAGGGTCCTTCCCAGTACTCACGCTGACAAGCATGATTTCATTCATTAAGGGCTTAGCATGCCTCTCTTTCTCTCAATTGATCAAATTTTTGCAAAACCTGAAGAATTCCTTCCTCTTCGTTTTCACCGCAGTGTTAAAGAGGTTTTGAAAAACACAGGTCAATGCAATGATTTTCAGGGCACAAGAGAACAGGTGGAATGCACGGCCGCTTGATTCAAATTCTCTAGCACAACTAGCCCAAAACAAACAATAAGCACAGAAACATGATAGCCGCAGCTGTTTCATTCAGGTTTCTCGGATGTAACTGGCTCCATGGCAGAGACAGACTCAAAAAGAAAGCAAAAAGGTTAAATACAAAAACGGTGTTCGAGGCAACAACCCCGGAATCACTCGACATCCTATACGACGGGACTGACTCGGTACCACAAGACAGACCCAAAAACAAAAAGACTGACTCAAAGCAAAGAGACAGACTAAAAAACAAAACAGAGAACTGACTCAAAACCCAAGCCAGAAGCTACAAAACTGTATTTACAAATGCTCAAAAAGTGCGTGCCAGACGCCACATCTGAAATACACCGAGCGCCGCCCGCAGGTGGTCCAACCCCTGATCACATACTCGCAGTATCCTCAAAGTCCAGCAACTCGGTGGTAACAGACTTCGCTGAGGTAGGTGGAAGAATGACCTCATTATCGATCAGATCCTGCACTTCATGGCGAAGGCGGAAACAATTGTCGGTGGCGTGACCGGTCTGTTGGTGGTACGCGCAGTACAAAGCAGCATCATGTGTGAGAGGGAGATTCTTCGAGAGAGGCCGAGGTTCAAGGGGTTTGAGGTGCCCCCTTTCGGCAAGAATCTGAAGTGCCTTAGACAGAGGCACGTAGAGAGTATGAAAGACCCTGGGCCCTCGGGGCAGGTACTTTGAAGTCTGAGTATTCTTACTAGACGCACTAGCAAAAGGGTCGGCAGGCACTGCCTTAGCTTTCTGATCTTTCCCAGGTGCAGGGTTGGGGACAGGAGGAACTGTTCTGGCATGACGGGGCCTATCCCGATTTTCTGACTGATTTGAACTACCCTCAGATGGAGTGGGGAAAGCATCCTCCACAGTTTTTGCCACAGCTGCGGATATCTGTTGCTTGTTCATCCCCCCGGCTTTCAAAGCCTCGACTGCCCGTAGCAGTTGTTCAATGGGATCGGCATCTGCCTTCATTTTGTTCTTATCTCTGGCCTTAGCTTGATCGGGGGTTTGGGTTACTACATCAGAACGAAGCCCGGTTGTTGTTGACACGTCGTTGCTGTAGCTGGAGGCGACCTCTGGTTGGCTGAGCTCTATCACAATCCGCTCCAGTAACGAGGGCTCCTGTGGCATGAAATTCCCTGCATACGGTGCCGCTGGTGGCGAATTCGACATTCCATAGGCCAGATCGGCCACGGATCTCTGGAGGTCACCAATCATTCCCATCAATTCAAATGTGGTGGGCTCGCGAGCCTGATACAACTGGGGGGTCCAGACCGGGTGTGCGACAGGCGACCTAGGTGGATGCGATACATCAACATTGGTTTTATCCCGCAGGGTGATCCCTTGATCTAGCGTAGCTGTCATAACCACAATCTCTTCTGAATTCTGCGTCATCATAAGTCCTGCCTCAGCAAGGGGGAACACTAGCTATTCTGTATCAATTCTCTAAACCTCTGAATTGAAAGGAAAAACAAACAGCATTTCAGCCCAAACGGATCAATTACTGTTCCCAAAACTGAACCCGATACCCGCAGATAACTGATTTCTCAACAACACTGATACTGGTGCCCTCGGGCCTGATACTCAAACTTGCAAACTGATGTCTACGTTCCTGTAGAGATACACTCTAAAAGCACATAGCAAGTAAAGAGAGCCAAAACACCCCTATGTTGGGGTAGGGTTTCCCTGTCCTATTTTGTCAGGAGCTAGGGTTCCACTATGCACGCAGCAGTTTTCAAACAACCTAACATCGGGTAAGCAACCTGTCCTAGCTTGGAATGGTCACTATGGATTTCGATATGCACTAGGTCGAAAGGTCGAAAAGGGTGCCCCGGTAAAACCGGGGCTTGTGTTCCCACACTGTCAGAGCCCATAACCAGTCAGCCTTATGATCATGCCTTGACAAGACAAGCCTCCGGCAAACCGTTCAGGAATGGCAGATGGCAAACACGGTGTCCTAGGCGCACCAATGCACATGCAATGCAAAGAGACACATAAATGAGATCAAAACAGGATATCATGAGTTCGAGTCAAGCTCTCTAAATTCCCCAGCAGAGTCGCCAGAAACTGTAGACGCGCCCGTATGGGGCCCTCGCTACAGTTCGGACTCGATTTGTGTATCGGTTCTTAATCTGAACCAAAGAGTCCAAATCCGGCAAATCGTTTTGAGAAACAGATTTTTGAAAAGAAGTGCCAAACATGGACTGCTTTGCCAGATACAGAGTCGCCACCTAAATATTTTAATGGGGGAATTTAGGAAACCCTGACTCGGTGTCGAAGGCCACGTGTCCGTTATCACCAAAGTTGCCTCGGCTCGGGAACTTGGGTACGATTGGAGAAGGTCAGCTATGAGCACCCCCTCTCGCCCGATCCGAAGATCGGCCTTTACTAACCTTGATATCCGTTTTTGAAAACGTTATGTGTTCTTATTCCAGTTATTATCCTAGAATTACTATGTTATGCGCACAGCAAATAAGTATAGACTAGATTGCCTAATTTGAGAATAAGCATTGCATATCCGTTTGTTTTGGAAAATGTTTTGGAATTTGCTACTCGCAAGTAGGCTAAAACACGGATTTCAATGAGCTATTCCAACTCAGGCAATCCAACCTTCGCCCACAGGCATTCAAGCAGTTTATATCACATAAGTAGCTAGCCTCATGGTAATCATGCTATCATGGCAACACTCACACGCATGCAAGAATGCTAAAGCGTAAATGCTTACATCGTACTCCGTGCCAAAACAAAGAACTCGTTAGCAATCAATGCATGATCCAAGTCCATGTTTAAATGTCTAATGCAACGCATACGGAATGTCACTAGAGTAGGCTCGGCTAACCTAAACATGGCATGTGAAATGCAATCAATTGATGCACGTATTCAATTTGGAATTGAAGTACAAATGCAGTTAGCATGATGTACCGAGCCCGGTGCATGCAAGACAAATGTATGGATGCACGCATGCCTAGCATAAAGTATGCTAATTTAAACATGCCCTAATCTACCTTCATAAGCAGGTAAATAAAAGAGAAGAAAGAAGTGGGGATTGGAAGACATGCACACACACGCACCCACACTTATTACAGATTCGCCCTTGCCCGGAGGGACCAAATAAATATTACAGATAATTAACCTACAAGCTAATTAAATATTACAGGCCATCTAATTAGCTAAGCAAATTAACTAATCTAGGGAAAACAGATAAACCGCCTCGGGAAGAGAGCCCAATGCAATGCATGATCGGTCCTGCTCGGAAGTACACTGCCATGCGCAAGCTACCTCTGTTTTCCCTGCTATACTCCTCTGAAGACTGCCAAAGTCTCAGGATGTGCTTACTGGATGTTGAGGAGTGCCACCGGCTGGAGGGAATCATCACTGGCTGTGATTTGGTGTCCATCGGCACACAATGAATCCATCGGCCACCGATTCATTGCCGGTCGGCACTCTATGCAGTCGATCGGCAAGAAGTTCCTACAAAACCTGTTTGACAACAGCAAAGGACAGAACTTTGCATGGCAATGCAATTCAAGCCATATATGCACCAATCATGTCCCTTATCATGTGAGTGAGTCAAAAGGACATGCTCCTTGGTTCTCAGACCATCAATCGCGCATTTCCATGCGTGATGGCCCAAGGGACCAAGTGTGCACATTTTGATGTCAAATGCAATGCAAACCAACAAACCAAAGCCTAATTCCTATCACTAGATCAAGGAACAAGATATGCATGCTAGATGCAATGCAACCTAGGCATGCAAGCTAAGGATGTAACATGGGAATGCAAGATGTACATGCAAGCATGCAAACAAACATGCAAGGTAAGCATGCAAGCAAGCAAAGAATGGACTTAAGCATGATTTAGGCAGCTCTAATTAGGCCCAAAACAGTGGCCATAAGTGCTATGAAATGAGGACTAAACACACATACACGCATGCACATGTTAAAGGGCTAACACTCAAGCACAAAAGGGCAACTCTCAAGCACACTTGAAAGAGGCATAACATGGACTAATGGCATGCAAGGTAAGCATTGAAAATCATGTTACAAAAGGTGCTAAGCCAATTAAACAAGATAAACAAGGCATGCAAACAAAGCCAAAAACCCAAGACAAGCCAAGAGGCTTAAACCGAGACTAAGTCCACCGAGCCTCACAAGGCTAAGAGGACTTAAAACAAGTCTAAGGCAGGCCTAGACAACACCCAAGGGACACCTAGATGACATCTAAGTGGCTCAAATTCAAAGGGTATGCACAATGGCCAAAACAAAGAGCATGCAAGACAAGCTTTCAAAGCTTCAAAGAGGCATCCAAGGCAAGCATACAAGCATGTTAGAGGGACTGAAATAACATGGAAAATGGTCCCAACCCACTAAATTAAGGCAAGGATGCATGCAACACACTCATACACTTAAGGCCAACAAACCAAAAATGCAAAGGGGCTATATGATGCATGCCATGGTCGACCAAAATGGCTAAGGACCTCAAACATGGCAAAATAAACAAGAAAGCTTCACAAAGCTAGGCCTAAAACATGCTAGAACAATGGCTTACAACCTAAGGTATGTTAAGGCCTAAACATGGCATTACAAGGTAGGTATGCTAAGCATGCATGGTGTACCAAAACCAACTAAAAATAGAGGCATATTATGACATAATAAGCCCAAAAATCAACTAAGGCATGGTCAACAAGAGCCTAAGCTAGGTGCTCCCTCAAGAGGCAAAAATGGTCCTTTTCAAGGACAACAAGGAGAGGGGGTGGCCCTCTCCTTCTTGGGACTTCAAGGCACCATCCTTACCACTGAAACCTTGAGGGATTTCAGTGGTGAGGAGGCCCAAACACCAAAGTCCCGGAGCTCACTCAAAATAGCACAAAATGGAGCCCCTCAAGGCTTAAGAGGGGTCAAACACCTTCAAACCACAAAACACTCTAAACAAACTATTTAGAGGGCCCAAAAACAGAACTTTTTTATATTATACACTAAGCTCAAAAACAATTCTAAGATAGGCAAAAATAGTATGCAAGAATGGGGTAAAAAGGGGTAAGATCGTTACCCTTGTTGACCTTCTTCACAAATGAAGCTCCAGCAGCTTCTTGAGCTCCAAACTAGCTCCAAAACTCTAAAAACAATCCCTTAGAACCTCAATAGCCAAGGGAAGGTGTAATGGTAGGTGTTTGTATGCAATACTATGAACAAATACACCTAGAACACTCAAGAGAGAGAGAGATATAGAGATAGAATATATATAAGCTCTAACCCTAGAACCAAAGTTTCTAACAATGTTTTTCTCTCTAAAATGTCTAACCCTAAAGCCAAGAGAGGAGGGCTCCTCTTATAAAGAAGCCAATCTTGTAAAGCTTACTCAAGAAGCTAACAAGGAAGCCATCCCTCCATACACGTATATGGAGGGGAACAAAATGCAAGCCAGCTGTATTAAAATATCTGCAAAAGTAGATGAACAGTAGTCGGCTGCTCAAAATTGCCATTTTGACAAAATGTACTACCGACCGGCAACAAAGAATGCCGACCGGCAATATACATTGCCGATGGCAACAAAACACCATCCGGTGGCCTCTGGCCATGGCCGGTGATGTGTGGGGATGCCTCACAAGGCATTCCCTGCCCCTCCAAGGCAAAACACAAGTGTTTTGTGCAAAACCAGACACTAAACAGTCGAGTTCGGAGATCCTGAGGCAAGGCGCGTAGCCAAGACCTCCGGGAACTCCAAACGAACACAAACATGGATGATCACCGGGTATTCAAACGGTGACGTCCAAGTCTTGAGGACGGTCAAAAATGAGGTGTCTACAGTCTTGGCTACGCGTCTTGCCTCAGAATCTCTTAACTCGACTATTCTGTGTTTGGTTTTGCACCAAACACTTGTGTTTTTGCTTCTGAGGGTAGAAAGTAGCTTGTTAGCTACCCCTGACACCCACCGGTCTTGGTTTGAGGCCACCGGCCATGTTTTGAGGCTACCGGCCATTGGTGAATTATACCGTTGGCCGGACGGCACTCAGTAAGGCCGGCCGGCCATCTGTTTGGCCGGTGACCTCCTTTTCTGGTCGGTAGCTCCTTTTTATATTTTTCAGGCATGGTGCATGCCAGCTGTGCCAGCTGGAATGCACCAAACCTGCCCCGGGGCATACATGTGGCTGTTTTGCCCTTTTTGCACCCTTTTTGGTCAAAGCTTCTTGAGGAAACTTGACCCTTTGTCAAAGCTTCCTCAAGAAGCTTTCCAGTTGTCCTAGTTTCCTCAGGAAGCCTTGCACCCTTAGCTTGGCTTCCCTTGTAAGCCTTGACCCTTTTGAGTAGCTTCCCTTAGAAGCTTTGGCCAATCACCTTGCCTATATAAGAGCCCCTCCTCCTCCTTTGTTTGGTTCAGCAAAAAAACCAGAGGGATATACATATATACATCTGAGATATACCTTCTCTCTCTATATCTCCCTCTCTCTCATCATTTGTGTGTGTTTTGTGGCCTAAAAGTGTGTTTTGACCTTAGTTTTGCACACAAACACACATAACTACACCATACTTCGAATTTGAGAGGCTTTAAGGGTTTGTTCTTGAGGTTTTGGACTAGTTTTGATCAAAAGAAGAAGGCTGCACTTGCTGTTCATCAAGGGTTCTTCAAGGGTAACTCTTTTACTTTAGATTTCCCAATCTTGCACTAGACTTTTGCCTATCTTGCTCATTGTTTTAGGCTTTGTGTATAACTAAAAAAAGTCTTGTATTTGCATGCTTAAGATACTTTATTAAGGTTGTTTTGGTGTTGGGGGTCGATCCCTCCCTCTTAGGCCTTGTTTGGCCCTTTTGGTGCTCTCTTTGCTAAGCTTTGGTTACCCTTGAGTATTAGCCTTCTCACCACTGAAATCCAGTGGATTTCCAGTGGTAAAGAAGAGGTTTTGAGGTCTTGCATAGAGGAGGGACACCCCTCTCCCTTTATCTCTCTTTTGCCCTCATTTTTGGCTCATAAGGGTAACATGTATGCTTGGTTGTGTTTGGCCCCATTTCAGAAGTTTTTGGATGTTATTTGGTCACTTATTGCCTCTGTTTTTTGTCAAATTTGTGGTCCCTTACATACATAGTATACTTGCCTTGCATTCCTCCTTTTTGCCTAGAAGTAAGCCATGCATTTAGGCCACGATTCTTGCATTCTCTAGCTTAACTCCATGAAGGTCTTAGCATTATTTTGCCATGCTCAAGGATAGTTGGGGGCTGTTTTAGTCATATTTGCCATGTTTAGGGTAGCCTCTTTGCATTTTGGCTTGTGAGCCTTGAGTATGTGGGTCTCTAGCGTGCTTAGCCTAGCTTATTCTCATGATATAGAATCATTAGGGACCATGTTTCAGTCCATAAATCATGCTTGTATGCATACACTCATCATCTCTTTCATGCTTTAGAGGAGTTGTTTTGTTGTGCCTTGAAATGAGCATTGTACATGCCTATGTGTTTTAGGCTTTGAGTTGCCATAACAGTGGGTTTGGGGACTTATTTTGGTACATTAAAACTCTGTTTTTGGTTGCATGATGCATGTCATGAGTGTTTCGGGTAGTTGTAGTAGAATGCTCCTTGTCTTGGGCCTATTAGTATGCATATTTGCGTGAACATTTATCCATCCTTTTTGGCATTTTTGGTTACTGTTTTGGGAGTGGGTTGAGGTCTGCCCTTTGTGTCTTAGGTCCACCATTGCATGATCATGTTGCATTGGTTTAATGTTTGCATTGTATCATACTTGCATGCTTGCATATTATTGGCTAGTTGCATTTCATGTCTTAGCTTACATGTTTGATTGCATTGCATTGCATCTTACATGCCTAGCATTGTATATTTGCATGTTTAGCTTGCATCACATTTGGCATATTTTGCATCTTAGCCTCATGTTGCATCTTTGAGCCAAGTTTGTATACATACATTGCATTGTTTGGTTTGGGGTGTCAAACCAAACTTGCGGGGTGAGGAGTGTCCGTACTCCAAGTGACGAAACACATCTCAACCCTCAGTAGCCAATGCCCTTGACTTCAATATGATAGGGTGTTGGCACTCATCTCTTTTGTTGCATTCATTCACATTGAATTGCAAACTTGGCCTCTTAGGCCACCATGCGTCGAAATGCGCAATTGATGGCCCAAGGGTCGAGGGTCATGCTCCCTTGAGTCTCTTGCATGATAGGGAGTGTGTCCATGCTCACATTTGCTCAAAAAATTCCATGCCATACACTGCTTGCCCTCTGCTGCTGTCAACTGCAGGTTCTACAGGAAATTTTGGCCGGTCGGCTACCGAGAGTGCCGACCGACCAATAATTTGTGGCCGATAAGCTTGATCAGTGGCCGGTGACCATCCCATTTGGCCGATGATGTCCCCACTCGGTTGGTGATGCTCCCCAGTGTCCATATAAGCATCCTTGGGGCTTGTGAGAATTTTCAGAGGAGCAAGGCAGTGCAACCAGAGGCAACAGTGCTATGGCAACGAGTTTCCAGGCGAGACGAGTCAAGCATGCACCATCCGCGCACCTCGAGGTGGGGCTGCGACCACCTTTCTTCTGCATTTAAGTTGTTAATTAATTAGAAATTTTTGTAATTAATTATTTAGCTTGAGGGTTAATTAATTAGGTGGTTTGTAATATTTATTCGGACCCTCCGAGTGAGGGCAATTGTGTAATAAGTGTGTGTGAGTGTGTGTATGTCTCCCAACCCCACGTCTTTCTTCCCTTTTATTTACTAGCTTTCGATGGTTAGTTTAGGGCATGCTTCAATTAGCATATAGTATGATAGCATGTTTGCATCCATTCATTCGTCTTACATGCACCGGGCTCGGTAAATCATACTAACTGCACTTGTATTTCAATTCCAAGTTGAATACCTATTAGTTGTAGCATTTTCACATGCCATCTTTAGGATAGCCGAGCCTATTGTAGTTGCATCTTGCATGTATTGCATTAGCCATCTCAACATGAACTAGGATCATGCATATGATTACTAACTAGCTTCTGTTCTGGCTTGGAGTACTCGGTAAGCATTTATGCTTTAGCATACTGCATGCGTGTGAGTGTTGCCATAATAGCATGATTACCATGAGGCTAGCTGCTTATGTGATATAACTGTTTGAATGCCTGTGGATGGAGGTTGAATTAACTAAATTGGGATAACGCATTAAAACTGTGAGTTTTAAGCCCACTAGATAGTGGCAAAATCATTTTTTCTAAAGCCCACCTGAAGGTCGCGAAATCTACATTTTTAGCCTACTTGCGAGTAGCAAACCATTTTCAAAACAAGCATGAAATGTTTTGTTCCAATTTAGGCGATTTGGTCTATACTTGTTTACTGTGCGCATAACATAGTAATTCTAGACTAATAACCGGAATAAGAACACATAACGTTTTCAAAAACGGATATCATGGTTAGTAGAGGCCGATCTTCGAATTGGGCGAGAGGGGATGCTCATAGCTGACCTTCCCCAATCGTACCCAAGTTTCCGAGCCGAGGCAACTTTGGTGATGACGGACACGTGGCCTTAGGCAAACGAGTCAGGGTTTCCAAAATTTCCCAAAATAAAATATTTAGGTGGCGACTCTGTATCTGGCAAAGCAGTCCATGTTTGGCACTTCTTTCAAAAAATCTATTTTCAAAAACGATTTGGCAGATTTGGACTCTTTGATGATTCATCGGTCTTGCATTGCACTCTGCGAGATTAGATACAGGACCGTGACACAAATTGAGTCCGAACTGTAGCATGAGGCCCGAGGGCGCGTCTACAATGATGATAGTTGCAATCGAAGTATCAATGTCCATTTTGTACCAAGGATTTTGATCGGATTTTATTTTTTTCAATGAAAACCGTAAAATTGAAGTAAAAAAATGGGTATTGAATTTTTTATTTTTTATTGTTATTTTATTTTATAGAAAATGTGAAAATTTATTGGGAATTCAAGATTGTATTGTAACATTAGATTTTTATATAATTAGGTAAATTTAAAACTTTTAAATATCATTGTATTTTTTATTTTTATTCTCTTTCTATCCTATTATACCCATTATTGCTATTTATTAGTTTTTAATAATAATTCAATTAATTGAAAATGAAAGCTTAGTATAAATTTTCATATATATTAATTAATTTGTTACCACT
Organism: Camellia sinensis; assembly: GCF_055761805.1. Taxonomy (NCBI): domain Eukaryota; kingdom Viridiplantae; phylum Streptophyta; class Magnoliopsida; order Ericales; family Theaceae; genus Camellia; species Camellia sinensis. The sequence goes on along the minus strand of NC_138968.1, from coordinate 152,580,169 downwards.
ATATTTGTATATAATAGCATAATATATAGGAACAATCTCCAAATTTAATTTATATTTTTTTTATGTTATTAAAATAGTCCATCTTAAAATAGTATATATAGGAGTTAGATGGCTTCTTTTATCCCTAAAAACCCCAACCTATTTTTTTTTTTTTACTTTTTAATTTTTTAAATTGAAACATTAGTTGTTTATATCTACAAATCAAAATTGATAAACACATGTCCAAAAGTTACACTTTTTTTTCTTTTTCTTTTCTTTTTTCTTTTTTTTAATATGTAGGATATTTATAAATGAAAAATATTTGACACCTCAAAAAACTTTCCATAATCCGACTTATAATAATGCGATCGTAAGTATCAATTTTTATACAAATATGAGAAGAAAATTAATCAAATTATACATTTCAACCAACCACATACTCAAACTTTTACTATTTCAAGATGTTATTTCACTATAATTCCAATTAAGAGAATCTTCAACCCTTAATATTTTTTTTTATCAAATTATAATTTGATAAAAATTTAAAAAGATGAAGCATTGGAATTAGATAAAAATTTGGAATAAAAATGAAAATTCTTCTAAAAATTAGATAAAAATATTTTTGTCACAAAAAGAAGCCAAATATTTGGCACCACACACAACAAAAAAAAAAAAAAAGGCCGCCCAAAATTGGCGATGGGTGACAAATTATTTTGTCTTAAAAATAAAAAAATTGGGCCTATTATAGACAATAAAAACTTCCTCACAAAGAACATACCTCTAAAGACAATTTGGCTGAGAAGTTGAAGGGTTGTGGATATTCAAGACCATCAAAATTCATCTATCTCGTTTGTTACCTCGGCTCTTTCTCTGGTTTGCTTACCGTTGCAACCCACGGCAGACAGACCGTCTCTTTGCTGAAGCATTCTTCTACAATCTGATTGGAAGGGACTCTTACGGTACACATGTATCTTTCTTTCCTTCCCTTTCTTCCCTCCCATTAGGAACCCTAGGTTTTTTCTCTGATATTTTCATTTTGTTTCTGTTGTTGGTATGTTGTTCTAATGGGTCTAAAGTGCTTGGATTTTCTCTATTCTCTGTTAAATAAACTAAGCTATCGGTTTCTCATTGCGAATAAAATAAAATCTGAGCACAAATTTCAAACCAAACAACTCCAAGATTTCATGATAATTTAAAGACCCAATTTTTGGATAGCTTTCAACATGTAAATCACAAAGCTCCCAAGTTAAAACACGACTAAAAGTGAAATCGCATAAAAAAAATAAAAATTCATAGGTTATTTTGTACTCTGTCTCTTTCTGTCACTATTTGTTGGAGCTTCTCTATCTTTATTTATTTACTTTTTTTTTTTCCTAGATGAATTGGAATTGGAGTTAGTCAGTTGTTATCTCATTCAGTGAACTTACTGGGTTTATGGTATTCTTCTGCAATGTGGGAATTATAATTGCAATGGGTGTTTGCTAAGAGAGAGATAGATGAATAATATAGGCATGTTTGGGTGTCTTCTTATATTTGTTGCTTTTGGGTGTGATATGAATTATTATTATTCTTTATCTTGTATCATTGCATTAGGTAATTTTCTTTTCTTGCCTGGAATAGTTCTATTTCCATCCTATGCACACAAACAAACCCACTTTCCTTCCCTCTCTTCAGCCAAGAATGCTCCATCAAATTGTGTGAATGTAAGGTGTTTGTTAAAAGTTGTAAGCCAATTGGGGTTTCTTCCAAATTTAAGTCATACCATGCATGTGTCACTTGGCTACTACTATGAAAATTCTGATTTGAATCTTTTTTACATATGACCTGGTATATAATCTGCGATGGTGGATTTTGAACCTCTTGCCCTCTTTGATTTTGGTTGTTGTTGGGGTCTGTCTGCCACTGGAGTTGTTGGCTGCTGTGTCACAAGGGAGTTTGTTTTTGTAATGTCGCTATAATGTTGTTGTGCCCCTGCTGCTGTATTGGCGTTTTTTTTTTTTTTCTTGGTTGCTCTTGATTGGTTTGTGCTCATAAGGTTTTCTGGGCTACTTCTGCTACTGCTAGTTTGTGTTAGCTCAATTTTGATATGAGCTCAAATTTATTAAAACCAAACAATTCAATTATGAGTTAGTTCATGATAAGAATATAATATAACTAATAAGGTGTTTGTCTTTTTAATAGTTTAATCTGTTGAATGAGTTGGTAATTAACAATTTAATATAATATCAAAATAGATAATGAATTCTATGTTTAAAAATATTTTAATAATTTGATTGTATACTTGAGATAAATTAGAATTTATTTAAGGATCAACTAAGAAAGAGAGAGAGCCTAATAACATGAAGTATTGTGCCTGCTTCTTTTTTTCTTTTTTTCCTTGGTTGCTCTTGATTGGTTTGTGCTAATAAGGTTTTCTGGGCTGCTTGTGCTACTGCTAGTTTGTGTTAGCTCAATTTTGATATAAGCTCAAATTTATTAAAACGAAACAAGTCAATTATGAGTTGATTCATGATAAGAAAATAATATAACTAATAAGGTGTTTGTCTTTTTAATAGTTTAATATTTTGCATGAGTTGGTAATTAACAATTTAATATAATATCAAAATAGATAATGAATTTGAAATAGTTCAAATATGAGTTGGTTCATGATAAGAAAATAATGAACTACAATTAATATAAAAATTTACTACAGACACTTAAATATGAGTTGAACTATTTCACAAACACTACAGACACTCAAATATGAGTTTGTTCTGTGGTAGTTTACTACAGACACTCTATATTTTACATTTAATATAAAAATTTAAACATAATAATATTAATGATAATAATTAAATGATAAAATTTGAACTACAATTATAAATAATAATAAAAAAAAAGAATCATAGTTAATAATTTCCAAATTTTAATTAAACTAATCATTTTTTTCTCTCAATTAATTGGGATCCACTTTGTAATTATTTTTTTTATTTTGTGATATTAAAGATCATAAATATCATATTAAAAAAAATGATGGAAATCCTAAATATAATAAATTCTATGGATACATATATCCTTTGTAGTGTGAAAAACTATTCAAAGCATCAAATTATGCTTGTGATCTCTATAATTTATTTGTTATATTAATTTGATCTTAATTATAATTCTAATTATATTAATTTTGTCTTTTAATTTTTTACAATATTTTGATTTGTTTCAATTAATAATATCTTTTAAGAAATTAGATATAAATTAAGAACAAAATAATTCACTAAAAAAGGAATGAACTATTTTAAAGTGGACGCCACCCTAGAATGAACTGTCAAAATAGAATGAACTAATTAACAATTTAATTCAATTATGAGTTGGTTTATGATAAGAAAATAATATATCTAATTATGTATCTGATGGCTTTATAATTAATTTGTTCTATGATATGTAAAAGGTAAAAACGAAAATCATCTATCTCACTCTAGCCATATTTCAATAATTTAGAGCCTATATGGCATATCCACTTGTTGAGATTGTTGTTGCTTTATGTATAGAAATATATAATTATCTTTTCTTTACATCTAATGTTCAATTATGCTTATCTACCAAAAAAATGTTCAATCATGCTTTATAGTTAGGCAAAATGGACACTACAAAAAAACAGTTGACCAAACCAAGTACCGCAAAAGAAGGTAATGAACTATGAGAAACAAAAAATGAAGACAATTAATAAAAATCATGAGAGAATGAATGCTCTAGGAGTGAAGAACATAACAACTTGTTTGAAGGTTGCGGTTTAACATAAGAAATTGAGGAAAATGACGATGATTATCGACCGTCAAAAGGCAGTGACACTGAATCCTATGATTCGTTTGAGCATGAGGTACTATACATTTATGCATTGTGAAATATATTCTTTCTTGTTACTTTCAATTCATACACACATAAACATATATATCTTTGTATATGTATTCATATTTTATTATGTTATTCAGCTATTAGAGATACCATCGAGAGCCCATTCACAATCTCATCTTGAGGCATTGACCCACGCATCAGAAGAGGGGGATACCTCTTCACGTCCTGAGGTGGCTAGCCATCCGCCACCACCTCTCAATGTGGAGCCTCAACTTGAGGTGACTGCTGGTAATACTATTGGTAAGACACACTCAATGTAAATAAAGAGTGAACTAATAGAAACACTTTAGGAGGGACCAATATAAGTTGTATGAACTTATGACACATTAATGGGTTGCACCATTTGTGAATTAGCCTTAAAATTAATTTTTTGTTCTCATAATCTCGAAAAAAGTTTGTTAGAGGGATAAATTGTATAATTGATCTAATTGTAAATTGATGAGTTACTAATATTTTTAATCTTTTGTATAATTGATTAATTGCTAAAGCTTTTAATTTATTTTTTTGCAGATGGGATTGGGGTGGCATTTTTGACGTGCAACAATGATGTAATTTGCTTGAATGTTCATTTTTATTTGATAAGGATACACATACTTTGTGGAGTTGCATTAGTTATTGTTGGATGTTTGGTGGAATTGAACAAGTTATAATTTTTGGATATTTTGTGGATATTTCACTATTTTATTGTATTAGGATGAAATTATTTGTAATGATGAATGGATATTTTCATTTTGTTAATTCGTAAATGTGTTGATAACAGGTTAGGTTAAGTTGTGATGGAATTGTTATATTCAACAGGAACAGGGTTATATTTGTTGAACTAAAATTCAGATTTTGATAAAATAGGTATATAATGTGGAAAAAAATATTATGGAATTAGTGACAAAATGTTCCATCCCTAAAGAAGGTTTTTCCGTCTCTTATTTGGCTTAGGAGGATGATTAATTTTGTCTTGAATTTTTTATTTCGTCGCTAAATGAATTTGTCATGACAAAAAATATTATCACATTTTGTTACTATTACCCTCAATGTGTGACGAATTTTTTTTGACACTATTTCATCATTTTTAATGATAAATTTGTTTTTTTCTCTATTGGTAGTTTCTTTGGAAAAAAAATTTCGTCTTTGTTTATATTAAACATGACAATTATTTTGTCTCTATTTCTTATATTTATGACAAAATATTTTATCGCTAATTACTTACAAGTATGTTCCCAACAGAGTGTATTGGCGACAAAAAATTCGTCACAATTTTTTCATTTTTAATGATGAATTTGTTTTTGTCTCTATTGGTAGTTTATTTGACAAAAAATTTTCGTCTTCGTTTATATTAAACGTGACAATTATTTCGTCTCTATTTTTTATATTTATGACAAAATACTTTCGTCTCTAATTTCTTCCTTCAATGACAAAATATTTTGTTGTTAATTACTTACAAGTATGTTCTCAACAGAGTGTATTGGAGACAAAAAAATTCGTCACAAATTTATCATTTTCAATGACAAATTTGTTTTTTCGTCTCTAAGACCCTTTAGCGACGACGTTTTGGCGACAAAACGGGTGACGAAAATTTTTTGTCATGATTAGTTTGGGTGACGAAAAATGTACATTTTGGAACAAATTTGTTTTGTCTTTAAATCCCAAATTTGTTGTAGTGTTCAGCAAAATTTTGAAAAGTGTTTTAAAGTGCATCTTTGCATCTTCATTCCATCCTAGGCACTCCTAAGCCTAGTTTAAGGCATCTTAATGAGGATATTGTCGTAGAACCACACCGAGGCAAATTAGGGATTAAGTTATTATTTCCCAACTGTGTAGCTTAGTGTGTGTTTGTTCTGTAACTGTGTAGGGTTGGCATCCGAGGACGCTCTAGCTGCTTATAGCCCAGTGCTCTGTGAGTAATAATGTTGTAAAGATATGTTCACTCATGAATATTTTCTGAATGAACAACTGTACTACTTTCTGAAATGATATTTCTTACTGAATGAATGTTTGTCCTATTTGTGAACTGTATTCGTGGCATCCATAGCAATTTACTATTATTGTACTATACTGCTACTGTCACAGAGATCTCTGTCGGTTCCTATGTTTGGAACCACTACTGTTTACTAATATGATGGCCATCAACTGACTGTTCAGTCTGTTAAGACCTACTGTACTGTTTTGCTATTGGATGTACCACATATGACTATTATAGTTTCTGAATGACTGTTATGGCATGAAATATGAGCCACAAACTGAATGACTGATATACTGATAAATGACTATTTTCAATACTGAAAGGACATTCATTCTTAACCTCTTTATGCATATGTTATTCACTGGGTTTTAGCTCACTGCTCACATATATATGTAGGTATTCAGGCACCGGACCGTTGCTAGAGGCGTCAGGCTAAGCCCTTGTTTTGTCAAGCCAACCTTTGTGCCTCACTTCGAGGTTCCAGATCTGTTCAAGCTAAGGCTGCTTTTGGGGTGTCTCAGATTCACCCTATCTGTCTCTGTTATATATGGACTGAATGATATTTGTACTGTACTATTATGGTGGGGATTTGGTCCCTAACCTGAATGCCTATAAATGATGTATGTATATACTATTTTTGTTCTGAATGTGAATATGTTATGAAAAGTCTTTTTGCATACAGACTATCACAGCTCATTGGACGTCTTTTAATTACTGTTTTGGCTTCTGCCAGCCCATGTACTCTGTGTTACTGTTTTACTGTTAAGCAGGCCTTCGGTAATCTCGGATTACTGGTCGGTTACGGTGCTAAATCCATAGGGACGGGTTTGGATCGTGACAGAATCCTTCTAGGTTACTGCCTTAATTGAGAAATTACCACAAGGCTGGAAGGAATTCAAGAATTACCTCAAACACAAGGGAAAAGAAATGTTTTTAGAGGAATTAATTGTGCGTTTGAGGATTGACAAAGGATAACCGCAATTTAGAGAAGCGGGCTGGTAAGCATCCAATGGAGTCAAAGGCAAATGTGGTGGAACATGCTCCAAAAGCAAAGAAACGAAAGTTTTCTGGAGAAAGTTCATCACAAGGCTCTAAAGGGGCGAGACTAAAAGGTACAAGTTTAATGGCAAGTGTTACATCTGTGACAAAGAGAGACACCGAGCCAAAGATTGTCGTAGCAAAAGCAAAAGAAAAACAAGCAAGAAGCCTGCTCAAGCCCATGTGACCGAAGTGGACAATATTTCCAATGCTGTTGATGACATAAATCTTTTTGTAGTTGTTTTTTAGGCAAACCTTGTCGGAAATCCTAAAGAATGATCGGTGGACCCTAGTGCTACTCGTCACATCTGTGCTGACAAAAAGATGTTCACATCTTATTCAGTGGTGGACAATGGTGAACAACTTTTTATGGGCAACTCTTTGACTTCTAAAGTTAATGGAGAATGAAAGATTATTCTGAAGATGACATCTGAAAATGAACTTACTCTCAACAATGTGCTACATGTACCGAACATTCACAAGAATCTTGTTTCCGGGTCTTTGTTGAGTAAAAATGGGTTTAGGCTAGTTTTTTAAAGTAACAAGTTTGTACTTACCAAACACGGGATGTATGTAGGAAAAAATTACATGTCAGATTACTTTTTTCAAAATGAATGTAATGACTGTTATACTCTCTGTTATTAAAAAAAACTACATCTTCTTCTTACTTGCTTGAGTCTTCAAATTTATGGCATGCTAGACTTGAACATGTTAATTATGGATCTTTGCATAGATTAATTAATATGGAATGTTTACCAAAATTTGACATTGATTTAAATCATAAGTGTGAAATTTGTGTTGAGACAAAACTATCCAAAACTCCTTTTCATTCTATTGAAAGAATACGGAACCATTTGAATTAATTCATAGTGACATTTGTGATTTTAAATCATCCAAACTAGAGGTGGGAAAAAATATTTTATCACTTTTATAGATGACTATACTAGATATAGTTATGTCTATTTAATTCGAACAAAGGATGAAACTTTGGAAACTTTCATTCAACATAAGAATGAAATTGAAAATCAATTTGGTAAGAAAATTAAAAAACCTTAGAAGTAATAGAGGTGGTGAATATGAATCACCTTTTGGTGAGTTTTGTAAAGAACATGGAATAATTCATCAAACCACCGCTCCTTACTCACCTCAGCAAAATGGAATTGCCGAAAGGAAAAATAGGACTTTAAAAGAAATGATAAATGCCATGTTAATAAGTTCTGGATTTCCTCAGAACTTGTGGGAGAAAGCAATACTTTCTGCTAATTATATACTTAATAAAGTACTCTGAAAAAAAAGTGAATCAAACACCTTATGAAATATGGCATGGGAGAGTACCATCCAACAAATACTTAAAAGTGTGGGGGTGTTTGGCTAAAGTGGCTATTCTTAGTCCTAAAAAGACTAAGATAAGTCCTAAAACAGTTGATTTCATTTTCATTGGTTATGCCAAGAATAGTAGTGCATATCGGTTTTTGATTCATAAATCAGAACATTCCGAAATACATGTAAATACTATTATTGAATCTCGGAATGCATCTTTCTTTGAACATGTGTTTCCGAATAAGATTGGACAAGAGACTAGTAATAAGAAAAGATTTTTTGATGCTATTACTAGTAGTGATCAAGAACAAGATCAAGAGCAAGAGATAGATCAAAATGAGGAAGAGGAACCTAGGCGTAATAAACGTGCTAAAACCTCAAAATTTTTTGGTCCAGATTTTTTAACTTTTTTGTTAGAAAATGAGTCTTTAACTTTTGAAGAGGCTATGTCCAGTCCTGAGGCTTCTTTATGGAAATAAGCTATAAACAGTGAAGTTGAATCCATCCTGCAAAATCACACTTGGGAATTTGTGGATTTGCCACTAGGTTATAAACCTCTTGGGTACAAGTGGATTTTCAAAAGAAAAATGAAAGCGGATGGATCAATTGATAAATACAATGCGAGACTTGTGGTCAAAGGATTTAGACAAAAAGAAGGTCTTGATTACTTTGACACATACTCACCAGTTATTAGAATAACATCCATTAGAATGCTTATTGCTATTGCATCGTTGTACAATCTAGAAATTCATCAAATGAATGTGAAAACCGCTTTCTTAAATGGTGAGTTAGATGAAGAAATTTACATGGAACAACCAGAAGGATTTTCTATTTCAGGAAAAGAAAAGAAAGTGTGTAAATTAGTTAAATCATTAAATGGTTTAAAACAAGCGCCAAAACAATGGCATGAAAAATTTGACAAGGCAATGATGTCAAATGGATTTAAAATTAATGAGTGTGACAAATGTGTTTATATTAAAAACACAAACAAAGGTTATGTCATTGTATGTCTTTATGTGGATGATATACTCACCATAGGTAGTAATAATGACATAATTAAAACTACCAAGAAAATGTTGAATAAATATTTTGGCATGAAAGATATGGGCATTGCTGATGTAATACCTAGTATGAAAATTACCAAAACATCAGAAGGTTATGCTTTGTCACAATCTTATTACATTGAGAAAATACTTGACAAATTTAGCAAAGATGATGATCATCTTGCTAGAACACCTGTGGATGTTAATTTGTTTCTTTTTAAAATGTACAAGAAAGTATTTCTCAATTAGAGTATACTCAAATTATTGGAAGCTTAATGTACTTGACGAACTGCACTCGCTTGGATATAGCTTATGCAGTAAGTAAATTAAGTAGATATACGAGTAATTTAGAAGTAGAACACTGGAAAGCAATTATAAGGGTTCTAAGATATTTCTGATTTACTCATAACATTGGGCTGAATTATACTAGATATCCAGCAATACTTGAAGGATACTGTGATGCAAACTGGATATCGGATACTAGAGACTCAAAGTCCACTAGTAGGTATGTTTTTACTCTTAGTGGTGCGGCTATATCTTGGAAATCTTCCAAACAGACTTGCATTGCTAGATAAAGCTGGAAAAGAAACATAATGGCTTTGCCACTTCCTTGAAGACATTCCAATGTGGCCAAAACCGGTGCCTGCTATATGCATACATTGTGATAGTCAATCAGTAATTGGTAGAGCACAAAGTCATATGTATAATGGTAAGTCGCGACACATTCATCGTCGACATAACACCGTGAGACAACTACTCTCTAATGGAATTATTTTCATTGAATATGTGAAATCTAAAGACAACATAACGGATCCACTAATCAAAAGGTTAGTAAGAGAGTTAGTTGAGAACTCATCGAGAGGAATGAGACTTAAGCCTATTAAATAAAAGTTACCACGACGGCAACCTAACCTAATTGATTGGAGATCCTAAGATCTAGGTTCAAAAGGACAACCGAGTTGTGAATGACTCATAAGGATCACTATGGAGTCAAATTCTTACCTATTTCTATGATGAAATAGTGATGTTTATAGCGTTTTAGGTTAAGTAATACTTTTAATGATTCTTACATCTAGGTATACTTATTGAAGTATGGCAGGATACTCTTCATAAGAATCACCTATGTGAGTGTGAACTGGGCCGGTTCTATGAGTTTTGTGAAGGACTACAATTCTTTAAAGCACTCATGAAAGACCAGGTTGCTCAGGGCCAAAATGAACACAATAGTGAGAACTAAACTGTGTCTGGTAATATACTGTGTAAGTTCTATTGTCTTGGTGTACACAAATGGCTGAACAGTTCAAGACATCATGTTCACTGGTTAGCTAGTAAATCCGATAATGTCTCACAAGGGAAGGTTCAAAGCCAAAAGCTACCTATCCTTTGCAGAATATTACCAATTTCTGTACTCTTTATAATTAGATCATGTTGTTGCATTTTCTCTCCATCAAATTCTATTAATGTAGGGGATTGTTGGAAAATTGGTTTTATATAGGCTTATTTTGGGCCAACCAACTTTGAGCCCAATTTTAAGTGGGTCTCAAATGTCTTTTGGGATGGGTCTAAAGAGGTGACATGTTCCTTGCTGCATGGCAAGTTACACGGTGAAGACGGTTCGTCAAAACCATTTATGAGTGAATAGAAAGTTGACGTCATTTTCGGGTACGTGGAATGGATAATTAAAAAAATAAATGTGGGTTTTCCTTGAAATGGATTGTCCCACATTGAAACTTTAAGAGAGTTTGTGTATGTATATAAGCTCTAGATTACAACACTTGGATTGAGCCCCAAAGGGCACCCCAAGTTTGCAGAATGGAGGAGTTATGGACAAATAAAACCTTGGCTAAAACCACCACACACGCGCACGCGCGCCGCCTCCGACGTTCGTCCGGCTAAGCCTAGTTGGGCGGGTGTAGGTTGTGGATCGGGTCGGTCCTTACATTAATTTTTTAGACAAATTTTATTTGAATTTTTCCAAATTCTTATAGTAAATTATTTGAATTTCAAATTAAAATTGAAATTTTGTTTTCCAATAAATGTACCTTTTCCAATACCAGATTAAATTGTTCCAACAGTTTAAAAAACTATTCCAGCAATGGATAGATTATTCAAACAGTTTGAAAAACTGTTCCAAGCACCGGATAGATTTAGTTATGTTCAGACAGATTCAAACTGTTTGACAGTTTGAGTTTTGCATCTATTCATACTGTTTTGTACCTTTTCCATTCAAATAACAGACTTGTTCGGGTCTATATAAGCCAAGGCATTCCAGCAGTTTGTGAGCATCTAAAAATTCATTTCTTTCCCTCTTGTTTTGCTCTCTTGCATAATATATTCATCATATTATTTTAGAAATATTAAAGAGAGTATAGAACACAAGGTTTTTGTTCGCCGTACAAATTGGTTGAAGTGCTACTACAATTTGTGAAGATCATTGTATCTTGGGAGATAGACGCTATTTGTCTGTAAGCACCGTAGCAGGGCAAATCTGTCTTAAGGACAGAGTGTCACACACTCGACTTGATCTTTTTATTATTCATTCAGTTCGGTAAAATAAATTCGGTACGTTATTTATTTTATTTGTTTGATTTAGTTTCAATTTATTTATTGTACACAGAAAATTGTTCCAACAGCTCCCTCTCCTCTCCTCCTCCTCCTCCTCCTTCTCCTTCTCCTTCTCCTTCTCCTTCTTCATCTTCTTTGTCAGTAGAAAGAAAAGGAAAAAAAAAAAAAAAAAAAACACTGCACAAAACGACGTCGTTTTAGGCAGTCAAGCCACTCGGGCCAAACTAAATTCGAACTACAAAACGAAACTGCTAAAATAAACCCATCAAAAAATTTTGGTTAACTTTGTCAAGATTGATATAGAACAAACTAAAATTACAAAACTAATAGAATGAAATGTATTCTTCTTTAATTGAAAATGTACTTTTGTAATTTATCTTCTTCTTTTTTTTAAAATTTTTACTAATTCAATTATAACATATATTTCTTGCTAAGAATTTAGAACACACAATTAATGATATGAAAAAAAATTCTCTTAAATGTAATTTTGATGAAACTGGTTAAAATTTAATTTATTCTAAGTAAATTTTTTAATAGATTTTAAACAAAATTTATGTTTTATAGTTAATTTTTAATTATTTATTTATGTTTGTGTATAGTAGGGTATTATGCTAGTTAAAAGAAATAGCAAAGAGTAGATTAAGCTCAAGACCTCTAACACCTACCATATTAAAATGTAAAGCAATAAAGCTTATGTCTGGGATGGGCTTCAATGGGGACCAGAGTGTGGGTTTGTGAGTGGGCTGGTTGATTGTTGCACCTAAAAGCCTCAATCACCATTACAATGGGCCCTTAATTGAACTCAACTTTTTAAACAAAATAAATTGACATTAGATGGATGAAAAACCAGGCCCCGTGGCCCATGAAGAAAAATATAGCCCATGATCTCATCTGGAGATATGTATATATATATATATATTATGCATATATTGCGGGTGTTTGGTGTGGCTTATTTTGGCCAACTTATAGATTCTAGTTTTGAAAAAGTTATTTTGGACTGTTTAGTTAAACTTATTTCAAATAGTTTTTTGATTTTAGCAACTTATTTTAATTGAAAAACGCTGATTCTAAGAAGTTGCTTACCCCTTACTTCTAATAATCAGCTTCTGCTGTAGACATATTAATTTAATGTTATAATATTAGATTTTTTTATTTTTTATTTTTTAAAAAATAGAAAAAGACCCAAATGGATTATTATTATTATTATTATTATTATTATTATTATTGTTATTATTATTATTATTATTTATGAGAGATGTAGACAAGTAGTGAATAATAAAAAATAAAAGTTAATTCAAAAAAAAATTTTACAGTTTATTTAACAAACATTATTCAGCAACTTAAATCTATAATCCAACAGTTACACCAAACATTAAAGTCATAATTTATAATTTGTTAAGTTATAATGTATAATTTATTTTAACAGTTACACCAAACGGGCCATTATAATCCAATTATTGAAAAAGAATGGGATAGGAGATTTTGTATGATCAAGATTTCATATATATATATATATATATTTGGTGATAAACGTTCATTACCTTTTAAAAAATATGCATGTAAGTAATACAAAATTGTATTACAATGGACAGATATTTTCATTATTGAAACTCATAATGAAACATAACATTTATAGTAATTTAAAAAAGAAAAATAGGTGGTAGCTTGAAATGGGCGAGGGTCGAATGGCCCGAAATTTGAAAACCACGTCGTTTTGCGATTTTCTTTTTCTTTTTCTTCTTCGTTGAACACAGGAGAACAGAGGGGAAGAGGAGGAGAGAGGGAGAAAGAGAGAGGAGAGGAAGGGCCAGTGCCTCCGCTGCAAGGAGCTCGTCGCCTCCACCACCTCCGCCCGCCGTCCTCGTCGCAGTTCGCAGCTCGTTCGTCGCCTCCGCCCGCCGTCACAGCTTGCAGCTCGTCGCCTCCGCCCCCCGCCTCCACCTCCAGCCCTAATAATTGGGCCCCCTCCAGTCCTCCTCCTCCCTCTTCCTCCTCATCCTCCTTTCTTCCTCCTCCTCCTCTGATTTTCTACTTCTTCTGAAAAAAAAAAAAATAAAATGATCTAGAAAAAAAAAAAATGACACCAAAGGGAGGGGATGAACGGAGCTATGTATGTGTGTGTGTGTGTGTGAGTTTTTCAGAGGGAGGGGATGAACAAAGGGAGGGTGGGTGTACAAAGAAAAGAGGTGGATGTATAAAACAATTCGAGTCTTTCGACTCACGTCATTTCAAACTGCGAAATGGGATTGTTTAAAAAAATTTATTATATTAGAATCATTAATCATTATAGGGTCTACTAATTCCAACTATTGTACTTTTTCATTTTTATTGTAAAAAAAAAAAAAAAAAAGAGAAGGAGGAAAAAACCTCTCCCTCTCTCCACTCACTTATTTATCTGGGTGTACGTGACGTAGTTCCTCTCTCTTTTCTGTAACTATTTTTAAAAAAAAAAGATTCAAATTGTAGTTAGCCCCCAATATGTAACGACAAACATTCAATTGAGTTCAACCGGGATTCTCTCCCTTCAACATGTGACATGATCTTTTCTAATCACAAAAAAACAAATATGTAATTTTAATCTTAAGGGCAAATTACACCCCTTAGGTTTAGTTAAATTGTACGTTTTTTTTTGAGGTTTGAAAACTTACAATTCCTTATTGCAATTAATGTCGTTGATAGATATAATAAATTGATTAAAATATCCCTAACTATGTTATGTAGAGAAATAATAATATTTGGCTGATACATCATGTCAAGTCAGCCAATAGTTGCTCAATATTTGTTTTAGAATTTTCTTTAAAAAAATTAAAAATAAATTTGATTAAGAAATAAAAATAATAATAATAATAAATAATTATCATTTTATATAATTTTATTTTTGAGAGGTTAGAAATAATTTTTACAAATTAAATATATTTTTATTAAATTACTTTCTTTTTTCTTTTTTTTTTTTTTTTTTGCTAAACAACAAATCAAACATGGCTCAAAAAACTTAGGTAGCATTTGATTTAGAACTCAAATCATGATTTAAATAAAAAAAATTTAAAGCTCATAACCAAACTCTTTTAAAAAAAAAATTTATAGAATTCTATTTAAAAATTCAATTTTTTTTATTTTGTTCTTTAAATTATTTTTTATTTATTATTTTTTTGAAAAAAATATTTTTTTTTATTTTCTAAGAAAAACTTTTTTATTTTTTTATTTTTTGAAAAAATATTTTATTATTTTTTTAAGTATTGGCCAAATAATTTGTTATGATTTAAATATACATGAGCAATTCAAAAAATTTTAAAATTAAAAAAACTATTCACAAATATTTAAAATATTTTAAAAAATACAGTGTACAAATGTAAAAAAAATATTTACAATATAAAATAATTACCCTAAAAAATAAAATTAAGAGAATTTTTAAATATTAAAAAAATATTAACCCAAAAAATTTCAAAATACAATTCAACATGCAAAACTAAATAATTTTTCCCTGTTCAAAACTCAAATCATGATTTAAAAATTACCAAACGGACCCTTAATTTCTTTTTCTATCTGATGTAATTTTTTTATAAATTTTGTTGGATAATCATTGGAATTTTAGGTTAAATCAAGTTGTTCAATACTTTGGAAAGAACTAGGGACAATATTGTCCATTAAGAATAATTCTTAACGTTTACTTAACGGTAGAGGATATATTATTATGCGAGTATAAATATCGGACAAGAGATAATTTTTACAACTTTAGGAAAAAATCTATAATTTAGCTCAAGGAAAAGAGTAGGTAATTTGCCCAAATCTTAATTTGAGTTGTTTCAGATCTGATTTTTTTTTTTTTTTTTTTAGTATTAATTAGTTGTATAATAAGAAGAGAATCCATTGTTTGTCTAAATTTCCCATTAGCTATACGACCAACATACTCAGTCCTTGGGAGTTGCTCTTTCTCGAGTTTTGAGGTCTCACCCAAAAAGTTTAAAACCTTTTTAACTTGTCGTTGTCCACAAAATAGATTCACCACCACCTCGGTGATAGCCAGCACTTGGAAGCTACTGAATTAAATAATAATAATAATAAAAAAAAAATTATAGTTTTAAAATCACCACCATGTGGCTTAGTTTAATTAAACATATAGGCCTGTTTTTGATTGAAAATATGAAGATTGAGATTGAATATTATATTCGATGGAGTCTATATATTCTATGTTTGTAATTTTTTTTGAAAGGAATATAATATCCGGTGGAATTGTATATCTCCCAAAAGTAGAGGATATACAATACCACACCCTCCATTATGTCATATTCTCTTAGTTGAGATATGATGCAAAAAGTTTAATTTACCCTTTTGTCTATCTAACATAATATAATTTAATATTATTGAATTTAATATAATATAAATATTATTGAATTTAATATAATATAATATAATATTATTTAATTTAATTTAATTTAATATAATATAATATTATGAGGGCAATCTTGAAAATTACTTGTTATATCCCACAATATATTTTGTAAAACAAACATGCATAACATATATCCAATCTTATATATCAAGTCAACAAACATGACTTAGGGGATATACTATCCGATACCTACATCCTATTCATTATATATCCTGACTAAATCTCACATCATATTATATTCTCAATTTTATATCCAGTGAAACAAACAAGACCATAAAGTTTTAAAATCCAATCATTGTGGTACCAAACCTAAAACAAAATTTTACTATTTTTAAAACAGTTTTGTATTTTTTTATATTTTTTTTAACGAATGTTAAAATTCAAAGATAATAAAATGTCAATTGTCAAATAAAAATAGTGAAAAGCAAAAAAAACTAATCCAAGTATCTCAAAATTAACCACCAAAGTACTGTCAGCTAACAATTCATGAATAAAAAATTCAATATACTAGTCATATAATTATTGACATGTGATATGATTATTCAATACAAATTATCATGTAAACATATTACTATACAAATGTGATAACTGCTAGCTTTTGTTTCAAATCAGTTACTTATATCTAAATTCGTTATTAACCAGCCCTATGGTGCTTAACTTAAGCGTTGCTTGGCAACTCCCATAAAAGTCTACTTATTTATCTTTGTTTTTTTTTTTTAATCACATTATCTTTTTATTTCTTTATATAATTTTATAAAAAATTAAAGTATATACTTATTTAGTACTTTCTAAACAAGCTCTTACTATTGCAACCATTTATTTATTTTTCTCTCCTATTGTTTATTGAGTGATATTCATGGTGTCACTTCAAATTTTCAAACTAAATTTTGTCATCTGAACAAAAAATTAACCATCAACCTGACATGGGTACTAATTTTGAAGCCATGCTAACACCCAAAAATGTGAAAACTAACGCGAAAAAAAAAAAAAAAAAAATTGGATTGAAGCAAACAAGCTAAATAGTTAGGGGCAAAATTATTAACAAGAAAAAAAAAAAAGGCCAAGGTAAAATGATTTCCTCGTACTACACGTATCGAGAGCATACAAGTCTAAAAATGTGATTCTGAAATTTACAGTGGGCAAAAAGACAAAAAACACCCCCAATTTTGTCAACTAGTTTTCACGTGAACCCGACAAAGCTCAAAGCAAAGGCTGTCAAAAGATGCGATTTACGAAAGCAAAACAAGAAGAACCCAAACAGACTCTACACAGACAATAACACAGAAACAAGAATAATTAAGGGCAACATTGGAAACCAAAAAGTGGTCACCCTACCCGGACAAGGCGACGATGCAGACGAAGAATCGGCCTTTTCGAACTGCAGAGAATCGACGGCGAGAGGCATGTTCTCCTGGTCTGGGCTGCACTTGGTCTCGTGAGGTGGGTGCGCACTGTACATGACGGCGCGTAGAACAGCCGAAACCGTCGGTATGTACGCCGTCTTGTTCCGCGCTAAGAGCCACGTCAACCCCATGAGCTGGCAGTCCCTGCTGAACATCTTGCTCGCTCGGTCACTACCACCGACTTCTTCGCTTCCGTTTTTGCCCTCGCCTTTTAACTGTAATTACACCAAGGGCATTTCCGTCAATTTCGATTGTAGAAAGACGAAAGAGGAAAGGGTGTGCTGAGAGTGGATTCAGTGACAAACCCATTTGTATGGGTTTACAAGGATATGGGTAATGATGCATCATCATCCGATAAAGTTGTCATTTTCTTTAGGGTAAAAAAAGTGTTTTTGGTAAAAAGACTGAAAGCGGAACTGACTTTGGCCTTGATTCATTTGAAGTCCTTCTGCATATCTCATGGCCCATGTGCAAGTGCCACTATAACCAGAAAATAATCATTACATTGTAAATTACAATAAAGCCCACGCTAATCTTTGGTATTTTACAAGGTGTAACACAAAAATGCTAACACACATGATATTCTAAAGTATTATAGAGATTCATGGACATTTTCCTGTCTGAATTCACTTCCTTTTCCTATTTAAAAAAATAAAATACTTATTCTTTTTTTTTTAGCATTGTTATTTAAATTTAAAACTGACTTATTTTCAAATTTAATAACATAACAATCAATTAAAATAACTAAGACAATACTTCCTCTCATATTTTTCTATTCATCAACTAATTATGTTATTTTCACATCATCAGATTTAATAAATAAACTTATATATCAATTTTTTTATTTTTTATTTATCTATTTATTTATTTTTTAAGTTCAATTTCTATCACCTAGTTGATATGTGAGTGAATATTAACTCATACTATTTAAATTTAAGAATAAAAAGACTCACTTAGTTTTTTTTTTTTTTTTTGAATAAATTACAAATACACTCTCGAGATTTGTTTAAATTACAAATTGTCTGTGATTTAAAAAATTATAAATATCTTCTTATCATAATATTTTATTTAATAGAATTAACTAAAAAAATGAAAGATTGATATAGCCGACTCATTTGATGGGACTTAAGGTTTGGTTTGGTTTAACTTACAAAAACTGAAATTCATAATTATTCTCCAACACAATAATGAAATTACGTAAATTATTAATTAAAATATATTTGTAATATTATTAAAAACTGTTAAGTAACTTGATAATTTATTAATAAAATTAACAATTTATTATGAAATTAAAAACTTCAAAAGTAGAAGGTAGTATTTTATTTTTATTTTTTTCCGCAATTACCAAATTATCCATGAGTTTAAAATTCATTGAATAACTGCGCAATTTTTTTTTAAAAAAAAAGAGAAAAAAAAGGCAAGGGTATTTTCGTAAACAACAATGATTCATCCCCTTTTCCTCCCATTCCTTTGACCCCTTCTCTCTCTCTCATTGGTTATATTTCTTTTTTCTTTTTCTTTTTTTTCCTTTTCCTCCAATCACCACCCGTGACGTGGCAAAGGGAGGTGAGGGGTAACCCTCAAAAAGGATCCCAAACATTATTCTTTTCGTAAAAACACAAGATTAGCCGGAAAATATACCTTTTGTAGAGCTCCGAGGCACTTAGTACAACCGGCGTAGGACGAGTTCCGGCAATTACGCTCGAGATTTCTAACAGCCGCCGTAGGTGTCGCATTCCGATTGGCTGTGACGTTGAACGCAGCTGGGCAGCTCAGAGAAGTTATCTGGTGCAGCCGAATTCCACAGAAGCACAAAACGGCGTCGCAGGAAGCGTTAGGCTGAGGAATATTGATGTTTCGACTCTGCAGCGAGCTCTGAAGCGAGTTCACACACTTCTGCGAGTCGTCCGGCATCATCGGAAGGTCGGAAGACGCCGGAGGAACCGCCGCCGAGACCTGTAGAGCCGAGCGAGCGTGCGCCGCGAACAGCCACGCTGCGAGAACCGGGCAACATCGGCTCCGGTCGAGGTTCCGGCTACAGGCGTCCTTCACGCCGCCGAATAGCTCTGCGGAGAGGTCGAGCCGGCACGTCGGCGTCAGCGTCTGGACCGGAAACGCAGGGACCGTGTTCGGGGTCGAATAGTCTCCCGGTTTGAGAGGTTGAGCCGGTTCGACAAGAAAACCGGCGAGTGATCGATGGAAGAGAAATAACGTGAAAACGAAAGGCATCATCGATTTCGCCATTTTAGTGTGGATTCACAACGTGTAAATGTTGAAGGAATTTGAAGAATGTCTGAGATTTTGGTGCTCACGTGTTACTTGTTTCGCTGCAAATGTTACTAGTACAAGCAAATAGAAAGCTTTCAGTGACTCAGCAAAAAATGAACAAGGAAAGTCGAAAGCTTCAGGGAAGAAAAAGGAAGGAAAAGATGTGGAGAAATTGCTTGCAACTTGGGAAAGGGCACAGAAAACTCCTTTTTTTTTTTGGCAAGAAAATCTGATTTGGAAGCTTTTGTGTTTGAAGAAGATGACTAATAGATGAAGAAGAATTTGAAACCTGAAGTGAGGAAGAAGAGTTTCTCCGTGCAGAGAAGTGGAAAAAGCGGAGGACTGTGAAGGATGTGTCTCGATTTAAGGTTATAATAGGTCCAAATTTTGATCAACTGCTTTTTTAGAGTAGATAAAACAAACAACGAATTTCATCTATGCTAGTTTCATGTGGGTTGAATTTAAATAAATAAAAATAAAATAAATATTTAATATATATGGTTTGTTAATTAAGTGTGGGGCCGAGAATTGGAAGTCGTAAAGATTCTGAATAGTCGAATTTGAGAGAGTCGAGATTCGAAGCACTCAGCAACTGGCTCGAAAGCTCAAATCCAACCCTACTCGGCCAAATAACCGATTAATCAAGGGGTCGAGTGAAGATCGGTCTATTATAAAATATGTCGAATATGAGGTGAGGATCTAATCCCGAAACCCAAAGAAGAAAAGATATAAATAGAAGAAACATCAGCCAGAATGAGGTATGTGAGAATTGTTGTGCTAAACTTAGAATACAAGCATTCTTGAGCGTTGAGACTGACTTGTCTGTCGGAGTGTTAATTCTGGCACCCCCGACCGGAGTGTTTATTCCTTTGCAAATGACTAGAACAGAATCACGAGCGTTCCCTAGTATCAAAATAGTATTTCCAAACCACTTCTCCACATTAAGCTTGTTTGGTTTCAGTGTTCAGAATTTTTTTTTATTTTTTGTATTTTAATATTTTCAATGAATTTTTTTAATATTTTAAGTAATTTTTTTTTAAATTTTTAGAAACACCTAACATAAACACACTTAAAAAGTATAATATTTGTGAAAAAAATCTTTAAAAAATATACTAAATACCAAAAAATACAAAAAAAAATACGAAAATTTAGTACATTTTCATATATTTTGTGTATTTATTAATTTTTTAAAATATTTTTTCACAAATATTTTATTATTTACATATATCTAAATAAAGTGCATCTAAAAAGTTAAAAAAAATATTTAAAATTTAAAAAATATTCATTAAAAACAAAAAAATACGAAAAATAAAAAACTCAATTTTCAAAAAACTGAATTCAAAAAACTGATATCAAACACACTAAGTCCTTTTTTTTTTCTTTTTTTTCTTTTTTTAAGGCTTCATTTGGCTAAAAGATTTGAGTTGAACTAGTCACTAAAAAATAAAATAAGATAAGAGGTTAACAAGACAAAATATCACATATAAATCAAAATTATTTTATTTTTTTTACACAAAAGTAAAAAAAAAAATTATCCAAATGAACTTTTTAATCTCAAGTCAAAAAAGTTCCGACTCAAAAAAATCAACTAAATTTTTTTTCCAAACGTGATTTAGTTTAAAAAAAAGGAAAATTTGCTACTTATTGTTGATTTTTTTGACTTTCGAATGTTATTATTGTAATTACGAGCGTGCCAGCAAAGATCAATCAGTCCGTACAGAAAATTAATTGCCAACCAATTATCAGACGATTATGTTTTAGTTCTTTCAACCTCAATGAAGAGGACTTTTACTAGTGGCTTGATTTAGGAGAATTAAGTAAAATAATAATTAAATGAAGAACAGTTGAAGTATTTCATTAAAGACGAAAAACTTACAATGATCCAAACTTAGCCGCATAGAGGTTTACAGCAGCAATTTACTTGAAACTACTCCTATGAATGAAGTGCAGTGCAGGAATTTAAAGTACAGGAAATGTAAGACTGGAAATATAAAACTGGAAAGGAAAATAAGTATAATAAGACTGGTTTTTGGATCTAAGTCTGAGGGCTTTTTCTGGGGCCTTCTCTGCTATTTATACTGCTCAAGGATGACCATCGAACTGCATTTCTAACCGTCGAACTGCTCCTCCATAATCGCTGACCATGTTGCCTCAAGATTAGCTCCATTACGCCATTACTTGTAGTTAGGCTTCCCTCATAAATTTGAATTTGAAATGTGAGTAACTGTTGAAGCCACATCACCTTGCATCTCTTTGTTGATCCACTGCTACTCAGATCTTGTAATAACCAATACTAACTGCCACGTGTACGATCAGGATCGAAGACTTGAATAATCTTCCTATATTATCCTTATTTTGTCACGCGTCGAATTGTAATTGGCTTATACAAAATATGTAGTCAACATTAACCCCAGCACTAATATACCCAATACTTGGTGATATTAGTGAATCAAGGTCTTTTTCCCACGTCTTAGTCTCAAGTGGTATGCTCCAAAAAGAAGGACTTCATGGACTTGGTATGGTCCTTCCCAGTTAGGTGACCATTTGCCAAACTTATGGCTTTTAATCCCTATTGGGAGTATGGTTTTCCACACCAAATCACCTTCATCAAAGCTAATGTGTTTGACTTTTTTATTATAATTTTTGGTTGCCTTTTTCTTTTGAAAAAGAATGCTATTTAATGCCAGAATTCTAGCTCCATCTATACTTTCTAATCCTAAGCACATACTCTGATGGTATTGCTCAGGATTTAACTGGTCTTAGCATTTTACCCTCAAGGACTTAACATTAATTTCCACAAGTAACACTGCATCATGCCCATATGCTAAGGCATAAAGAGTGACTCCTGTGCTTGACCTTGGGGAAGTTCTATAAGCTCACAATACATCCAACAACAAGTTGTGAGTTATGTCAATCCCTAGTATTGTCCTCCACAACTTTTTGTATTCCTTTTTTCAAGGACTTATTGGATGATTCAGCTTCACTATTGGCTTGTGCATAATAAGGGGTGGAATTAACAAAGCTAATTCCAAATTTTGCCACAAAAGACTTTACCATTTTCCCATCGAACACAGTCTCATTATCAATAGTTATAGTCTGTGGGATACCAAATCTGTGGATTAAATCCTTAATGAATCCAATAACCTCAGTTTGGTCTACAGTCTTGAATGGTTTAGTTTCGACCCATTTAGTGAAGTAATCAGTGGCCACTAAGATGAAACAATGATGCTTCGAAGAAGGTGGGTGCATTATTCCCATCATATCCATGGCCCATCCTCTAAATGGCCAAGGCTTTACTACTGCATGCAGGTCAGTTATGGGCACATGCCTGATCGTGCCATGCTTTTGACATGCCTGGCAACCCCTTGCATATTTTATGCAGTCTTTAAGGATAGTTGGCCAATAGTAAGAATGCCTTCGAAGCAACCACCCCATCTTCACACCAAGCTGATAAGCAGCACAGACGCCCTCATGAACCTCAGCCATAGCTGTCGATGCTTCTTTTGAGCCTAAACATTCCAGTAATAAACCATCCCCCCCTCTTTTGTAGAGAGCATTACTGTATATGATGTATTGCATAGATTGCAATTTAATTTTTCTGCTGGCCTTCGAAGATGGGCCAGCCAAGTATTGCATTATTGGATGCCTCTAATCTTGTTCTTGTAAGTCATTATGATTGACTTCTAGGACCACATTCCTTTTATTTAAAGGTGGTATTGATTTCTGGTATGTTGTTTGGCTTATGTCCCTTTGAGTATTATCTCTTCTCTTGAAATTCGAAACTTTCTGAGCCACATCATTAGCTCTATTATTCAAGAATCTTGGGACATGAGTTACATTTGCTATTTGAAATTGAAAAAGCAGATGTAATGTAACAACATAGTATGGCAACATGCTTATACTTTGACATTTGAAAATCCATTTTACTTAGTTAACCACCAATTGAGAATCTCCAAATATGTCAACTGCATGAACTTATAGTCCAATAAGAATTTCCAATCCCACTATTAAAGCTTCATATTCAACTTGATTATTAGAACAAGTAATTTCATCCACTCTAAAACCATGTGTGGTTTATATTCCTTGTGGTGACTTAATCACTATACCAATTCTGGTTAGGCCATTGGCTTTCGATCCATCGAACCACATTTGCCATGGCTCAACACTAGCCATACCAAGTTTCATTATCTCTTGGCTTTTCTGTTTGACATGGATGGTCTGCCAAAAAATTGGCTAAAACTTGTCCTTTTACTGCTTTTTGGGGAATATATTCTAAATGAAATTATGATAAAGCTAATATCTATTTGCCAATTTTTCCTCTCAACATAGGTCTAAATAACATATATTTAACCAAATCTACAGTTGCAATTACCAAAACAGTTGTAGGCAAAAGATAGTAGCTTAATTTCATTGCAGCAAAATATAATGCAAGGCACAGCTTTTCTACAACTAAGTATTTACATTCACAAGAATTTAAAAACCTACTTAGGTAATAAACAGCTTGCTTTTTGCCTTCTTCATTGTCTTGGGCTAAGAAAGCACATAATGAATCTTCTGCTGCAGCTATGTACAACTTCAAGGGCTAATCACCATTTGGTGGCATCAGCACTGGAGGGTTGGCCAAGTAGGCTTGGATGCCTTCGAAAGCAATTTGATACTCTGCTGTCCACACAAATTCCTCTTCATCTTTTAGCTTGATGGAGGTCTGGCTTCAATGATGGCCTTGGCTTTATTCTGGTCAATCTGTATTCCTTTCTTGTGTACTACATAGCCCAACAAGTTTCCAGATGATACGCCAAAAGCACACTTACGATGATTGAGTTTCAACTTGAACTTTCTCATTCTTTCAAAGGCTGCTTCTAAGTGAAACAGATGCTCCTCTATGGATTGGGATTTAACTACAATGTCATCAATATAACACTCTAAATACCTTCCAATGAGGTCATAAAAGATAGTGTTCATAGCCCTCTGATATGTAGCCCCAGCATTCTTCAGGCCAAATAGCATTTTAACCCATTCGAAGGTGCCAATATTCCTAGGACATCTGAATGTTGTTTTGTGAACATCCTCCTCTACAATGCAGATTTGGTTATAACCAGAGTGCCCATCCATCATTGATAAAATTTGATACCTTGCTGAACTGTCTACCAACAAATCTACTATAGGCATAGGATGCTCATCTTTTGGAGTTGCTGAATTTAAGTTTCTGAAATCAATGCATACCCTCATTTTACCATTCTTCTTAACTACAGGCACAATATTAGATAGCCATTCAACATACCTGGCTGTTCTAATAAAGCCTGCCTTGAGTAGTCTAAGAATTTTCTCATTAACTTTCTGAATCACTTTTGGACTCATTCTTCTTGATTTTTGCTTGTATGGCTTGAAATTAGGCTTCATAGGGAGCCTATGTTCCATTAATGACCTATCCAATCCTGGTAGTTCATTATAAGACCATGCAAAACAATCTTTATATCTCTTCAGAATAGCCAACAACTGGTTCCTGTCAAGAGCATTCAACCAAGCACTTATATAAATGGGTTGTTGTACAGAACCTTCCCCTAAATTTATTTATTCCAAGGGGTCTTGTATCTGAGAACTTACTGAAGCTCCTTCTTTGATTCCTTCTGGCTTCGAAGTAATCCCCTTGCTATGTTCTGCACCCAGGTTCTTTGATTCAACATCTTTACTCGCCTCTTCATAGACAAAGTCTGTCCACAAGGCTTCTTCTTCCTGTATTTCCTGAACTTTTGTTTCAATGTCCAATGCACAGTATTTATCAAGGGCCAAAACTCTGGCCTGTTGCTACTTTTACTTGCAGCCAATTATCATGGTCTCTTTCTCTTGCACTTTCTGGACTATTGATTTTACATCCAATATCGAGGACTTAATTAGAGCCAAAGACTTGGCTCCTTGTACTTCACCTCTTTGCCTACAACTAGGCATCATTGTCATCTTTAACGACAACCTCTTCATCAGTACTCTCCTGGACTAAGTGCTTTAGGTGTGTCACTTCCTCATCAGCCGTCACTTCGGATGAGCCATCAGGTTTCCTAAGTATACTGAGTGGTGTCACTCCCTCAATATACAACTTGGTCTCTACGAAGTCTACACAGGCTATGAAAGGTTGAGGATCTGCATCAATTTTCTCTGTCTCTCCATTGCCCAAGGCCATCATTATTTTCTGATGCAAAGAGGAAGGCACACATTTGTTGGTGTGGAACCAATCTCTACCAAGTAAAGCATTATACTTAGCATTGCTGTCGATTACGAAGAATGCCGTCATGCAGTCCCTGGTTCCCACACTCAGGTTGATGGGCAGAATTCCCTGAGCCATCTGTCTGTCTCCAGCGAAACTAGCAATGGTTGTGCTGGTTGGGATTAACCTAGGATTTCTTTTCTCTAGTTTCTTCAAAGAAGATTTCGGTAGTAAGTTTATCGCTGCCCCATTATCCACCAAGACTTGGTTTAATTGTATCCCATCAAAAAAGGTCTTGATATACAAAGGCTTAACATGTTGCGTCATAGAATCCGAGGGATATTCAAAAGGATATGAGAGGTTAATGCTCACTTCTTCTTCACTCTCATATTCAGTTTCCATTGGGGTAGCCATTCCGGATTCATCCTGCACCATACTCACTTGTGAGTCTTTACTAGAGACTGCAATTGGATCAATTTCTTGACCCTCTTGGTTCTCATCTCCAGCTTGGAATTCATGCGGTAGTATGTGTACCATATTCACTAACACTGAGCCAAATTGGATGGCTGGCTGTGTCTGTTTTTCCTTTTGGCCACCTTATTCAGTTACTCCAGAAACATCTTCCATGCTGCTTTCTGACACTTCATCCTTCGAATGGTCTGTCACGACTGGCTTTTCAACCAGAAATGTTTGTTCAGCCATGAAAGCTTCAAACATTTCTTCCACCATTATTTCTTTCTTTTGGCCTAAGCCAACTTCTTTCTCTGCCTCGCTGTCACTCTCCATCAACGCCTTCTCCAATCCTGCTAAACTGGACTTCTCTCTGGCTTTTAGTTCAAAGTGAACTTTGGCCAACTGTTCTCTGCTGCAACCCATTTTTCCTTGTAGAGTTGGTTTTGGAGTATGGTCTGACTTTGGATTCTTTGTTCCTTCTGTCTGTACCAATGAAGAACTCTTTCTACTCTCTTTCAGGTCTTGCTGGTACTGAGTGTACCTACGTTGAATTTTTCTCCTATGTGATTTAGAAATTATGGGGACCATATCTGGTTCCTTTGTTTTTGGGTGCTTAACCAATACCCAATTGTTTGGAGCTACCAAAGGAGGTTTGACCATCTTGCCTTGGTTTCCAATTATATCTCTTTGGGTAAACACTTCCCTAGGTTTGCTCTGCATCACAAACCAATCTGGGACCCCAGGTACCCACGAACTTACTGACCTAGCTGTTGCACTGTTTCTTTCTTCTTTCGAAGTCACCTTCAAAGCTGGCTGTGAAGGCTACTGCTTGGCCCTGACTTTATGCTTTGGGCCTAACTCAGACCTTCGATGAAGGTGTCCACTTTCTATCCTGCGTGAGGCTTGTCTAAGGGGCCAATCTCTGGCTTTGATCCCATAAACTAAACCCTTCTCTGACCTCCTTTCAGAATGACTGTTCTCCACTCTGTAACAGTTAGGTGGCCTGGACTCATATAAAGGCCTCTTACCTTTAGAATGCATTCTATCAGCTGTTGACTCAACCATCAATGGCAGCTGCCTAACACTAGTCGGGTATGGGCTTTTGTTGTAAGCACTGGTTGGTTTAGGACATTTCTGCACATACCTGTAGTACTGTTTCCCATCAATCGGGAGCCCTTTCAACCATTTGTAGCTCAGTCTGCACCTAGGACATATCCTTTGCATTACTGCTGCCTCTAAAGAATCGTTATCCAGTGCTTCTTCATCAGAGTCTTCCCTCTGGTATGGGAGACCTTGTCCAATAGCTGGTAGATTTTCAGTGTCCTTCTTGATAGTTGTCTGGTTGGCAACATGCATCTGTACATTGATTTCTCCCAATTCTTTTAAGGACAAGCTTCGAAAGTCTGACATTATGACATTGGCTGCCACCTCTCCAATTTCTGAAAACGGAATACTGTCGATCCCCATGGCCTTTTCAGCTTTGATTGGGAATTTCAAATTTCCTTTCCGAATTTGTTCTTGGATCATGTCTCGAAAAACAATACAGTTCTTAGTCGAGTAAGACCAAGAATTATGCCATTTACAATATACTTTTCCTTTAAGTTCATCAAGAGATGGAATTTTAACTCCTTTTGGTAACTTAAGGAAATTGGCCGCAAGCAAATGATCAAAAATGTCATCTGCCTTAGTTAAATCGAAAGAGTATTTCCTGTGAAGGTCTTTCTTTTTAAATTGCTGGTCAATTGTTGTATCCTTATGAATTAATGCTTCACAGATCACAGGTTCTTTCCTCACAATCTCTACTGCATCGATCTCATAATTAGGATCTCTATAATATATCTTGTACGATGCATTATTTCGATCTTGTTCCTCCTCTAGTAGTGCTTCGTATCTAGACACCTTATAAGTGAGTTCCACAAAATCTCTGAACTCAGTTGAGTCAAACTTCTTTCGAAGTCTAAACTCTAAGTCATTTTGAGCCAATCTCAAGAATTCTGGCTCTGGCAGGATAACTCTACATTTATTTCGAGCCCTTTTAAATCTAGTAATAAATTGAGTAGCCTTCTCGTCAGGCCTTTGACTTAATCTTGCCAAGTCTGCCATGGAAACCTCTGGCTCCGATTGGAAGAATTGGGCATGAAATGCCTCTTCCATTTGTTGCCAAGTTTGGATAGAGCTAGGTGTAAGGCTAATAGACCATACAAATGCTCCCCCAGTTAAGGAATTTGGGAATAACCGTAACTTCATATAGTCATTATTAGTAAATTCACCGTATTGAGCAGCAAACCTAACAATATGCTCCATTGTTGATTGGTTTCCATTCCCATAAAAAAGGACAAAATCTGGTATCCTGAAACCTCTTGGGTATTCATGTACCCTGTCCAGCCATTCCGGGTACAGTTTCCTGTACACTGGAGTCTGGAACCCCCGAGCCATTGGTCCATACATCTCTCTAACAATGTTAGCAATTTGGTTCCTAGGGACCATATTTTGTGCCTGCTAAACCACTACTGGAGGGGCAAACACAGGATTTGGTGGGCAAACTTGTGATTGTAGTCCTCTTGGTACATAAGGTGGTATATTTGGGATTGGTTGTCCCTGCGGTGCAAGTTACTGTTGGGGGTATGGGTAACCCCTTTGAGCTTGTCCTGTGAAATGACCTGCGAAAGGTGTTGGAACTGGTGTTGTGTCTCTTCCATTTGTAGGAAAACCTTCCAACCCCCTAGGTATAAATTCGAATAAGGGATTAGTGAACCCCCTTGTGCCAAGTACGGCTTCGAACATGGAATTTGGAACCATTCTTATGCCATTTTCTTGTATTGGGCCAGATCCACCAAATTGCATGGCTTCACTGTTGAGTGCTGAGGCATTTTGACCTACTATAGGCCTCGAAATAGGTTCGTACCAAGACTGAGGTGGTAGTCTTTCATAGTTCTGATTACTAGTTTGACCATTAGAATGTCTATTAACTTGCATAGGCTGTTTGTCTCTAGCCAATCTTTGTTGAGGGACATTTAAAACTTCCTCCACGTGTCTTGCGTTTGTTGATTGGTGGTTATTCATTCGATCCAAAAAGAATGTTACCCACCTTTCCATCGTGTTCATTAACTGTTGTCCCATGGCATCTACTAGGCCACTCCATGGATTTATTAGCTGAGTAGATGGAACAGTGGATGGTCCAATTCCTTGGTCTCGTCCAATATTATGAACATGTGGTACTAGTTCTGAAGTGCTGGTCTGTTCGACCATAGGTTCTAATACAATGTGAGTTTTCACAGGATGTGTTATCACATTATCCTCTGGATTAGGTATTTCTACCTTTCCTTCTACGTCTTCTTCCAAGCGTTCATTTTCTCCTTGTCTCCTACGTCTAGCCATTTCAATTGGTCCCACCGGGCGTGCCAAAAATATATGTTGGCTTTTTTGGCTTTCGAAGGTTATTATTGTAATTGCGAGCGTGCCAGCAAGGATCAATTAGTCCTTACAGAAAATTAATTGCCAACCAATTATCAGAGGATTATGTTTTAGTTCTTTCAGCCTCAATGAAGAGGACTTTTACTGGTAACTTGATTTAGGAGAATTAAGGAAAATAACAATTAAATGAAGAACAATTGAAGTATTTCATTAAAGACGAAAAACTTACAATGATCCAAACTTAGCCTCGTAGAGGTTTACAGCAACAATTTACTTGAAACTACTCCTATGAACGAAGTGCAGTGCAAGAATTTAAAGTACAGGAAATGTAAGACTGGAAATATAAAACTGGAAAGGAAAATAAGTATAATAAGGCTGGTTTTTGGATCTGAGTCTGAGGGCTTTTCTGGGGTCTTCTCTGCTATCTATATTGCTCAAGGATGACCATTGAACTGTATTTCTAACCGTCGAACTGCTCCTCCATGATCGCTGATCATGTTGCCTCAACATTAGCTCCATTACACCATTACTTGCAGTTAGGCTTCCCTCCTAAATTTGAATTTGAAATGTGAGTAACTGTTGAAGCCACATCACCTTGCATCTCTTTGTTGATTCACTGCTACTCAGATCTCGTAATAACCAATACTAACTGCCACGTGTACGATCAGGATCGAAGACTTGAATAGTCTTCTTATATTATCCTTATTTTGCCACGCGTCGAATTGTAATTGACTTATACAAAATATGTAACCAACACTTATGTAATAATTTTCTTCCATTTTAGAAACTTATAATACATTATTAAAATTTAAAATTGGTAGCCAATAACTATCAAGTTAAAATTTTCTTACGTTTTTTAATTTAAAATAGAGATTTGTTGATATAAAATTTTCACCCACAAAACTGCCCATCTCAAAAATTTACTAGAAAAACTCTGTAAAACAAAATTTATGGACCAAATTTATTCAAAGTGTAAAAACTTTAAATTTACACCATACTGTTATTCACATAAATTTTTTGACTAAATTTTTTTGCCTTTTACAATTATTGATTATGACATGAAGATCTATATTTTCAATTTAGTTTTTAATTTTTGTGTATTAAAAATATGGAAAATAATTTTTGAAAATTCAACCCAACCGTTTAAATTCTTTTTCATTTTTAAATTCACATAATAATTTACCTCTTACTTTTAGTCATTTGCTAGTCATCATAAAGATAAAATAATATTGTAATTTTTTCTCTATTGCAACGAATGTTGCTATTGATTATTTCTGTGTCCACCTACAATCTGTATTAATTTTGTTTATTTTATTATAATTATAAAAAAAAACCATAAATATACCAATTGTTTAAAACTAGCTAAATGTTTTTAAATCTCAGAAAAAGTGAAGTCATTAAATTTACTTTTAATTTTGAAATTGAAAAAAAAAAAAAAAAAAGATGGGAACAATGGGAAGGGAAGAGATCGTGGGTACAGAGACTAGACATATTAGAGAGAGAGAGAGAGAGAGAGAGAAGAGAGAGTTGTGAATTGATATGGAAAGGCCGTGTGAGATTTGGCAGATAGTGAAGTCCTTTTCCTTTTCATTCTCTATCATCCTCCTCCGGTCTGATGCGAAAATGCGTTTCTTTTTGGGGAGTAATTGCCGTAATCCGCTGTGTAGATAATGAAATGCACGCTCGCTGACCCCATGTATACAAAAACAAAGGCTTGTTTTGGAAAGTTGACTTTTAATTATTTTTTTTAGTTTGTAATAAAAGTTTAAAAATTAATTTTTTAAATTTTTTTTTTTCATTTGGAAAGGTGGTTTTTAGTTAAGGGTAAAATTATAATTTTATCTCTCATGAGTCAAAATATACTACATAGATGAAGTTGTAATATTATAAACTAAATAGGGATAGTTTGGTTATTTGATTATGATTTGACATCATAAATAAATATTAATTAAAAAAGTCAAAAGTCACTTTTTACCAATTTCTCAAATTATTTATCTAAAAAAATCAAAAGCTTGATTAAAAGTCAAAAAATTACTTTTTACCATCTTCTCAAAATAAGCCAAACAAAAACAGCTTCTCTCTCCACATGTACTTAACTAACGTTTGAGAACGGGGAAGCCAATTTTTATTCATTTTTATTGTTAATGTAAATTGTAAATAGTAAATCACCACTACCACCCACTCCACCTACCACCTCCACTACCACCCACTCCACCTACCACCTCCACTTCACCCCCTACCACCTACACCTACTACCACCTTCTCTTCTATATATAAGAGTTGTAATACATAACAATACACATCAATCAATAATACAATTAACATACATCAATTAGATACATTATTCTCTCTGCATTTCTCTCTTTTTTTACATTGAATTTACATGGTATCAGAGCAGGTTTAGAACCTAATATTTTCGCTTCCCCGGCGGGCGGCAACCTCACCTTAGCCGCCCGCCGGACCTCAACCTAGTCCGCTCGAATTTTCTATACACACCTTGAAATTTCCTTTCTTCAACCTGCTGAGTGCACCACTGTTCAGTCGCCGGAGACCACCGCCGCTTGCACGTCGATGTCCCTTTGCCGAAGCTCCGTCGCGACACCAGTCTTCCTTGCGTCTGGTTTCAATCCTCTGCACATAGCCGCATCTCTCTCACGAGACACACCCAACACATGGCAGAACACACCCAGCACACCCAACACAGACCAGCAGCTCACACACACACCCATCACCTCTCCCTCTCGGCGTACACACACATATACATGGCAGCTCTCTCCCTCTCGGCAACTCTCTCTTCCAGAAAACACACAGAAAACCTCACCACCCCAGCTGCGCCGAATACTACGGACATGCACTAGCTCTCTCTCTCTCTTCTCTCTCTAACACAAACCCAGCACACACACACACACCCATCACTGCCATACACCCAGCAGCTCACACACACACACCCACCTCCTCTCTCTCTACGATGGCCACAGTGGTGTTGTTGGTTCTACTAGTTGTGTTTCTCGTCTTGTTCATTAGAGTTGCTTATCAAAATATAACTTGTTACTTGATCACACCAAGAAGCATCAAGAAAATCATGGAAAAGCAAGGAGTGTATGGCCCAAAACCCCGGTTTCTTGTCGGGAACATCTTGGACATGGCTTCCCTCGTCTCCAAATCCACCTCCAAAGACATGGACTCCATCAACCATGACATCGTTGGTCGTCTCTTGCCCCATTTCCTCACTTGGTCCAAACAATACGGAAAGAGCTTTATATTTTGGAATGGAATCGAGCCAAGAATGTGTATAACGGAGACCGAGCACATCAAAGAGCTTCTATCAAAGTACAGCACAAAAGCTAGTAAATCATGGCTGCAACAACAAGGATCAAAGCATTTCATTGGCCGGGGGCTACTAATGGCCAACGGCGATGATTGGCATCACCAGCGCCATATTGTCGCACCCGCTTTCACGGGAGACAAACTCAAGGGGTATGGGGGACACATGGTGGACTGCACTAAGTATATGCTCCAATCACTGCAAAATGCACTTGAGTTGGGTCAGACCGAGTATGCTCCATCCACGATATGTCTACCTTTCTAACCCATCCCTCCAACACCTTTTGCACATCCATCCCCCTTTTTTATTTTTTTAACCCAAAACATGCTCATCTGCAAACCCAACACCCTCTCTCTCCACTTTATCACATGCGCTTGTCCCCTCCTCTCTCCTCCGTTTGATTTCAAAATCACTTCTTTTTTTTATTTATTTATTTTTTTTTTCAAAACACTTTTAATCTCTTTCACATAACCCATCCAAAACAAAAACAAAAAAAAACAAAACAAAAAAAAAAACAAACAAACAAACAAACAATTTACATAACACACATATTTTATTCATCTCCGGGATTAACCCCGATCACAATTTTACACACACACAAAAAAAAAAAAAAAAAAAAAAACATCACCCACCAACACCCATCCACCGGCGGGACTTTTTCCTTATCCCTTCTCTACTCTGCCGACGGTCTTTTCTTCTTGCCTCCGTCCTGGCCGGCTCTTGACGGTGCTGCCTCTGTGTTTCCCGCGCCGCCAAGCACGTTCACTCCCCCCTGCTCCTCCACTGCAGCATATGGCGGTCCTCCAAATCGGAACATCACGGTGGCCTTCCGCTTCAGCTCCTTGTTTTCCGCTTTTAGCACACTTATCTTTGCTCGCGCATCCTTATACATGCGCTGGAGCAGAGCCAGTTGGGCGTTTAACTGCTGCACCTCATTTGTCCTACTCTGCAGCCGGTGCGACAGGTTTGTGACCGCCGTCATGGTCTCCACACATGACTTCAAAGTATACTGATTGGCCTCAATATCAGTTTGCACCACCATTTTTTGCTCCACCAACCGCATCGGAAAGTTCAACGGAGCAAAACCAGAGGCGCTTGGTTGAGGTTCACTGGCCACCGCACCAGTTATCTCTCTTGTTGACTCGTTGAGGTCGGGAAAGAGAGTGAGCAGACCACGGGACGAAGAGGCCATATTCTGGGTAGCTGAACGGGAAGACGAGGCCATGTTTTTGGGTTGCTAAGTGTTTCAGAGAAGCAGCGATTACCGATTGGTACTGTCAGATAGGGTTGGTTACAGAGTGTTTCAAGATTTGCAGCTCTTAGAGACAAGCTCTCCGAGAGTTCAGAGGTTTCAGACTGGTTTGCATAGCCTCAGCCTCGGCCTCAGCCTCCGTCTTGGTTAAATAGCCGAGGCCGACACGCGCATCGCGCCACTTGACGCCAGACGACAAATCGGGCGCGCAAACCAAGGTAGTCACGCGCCTCGCCATCATGTCCGGCACACCTTTTTATGGATTGGGCACGCCTTTTGATGGCACGCCTTTTGAAAGATTGGGCACACCTTTTGAGGACGCGACTTTTGAGGGCTCGATATATATATCCATGTATATCTTTTGGGCAACCTATATACACACTTATACAGTGTCTTCTACACCGGTCAGCTTTATCAATCCCTTTGTTTCAACCTCAAATAGGTTTCTATCTTCACACCTATTTGAGTTTGAGGGGGGGTTATACACAGTATCATGTATAAGTCGCTCATGGCGCACTCCCTAAGTCGCCCCCTTGGTGCACCACCACAACCTCTGCTACAACGGTCCAACATGACCCCGTAAACTGTCTTCTACATCGGTCTGACACGACCACACACTGTCTGCTACAACGGTCCGACATGACCCCATAAACTGTCCCGACATTGATTCCGGTCAGCTGCTACATCGGTCTGACATGACCCCGTAAACTGTCTTCTACAACGGTCCGACATGACCCCGTAAACTGTCCTGCTACACCGGTCCGACATGACCCCATAAACTGTCTTCTACAACGGTCTGACACGACCACACAGTGTCTGCTACAACGGTCCGACATGACCCCGTAAACTGTCTGCTACAACGGTCCGACACGACCATACCGTGTCTTCTACAACGGTCTGACACAACCATACAGTGTCTCCTATCCCATTTTTAATTTTATTTGTCAGCTTATTTTTCTGTTTTGTTATTCTCTCCAAACTCAAGTTGGCTAGTACCTATCCTCCTTGAGTTTGAGGGGGACTGTTAATATAAATTGTAAATAGTAAATCACCACTACCACCCACTCCACCTACCACCTCCACTACCACCCACTCCACCTACCACCTCCACTTCACCCCCTACCACCTACACCTACTACCACCTTCTCTTCTATATATAGGAGTTGTAATACATAACAATACACATCAATCAATAATACAATTAACATACATCAATTAGATACATTATTCTCTCTGCATTTCTCTCTTTTTTTACATTGAATTTACATTTATTATATCAGTCATGGGACCTAACATTTGATCACAAATGACAAACATGATAAAAGGAAAATGTTTAGTAGTTTAAAATTTTGTGGTTTAAATTATTTAAATTTGTCACAATAACGTTATTTTACACTTATTTATATTTAAAACAATATCATTTTGAATGATTTGAGCCATTTGAATCATAAAATTTTAAACTACCTAACATTATTACATAATAAAACTACAAATTTAAAACATAAACGGGTAAGCTAGACAAACAACAATGATAAAAAAATGTTTTTATCACAAATGCCAAACATTCAATGGGTACCTTGTAAGTTGTACATCCCCTCTTATTTTTCTATTCAGTTCACATGTATATAGTTGTCGTTGATAATTGATTTTTTAAGTTAGTTTTTTTATTTTTTAACTATTTTATTTTGGGATTAAAAATTTATTTACTTTGACTTTTTTGATTTTTGTAAAAGAAAAAACAAAATGGTTATAATTTTAATGTGACATTTTATCTTATTGACATATTTAATTTATTTTGTCTTTTGTAATTTTTTAGCTAAAAAGCCAATGCCAAACGATAAATTTAGAAATTTTAAAATCATAAAGAATTATAATTTTACCTTTTAATATTTGTAAAGTTTATCATTAATTTGAAAATATTTTTCTAAACATATATTGAAATTAAATTATCCCTATAAATTTTATTTGAAAAGCAAATTTAAAAACTTAATTATAAAATCATTAAAAAAAATTATAATTTTGCCTTTTAATATTTATAAAGTTTATCATTAATTTGAAAATATTTTTCTAAACATATATTGAAGTTAAATTATCCCTATTATTTGAAAAGCAAATTTAAAACTTAATTATAAAATCATGAAAAACTTTTACCTTTTAATATTTGTAAAGTTTATTATTAATTCAAAAATATTTTTCTAAACATATATTGAAATTAGATTATTCCTATAAATTTATGTGAAAAGCAAATTTTAAAAAAAATCATAAAAGGTATTGGGAAAAGAGGGCATCTTAGGGATTTGACATGACTCTGTGAAACTCTTTTAAGCAACTGTATCTGCATGACTCTAGCGTGTATGACTTTGTACCCTTTGGTTAAGCGTGACACCCAATGCAATGGCCAACTTTTCTTCAAAAAAATTTATGCAAATAATTTAAAAAGAAATGTTAAGATCGGAGTACATAATTTATGCAAATAATTTTTAAAAAAATACTTGGACCTCCACCAGTTCACGTGCAAGAGCCTGCCCTTAATTATTTATCTATTTGGAAACTACTCTGGTACATATCTTATAACAGTGCGTATTATATGTATTTTGTTATTTTTTTTAATATATATTATGTATTTTTATAATAAATATTATTTAAGTCAAGTTTGGCTACTACCAAATAATCCATCTTTTTATCTTTTTTCTATTATGTCACCTCTTTACTTTTCTGTACATCTTTTCGTAAAAAGATAAAAAGTGTACTTATTTAGGTCATCCCAAACAACTCTTTAATATTTTAATAGAGATATGACTACTTGTAGTCTAAAAATTAGGTATTTTTGTGATAGGAACAATTTTATTTCAAAATTACAAATTATCATAATTTTACTAGAAGATTACGTAGTATTTATCATAAAAATACATAATATATATATTACAAAAATGTGTAATAAAATATATATGATACATATTTTTTTAGAAGTATGTACTGAAGAGATTTTTGTATATATTTTATGTGAAGCACTTCAATATACTCAAGATTAAACATAGATCTGAGTAAGATTTTATTTATTAAAAAATGATAGGGTAAATTATAAATATATTTTTAAAATTTACTTAAAGTATAGATTGTCTTCTATGATTTAGAAAATTACAAATACCTCCCTTGTCAATTTTTTTTTTATTTAACAAAATTAACTAAAAACTATTAATTGACTTCATATTTCTAACATCATTAAAAAAAGTTAATTGATTTCATGATTTATTAATAAAATAAACAATTGTTATAAAATTAGAAATTTCAAAGAGTAGAATGTAATTTCCAGAATCATAGTGATTCATATTTTAATCAAATCTTAGGAGGTGTATTTATAATTTACACAAAATAATAAATTTAAAAGGCACAAAATAACTTTAAAAATAAATAAAATAAATAAAATTTGTTAATTAAACTCTACTTTCTTTTCCTTTTTCGTTGTAAGAATCTCATTCCTTCATTTTCATTGTTATTTACAATTTTTACTCTATCATAAAATTTTAATTTTATCTATATCTCTAATGTTTCAAACCTTAACCTTAAATCTACCACTCACTGCCTCCCGGCTTTGATCATCGAATCCGGATCCTCGGTGCCCCTTTCTTGTGGCTCATCCTGTAACCCTCCAAAACGACGTCATTTTAGAAGTTTTTTTTTTTTTTTTTCCTCTCTCTCTCTTCTTTCTTTCTTTCCTTCTTTCTTTTTCTTTTGCCCTTGTTTTCTTCTCTTCATCAGAACCACCAGATGGGTTATGCTCTGTTCATGGTATTTTGCTTAAAAAACTCATCTGGGTTTTTACTATTCTCCTATTTTCTTTTCACTTTTTAACTAGATTTTCCATCTGGGTTTAGTGAATAAATGCTAAAATTCAACTCTCTAATTTTGCATATGTGTGTTCTCTGTTTCGTAGCTCAATGGGTGAAGAAGTTGGAAACAAAACTATAAACTTTCTTGACGGATTCGATACACAAAAAATTGAATTTTCAGATTCAATACACCCAGAACTGGATCTGGGGCTCTAAGCAGGGGGAGAGAGAAAATGTTCTAAATTTCATTATGTTGATGAAGAACATCACAAACTTGAGTCATGCATCGATCAAACATTTCTACCAATCTAACAATCCCAAATCATTCACGAAAACATTTTTTTGTATTAAAAAAATAAAATAAAATAAAAACTTATTACAGACTTGAGTCAAATCATTCAAAACAAAAACAAGAAACAAGAAACAAAAAACAAAAAAAATTAAAAAATTAAGATCTGAAAAAAAAAGGAAAAAGAAAAAAAGAAATTGAAACCTCCTAATCTTCGTTAGACAAAGTGAACATCGTTTGATTCTTCCTTACATCCCTGGTGGCTGTCCTGGCGGCCGGAGAAGAGCACGGCGATGGATGTCCAGAAGACTTGGTCGACGCAGGGGCCGCCATGACGGCGAGGCAACCACCGCTCCAGACTCGCCTGATCGGATACGATACGTTCGTATATCACGAAGTATCGGAACAATGGCCCCACGATTTGTGCATCCCGCGATTTGTGCATCTCTCTCTTTCTCCCCCTACTTTCTTCTTCCCCCTCTCCCTCTTCTGATTCTGTGCTTTTGCATCTTTTTTTTTCCGATGATGGTGGCTGAGAAGGAGAGGGAGGGCGGTGTTGGGTTTGTTCCGGTGTCGGAGGTGGTGAAGGAAGAAGAGATGAGAAAGTTGAAGGAGATGCAGGCATTGAAGAGAATGGAGGCTAAGAAAAGGATGGTGGAGAAGTTAATTAAGCAGAGGGGAGCTGGTGGTTCTGATGAAGAGAAGAAAACAGGGGCAAAAGGAAAAGAAAGAAAGAAAGAAAGAAAAGAGAAAAAAAAAAAAAAACCCTCCAAAACGACGTCGTTTTGGAGAGCTACAGGATGCGCTGCAGGAAAGGGGCGCCGAGGATCCGGATTCTTGATCATCCTTATCTGCTACGTTTCTCCGTCGCCCCTAGCTCTTCCCACCCTCTATCTCGACCATCTTACAATGGTTTTTTTTTCTTCTTCTAACTCACCATTAGTCATATAATACTTCAAAAATATTTGAAACCTCTAAATAAGGAGCTCTAGAGGGAATTCCACTTTGTGATTTGATATTTTGACTTATGATGTTACATTTTTTTATTTTTTTTATGTATTATCACATCATTAAAGTTGACATTAGAGTTTCAATTTTAATGCTTCCTATCATCACTCATAATACTTTATATAATATAATAAAATATTTTGAATTGTGTTTCACTGGAACAACAGTTGATTAGCCAACTATTTAGTTGACTGTGCCTAAAATTTAGAGAGAAGAGAGACCTACTTGTTAGGTTTTTGTAATTAGGCCTTGTTTGGGATATTTTAAAAAAGTTAAAAAGTCACTATCTTATTTAAGTCACATTACCTTTCTATCACATCACTTCAAACCCAACCCATACCCAACTCATATTTCATAAAAAGTTAAAAAGTGCACTTATTTAAATCATCCCAAATCACCCCTTAATAATTTTATTTAATAAAAATTTTCAATTGTAATTTTATTTGTTCTTTTATTTTTATGAATGTTTAGATGCGAATCCAAGCAAAAAATGCAATCAAATTATTTGACTGCTCAAGTGGTAATTTGTGCGCTTGAGCAATGAATAGGAACATCTGACATCTCTGTTTGCAAACTAAATTTCTGGGAAGCAAGTTTTACCGCTCTAGCGATGGAAGTTGCGCTCGAGCAGTCGGCCTATATGTTTTGTACCGCCTTTACTCACACCACTCAAGTGGTGAAGTGTGCCCTCGAACAATCTTCACAATTCTATTTATTATAAAATGTGCCATTTGTTGTTTTTAGGGTTTAACCCGTCTAAACTTTTAAAGGGAAAGAAAAACTAAAGTGTGGTATATTGGAGGGTATTTTATAAGTGTTTCCTTGATGATTTGAGAGTAATCAATGAATCTATGAGTCTCATATTGACTTTATCAATGGATGTTTTTACTGTTACGCTCACAAAAGAAAGAGGTGTTCTTCGGTGGATTTCGAAAAACTTGGGTCTGAAACTTTGGTGGATTCTAAAATGGCTCATTATCATGGATTCGACATCAGTATTGTGGATTTAACATTAGGAAAGACAATTTCGAAGTGAAGACAGTGGTGGAAGAAGCACATCGAGGTCGGTTCAATTCGGACATAGATTTGTTAGGTAATTGAGGGTACATATGTGTAATTCCTTTTTGTGTCCTTAGTGGATTATTTTGTGATTTTAACCCGTGATTTTTTTATCATAGTTGGAGGCGCTCTAATTATAATTTTTTTCACGTTAAATTGTTGTGTCGAATTATTATTAATTGCTTGATTGAAATTGATATTTTCTATTTAAAATTAAAATATAATCATAAATTAATATTTCGGAAATATTTAAATTTTTCGCTAGTTATTGAAGACTACACATAAAGAGTCAATCAAACAAAATAATTCCACCAAAAAGTGTGCTTTTGCATAAAGAGCTTCACAATCTCAATTCACACGCCCCTAGTGTCCTCTTGCTTTTTCTTTTTATTTTCTTGATTTCCTTTGTTTGCGTCTCTTACTTTCTTTCCTCTTTAAACTTTTTTTTCTTGCTCTCTCTACTTTGGTGGTGTCTGTGCTGGGCTCCCCATCATCTCAATAGTTTAATGCTAAAAGAAAAAGGATCTAGCTCCACTTTGAATTTTAATTGTGTTGTGTGAATGTGCGATAAGAAGAGAATTATATGTGAGAAGCAGTTTCCCACATGTTTTCTAATCATGCATACGATATAAAAACCGTAAATAATTTTCATACTTGTATAAGGATTAAGGGCTATTTTTGTAATAAGTTAAAATAGTCAACTAATCACTAAAAGAAGTTAATTCCTATCTTTATTTTTTTGTTTGTTTTTTTTGTAAGAAGTTAAAAAATCAATAAAAGTAATCAATTTCTAAAATAACTCTAAATTAGAATTTAAAAAATAAAATAAAAATAAAGGATGAGTTATATCATAAATGGGTGTTTCTATTTACACATTCAATATTTCCCAATTCTACACTTGCGAGAAAAAAAAAAGATTTTGCCATTCAAGAAAATTACTATTAACGGCAAGAGGCCCGCGACTTTCCTCCTAACCCCACCATTGTTGGCTGCCAGGCCCACCCATTATGAGTCCCCATATCAAAAAAGAAGAAGAAAGATAGAAAACAAGATAAGTGATGAGGAGCGAGCGCAGGGCCAACATGGTACAAAGGGAGTAGGGAAGGAGATGAGGGTAGATTAGAAGGTTGAGGATAAATATATTATGAGAATTAAGTGACGTAAATTGAGAAATATATATATATATATATATATCAAAATTATGTGTGTAACTACGCAAATGTGAACCCTGCAAATACAAGCTACCCTCTATAAAATGTGCATGCAGATCATTTTCCTCGTTCACATTCAAAAATCAATGTACTTTTTTGGGGATTTTTTTTTAAGATCCTTGGTATTAAAATTTTATAGTATAAAGGACATCCAATATTTTCATAATGTCTAAGGTCCCTCACACATCGATCCAAAGAAATTTCAATCTAGAAAATTTCTCTAGACTTCCCAGAGAAATTTTATCCAGAAAAATTCTCTCAAAATTTCTATGGACTTCCCACTATTCAATGAAATTCTCTTCAAATTTCTCTGAATTTTCCACTCTGCAGAGAAATTTTATCCAGAGAAATTTTCTCAAAATTTCTATGGACTTCCCACTGTCCAAAGAAATTCTCTCCAAATTTCTCTGGATTTCCCACTCTGCAGAGAAATTCTCTCCAAATTTCTTTGGTTTGCAGAAGAGAAATTTTTCTGGTGTGAGAAATTTCAAAGAAATTTGCGCATGAAATTTCTCTAAAGAGTGCAAATTTCTCTCCAAATTTGCTCTGTCCAGAGAAATTTCTTTTCAAATTTCTCCAATGTGCAAACCAGAGAATTTCTCCGTACTATCACCATCATCAAATGTTTTGATCAATGTTATATCTGAGAAAGATAAAAAGAATTTCCCTCTTAGGAACAGATTTTCCAGGAAAATTGAAAATTTAAACCAAAAAATCTGAAACTATTATGGAATTTAACTTCCTAAACTTGTGGAAACCAAGCAGAGAGACATAGAATATGAAAACATTATAAATAAATAAATAAAACATGAAAAACAAACCTTCACAATTCCTATTTAGTTGAATCCAAATATATATCCAACATAATTTCAGTCTTTGCTTTTGTAAACCAAACAAATTAATAACTAACTTGAATAAAATAGTAATGATAGTAAATTTACCTCCTTCAACTGTGATAATGGCCTGTGCAATGTGTGGACGAGTGAAGCCCTGAATTGGTTGTGGATGTCCAAGTTTAAAGAAAGGGTAGAAGTAATCGATAAAGCATATCGCATTCAAGGATAACATTCCCCATTATAGAGCATTCAGTATCCGAAGGTCCACTATGACTTCTTAGTAGCAGAGTTCTTTTTAATCATCTTATGACTTCCAAGTAGCAGAGTTCACTGAGGCATTTTGTCAAACAGGTGAAGGGCAAGACCAGCAAACACTCTGGTTCGCTCTGGTTGCACAAGGAACTCTCCACCTTGTCGCATAAACACGCCTTAAGTTTGTCTTGCTAGAAGATTCAAAAAAGTTAGTGGCGGTTCAGATCGGAGAAGATGAAGAGCGGAGAGAAAGAGAAGAGAGAGCAGATCGGAGAACTCTGTGACAGTGAGGAACGGCGGAGAGCAACTGAGCGATCTAGGGTTTCTCTCTCTCGCACGTCTTCTCTCTCTCTCTCTCTCTCTCTGTCAATTAGCACTATTCTGGTTCTCTCTCTCTCATGTCTTTTCTCTCTCTCTTAGTCAAATTTCTCTGTGATATATGGGTATAGAATTGAGGGACCTTAGACATCATAAAATAATATTGTAGATCTCATACATTACTAAAAATGGGAGAGGGACCTTAGGCTAATTTTTTTTACTTTTTTTATGACTATTATAGGAGAAATGCTATGGTGTGTATCTCTTTATGGTGCATATTATATACATTTTATTACAAAAATGTAATTTTACATTAAAATTCCGTGATATCAACTATAAAATATGTAATCTGGTTACAAATTGACGTAATAAAAAATGTTGTAACTAAGTCACATATTTTTACAATATCAATCACAAAATTTTGGACATTTTATTACTTCAATTTATAATGAGATTATGTATTTTGTAATTGGTATTATGAAATTTTAAGGTAAAATTATACATTTTTATTGTATGATGCATACCTTGAGGGAGGCACACTATAAGATTTCCCATATTATAGAACTATTATATAATCTCATCATCACAAATTATATTATATATTATATGATAATAAAGTATCAAAGTTGAGGTTAGATGTGTAGTGTAGTAAAGCATGAGATAGAGGTCTTGTTTGGTGTAGCTGTTAGAATAGATGGTAGATTATAACTTAATAGATTATA
The DNA here is from genome assembly GCF_055761805.1 of Camellia sinensis. Lineage (NCBI taxonomy): Eukaryota > Viridiplantae > Streptophyta > Magnoliopsida > Ericales > Theaceae > Camellia > Camellia sinensis. The sequence goes on along the minus strand of NC_138968.1, from coordinate 152,536,150 downwards.
GATTATGACTTTAATTAAAAATTGTTAATCTGTTTGGTGTAGCTGTTGGATTATAGATTTAAGTTGCTGAGTAATGTTTGTTAAATAAGGTATGAAGTAGCTTTTTCAATTAACTTTTATTTTTTATTATTCACTATTTTTCTACATTTCTCATAAATAATAATAATAATATTCTATAGTCTATTTGGGTCTTTTTTCTATTTTTAAAAAAATTAAAAATTAAAAATAAAAAAAATCTAAGTAACCGTGAATTAACATGTCCACAACAGAAGTTGATAATCAGAAATAAGGAGTGAACAACTTCTCAGAATCAACTTTTTTGATTTAAAATAAGTTGTTAGAATTAGAAACTGTTTGAAATAAGTTTAACCAAACAGTCTAAAGGCCCTTTTTGGTAGGGCTTATTTCCAGCTTATTTTAACTTTTAGCTTAATTTAAGCTATTTTGATGTGTTTGGTTCAGCTTAATAATACGGCTTATAGCTTTTTGTAAGTCAAAAATCAACTTATTCTTTGAGTGGGGGAGAAGAAGCTTAATTTATAAGTAAAAAATCAGCTTATGTTCACAACTATAAGCTATAAGCTATAAGCTGTAAGCTGTTAGATTATAAGTTGTAATCACTTTCCCACAACTCTACCAAACGGGGCCAAAATAACTTTTTAAAAGTTAAAAATTATAAATCAACTCAAAAAAGTCCCTCCAAACACCCCAGAGAAATGAGTGAGCAAGTGGGGGTTTTCGGCAATAGGCATGAAAAAGTGGGTAATAATGGGTGTTCCTTTTTCAAATATAAATATATTGGGGGTTTGAACAACTCTCTGGGCCTTTTGCTTTGCTCTGTGTGTATAGTGTGTAGTGTGTGTACATGCAAAGTGAACCAAGGTGGTTAAAATACCCTTTACTGATTCCTTTGGTCTCTTTCTTTCCATGCTTTCTTCGCAGTCTGCCAAAACTTGTGGACTGGCATCCCCAACTTCCTTCTCTTTTTTTCCTTTCAATTTTGGTCTTCATTGTTTGTCTATTATGTCAATTTGATTCATTTCATTTCATCTGTAACAAATATTCCCCTAAATATTACAATTTGTATTTAATTTGTCCAAAATATTTTTTTGTTATAAATATAATTATTTTGTAAAAAATAAATAAATTAACAGGTGTTACTCATGTATTCATTTTAAAGGGACAACTGAAATGATGGGGACACCCATGACGTTTTGAGAAGTGTCCGTCGATCTATTTAACAAGAGGCATAACAATGGGACTTCTTACAAACATTTTGATTCTATTAAACGAAAGCTTTGAGTCGCAACTTACCAACTCCACTAGGTTGTTATTAAAATAAAAAAAGCAAATAAATAATAAAATATCATCCATTCCGAAAAAGGTCAATTAAATGATTCACAAATTATGAAACGAAAAGTGGGTAAAAAGTTTAGCATTATTGAATGGTCCATGCCCCATTGTATCTCAACTTTTCAAAGCATGCCAGGCCATAATTGAAAGAAAAAAGAAAAAAGAAAAAATGCAGCTTTCAATTACAATTTGAACCACTCCCAATTTTCTAACACGTAGCCTAGGTAGGTGCAGTCCCAAAAAATTAGAATAATATTTGAGAGCTCGAAAATCTCTCCCCCTAATCCCCCTAATGCCCAAAACGACGTCGTTTTGGGCATTTTTTTCTTTCTTTCTTCGTCTTCTTCCATGTTCAGTCGTAGAGAGGAAGAGGGAGAGGGAGAGAAAGAGAGAAAGAGAGAGAGAGAGAAGAGAGGTTCCAGTCGTCGTCGTCTTCGTCCAGCCCCCCGTCGTCGTTGTCTTCGTCCAGCCTGATCGTCGTCCCCGTCGTCGTCCAGCCTAGCCTGATCGCCGCCCAGCCCAGCCCAGCCCCACCTCCGCCTCCTCCTCCCTTGTGATTATGGCCCCCTCCAGTTCCTCTCCTCCTCTGCTTCTGAAAAAAAAAAAAAAAATTAGGGGGATTCGGGGGAGCTCATTTTCGAGCTCCCTAGCATTGCCGAAAAAATTATTGCACCAGCCATTCCTCCTCAATATATAACATGGTAAAAGTTTAGGAGTTCTAAATTTTACTCTGAAAAATAATATGTGATTTAAATTTATTTTAAATATGAATTTCATCATATAAGAATATAATTTGAATTATATTATTTTTAAGTAAAACTCTGAGTTCATTTTTATTATACCTAAAATTATTGTTAAACAAATTAGGAAGCCGTGTACCATTTTAATCCAGTGATTATAGGCTCCTTTGTGGTATTTGGAAAGTAACGATCTTCAAATCGTTCTTACATTATATTTTAAAATACTCATAATCATTGATTATATGAAAATTTTGATCTCCAATATTTGACGACAATAGAAAAGAGATAATTGAGGGGTTTTGTTATTGGAAGCAGCACTATAAACATGTAGCGAATAAAATAAGATGACTCGGTTAAGTGGCTTCTCCATTACTAATACCAGATTTAAAGTTGGATTTTATCAAGATTACAGTCTACCCACCATTTTATTAAGATCAATGGATATATATATATATATATATATATATATATATATATATATAAAATTTAATGTTACACTATTGAAAGTGCAAGCTTCATGTGTTCGGATTTTTTTTGTTTGATAAATGATACCAGATCAAATAAACGAATTTCATTTGATAAAAGAATTTGTTTTTTAATGATTAAAATATTTTGGTCCTGGACTTTTCAAATGACCTAAACCAATGAGAGAAGGAATAAATGAATCAAACAGGGATATAATTTCAAGCCCATATTATTAAGAGTGCTAATATGAGAGATCTAAGTGGCCCAATTCAAAGCCCACCAAAAATCTTAAAATTAGATCGGACCTTGCTGCTTATTACTTTCTTCAAATTAACAAAGTCGATCATTTTTTCCTCCCATCAGTTGGCTTTTTGCCAATTGAAGGTATGTTTGGGAAAAGGCTAATTAATATAAAGTAATGATAGGGACTCTAGATAAATTATCTTATATTTTACTGAATAATTATAAAACTTTTATACCTACATGGGTCCTCATGAGTATTTTGTAGAATTTGATTTTTAACATTTTTGGACTAATATAGCTAAAAAGTTATTAAAAATTCAAAAAAAAAAAAATTCCATTCTCAGCCGTTTATTTTGATTTTTTTAATTTTTTTTTTTACACGTCATATTTTAGCCAGACAACTGCTAAAAAAGTCAATTCCCAAACGCATCCGAAATTTACCTTTTTTTTTTTTGGGTACATCGAAATTTACCTTTTTCACCTTGAATGTCAGCCTTGCTTTTACTTTGTTTTTCTTCTATTTCTTGTAATGCCATATTATCCTTAATAAAATATTACTTTTTTTTTTTAAGCCAAAAAAAGAAGAAGGAAGAATTACGAATCAGTAGGTTTTTAAAAAATATTTGTACATATATGAAAATGTTTACGATTTTAATTATTAATATTTATAAAGTTTATCATATGTAATTTTTTTTCTTCTAAATTTACACTGAACAATAATTTTCTCAAGAAAAAAACTAGGAAGAGCAACAGTTGTTTGGTTAGGAGTTTTAAGGAAAAATTTACAGAATTTAAAAAAAAAGAAAAGAAAAGAAAAGTAGTGCAAAAAGTGATAAAATAAAAATAAAAATAAAATGTGGTATATATTCAAATTTAGTATTATATATGAGTCACATCTAAAGCTAAATTTATTCCATAAACTTCATATTCACACTTTTTTTTTTTGAGCAAATTACCACCAAAAAAAATAAAAAAACATCAGGGTTTCGTATGTTTTTCAAATTAAATTTTATAGTTTCAATTTCATCAATTTAAATCCTGAATTTTATTTCGTATCACAATTTACGCCCTCTATCTATCTCTATCTGTTGATTTAACGAAAAATTCATTTTTTGACATCAAATCCATCCCAAAACAATGTCGTTTGCTTGCAGCACCATATATAACCCCAAATCTCCATTAGGGTTTCAATTTACCCTCATTTCTTTGATTTGGGCAAGGAGAAAGAAGAATCAAGAGGGAACAAAACTCAATTTTCACACCGATTGTCAAACATGAGTGAAGGTAATAGTTTGGGTGGAAATAATTGGAGTGAATCAACTCAATTAAATATTTTAGACATTTTATGTACATAAATTAAATATTTTAGCCATTAAATTCAATTTAAAAATATATAAAATGTTTAAAATACATTTTTTCATGGAATTTAATAGCTAAAATACTATTTTTTCTATCAATTTTTTTTTATTACAAAAATAGACAGATGATTTTAAATTGAAAGTAAATAAAAAATTAATAATTCTTCGATGGGGTTATTGTACAGAAATTTTGATGTTATTATCATGATTTATTAATGGCGGATTTAATTTTCTTCTTAAATTTTCCCTCAACTGTAGAGATATTTTTACTTGACTCATAGTTAAGGATCATATGTTTTTAATATCTGTCTTAAAAATTACATATGAATTTACCTTCAATAGCATGAATTATTGCATGCTAATTTTGATTGATTTAGAAATCAATTAATTAAAACTCAATCTCTTACCATGTCATTTTTTTTAAGTGATGTTTATAATAATGGATAATCTACAACACCGGATGAATAAAATTAATTTTATTATAGGTTATGTATGTTTTAAACCCCAAAACACTAAATTGCAAGAGTGGATTTATCTTGTCTGAACAGTAATGATAATTTAATAAGGAAAATGATTTGTAAATAAAAATAAGAAAAATTATATTAAAAAAATATAAAGGATTTGACCTTTATATCAAAATAAATTTTTAATTTGATCAATTTAAAATCATCTGTCTATTTGTGTTTAAAAAAATTGACAGAAAAATAGTATTTTAGCTATTAAATTCTATGAAAAAATGTATTTTAAATATTTAATGGAGATTTGGGGGTTTTATATCGGATTGGAAGCAAAAGTCGTCATTTTGGGATGGATTTGGTGTCAAAAATTGAGTTTTCCATTTAGTTCAATAGACGGAGATGGATACAAAGGGCGTAAATTGCGACACGAAATAAAATTTAGAATTTAAATTGATAAAATTAAAATCTTGAAATTTAATTTTTATTTTTTTTTAATTTGACCTTAAAAAAAGAAAGAAGAAAAAAAAAAAACCTGTAGCATTGTTGAAAGTTTAGAACCAAACTATGAGCATTTGGGAAATGTATTTACACAAATTTCGACATCCCTTCCATTCTCACCACGACCCACCTTCCCCAACCCTCACCAAACCCCTTGCCCTGTCTCCATGCAGTCGTCCTCGCTGAGGTCATTTCATGGGGCATTTTTTAAATAATTAGAAGTAAAGTAGCATTTTACACATGATTCGTGTATGACTCAATCTCTTATTCTTAATGTACTTTTACCATGAACAACTAAGTTAGTCTTAATTTTGAAAAGATAATTTTGGATGCCATTGACACTTTTTGATCATCTTCAATAGTATTAGGTATTTTACATAGTAAAATTGCATTAAAAGGTTTAATTTATAATTTAACTAGTCATCCTATCAATTGTTTTACATGGGTGTGGAACCCACACCATCCCACTCATGCGAGACATTTGTTAAAAATATTAGTAAAACATTTGGAGTCTCTAATATTACTCATATAAAAATTATGACTTAATTATAACTAATGGTGTATTATTTTGGTTATTAATTGAAAAGATCTTTACTAATTTCTTTTATTTTTTGTTATATCTAAAGTAGTGCATTGGGTCTTTAATTATACTTCAAGAGATGCTTGATTATGATTATAATACTTTTATATGATTGAGAGGGAGACTCATAACCTAACATTGGGCTGAGCTAAGTTAAGCCGGAGTCAGGGTCCTTGCTCGGTCGGGCGTTGGGTGCGCGCTGGACCAAGGGCTCAGTCCGGTCAAGTTGGGATAACTTTGGACCGCTAGCCCGGTGAAGATGTGCGCTCTGTTAAGTTGGATGGGATTAGTCCTCAAAAGGTCGGATTCAACCGGGTAGAGATTCGGTCGTGACTGTAGAGCTCGGTCGAGTACGTGAACAAGAATTATCGATGAGACCGGACAAGTAACTCGGTCGTAAAGTGATGGCGCGGCACCAAGAATAGCTTGGTGGGAAGTACTATGTGGCGTGACAGGACTGCAAGAAAGAGATCCTACTGTCCGTACGCGTCAATACCGTTTGGCGATTTCGTTAGGTGATGTTTAGCTGTATTAGCACTGGCACGTGGGGGAACGTAAGAAGAGAATAGGTCCACGCGTCCAGAGGGGAATGGGCGCAGAAGCACGCACAGAAACTATATAAATGACGCTACGCCTTCATACTCAGGTCTGGAACATCTTCTGATTACCGCTTCATCACGCTGAGGTAGTGGCAGAAGAGGTCAAAAACTTGCTTGAAGCGAGGGCAATCCGAGAAGTACACTACTCTCGGTGGGTTTCTAATTCCGTCGTGGTGCCAAAAAAGAACGAGAAATGGCGAGTTTGTGTTGATTACAAGACAGTCAACCGAGCTTTCCCTAAAGACAGTTTCCCTTTGCCCAGAATCGACCAACTAGTGGACCTTACAGACCGCGGTTATTATCAGATCGCCATGCATGAGCTTGATCGAGAGATTACCTCTTTCACAACGCCAAGGGGGTTGTTCTGCTACTGAGTTATGCCCTTCGGGTTAAAGAACGCCGGGGCGACCTTTTAGAGGATGGTCACAAAGATGTTCGCTCATTTGTTCGGTCGAAAGATAGAAGCCTATATCGACGACATGGTCGTAAAGAGAAAATGTGAGACCGACCACTTGGCTGACTTGGCAGAGATGTTCGTCATTCTTAAGCAACACAAGTTACGTCTGAACGTATCCAAATGCTCCTTCAGCATAAGGTCGGGGAAGTTCTTGGGTTTTTTGGTCACTAACCGTGGGGTTGAGGCGGATCCCTCTCAAATCAAAGCCATACAAGAATTAAAGCAACCCAACTCAGCAAAGGATGTGCAACATCTTACCAGGGTGGTAGCCGCACTTAACCGATTTATAAGCCAATCATTAGATCGTTGCCATTCTTTCTTCTGAGCCTTGAAGTCCAAGTTTTCATAGGACGAAGAATGCGATAGAGCCTTAGCCGAGCTAAAGACGTATCTATCTTCCGCTTCACTCTTGGTCATGCCAAAGCACGACGAAGAACTCTATCTTTGTCTGGCTATTTCTTAACATGCCATAAGCGCGGTGCTTGTTCGGGCAGAAGGCATCCAACATCTACCGATCTTCTACTTGAGCAAAACCTTACTCTTGGCAGAGTTGAGATACTTGTCGTTGGAGAAACTCGCCTCGGCACTAATGATGACCTCAAGGATATTGGCACACTACATTTATGCTCACACGATTGTACGACAGAGTTCCCTTTGAAAGCCTTGTTTGAGCGGGCAGACTTCTCCGGCCGAATCCTGAAATGGGCAGTCGAGTTGAGGCAAATCGACATCCAGTTTCAACCCCGAACCGCCATCAAAGCCCAAGGATTGGCTGACTTCGTTGTGGAATTCTCGCTTGGAATTCACTCGGTTTGCCCGGTGGACCTTACCGACGCAACCAGGCTAAGGGGGGTAAGCACGACGGAAATTGCACAGCCTCCCATCCAACCAAACGTGGAAGGTGACGCGGAAGTTACGCGCCCGTCTACAAACCCATCACTTCAAGGCCCACTTCAACCTGGCAATGTGCTGTTGGATTTGGGAATAACAAGACAACCTATTAGATCCAACGCCGCATCGCCAATAGGGGATGAAGGCATGTTTGTTGTGATCATTGACGGCATGCTTGATGCAAAAATAACCGAGCAACTTAGAACACCTGAGCCTTCAACAATATCAAGACCCCAAAGAATGTTGAAAACTTTTTATCGGCGAAATGTGGAAACTTTTCGTTGATGGTGCTTCAAACAGACACGGAGCCGAGTTGGACATTGTCTTAATTTCACTGGACGGTCTAACCATTGAACATTCCATCGCACTTGGGTTCCCCGCATCCAATAATGAGGCCGAATACGAAGCATTGCTAGCCGGATTGAAAAGCGCACTCCGATTGTAAACATCCGAGCTAATGGCCTACAGCGACTCCCAACTCGTTGTAAACCAAATGTCTGGGTAATATAAAGCCAAAGATGACCGCATGGCCAAATACCAAACTCTGGTGAGAGAGCAGATCAAGAAATTTCAAGCCATAAGAATTTAACAAATCCGCTGAGAGGACAACAATCGAGCAGACGAATTGGCTGGTTTAGCTTTTATGGCCGACAAATACCAAACTCTGGTGAGAGAGCAGATCAAGAAATTTCAAGCCATAAGAGTTCAACAAATCAGCCAAGAGGAGAACAACCGAGCAGATAAATTGGCTGGTTTAGCTTCCACTGCTAACAAGTTTGTCTCCAACCCTCTCTTGATTGAATTCCTCCCAAGACCCAGCATAGAAGACTCAAAGCAAATGGAAGTTAGTCATTCTTGGATAGACCCCATCATTCTCTTCCTGAAAGAAAGAATCTTACCTACCAACAAGAAAGAGACAAACAAGGTCCGGGTAAAGTTTGATCAGTTTTGGCTCTCTCCATTTGGGCCTTTATATAAGAAGTCCTTCACAGGCCCTTACCTCAAGTTTGTTCATCCAAGCAAGGTTGACGTTTTTTTGTTCGAAATCCACGATAAGATGTGTGTCAGCCACATTGGGGGAAGATCTCTTGCCTACCGTGCCATCTCGTAAGAATATTGGTGGCCGTGTATGCAGGCTGACGCACAGAAGTATGTAAAAAAATATGAGAAGTGCCAAAAGTTTGCCCATCAAATTCATCAGCTGGCCAGAGAACTCCTCCCTCTTACAAGCCATTGGTCATCTGCTATGTGTGGACTTAACATAGTAGGACCACTCCCAACTGCGCCAGGCAATTGCAAGTTCTTCACAGCGGTGATGGACTACTTCACTAAATGGGTAGAAGCCGAGCCCCTAACAACGATAAAAGAAAAGGATATGAAAAAGTTTGCTTGGCAAAATGTAATAACACGGTTTAGTGTTCCCAAGGCTTTGATCTCTGATAATGACACCCAATTTGACGGAAGGTTGTTTAGAGGGTTTTGCGCGGAGCTGAAAATAGAGTTTTACAACTCAACATCGGCCTATCCTCAATAGAATGGCCAAGCCAAAGCATCGAACAAGACCATCCTGAATGGGCTGAAGAAAAGGCTAGAGAAGGCCAAAGGCAAATAGACCAAAGAGCTACTGAATGTCTTCTACGCCTACTGAACAACGCCTAGGCGTTTAACTGGGAAAACACCTTTCGCTTTGGCATATGGCATGAGGGCTGTCATTCTACCCGAGATTGGCATGCCCACCATTCAAAGTGAAAATTTTGAGCCAGATTTGAACGCCGAAGCCATCGCCCTTGAATTGGACCTTGCTGAAGAACGTAGAGAAAATGCACTGATTCATGTCGCGGCGTACCAATAAGAGCTATCCAAGAAGTATAACAAGACAATTCACCCCAGACAGTTCAAAACTGGGGATTAGGTTCTGCGAAAGGTGATAGGCAACACTCTTGTGTCGGGCAAATGGAAGCTAGGGCAAATTGGGAAGGGCCTTATTAGATAACTGGTTTGGCGGGCAAAGGGGCATACCATCTAGAGGACTTAAACGGCAAAGCTATACCCCGGCCATGGAACGCCAATCTAAAGATGTATTATTTTTAGTTTCAAATCTTTGATGTAATTTTTTGCAAGGGACAAGCAGTCCCTTCCATTTATCAATGTAATTCTTTCAGTCACCATGTGAATTTATGAAAGCTATATGTAATAGAAATGAATTACTGTGCATTGAAAATTTGTCGTGGTTAATGGATTGTAATGAACAAGGGGCAACTATCTCCCAGCCGGGGTGATTTTACCCAGTCAAAAGGGTTGTTGAATTGTTCAACTCTAAGTTTCTGACTGAGGTGATTTCCCCCGGTTAAAAGAGTTGATGAATTGTTCAATTCAAAACTTTTGACCGAGGTGATTTTACCTAGTCAAAAGAGTTGATAAATTGTTCAACTCAAAACTTTTGACCGAGGTGATTTTACCTGGTCAAAAGAGTTGATGAATTGTTCAACTCTACGCTTATGACTGAGGTGTTTTTACCAAGTCAAAGGAGTTGATGCATTATTCAACTTAGAGCTTTTAACCGAGGTAATTTTGCCTGGCCACTAGAGTTGATGATTTGTTCGACTCCAAATACTTATCCGAGGTGTTTTGCCCGGCTACAGGAACTGATAACTTGTTCAACTCCAAGTTTTTAGCCGAGATGCTTTGTCCGGCTACGAGAGTTGATGACTTGTTCCACTCCAAGTTTGGACGAGGTGTTTTGCCCGGCTAAAGGAAATTATGTTTTGTTCAATTCCAAATTTTTAGCTGAGATGTTTTCTCAGCTAGAAGAGTTGATGTCCTGTTCAACTTCTGACCTTTTAGTCGAGATATTTTTCCCGATTACATGAATGGGTTCTTTGTTCAAGTAGTTGTAATGAAGAAACATGATGTAATTGCAAGTAATAACGGTTATAAATTTTTCATTGATTATAATTCTAAGTACAAAAGTTGGGGGCTAGTAGCCCGGTTACAAAAGACTTCCAAAGGAAAACAAGAAAGAAAATAGATCCAAACTAGGGGAGAGGGGAAAGATCAGCAAATTCGTCCCTAGCTTCGGCGACGGTCTCCTCCAAATCCACTATCGTGGTTACATCGTCGCGATCCCCTTGGCCGGTCTGGTTTTGACCACCTTCTTCTACGACCCCCTCATCGACCTCCTCTTGCAGAGTGTTGAAAACCTTATTTGAATAAGACACCATGTAGCCTGGTAGGGAGGCGGGGGTTGGAGAGGTGAACACCTCGGTCTCGGGTCCTTGACCGAGCTTCTCGCAAGCTGCTTTCCAACTGGACTTGAAAAAGATGTCCTTGGTGGCTTTGACTTGCTTTGTGTAGTTCTCCTCGGCCTCTTTGAAGCTGAAGTTGTTGGTCTCATCCACCGCTTTGTCATTCGCCTTTTTTACATTCTCGAGCTCGGCTTTCAAAGTGTCTCTCTCTTGCTCGACTTTACCAAGCTGGCCAAGAAGTCTGGTATTGTCAGCATTGGCGATTTCAAGAGAGGCCTTAGCTCAGCTGAGCTCGGTCAAGACGTTCTTGCCGGCGTTATTCATCTCGGTCACTTTATGACGCAAGTTAACAATGCGGTGCATGACGAGATGCTATTTTTGGATGGCCTGCAAGAAATAAGAAAAAAGTTAGCCAAAGAAAAGAAGTTAACCGAGCAAAGACTTGATGAAATTCTAAATCATACCCTAGTCATAGGCATGACTGCAGATTTCACGAGTCGGGTGTCAGGAACATGATCACTCCCGGTCACACCGCTCGGCAGCAGCAACGCTTTTGATAAGTCAAAAGCCAAAAGATGCTCCTTATCCCCCTTGACTGAAGCGTTAGCCGGGATCTCTTTACCCCGGTGCTTGAACTCCGGCTTCCATAGAGGTGTGAGCTCAACATCCTATACTGGTTACTCGGTGTTCAGCTCGGCCACGAGCTCGGCAGAGGGATCGGTTGATCGAGCCCGCTTACTTGCACAACGTTATTCAGCTTGCGAAGCAGGCGTGGAAGCCAAGGCAGTCACGGTCCTTGAACTCTAACCGGCAGTAGGTACAGGTGGAGGGTTGCTCGGCAGCTTAGTGGAAGTGGCGGTGATGAGGTTCTTAATCCAGCTCTTTTTTTCCATTTCTTGGTTCTCAGTCAACCATATTAGGGGCATGTCGGGCAAAGTTGGGTCAGGTGAAGGTGAAGGCGCCCGAAAGAAGTTTGTGACCTTGCTTTTCTGGGGTGATGAATATCTGTGGGTCGGTACGTAGCCAAAAAGCTCGTGGCAATCTCGGTGCTGATATCTTAGCGCGGCTCTAATTGACCCTTCGTTTGGATAAAAATAATTGGCTTGTAACGCTTCAATAGCTGCAAAGGGAAAGTAATTAGCTCGCTATAAAGAATATTGGCAAAGCTAACAAGTTAGAGAGCTCAGCTTACAAGAAGAACCAAAGTCTTTGCTGATGTACCAATCGGGTACATCGGTGGTCTCATAATTGCCAAACACCCAGAAGAAGTTGTCATCGTGCATATCTTTGTCCGGTGTACCAGTCACTAAACGTTCTCAGCCTGGCCTTATTTTTAGGTAATAATTGTACCCGTCTGTCGTGTGTCCGAGCGTGTATTGGTACAAGATCTTGGCCAAGCTCAGATTCAAACCAAGCCGGTGGTTTAACTTGGCCACGCCATTTATAATTCTGTAAGTGTTGGTAGATACTTGTCTTGGAGCTAGCCGAGTATGTCTTAGGAATTCGTAGATCAAGGATTGCACCGGGAAGTGCAGTCCCCCCTCTACTATGCTTAGCACAGTGAAGGGGCAGGACTCCAACCTACCCCATGGGTTTATGTCCCCCTTACCGAGCTCCAAATGCACATCGGTCAAAGCGCCGTACTCTTCTCGGAACGAGGCTAGCACGTTCGGTGTGTTAACAAGGAAGCGGTAGCACTCCATGGGAGGCTGGCTTGTTCTGCATGGCAGTGTTAAGTTGGCAAAGTTTTGCACGGTGGCTGCTTGGTCTCTGAGAGCCCTTGTGTTGGTGTGCCTGGTCCCCTAGGACTCTGCAGTTAAAAACCAAGTGTAAGTGATAGCGCGGGCGTGCAAACGAGCTCGACTTTAGCTCGGTCACTTTGGGCACAATAGCACCTCAGTCTCAATAAGTAAACTCAACAACTCAGTCGCTCAAGCAGACCAAATATTAGCCCGGTCGAGCGGCCCAACACGTTTATTAGCTTGGTTTTTCCCTTAGGTTCTACAAACATGGAACTTGCTCGGTTAAGTCATGATTTTGGATCAAACGGAGTTTTGTAGCCTGGTCAATCTCAGATTCTCACATGCTCATCACAGAAGATGGTGAATAGCGTCAAGGGCGTGGGGCAAAGACATTTTATGTCATCAAAATGGGACAAAAACCCTAGCCTAACTTCATTTAAAGCCATGAGACCTATTGTTATCACGCCCTAGACTCGTCTGTGGGAGTGTGAGTTTAATAACATGAGAAAAACATGAGGAACAGACGAAGAATAGTGGAGGGGCTGAAGACTTACATGTTAGGGCGTGAATCGTAGCTCCAATCGGTGAGATAGAGCCTCAACGACGACGACGGAACCAAATCCACTCGAGTGAATGCTTTGATCTGAGTATAGTGAACGAAAATCGGAGGCTGGATACTCTGGATTGCTGGGTCGTCTAAGAAAAAGATGAACAGTGGAGGAAGAAACGTGAAGGGGCGTGTGATATATATATATATATATATATATATTAGGTGAAGATGTACCAAAATTTGAAACTGAAGAGATAGTGCGTGACAGTAGGATAAGCGACATGGGACCAATCAGTGAATGCTACGTGTCTATGATGGGATCGGTGCCAGTCAGAGAAGACAGCCTGGAAACCCAAAACGTCAACCGGGGGAGTTATACGACCTAGCGTGCTAACTAGCCCAGTTGAAGGTGGTGAACTGGTTTAGTAACATAGATGGCGAAGCATGAAGCTAGGCGGCGGCAACCGAGCAACGGAATAAGCTTGGCCTCTCAACGTAATCCTGTTCACGCTAGCGCGGACGGAATTAAGGGAAAATTGAGAGGGAGATTCATAGCCTAACATTAAGCTGAGCTAACTTGGGCCGGAGTTAGGGTCCTTGCTTGGTTGGGCGTTAAGTGCGCACTAGAACAAGGGCTTAGTCCGGCCAAGTTGGGATAACTTTGGACCGCTAGCTCGGTGGAGATGTGCACTCTGTTAAGTTGGATGAGATTAGTCCTCAAAAGATCGGATTCAACTGGGCAGAAGCTCGGTCGTGACTGTGGAGCTCGGTCAAGCATGCGATCAAGAATTACCGATGAGACCGGACAAGTTACTCGGCCGTAAGGTAATGGCGTGACACCAAGCATAGCTCGGTGGGAAGTACTACGCGGCACGATGGGACTACAGGAAGGAGATCCTACTGTCCGTATGTGTCATTACCGTTTGGCAGTTTCGTTAGGTGGTGTTTAGCTGTATTAGCATTGACATGTGAGGGAACGTGAGAGGAGAGTAGGTCCACGCGTCCAAAGGGGAATGGGCGCAGAAGCGCGCGCAGAAACTATATAAACGACGTTGCGCTTCCATACTCAGGTTTGGAACATCTTCTGATCAGAGCTCACCTACCACTTTGTCCCATGTCTCTCTTTTCTCATTCTCTTTCTCTTTGTGTGTGCTAACTTGATCGTCGGAGGAGTTTTCTGGCAACCACCCTCTGGGTAGCTCACCGTTGTTGTGTTCTCAAGTTACTCGGAGTGAAGTAAAGCTTGGACACAAGGAGTATAAACAACGATGAATATTTGCTCTCCGTACAATGATAATATTTAAGTATTTTGTTACACGAATAAAATTCCTAAAATGCGTTGACTCAAACGTAGAATTTATATTTGTATTAGTAAGATGATAAGAGTTATTCACATTAATTTATAAATAAATACAAATTCAATTCATAAACAGTGTCATCAAAGGAAATCAAACACAAAGGGGTTCTAATTAATGTGACATATCATAATAATCGCAAATTTTTTATTCCGACCAAATTATTTTTGCATATCTTTTCTGACATAGCTCATGAAGGTGCATTATCAGTACTACTATAAATTCAATATTTTTATTTAAAAATTATTCAAGAAATATCAATAGGTGTCTTAAATATATACAATCATTTTCGATAAATCATTATTTTTTAAAATAATATTTCACACTATTTATCATTTGACATTTGTCAATTTATCTTCTAAAAACTTACCAAAAAATATTGAGTTCTATTAGTTTAATCAATCAGTATCAAATTAGATGCTACGCATATATGTAAATCATTTCTAAAAATATGATGTCTAACATAAAATCATAATGGAGTTAACTTTAATTAATGTAATGATATTTTATATTATCTTATGTGTTACAAAAGAATAATATTATTTTTAATTTTAATTTAAAATAAAATTGGAATTTAAATTATTTATTTTAAAAAATTTAACCTTATCGTTGTATAAAGTGTTACTTGAATACTTATATATAATAAATTTAGTTAAATTATTTATTGATTTCGATAATTTTAGTTATATAGTACTATAAAAGTGTAATTATCATATATAATGATTTTATATAATATATATATATATATATTAAATTATAAGATATAAAATAAACACTCATTTTAATATTAAAAATAATAGTTAAATTAGAAAGAAAATTAGCAATATAAAGCTAAAAGTGATTCTAATTATTTATATTTATATTTATTTTCATTTTTATTTTTATTTTTATTTGGATAATAAAAATATGTAAAAATAGAATTATACAAAATTTATTTAAAAGATTAAATATAAATACGTTGTGGTTGGATTAAGAAGAAAATACATAAATTAATAGAAATTTTTTTTAAGGTCCCTCATATTAAGATTTATAGCATAAAGGATATGAAATGTTTTCATAGTAATCAGGATCCCTCAAATTTTTATAGAGAAATTTCGATCCATAGAAATTTCAAAACACATTGAAATTTCTAGTTTTGCTCAATTTTTCTGTGTTTTCAAATTTTCTTTGTATTTTTAAATTTCTTTGGTTTGAAATTTCTTTAATTTGCTCACAATTAGGTTACTAGTTTGATTTTCATTGATTAGTTGTCTCCTTATGTGTAATTTTTCCTTTAAGATGAATTTTTCTAGCACTAAGATATTCCTTTTAGATTAATTTTATCTGAACACATTGAACTCCATTTCTCTTTGTGCCTTACTTGATTTTCTCTAGTTAGTTGTCTTTTTGATTTTCTCTCAATTTTTTTCTGTCATTTGAATTTTTCCTGCCCACATTAAACTCCCACTAATTTATGTTGCTTGTTTGATTTCCACTAGTTTGTTGTCTCAATGTCCTGAATTTTTTTTGGCATCTATATTTTCTTTGACCACAATATAGTATAATTTCTTTTTGTGGCTTTCTTGATTTTCTCTATCTAGTTGTGTGCTTGTGTGTGTAATTTTTCTGATTTTTGAAAAAAAAATCAGGGATTTAACACCTTTAATGCTAAATTTTCTATCCCTATTCTGAATTTTCTATTGACATTTTTATGTTTTCATTGTCTAGAAATGGCAAAACACAACAATAGCAAAACACTTGAAACACCATAAAAGAAACAGAAAGTCGTTGAGTCTTCTAGTTATGAGCTAAGATCAAAACACAACATTAACAAAACACCGCAAACATCCAAACAAAACAAAAAGCCTCTATCACTGTTAATTATGAGTTGAGATCTAAAGGCAACAACAAAACACCAGAAAAACACAAAAAAAACTGAAAGTCCAAGCCCAAGAAACAACTAGCTTGAAGAGGACACTAGCTCCAAAAGTCTCAAACTCAAAGGGAAAAAGAAATTGCAAAGAAAATCCAAATTAACCAAACTACTAGCTTCAACAAGATCAAGCAAGCACATAGAGTAAAGTGAATTCAATTTAGAAAAAATTGTGATATTAGAGAAAATTCATCTCAAGAGGAAAATTACACATAAAAATACAACTAACTAGTGAAAATCAAACAAGCAATATAATTTGATGAGTCAAGAAAAATTCAGATGTCGAAGAAAACCAATCAAGACATATAAGTTAATGTGATTATAATTGTGATCAGAGAAAATTCAAATTCTAGAAAAAATTCATCACATAGAGAAAACTAACTAGTGAAAATCAAACAAGCAATATAAATTGAAATGCTAGAGAAAATTCATCTCAACCTAACGGCAAATAAATTGCAGAGAAATTCATCTCAACCAAACTACTAGCTTCAACAAGATCAAGCAAGTGTTGGATCAATCTTCTGTGTAAATAAAATAATTTGAAATAAATTCAAACAAAATAAATAAATAACATACCAGATTTATTTATCAAACCGAATTAAAATTAAGACCAAGTCGAGTGTGTGACATTCTGTCCTTCAGACAGATTCGCCCCGCTACGGTGATTATGGTTGAGTGGCATCTATCTCTCAGGATACAATGATCTTCACAAAATTGTTGTAGCACACCAAACAAATTTGTACGGCGAACCAAACCTGTGTTCTAATACTCTCTGAAAGTATCTCTAAAACTAATATGAAGAAATAGTGCAAATAGAAAAAAAAATAGACAGCAAAATGGGAGAATTTCTGACTGATTTTTTCGATTCTAAACCACTGCTGGAAAGTTAGTATATATAGGCACAAGGAACAGACCCGAAGAGGTTTATTTCCAAAGTGAAAAGGTGCACCACTTGGACAACCTCAGAATTTGAATTCAAAAGGCCGTAGAGACCGTTGAACACACTTTCAAACAATTTGAATAATGATCCGTAGGTGCAACAGTTAATCAAACTGTTTGAAACTTTTATAATTAAACTATTAGAATAGTTAATTCAATAAAACCTTTCACTTAATGAAATAACTTTATTAAACTATTTAAATAGTTTAATCAATTTTTAGGAAACCATTTAGGAACTAAAAATTTGAATTTAGAATTAAATTAAATTCCCAAAATTACAAACCTTAGGAAACCACTTAGGAACCCAAAATTTGAATTTAGAATTAAATTAAATTCCCACAATAATTTTTATTGAAAAAATTCAAATGAATTTTATCTAAAAAATTAATGTTAGACCCGAAAACGACGTCAACTTCCCATTCACTCATAAATAGTTTTGACGTTCCGTCTTCACCGTGTGACTTGCCCCGCGGCAAGGAACACGTCATCTCTTTAGACCCACCCCAAAAGAAGTTTGGGGCCTACTAAATTTTTGGCCTCAAAGTCAGCCCAAAATAAGCCATATAAAATACCATTTTTTCCAACAATCCCCCACATGAATGGAATTTGATGGAGAGACAATGCAACAACATGATCTAATTACAGAGAGTACAGAAATTGGAAATATTCTACAAAGGATAGGTAGCTTTCGGCTTTGAACCTTCCCTTGTGAGACACTATCGGATTTACTAGCTAAACAGTGAACATGATGTCTTGAACTGTTTAGCCATTTGTGTAAACCAAGATAATAAAACTCACACAGTATATTCCCTGATACAGTTTAGTTCTCACTATTGTGTTCATTTTGGCCCTGAACAACCTGGTCTATCATGAGTGCTCTAAAGACTTGTAGCCCTTCACAAATCTTATAGAACCGGCCCAGTTCACACTCACATAGGTGATTTCTTATGAAAAGTATCCTGCTATACTCCACTAGGTTAACCTAGATATAAGAATCATTAAAAGTTTTACTTAACCTAAAACACTGCAGACATCACTATTTTATCATAGAAATGGGTAGGAGTTAGACTCCCCAGTGATTCTTCTGAGTTATTCACAACTCGGTTGTCCCTTTGAACCTAGATCTTGGGATCTCCAGTCAACTAGGTTGGGTTGCCATTGTGGTAACTCTTATTTAATAGGCTTAAGTCCCATTCCCCTCGATGAATTCTCAACTAACTCTCTTGCTAACCCTTTGGTTAGTGGATCCGCTATGTTGTCTTTAGACTTAACATATTCTATGGAAATAATTCCATTAGAGAGTAGTTGTCTTACGGTATTATGTCGACGACGAATGTGTTGAGACTTACCATTATACATATGACTCTGTGCTCTACCAATTGCTGATTGACTATCACAATGTATGCATATAGCAGGCACCGGTTTTGGCCATATTGGAATATCTTCAAGGAAGTGGCGAAGCCATTCTGCTTCTGCCCCTGCTTTGTCTAAAGCTATGAATTCAGATTCCATAGTAGACCTAGCAATGCAAGTCTGTTTGGAAGATTTCCATGATATAGCCGCCCCACCAAGAGTAAAGACATATCCACTGGTGGACTTCGAGTCTCTAGTATCCGATATCCAATTTGCATCACAGTGTCCTTCAAGTACTACTGGATATTGAGTATAGTTAAGCCCGATGTTACGAGTAAATTGGACATATCTAAGAACCCTTATAATTGCTTTCCAGTGTTCTACTCCCGGATTACTCGTATATCTACTTAATTTACTTACTGCATAAGCTATATCTGGGCGAGTGCAGTTCATCAAGTACATTAAGCTTCCAATAATTTGGGCATACTCTAATTGAGAAATACTTTCATGTACATTCTTAGAAAGATACAAATTAACATCTACAGGAGTTTTAGCAAGATGATCATCATCTTTGCTGAATTTGTCAAGTATTTTCTCAATGTAATGAGATTGTGACAAAGCATATCCTTTTGATGTTTTGGTAATTTTCATACCAAGAATTACATCAGCAATGCCCATGTCCTTTATGTCAAAATGTTTATTCAACGTTTTCTTGGTAGTTTTAATCATATCATTATTACTACCTATGATGAGCATATCATCTACATAAAGACATACAATGACATAACCTTTATCTGTATTTTTAATATAAACACATTTGTCACACTCATTAATTTTAAATCCATTTGATATCATTGTCTTGTCAAATTTCTCATGCCATTGCTTTGGCGCTTGTTTTAAACCATATAATGATTTAACCAATTTACACACTTTCTTTTCTTTCCCTGGAACAGAAAACCCTTCTGGTTGTTCCATGTAAATTTCTTCATTTAACTCACTATTTAAGAAAGCGGTTTTAACATCCATTTGATGAATTTCTAGATTGTATAGAGATGCAATGGCAATTAGCATTCTAATGGATGTTATTCTAGTAACCGGTGAGTATGTGTCAAAGTAATCTAGACCTTCTTTTTGTCTAAAACCTTTGACTACAAGTCTTGCCTTGTATTTGTCTATTGATCCATCCGCTTTCAATTTTCTTTTGAAAATCCACTTGTACCCGAGAGGTTTACAACCTGGTGGTAAATCCACCAATTTCCAAGTGTGATTTTGTAAAATGGATTCAACTTCACTGTTGACAGCTTCTTTCCATAAAGGATCTTCAGGACTGGACATAGCATCTTTAAAAGTTAAAGGCTCATTTTCTAACAAAAATGTTAGAAAATCTGGACCAAAAGATTTTGAGGTTCTAGCACGTTTACTCCGCCTAGGTTCTTCTTCCTCATTTTGGTCTAACTCTTGCTCTTGATCATGTTCTTGATCATTACTAGTAATAGTATCAAAAGATCTCTTATTATTACTAGTCTCTTGTCC
Organism: Camellia sinensis; assembly: GCF_055761805.1. Taxonomy (NCBI): domain Eukaryota; kingdom Viridiplantae; phylum Streptophyta; class Magnoliopsida; order Ericales; family Theaceae; genus Camellia; species Camellia sinensis. Next base: position 152,515,879 of record NC_138968.1, on the reverse strand, counting down.
AGTCTTATTTGGAAATACATGTTCAAAGAATGATGCATTTCGAGACTCAATAATAGTATTTACATGCATTTCAAAATGTTCTGATTTATGAATCAAAAACCGATATGCACTACTATTCTTGGCATAACCAATGAAAATGCAATCAATGGTCTTAGGACCTATCTTAGTCTTTTTAGGACTAGGAATAGCCACTTTAGCCAAATACCCCACACTTTTAAGTATTTGTAGGATGGTACTCTTCCATGTCACAATTCATAAGGTGTTTGATTCACTTTCTTTCGGGGTACTTTATTTAAAATATAATTTGCAGAAAGTATTGCTTCCCCCCACAAGTTCTGAGGTAATCCAGAACTGATTAACATGGTATTCATCATTTCTTTTAAAGTCCTATTTTTCCTTTCAGCAATTCCATTTTGTTGAGGTGAGTAAGGAGCGGTGGTTTGATGAATTATTCCATGTTCTTTACAAAACTCACCAAAAGGTGATTCATATTCACCACCTCTATCACTTCTAAGTTTCTCGATTTTCTTACCAAGTTGATTTTCAACTTCGTTCTTATATTGAATGAAAGTTTCCAAAGCTTCATCCTTGGTTCGAATTAAATAAACATAACTATATCTAGCATAGTCATCTATAAAAGTGATAAAATACTTTTTTCCACCTCTAGTTTGAATTGATTTAAAATCACAAATGTCACTATGAATTAATTCAAGTGGTTCCGTACTTTTTTCAATTGAATGAAAAAGAGTTTTAGATAATTTTGCCTCAACGCAAATTTCACATTTATAATTTGAATCAATGTTAAATTTAGGTAAACATTCCATATTAATTAATTTATGCAAAGATCCATAATTAACATGTCCTAGTCTACGATGCCATAAATTTGAAAACTCAAGCAAGTAAGAAGAAGATGTAGTATTATTAATAACTGAGGGTACAACGGTCATTACATTTAACTTGAAAAGGCCATCAGACATGTAACATTTTTCTACATACATCCCATTCTTAGTAAGTACAAATTTATCACTCTCAAATACTAGCCTAAACCCATTCTTACTTAACAAAGATCCGGAAACTAAATTCTTGCGAATGTCCGGTACATGAAACACATTGTTGAGAGTGAGTTCCTTTCCAGATGTCATCTTGAGTACAATCTTTCCTTGTCCTTCAACTTTGGATGTTGAGGAGTTGCCCATAAAAAGTTGTTCACCATTGTCCACTGAAGAATAAGATGTGAACATCTTTTTGTCGGCACAAATATGGCGAGTAGCACCAGTGTCCACCCACAATTCTTTAGGATTTCTGACAAGATTTGCCTCGGAAACAACTGCAGAAAGATTGATGTCATCGACACCATTGGAAATATTGTCCACTTCGGTCATATGGGCTTGAGCAGGCTTCTTGCTTGTTCTTCTTTTGCTTTTGCCTTTGCTACGGCAATCTTTGGCCCGATGTCCCTCTTTGTCACAGATGCAACATTTGCCATTAAACTTGTACTTTTTATTATCCCCCCCTTTAGAGCCTTGTGATGAACTTTCTCTAGAAGACTTTTGTTTCTTAGTTTTTGAAGCATGTTCTACCACATTTGCTTTAGACTCCATAGGATGCTTACCAGCCCGCTTTTTAGAATTGCGGTTGTCCTTCTCAATTCTCAAACGCACAATTAATTCATCCATAGAAATTTCTTTGCGCTTGTGTTTGAGGTAGTTCTTGAATTCCTTCCAACCTTTTGGTAATTTTTCAATTAAGGCTGCAACTTGGAAGGATTCACTGAGAGACATACCTTTTGCATGAATGTCATGCAAAATGAGTTGGAAATCTTGAGCCTGGCTGATCACAGTTTTTGAATCAACCATTACAAAATCCAAGAATCTGCCAACCACAAATTTCTTTGAACCGGCATCTTCCGTTTTGTACTTTTTCTCCAACGATTCCCAAAGTTCCTTTGCTGTCTTGATTGGACTGTAGACGTTGTATAATGTGTTGTCAAGTCCGTTCAAGATGTAGTTCCGGTAAAGGAAATTGGCACGCTTCCAAGCATCAACTGCAGCAACCACTTGCCTGTCGGTTTCATCCTCTTTCAGGATAGGAGCATCTTCACGGAGGAAACGAGCCAGGTTCAGAGTTGTAAGATAGAACAACATTTTCTGTTGCCATCTTTTAAAGTCAGTTCCTAAGAACTTCTCTGGCTTTTCACCGTGATTTACCGGTACTGTTACAACAGGAGAGGGGGTTGGCGTCATTGCAGCCACCACAGTAGTACTTGTTTGGGCATTTGTTTCAGTAGCCATCAATTCTAATATATAAAACAAAATTATAATTAGAATTTACACTACATAGAAAATTAAACCAAATTCACAGAATTAAATTCTGTAAAAATAAAAGAAACAAGAATGTAACTTTTGTTTTCCAATTAATTTGAAAATAAAATAAAATTTTATTTAAACAAATTAATTCCACACAGAAAATTAAATTATGTAAAATAAAAGAAATAAAAACTATAACTTTTATTTTTCAATTAATTTGGAAATAAAATAAAATTAATTTCAGTAACACTTCAATAATTAAAATACTGAAACAAAATTTTAATTAATAAAAACTCAGAAAATAATTTCTAAAAAACCAAAATTAAATTCCTGACAAAATTCCACAAAAATATATTCTGAATTGTTAATGACACCAGTATCGTACTACTAGTTGTTGTCAAAGAAAAGAGACAATATATTACTATTATCTGTCAAATAGCATATAATCACTATTTATTTTTCCAACCAGAATATTATTTTATAAATCCACAGAAAATAATTTTCTTCCGAAATTATTTACGAAGAATGAAAAAGGGAAACAAAAGAAAAATTCTGTAAACAGAATAATTCGAATCTGTCTTACGATTGTTGGATCAATCTTCTGTGTAAATAAAATAATTTGAAATAAATTCAAACAAAATAAATAAATAACATACCAGATTTATTTATCGAACCGAATTAAAATTAAGACCAAGTCGAGTGTGTGAAACTCTATCCTTAAGACAGATTCGCCCTGCTACGGTGCTTACGGTTGAGTGGCGTCTATCTCCCAGGATACAATGATCTTCACAAAATTGTTGTAGCACACCAAACAAATTTGTACGGCGAACCAAACATGTGTTCTAATACTCTCTGAAATTATCTCTAAAACTAATATGAAGAAATAATGCAAATAGAAAAAAAAATTAGACAGCAAAATGGGAGAATTTCTGACTGATTTTTTCGATTCTAAACCACTGCTGGAAAGTTAGTATATATAGGCACAAGGAACAGACCCGAAGAGGTTTATTTCCAAAGTGAAAAGGTGCACCACTTGGACAACCTCAGAATTTGAATTCAAAAGGCCGTAGAGACCGTTGAACACACTTTCAAACAATTTGAATAATGATCCGTAGGTGCAACAATTAATCAAACTGTTTGAAACTTTTATAATTAAACTATTAGAATAGTTAATTCAATAAAACCTTTCACTTAATGAAATAACTTTATTAAACTATTTAAATAGTTTAATCAATTTTTAGGAAACCATTTAGGAATTAAAAATTTGAATTTAGAATTAAATTAAATTCCCAAAATTACAAACCTTAGGAAACCACTTAGGAACCCAAAATTTGAATTTAGAATTAAATTAAATTCCCACAATAATTTTTATTGAAAAAATTCAAATGAATTTTATCTAAAAAATTAATGTTAGACCCGAAAACGACGTCAACTTCCCATTCACTCATAAATGGTTTTGACGTTCCGTCTTCACCGTGTGACTTGCCCCGCGGCAAGGAGCACGTCATCTCTTTGGACCCACCCTAAAAGAAGTTTGGGGCCCACTAAATTTTTGGCCTCAAAGTCAGCCCAAAATAAGCCATATAGGCCCACTAAATTTTGGCCTCAAAGTCAGCCCAAAATAAGCCATATAAAATACCATTTTTTCCAACAGCAAGCACATAAAGTAAAGTGAATCTAATGTTATCAGAGAAAATTCAGATGTAAAAGAAAATTATAGACATAATCACATAACGAACTTCCAGAAGATACGAAATGCAGTCAAAACCCTAATTAATCGGGATATTATTATGAAATATAAACCCTAATTAATTGAAGAATATTATAAAATGCAATGAACTGTATATATAGAGAAAAACTAGTTCAAGAATAGAAACACTTACCAAAGTGAGGTGATGATGATGAAACCCTAATTACGAATAGAGATAAACCGAATTGAAGATGAATAGACTTAAGGAAGAAAGTAAAATGCGCTAGAGAAATTTCTAAGAAGAAATCTCAAAGATTTTCGCAGAGTTGAAATCCTAGCTTCGCTGGATATGATTGATAGAGCTGCCATGGCTTTGAAGATGAAAGGACCTAAGTGAAAAGCTTGAAGAAAGAAAAGAAAAGATGTGAGATTTGAATAAGCAAGTTGAATTCAGAGAGGAAAATCTTGAGATTGAAGAAGCCATTATTGTTTGTTTTAATTTTGTTATCGTTCTCAATTCGGAGAGAGAGAGAGAGAGAGAGAGCGAGAGAGAGAGTAGGCATGATATATGGGTGTGGGTGTGGGATTTTAGGCTACAAAAAACATATTGTAAACCTTTTCCATTACTAAAAGTTGGAGAAGGATGTTAGACCAATTTTTCCTAAATTAATTTTATAGAGTATTGATTTTTTCTTTAATATTCTTTTAGAATTATTCATACATATTGTATATAGGTATATAAAAATTAAATTAAATAATATATATCAAAGTAATTAAATTATAATTATATATATGAAAAATAAGTATTTCTCAAATAGAGTCTATATAAAATTAGTTATTATAATTAAAACTGAATTTATGTAGAATTTCATATGTAAATGAAAAAAACATACTGCTGTGGTTTTCTTAGAAAAAAGTAAGATTTTACAATGTGCCACCTAAGTATGAAAAAAATACTACTTTTAATAATATCTATATATATATATATATATATGACTAGTCATTTTTTATGCATATACTCTAGTAAGAATCTTTATTTTAAACGGTCATTTTAAAAACTATATATATATATATATATATATATTTGAGAGGGTAATTTCTATTAGAATGCTGGGTTAGGTTAAGATCATTGCGGCCCCAAGGTTTGGGCCGAGTAGTGGGCTTTGCATGGATTTAGACTAGCCAAGCATAGGCTTAGTCCAGACAAATGAGCTCGAACCGAACAGATGAGTCCTGTAATTTGTAAAGGGTTAGGGTAGAGCAAATGAGATTGCACCAAGCAGAGTAAGCCGAAGTGATGGCTAGGTTAAAGAGGATTCCACGGTGTTTAGCCTTACACTGTGCTCGGTTGCGTTGGATTGGAATGAGCGGGAATTGGCTAAGTAGTTGCATAATTAGTGAACAATCGTGCAGATGGGTTGCTCGGTCTTGTTGTTAATCTAAATGTCGCGACCTAAACCCGCCCCTATAGGTTTAGCGTCGTAACCGGCCAGTAATCTATGATTATCGAAGGCCTGCTTAACAATAATGGCAATAATACAATATAAAGGGGGCTGGCGGAAGCCAATCAATAATAATCTACATCGTCCAATGAGCTGTGGAGACCTAAATGAAAACAAACTTTCATGCATATAGCCATTTTCACAACCACTTATAACAAAAATGCAATACAGGATAGGGATATAATCCCATCATGAAAATTGTACAATCAAAAGTCTTAGATGTTCATTACACTTAGCAAAAGGGTAGATAGAATCACCCAAAAAGCCTTAACTTGTGCAGGTTCGGAACCTTGATGTGAGGCACAATGGCTGGCTTGACAAAACATGAGCTTAGGTCGACGCCTCTAGCTTTGGTCCGGCGCTTGGCCACCTACATATATATAATAACTGTGAGCTATAGCCCAGTGAATAACAAGCGTGTAAAGAGTTTAAGAATGATGTTCTTCAATTTTTTGAAACAATCGATTAGCATTAGAACATTTTCAATCAATATCATTTGTCGAGCTATCATTAGATTTTATCAATTCAATAAATCAATAACTATATAAGTCATACGTGGTACATCCGATAGCAACAATACACTTAGTCTTAAAAGACCAAACAATCAATTGATGGCCACCATACAATAACAGTAGTTCCCAGATTTGTAACTAACAAAGATCTCTGTAACAATAACGATATCAATAACAATAACAATCATAATACGCTATGGATGCCACGAATACAATTCAAAATAGGATCATCATTTAATTGATAAAAAGTATCATTTCAGGAAGCAATATGATTTATCAATCTGAAAATAAATGCGATTGAGCATGTCTTTACAACGTTGTTACTCACAGATAATAGGGCTATAAGTAGGCTATTCAACTTCCTTGAGGTGCGAAACCTACACAGTTACAGGACGAACGCATACTAAATTACATACCCGGAGTTGATAACTTAGTCCTTTTACTTGTGTTGGTGTGGTTCTACTTCATTATCCTCATTATAATATCTTAATCATGGCCTAGAAATGCCTAGGATAGAATGAGGATACAAAAATGTACTTAAAAATATCTTTCAAAACTTGCTGAAAACAGGGGTCTCGCTTGAGCGTAGCTTTCTTCGCTCGAGCGAACATACCGAATGTGAGTGGTCGCTTGAGCGTACACTCCTTCGCTCGAGCGGTTTACAAAATGTGAAAAAGTTTTGGTTGCGTGCAATCTTCGCTCGACGGTCGTTCGAGCGTGAGACACAGGTCCTCGCTCGAGCGCAAGTCTTGTCGTTTGAGCGTGCTTCCAAACACGCAAACTTCTGAGGGCATGCAATTTATGCTCGAGCCAACGTTTTATCGCTCGAGCGGAAATATGGAAATAAAGGTAGTCGCTCGAGCTTGGAATCCTTCGCTTGAGAGTAGAAGTAAAATTCTGGGTTTTCCAAATTTGCTCCCAAAGTTCAAAACATGAATTCAACACTCCAAAACTCATCCTTTTGGGCCAAAATTCTGGAAAAAACTTGGAAACGCACAACACATCATGATTTAAAGACCATTTCATAAAATCAAAGTCCAAAAGCATGCCAATTGTACACAAATTCAACATAAACTTTATGAATGTTTCAAGAATATAACATGCATGAATTCTCTTGAACTCCACCACTTCAAAACATTATCAAACTTGGAAAATTGATAGAAAACATGATGATTTCCTACAATTAAGCTCAATCTATAACATGCATGAGGGAATTCTTAGCAAACATGCTCCAAATATAATGAAATGAACATGCATGCATGAATTAATCTTCCTTTCTACTTCTTAAGCTTAATTCTTACATCATATAGCTCAATTCACTTGAATTCATAGATGAATCAACTTAATTTCAAGACTAGAAACTTGACTTCTTACCTTAGATGTTCAATTTGGACCTTAGGTGATAAATTCTTGAGCTTAATGATAAAATGTCCAAGATTTCTTCTTCTCTCCTAGCAACTCCTCTTATTTGAACTCAATTCTCAAGTCTAGGGCCCAAATCTCCCTACTCTCTTCCTCTCTCACGTTTGAGCATCAAATTAAGGAGAAAAGAGGTATAAAGTTAAACTAGTGGGGTCAATAAAATGACTCACTAAGTGGTAGATAACAAAGTTAATCAAATGGCATTAAATTAATCTAATTTAATCGTTCCGAACCGAATTTTAATTAAACCTACCATAAAATTCTATAAATCCTAATTAACATATAAATCAAGTCAATTTCTAAATCGGTTGCCGATAAGACTTTCAATTCGCAAATCGAAATCAAAACATGAACAGATCTTTCTATATCAAACAGATAAAAATGCATTTAAAGCAACACGCTCATGTAATTAATTTAGGATTTCGTCTTAATCATTTACTTAGCATGCTTAATCATGAATTAGCATTAATCATGAGTTGGGGTTGTCACACTAAAAGTTGTGCTTCTCTTAGACTTGTATGGTCATGGTAGTAAAGACTAGACGTTATCTTTAAGAAAAGGACTCTTAGAAAGACTTTACAAAATGGAATTAGAATCATACTAGGACTCTTCTATGGCGAAACATATAAAACCTGAGATCAAACCTAAACGAGAGGATGCAACTTTATTCAAAGAATATTTGAGAACTTTTTCCCATATTGATCTTAAGTTCTGACTTAAGTATCGGAGGGATTTTTCGGCACACACTCAGCAATAAGCTCATTTGCTTTGTGTTTTTAGGTCATACGACAACGTTCGCAGAGATTCTTACTTGATTACGAGATATTAGCTTGCGGGGTAAATTCCGTGTCTACATACATAACACACACACATATATATTTAGGCCTCTTTTGGGAACAAAGTAAAAAGCTGTTTTTTGACTTTTAACCTATTTTAGGTTACATCACCTCTCTATTTTTTTATACATTTTTTAAAAAGAAAGTCGTAAAGTCAATTTTTAACCAACTTTTCAAACCAACCCTTAATTTACATTCTCCAATAAGAAAGGGAAAATGAAGAGTGAGATGAAGAATACTTCATTTTATTATTATTTTTTTAAATTTTTTTAAAATAATGTTTAGTTAATGTGTAAAGAATCTCGAAAAATACACTACAAGAAATAACATTTTTGCCGACCAAAAAATTGGTCGCTAAAAGCCTATTTTTACTCGGCAAAAGTTATCCGCGACCAATTTTTTTGGTCGCTACTTTGGTCACCAATTGAGGGTCGGCAAAAGTAATTTGCGACCAAAATTTTTGTTGGTCGGGAAAAGTTGGATTTGCCGACTAAATTTTTGGTCGCTAAATATATCATTACTGCGACTAATCCATTTTGTCGGTGAAACACTTTAGTCACGAAAAGTGATATTTTTCTGACCAAATATCTTAGTCGCCAATTGTCACATTCCACGACCAAACAGATTAGTCGCCAAAAGTCAAGGAATCGCCGACTAACAATTTAGTTGCCAAAAGGTAAGGAATTGCTGACCAATGATTTTAGTCACAAAAGTGTAGAATTTGCCGACCAATTTTTTAGTCGCCAAATCTCTCAATTTTTTTTTTTTTTGAGAACATTCAATTTTTGTTTTTAAACATTCAAACCAATATCGAACAAAATTCATTCAACCCAACCACAATTAAGGAACAATAACATTTAAAAAATTAAAAATTGCTCACAGTTTCGGTACCACCATTAAGGAACAAAATTCATTCAACACAGCCAAAGAATTTAACTAAGAAGAAAACTTGAGAATTTAACATGTATACAAGAGCAATAGTACGTACAATCTATGATTTGGCAAAAAAAAAAATCACTAAAAATTCAATCTCAAACTACACTTTGCTCTCACCAAAAATTAAAAGAACAAAGAAATCAAAGAAAATAACAAGGTATGAGGCTATTGGAACAGTTCTTCAGCTCTTCCTGTAGTATGCTCATACCACAATGACATTCTATTGCAATTTCAATGTCTCGTTGCCCATCCATGGATTGCTAGTTCACTTTTGCGGATCCTATCAACATGTATGTGATAAACATATATGATAAACATGATCAGAGTGCCTATATGATAAACATATCCAGGTCCACCGTTGCTGCATCTTATAATCTATTATCAATTAGAATAAAACCTTTAGATCATCTATTTTATTGTGCCTATTTTTTATTGATTTCAACAAGACACCTTAAGCACATGAATGATTTAATTATGTTCTAAAATTTAATTCCTTTACCCCCTGCCTGATATAGTGACCTGAATAATGAAATATGCAGTCCCAACATTCACATATGTGTTAACTTATGCATTAGGTCATAGGAAACTTTTTTGCTGTGTATAGTGAAGGTGTAAATAATACACTGAAACTAAAAAAATGAAATCTTTAACTCATAGGGAAAAGGAAAAAAAAGGTAAAAAGAAAAAGAATACACTTTTTTATATGTGATTTAAACATGTAGAGCACACAATTCTTATCTATATGAATATTTGTCACATGACTACTTGTTGAATAAAAATTTAGTTATTGATTTCACACAGTTTAATTAAATCCACACATTCATATTAAATTATAAGTAATGGTCTACAAAGTTTAAGACTGATATAAAAACAAAATACTCTTTGATGGGTTATTTAGGAAGTATGTTTGTAGTACAAAAATTCTTATATTCATGCTACGCAGTTGGATAATTTGTTTCTTGATAAATAGTTATATTTTAATATGCTACACCTACCAAGTAAGTTATGAGATGTGAGCTTGTAACTTCAAACCAGGGTTATAATAATAATATTTGAACCAATAGCATCAAGTCAACCTGAATAGGGGATGCAGTTCCAGGTCTTCTTGTAAACATTAATTGCCAGCGACCTTCAATCAAACTTGAGCTTGTCTGCAAAAGTTAGAAATACAAAATCAGTTAAGACTCCATTGGAATAAAATACAGAAGACAAGCTCTGAAATTCATATGTTGTTATCCCAGTCCAAATAGAAATTCATATTTTTTTTTTCCAGTCAAAATAAAATACTGAAGACAAGCTCTAATTCTTTCTAGATTTTTATTCCAATGGAGTCTTCAATATTTCAATCATTAATTGTTTGACAGGAATAGAAATTCATTAGTAAGCCATTGAGAAATGCCAGTTGTACCTTACTCAGTGTGCATTACTTCATTGCTATCAAGAATTTAATAAAATGTCTGTGATAAATATTCATACCCATGAAAAAGTACTTAGAAATTGTAATAATCAATTTATTCCATATTTTAGCCGAACATTTAAACCAGACAGGAAAAAATAAATAAATAGAAAGGAAGAAGAAGAGCAAGGAAAAGAAAAATCTATATTTACAAAGATAATCACAAACTGGATCAGGTACCCCCTCCAAACCTTCTAAAACTTGCACCGCACGTTCAACCTCCTATTCAATTTCTCATAATGATTAGCAATTTTCAAATGTTCGTATCAAGCCAATTGTTTTCAAAACAAAATGTAGGAGGGAAAAAAAAGAACATGGCAATGGAAGTAAAACAATTGAATAACATGTTATATGCTATTTCACTTATGATTCTGTAGAATCTAAAGATGATTTAGTATATGTCAATAAAAAATGTGCTTAAGTTTGTCATGGATGTTTTTAAAGAATTATACCACTAACAAATGTTCTCGAGGGAAAAATCAATAAAATAATAGTCGATGTCTAATGAAATTAATGTTATACAAATTTACACAATACATTGGCACATGATTAACCAATAACTACAATTTTCAGGGACATCAATCCCATGAGTCAACTACAAGTAGGATGGAGTAATGCATTGAACCATCAACTGCCTTAAACCCACACCGTAATAGCAGATAATGCAGTAATGCTCACATCAAGTTGCATCTGACCATCGTGTTAGGGTTCTTGCTATCTTTCATTGCTTACCTTTGAATCAATAGAAACAAAAACCTCAAGAGAAAACAAACAAGATAGCCGGATAGCCAAAGAGCCTCATTCTAAAAGACAATAGATCCAAAGATCAAAAATTTGAAGAGGCCATGTCACAAACAGATCTGACATTGAAATAGCTACCATGTTAAATGACACTGAAATAGCTACAAAATTTTTTATTATTAATTCATTGACAATGATACAAACCTCATATGAACAGGGACTCAAACCATATTTAAGACAACCATATGCATGATACTTGTTGACAAGCAGTTTCACCAACATAAGCCCCTGTATGTTCATCTTAAGAACCATAATTAAAAATTGCTCACAGTTTCGGTACCAGATGACAATTTTGCTTCATAAAAAAAAAAAGAAAAAAAGAAGAAGGAAAGAGCTCAAGTTTTAAAATATGGAGAAATAATAATAATAATAATAATAATAATAATAATAATAATAATAATAATAATAATAAATAAATAAATAAATAAATAAATAAATAAATAAACAACAACAACATTATTTAGATATGAGCTAATCATGGGATTATATTTGAAAACATGTGCACTACACCATAATTCTTGTTAACAGTCTCAAGTCAAAACATGTGCTCAAGTTAATCAAAACATGTGCTCAACTGTTGGGCTGTTTGTTTTCATGTCCTAATTGTGTCAATTTGGGGTGATTATTAATAGGGGAAGCCGAAAGGATTAAACGGTGTAAAGGAAGGGTTTTTGCTTTGCAAGATGAACCTGAAGTGTTAAGAGTTTGGCTGCCGTTTGATGATGCCCCTGGCTTAGCAATGGCTCGGGCATTTGGGGACTTCTGTTTAAAGGAATATGGGGTGATCTCTATTCCCGAATTCTCTCACTGAATTCATACGAAAAGAGATATGTTCATTGTTCTTGCTTCTGATGGGGTAAGTTTTCCACCCATGCATTATAGTGTAGATTGCAGACTAGTATAGGGGATCTTTGGTTTGCAGAGTAATTATGTGGTCAAAACATGATAGTCAAAACATGTGCACTACAACATATTTGATTAGTCAAAACATGTGCACTACACCATAATTCTTATTTGATTAGTCAAAACATGCGCTCAACTGTAAACAAGAGTATGGTGATATATTTGAAAAAATTTCTATACCAGCCAATGGGTAAATAACAGGCACTACACCATAATTCTTTTTCCAAAGAAGAACAGCTCCAAAAGTTAATCAGAATTTCAGAGAAATATCGGGCATGTGAAAATTCCCCAAAGTTTTAAATGTAAACTTAAATCATCATTCTAGATGAAATTTTACATTACAATTCACAAGACAAAATCACAGCAGGTCAAATGTGTAGAACACATTTTCCCATGTTAAGTGTTGTTAGAACATTGGCTGGTGAACATTCTATTACTCTTTTTCTAACAACCAATAGAAGCTCAAAGAAAACCCAAAAAATGACCAGCAATATAAGAATAATTTATATCCACCTAACTTGTCCACTCCAAGCTAAACAGAACTATAAAGCAATAAATACATATTGCTTATATGATTTTAACATTCCTTGTATTCTTCTTATTTCCAACATCTTTTAATATAATCAAAAGACAATCAGTCCAAACCCAGTTCATCCAACAGACTATCATGATTTCTCTAATTCAAAACCCATTTAGGAATTTCATCGAACAGGTCATCCACATACTCTCACTATAGCCAAATTCATATAACAATTATATAGTATATATATAGAGAGAGGGAGGGGGGAGAAACAGGGGTAAAAGGGAAAAGAGGGCTGATGTTGGTTGTTCACGGTGGAGAAGAAATATACTCACGATATGACTTCTGAGGAGTCCATTAGCAAAGGAGGTGAGAACAATAATTAATTCCATTAGCAAACGAGGTTAGAATTGAAAACAAGATTGAAAGAAATCTAAATCTAATTCGAAATTAGCTACACATATATTTGTATGTATAGATATATATATATATATATATATAGAGAGAGAGAGAGAGAGAGAGAGAGAGGTTACCATTGTTTCAGCTGCAAGAAACCCTAGATTTGTGAGAGCTGTTTTGGAGAAGATGATAAATATATATGGTGAACGAGGTGAATGTGTGTGAGTTGAAAGGTTTAGGGTTGGCTAAGTTGAATCTTGCTGAGCGTCCAGATGGGCTTCAGCCCAGTTTCATTGAAAATAAGGTGGAGGGAAATGGGGAAATAGAGAAACAGAGAGTGAGAGTGACAAAGATAAAGAGAAGAAGAGAAGTAGAGAGAGGAAGAGAAAAACCTCAATATTGAAGCGAAGCAATGCGAGCGGCAGTGGCGATGTAATGATGCGCGACAGTGGAAGATCAAGGGTGAACGACGGTGGAAGATCGACGGTGGTTGTGAACGGCGAATCAACGATGGTGAGTCTTTGAGAGAGAGAGAGAGACAGAGAGAGCAAGAGACTGAACTTGTTTGGGTCTATGTACATATTGATAGAAAATATGAAAAAAATAAAATAAATCATAACTAATAAATTGGGCGGTAATGTAAGAGTGTATTCCCACCAAAAACTAAATTTGTGTTTTTGAAATTGTTTAACTTTATTGCCGACTAATTGTTTTTTGGTTACTAAAAATAAGTATTTTCCCGACCACATTTTTGGTCGGCAAAGATCAAAAGTAAAAAAATTTCATTAATATTTGGCAACAAAAATACTAGATTAGTCGCAGAAAAGGTACCTTCGCCGACAAATCTTTTTAGTCGCCAAATTTCAATCAACGGCGACTAAAATATTAGTCACTAAATGTATTAATTTGGCGACTGATTTTTTTTGGTTGCTGAAAATAAGTTTTTGGCGACTAAATTTTTGGTCGCCAAAGAAAAAAATAATTTTTTATTTTCCATTCGGCGACTAAATTGTTTTAGTAGCCAAAACTCAATATACGGCAACTAAAGTAATTTTTGGTCGGGGAAAATAAGTTTTTGGCGACTAAAATTTTGGTCGCCAATTCCACAACCAACTTATTTTTGATCTTCCGTGACCAACTTATTTTTTGGTCGCCAAAATGTGACCTGCCACGACCAAATTTATAGTTGGTCGCTAAAAGCGTATCACTTTCTGCGACCAACACATTTTTTGGTCGCCAAAATATGACCTTCTGCGACCAACTCATATTGGTCGCCAAAAATAATGATCATTCGCGACTAATAAATATTTGGTCGCCAAAAGGTAATTTTTAGCTACCAACTTTTATATTGGTCATGGAAAAGGTAATTTTTAGCTACCAACTTTTATATTGGTCGTGGAAAGTGATCTCTAAAAGTGTAGATTCTTGCCGTGATAGTTAACCAGGAAGGTGAGATGCAAAATAGTTTGCATGATGTCTAACTTGTTGGAAAAGCAAAATGAATAGGAGACTAGCTAAAATGTAAAAAAATGTCCATTTAACTGGCTTGTTAGAGATCTTCTTGATTCACTGTATGTGTGAATTGAAGAACTTCCTTTTCTTTAATTTCTCTTTAAGCAATTCATCCTGGTCCTTGACCTTTTTCTCTCTTTAAAAAAAAAAAAAAAACAACAACAACAACAACAACAACTAGGCCGTTAGATATGCTCATACTGCTTAGAATATTTTATAAACAAAAATGTGATAAACCTAAAAAAAACAGAGGGATTGTGTTTTCATCATGAATTAGTGAATCATATTTTTACTTTATTTTCTTTTCTTTTTCTCAACATATTCAAAATTTGAACATAACCTAAGAGAAGCAATATATATATATATATATATCCATGTGTTGGTACATTTCAATATTTAATTGATAAAATGAATGAACAGAAACTTCAACCGAGAGGAAGTGAAAGTTCATAAGCCATGATTAAAGAACAATATGAAAGCTTTCCACATTGATTAGGGAAGTAAACAGGTAGAAACATATTAATTACTAGTTAAACTGGAGCTCTGGTTGGTGTTTGGTTCTGTTTTGTGTGGCTGAAGTTGAACTGGATGTGTGAATGTTTGTGCTGCTTCTGATCTCTGGTTTGTGTGGCTGAAGTTGAGTGAAGTTCTGAACTCTGAATTCTGTCTTGGTCTGAATCATGTTTTGGTATGCATCAAGGAGGGCTGGCTTGTTCAAGAGTCTGCTGTAATGCCCCCAAAAAAGGAGTCATTTTGTTCTATTTCTGGCAACCTAGCAGCAGGTGTGCTTTGGGCTGGCATCGGGTTGTGGGCTGGTTTGTTCTATCTCTGCTCTGTTCTGCTTTATAGTGCTACTATGAATCTGTTTGTGATTTTGGCTTTGTTATCTCGTGGTCCTTCTTTCTTTTGAGTTTGGTTCCTCACCAATCTCTTGGGTTTGAGCTTGCAGTTGATTGGGCTTCCTTCTCGGTGCCAACCTAGTTGGGATTGGGTTAGGTCGCTATGATGCTTGATGCTCCCCCTCTCTTTTTTGATGTAAACTCATATCTTGTATGATTTCTCATCAATAAAGGTTTTTCTGCTGATAAAAAAAAAAATTACTAGTCATGACAATGAACTTGAGTATCAATTGTGGAGTAGGAAAGAGATGGAGTGGTAGGAAAATTCATAGTCAACAAAAATATGTAGAGCCGGCTCAACCATTTAAACTACTTAATTTATTAAAAAATAATTAAAAAACCTTATTATCGAAAGAATCTAAGTTTTCGAAGGCTAGTATGATCTACTAATGTTGGTCAAGATTTTGAAAAACCATACTTAAATTTTTTAAATCAACATTGATTTGCAAGTTTATACGCAAGTGTCCCCTAATGGGTATTTAACATGTACTTGGCATATATTATCAAGTCCTGAAAAAATGACGTTTACCAGATAATTGAAGAAAAGAAAACAGTATCATAAACTCTAACCAAAATAATATTATATATCCAGTTAAATTTTAGAAAGTCTTCAACATTTTGTTTCGATGAGTCCAATGTCGAGACGATCACATATTCAATATCGTATTAGAAAAAGCTGTGGCAGCATTTAGTCAAAAAGAATAAGTCAATTAGAGTAATGGGGAAGACTTTTAAATTTTTATGTCACGTTTTTTCTTTCGACAATGTTACGGGCACCTAACCAACCACGCAACTAATCATATAAGATAATTTTGGTCCAGATTGGCTCATGTTTATACCACTATTCTCAATGCAAAAATGTTAGAATTCTAAAAATTCTATTAAAATTTTTATCAAATGTCTCACATGAATGTGGGACTCAAGATATTTGATAAAAATTTTGGTAGAATTTTTAAAATTTCTAACATTACTCTTTTTAATATTTTTCATATTGTATTTTGTAGGTCCCTTCATGAATCTCTTGTGATTGGTTTCTCATCAACTTGGGTTGAGCGAGCACATGATCGGGTTAGGTGAATGGTACCAACCTAATTGAGATCAATGATCATTCGCTTTAGTTATGATGCTCAATATTTTTCATCCGGAGTCTCTCTTGCTTTATTGATAATTGTATTGTACCTTGTATCCTACTTTTTCATCAATAAAGTTTTTTTTTTTTTTTTTGTTGATCAAAAATAAAAATGAAAATGATTTGAATCATTTATCACATAGGCCTTGGTGGTGAGGATGAGTTATGTAAAAAATCAATTTTATCGGAATCGATGAAGATGAACAAATCACATTTTATTTTATAAAATGGATAGTTTAAGATTAAACATATAGTTGCCATCCATTAAAAAAATATACTTTGTTCACATGTCTAGTGATATTCAATTAAATTGATATTTTATAAAAACTCATCTTTATCTTTGAACTTAGATGAATGATTCAAATTATCGTTTGTGAGCTCAAGATAAGATCCATAAAATATAAGATATGGGTATGGAGGGAGCCATTCCCATTTTGCCCATACATATTAGACGGTGAAGTCCATGGGTGAGTTTTACTGTGATGTGATGTGATATTTTGATTTTGATTTTTTTTATTTTTTATTTTCTCAATTGAAGCTCCAAAATTAGAGGGATATATCATTACTCTAATAAAAATTATTGTTACACTTATATTTCTATAATTAATTCTGTGATCCATTTTGTATCCATAAACTTATCGATGCTGTTCAATCCTCAATTCATTTGATTCGTATTTAACTTTTTTTCAACACGATTTTCTTTCAGATTTTATGTTGGAAGCGGGTGTAATTTTTTTTTACCAAATTTAGTCAAAATTTTAGAGGGAAAATAGTTGGAATTATTTATCAGTAATATTATGAATTCAAACTTAACTATTTAAAAATTATTTAGAATTAGCATATTGAATATGAATCTCACATTACACAAATTTAATTTTCATCACAAAATCATCCACTCAGAAAATTTTAAATGGATAGACTTATTGATTATTTAAACACAAATTTAAATAAGTTAAGACTAAATTGACGCAAATAAAACATGACAAAGCAGAGTAAAAATAGCAGATTTTTCTAATTTAATCTTATAAAAACAATATAAGATGAAGGACGAGGAACACCAATAATTATTACAGCAAAAAATGGGAAGAAATTAGGATAATATTATTTTGATATTTGATACAAACATCTATAAAAAATTAACAAAACATTTCAGCAATATCAACACCAACTACAAACCTGACCTGAAAAAAGAAAAAAGAAAAAAGAAAAAAAAAATGAATACAAAAACAGAAACAGTTCATTCACATAAAATCATTGAAGTCCAGGCCCTCCGGAATTTCAAACTTCAACATGTTGCTGCAATAGCTTTCTCTCTCATCTTCTGTGCAGCTTCCGTTAATGAATGTCGACGAAGAGTTCAATGGCGTCGGGCTCGATATAGGCGTTGACAACACTGAATCAAATGTGAAATTCTGGCTGGTGTTGCTGCTATTGTTCATTGACTGAAAGGTTGAATTATCAGAAAGATCAGACACATTATTATAGCCACCATAGTAAGGCAGGTTCATATTTTCTTGGGAATTTTGGCAACATAAATCTGTCAAGTTTGTTGAGAATTGACCCATTTCAATCCCTTGAATGAGTTGGGTTTGATCAATAAATGAAGTACAGGGGACACTAGATGATGAACATGGTGGAAATTCCTGAATTGGAGTCTGATTTTGCAAATGGGTATTGAAGAGTTGGTTTTCTTGATTTTTTTGTAAAAGCATTTCTGGGTTTTCATTATGAGATGATAAGAGAGTTGAAGCAAGCCTTAAGAGTTCAGGATTCATGAGCGTTTGAAGCCCGAGTAAGTTTGAAAGATTGAGCTGAGTCGAGCTAAGAATCGATGACAGGTCTAGAAGATCGAAGCGAGGACTATGAGTCACTGGATCGATACCCATTCGAAGGAGTCTCTTTCTGATATGGGTGTTCCAGTAATTCTTTATTTCATTGTCAGTTCTTCCAGGCAAGCGAGCAGCGATGGCCGACCACCTGAAATCAAACAAAGAGTTGAGTTGCACAATTTTAAAAGTTGATTGATTTTGGAAAGCATAGTTTTCATCCAAATTAACAAAAATTGCTTGATTTTTTTTTTTTTTTTTTTTTTTTATCACTTATGCAAAAAGAGAGGAATTTTAATAGTCTTACTTGTTTCCCATAATTCTGTGTAGTTGGATTATAGTCTCTTCTTCTTCAAATGAGAACCTTCCTCTCTTTATATCAGGCCTTAAGTAGTTAGTCCATCGAAGGCGGCAACTCTTTCCACATCTGTGAAGCCCTACATGCAATTGAATAATGAAATCAGAACCAAAAAAATAACTATCTGTCAATTCACAAAAATAAAAGTATAACAAGTGGATATATTTATATGTCAGTTTGGTTCTGTTTTTGTTTTCTAGTGAAAACAGTACAAAATTTTGACCAATTATTTTCGAAAACTATAAAATTTTCTGAAACAATTTTCGAAGTTAATTTTGAATTTTTGAAGCACGAAATGAAAATGATATGAAAACAATGGGCGTTTTTAACTGCTCGTAGCTTTAGTTTATGAAAACTTAAAAAATGGAAACAAAGAAAACAAAAACCATATCAAACAGGAATTTTTACATATGCAACATCTAAGTTATCTTATATACCGGCATTCTTGGGAAGGTTTCGCCAGTTGGCTGGTCCATGAATCTGAATATATTGGATGAGTTTCTGATCTTCCTCAGGGGTCCATGGACCTTTCTTGACACCACTTTTTTCACAACAAGGTGATCTTCCCATTGTTGTTCTTTCTTTGTTATGAGCTCTTGAAAATGAAGATTGTGATGATTATAAAAAGATGGAGAGAAGAGAAGTTTATCAATGATAGACAAATAATAATGAGCTTCTTTTGGAAGAAAAGTGAGCTTCTTGTTGTTGGGTTCAAATGGGAGGGAGGATGACTACTGCATATATAGATGAGAAAACATCCTCAGAAAGAGGTTGAAGTCAATGGGATTCGGCGCCGCCCTCATGCAACGTCAGTCTCTCTATCTCTCTTGTGTGCTGTTTCTTAGGACTGAAGAGTTGAAAAACAATCACAAAAATACTCCACATTTTAATAAATTATCAAATATTTTATTAAATATTTATATGAATGTGATGCTTATATAGTGTGGGTTCATACCTAGATGAATATTATATAAAATATTTATTAACTCATTAACATTGCTCTTTAATGTTACTATACTTTTTTATCAACATTATATTGAAAATAAATGTTATTAGTGAGACTCATCACACTAATATTGTGTTGATAAATAAGATGATAAACATTAAAAATGTGATAAATGAAGCATAATTGCAAATTATTCACCACTTTGGAGCAAATTTTCATAGTAATCTAGTCAGTTAGACAATTGTTATAATTTGTATTAAAAGGGGGCAAAGTGTAATTTGCCTATATATAGAGATAGATAGCAGGGTAGAAGAAATAGTTCCTCGTAAACAAAGTTCATTGATAGAGATGGATGGAACAGGCAGGAAATAAGATTGCTGAATCATTATTCGTGAAGACATGGAGAGAAGAGAGAAGAGAGAAGAGACAACGATGGCGGACGGGGAGGTTGGATCCCGGTGATCAAGCAAAAAGGTAGGCAAGTGCGTTCTAACTTGTGGACTGATGGTCGAAGGGCAGCATTGATTACACTATTTGTGGATAACTTGCCGGAATCCTTTTCACCTAGAAACTTGTATGATCTGTTCATCAAGTTTGGTGTGGTTAAGGATGTGTACATACCACAAAAGTGAAGGAAATCAACCAATACAAGATTCGGGTTCATGCGTTATAACTGCTCTATTACAGCGAATGTTGCTGAACAGAAGGCTAATGGTTTGTAGGTTGATAACAAATCTCTGTCGATCAAAATCGCAGAGTATGGTAAAGGAATAGAAAATAGACAGAGGCAGAAACCATCACTAACAGGACAAGCTGAAGTCAGAAATGATGTTGCTATGGTGACCAAGCAGATTTGGCATCAACGCACCGATGGTCGAACGTTTGCAAAGGTCATAAAGAGAGCTGAACCCAGATGTACACCACCAGTAAATATCAAAGTAGATGAGCTAGGAAATGGGTGGCTGTATGAGAGTTTGATAGTGAGACTCAAAATAGATTACTCTGTCCTGAATGTGAAGAACAAACTCATCAAAAGAAGAGTGCATAATGTGTTGGTATGAGCAGGAGAGGGTGAGATGTTATCATCTCATTTAATTCCAATGAAGATATGTTAAGTCATAGGACTCAGCTCAAGGATTTGTTCCATGACTGGTGTGAGTATATCACTGAATGGAGACCAAGTATGCTTCTTCATTAGGAGAGGTATGTTTGGATTAGTTGTTATAGGGTGCCCCTTAATTTATGGAACTCAGATACCTTCCGAAAGATAGGAAGATTGTGGGGAGAGTTAGTTCTTTTAGATGGTGATGTCTGCACACCTAAATCCTTTCGTTGTGGAAGGTTCAAAATAGTTACCAGTGTCATGGATCCGATTAATTCAAGCTTGAATCTGGAGTGTAAAGACATATTTTACCCAATAAGAGTCTCTGAGGAGCAGATTATAGATGATCTTAGTACCAGTTGCAAAGGAACGACATCTAAGGAGGCAGCCCAAGATGTTTGCTCCAAAATCAATGGGCTTCTCCATGCAGAACTCAACCTGGTAAAAAATGGTGATGACATGACAGTTGAAGTGGCAAAAATATCTGATGTGGCTGTAGGGAATGATGGCAGTTGGAGTTATGCCTCAGCAGTGGAAAAGACCATAGATTGTGCGAGAAATTCAAATGAAGAGGGTGCATGTGTGGTTGAGTCATCTTTGCCAGAGGAAAACCTGCACCAGAGGCAGAGGTACACTTATGAAGCACAAATAGGGGCTGAAGCTCAGTTAGTGGGTAGCCGGCAGGAGAGAGTAGGGTGTAATCATGAAGCTCAAAAAGGTACAATAGCCCCTATAGTAGAAGGTCAAATCCTCACCCCAGGTTTTATCAAAAGCCTAAGTCCTTTCCTAAAGAATAGATCTGGTATTTGTCTAGAGGTAGCTTTTAGTCATAATCCAACTGGGTTACAGCCTACTAACATGGCCCATTCGGAACTGCTGCCCATTAGGCCCTCTTGTGGTGCACTTCATTTTCCACCTGCAAGGCCAGTGTGTGGGCCATCAGGAGTGGGTAGTGACACTATTAGCCCATTTATTTCAGGCTCTATTAATAATCACTTGAAGAGAAGCAAGAGGAAAGAAAACAGACTTGTAGGAGTCAAACAACCTCTGCTAGCTGGTAGGTTTACTAGTTTTGCTAGAAGACTTGGTCAGAAGGGAACTTGCACAAGCAAAGGAACCATTAAAAGCTTGAGGTCAAGATCCACACCTGCTCATATATCACTTCAAAATCCAGAAAATAAGCGACCCCTTCCTGGAATTGATATTCTTCAAGAGGCCCAAGCAACAGTACAGATAGGGAAAAGTTTAGGGCTTGAATTCATGGGGCAGGAATCTGAGGTAATCAGAAAATTAGTACACATAGAGGAGAAGGATAAGGAGAGATTGGGAAAAAGGAAGGGTATTGTGGAATAATCAGCTCCAAATGGGTGAGATTAGTGACATATATGTTCTTATGAAGACACTAAGATGGAACATTAGAGGGGTAGGAAGACTTGTTAAGAGGAAAAAGATCAAGAATCTTTTGCGACAAAGGAAAATTGACATGGCTTTGTTTCAAGAGACAAAAAGTTAGGCATTACAAGTTTCGAGGTGAAAAGTCTTTGGGCCAAGGATAGGTTGGAGTCTATGGCTGTGGATGCTAAAGGGATGGTAGGTGGTTTACTCTGCCTCTAGGACCCTAAGGTTTTCCAACTCTTAGAGTGTTGCAGCAATGGAAATTTTACTCTACTATCAGGTAAGCTCTACAACTCATTTGATTACGTAATTGTTAATATTTATGCTCCTAATGATGTTATTAGGAGAAGGAAACTCTAGTAGACTCTGTTAAACCTGAAGGATTCATTTCCCAAACCCTTGTGTTTTTGTGGTGATTTCAACGAGATCAGAAACACAGGGAAAAGAGTAGGTATATCAATAAAGGACAGCGACATGAAAGAATTCAATGAGTTCATAGATAGATATGAGGTGGTGGACTTGCAAATGTTAGGCAGAAAATACACCTGGTGGAATGCTTTTGATGGGAATAAATGGAGTCAAATTGATAGGTTCCTTTTAAGCCCTGAATGGCTGGAGAGATACAAGTTCAAACTATGGGGCCATCCTAGAATTGCATCTGACCATTGTCCTATTGTGCTAATGAAGGATGTTAGGGATTGGGGACCCAAGCCTTTTAAGTTCTTAAATGCATGGTTGTTGCACTCGCATCTTGCTCCTTTAGTGGAACAAACATGGGAGGAATCTCATTTTTCTAGGTCACCTGGTTTCATTCTGCAGAGAAAATTACACACTCTCAAGTTGATATTAAAAACATGGAGTAGAGAGGTTTATGGTAATGTTGCATCCAAATTACAAGCCATTGAAACTGAACTTCATGACTTTGATCTGATAGCTGAATCTAGACCATTGGAGGAGGTTGAATTGAAGCTACAAAGAGAGAAAAGAAATGACATGTGGATGTTGAGTAGGAAGTTAGAATGGGAATGGCTCCAAAAATCAAGGTTATATTGGAATCTGAAGGGTGACAGGAACACTAGATTCTTTCATGTTATGGCCAGCAATATGCAAACTAGGAACACTCTCAACTCCATCAAAGTGGGGGATGTGGTTTTAGAGGAGCCATATCAAGTTAAACATGCAGTGTGGACACATTTTTCAAATCATTTCACTGAAGATTGGAGCAACAGACCTAGGCTTGCTGGAAATTTTAAGAGTGTAAGGCTTAGTGACTCTTTCTATATGTTTGAGGCAGAATTCACTGAAGAAGAAATATGGTCATCAATAATGGATTGTAATGGAAACAAAGCTCCTGGCCCAGATGACTTCAATCTGATGTTTTTTCAAAAATTTTGGAAGGTGCTCAAGGAGGAGGTGATCAACTTTATGAAAGAATTCCATGTCAGTGACAGATTAGGCTCTGGTTTGAATAGTACCTTCATTACTTTGATTCCAAAGCTAGACAAAGTTGTCACTCTAAGTGAGTTTAGACCTATAAGCCTAGTTAGTTCTATGTACAAAATACTTTCTAAAGTTCTTGCATCCAGACTCAAAAAGGTCATGCCCATGGTCATTGATGACTCATAGTCAGCCTTTTTGGGTGGTAGGAATATTCTTGATGGTGTGTTGATTGCTAATGAAGTTGTGGATGGTTGGTATAAATCTAAGAAGTCAGGGCTGCTGTTAATAATGGATTTTGAAAAGGCATTTGATTCTATCAATTGGAACTTCCTCTTTTCAATGCTAGAAAACTTCGGAATTGGTTCCAAAATGGATTTCTTGGATTAAGGAATGTGTCTCTACTGCAAGGATCTCAATACTTGTAAATGGCTTATTGTAGACACCCCATTTTTGACTGACCTTAAGACTCAGATGTCATCGGTTGTGCACTAGATGATTGCACATGTTTGTGCTTGTTTTGAGCACCGAAGGTCTCGGCTAGGTGCCTTGTCTTTGAGCCTCTTAACCCTTTGTGTTTTGGCCTTGGTTTTTGGGCTCAACCTTGTTGCCTCTTGCCCGGGGGAGGGGGGGAGAGGGCCTTGCCAGCCACTTTTCTCCCTTGTAGGCCACCTTAACTGGCTGGCAGCCACTTTTTCTCCTTTTTAGATATTTTCAGATCTTTTAAGCCAGCTGTGGCTCACTGAACTCATCCTCCATATACGTGTATGGAGGGATTGAGCAAGCTTTTTGGCTTGTTTGCTCTATATAACAGGAGCTTCCTCCCCCTTGAGAGAGGTTCAGAAATTTTAGAGCAAAAAATATCCCTCTCTCTCTAGAATTCTCACACTCTCTCTATATTTGTGCTATATTGAGCCTTAAAGTGTTGTTTCTTCACACTTTTGCACACAAAAACCTACTCAAACACCTTTATTTTGGAGCTGAAGTCCATTGGAGCTTGTTTTGAGGTCCTAGCATTGGTTTTGGTCCAAAATTGCTGCTGAAGTTGCTGTTTTGCCATTGTTCTTCAAGGGTAAGAATATACTCCTTTTAAAGCTTTGTTTTGGTTAAGTCTTTTACCACCTTTGCATGCTATTTTAAGGCTTTATATGTTGGTTTGAACCTTGTGGGGTTAGGGGGGGTGCTCTTTTGCTCTTTGGCTTGTTAAGCCTTTTGAGCCATCTTCCTTAGTTTTTGGAACCATCTCATTTTGGACTTTTAACCACTGAAACTCAGAGAAATTTCAGTGGTAAAAAGTTGCTCTTGTGGTCCAAAATAGGAGGGGGTGGTCCCCCTTTTCTTTTGTCTTGCTTATATGCCTTGTTGGCTTCATACCTGAGCATGTATTTTTTTCATTTGCTAGCTTAGTCCAAGCATGTTTTTGTGACTTTTTGGACCTACCATAACTCTGTTTTGGGTTGGTTTGATCATTGCTTTCTTGCATCTTACACTTGTAGTGCAATCCTACTTGTTGGCCTAACATGCATCATGCTTTATGCCTCTCATTCTAGCTCATGTTGGCTCTATCTCAGCATGTTTTTGCTACTAATTTAACATGATATAACTTTGTTTTGGGTTGGTTTGGTTGCCTCTTGCATGCTTCTTGCACTTGTATTGCAATTTTGTTCACTAGCCTAGTGTATTTGGTGTTTTAGCCTATTGATCTAGCATGTGTATGCTCTACTCCAGCACTTTTTTTGGCTATGTTTTAGCATGTCTTAGCTCTGTTTTGAGTGGTCTTGACCATGTGAGACTTGTTGTGCATGGTTGTAGTGTAAGGGCCTTGACTAGCTTTGAGTTTCAAAGCCTCTTGCATGCTTTACTTGTAGTGATTGCATGCCTTAGCCTTATTTCTCACATGATTTCAGTGTGTATAGCATAGTTACGCTCTCATATATTCCACTTTTTCATAGCTTTTGTGAGTTGTGCCTTATGCCTCGTTTATGAGCCAATACGTATGCATGCTTGTCTAAGCTTTTGAGCTTCCGTCTCAGCATGTTTTTGGTCTTTGTTTTGGCCTAATTGAGCTTTGTCCAAAGCTGGTTTAGTCATTTGTGCCATGTATTACTTGCCTCTTGTGTAGTGTCTCTTACTAGCCTTATGCTTTAGGCTTTCTACCATGCCTTATTTGTGATGTTTATGTGATATGGCATCGTTAAACACATAATTTCAGAGCATATAGCCTTGTCATACTCTCATGTTTATCACTCTTTAATTGTGTTTAAGGGTTGTGCCCTTATGCCTTGTTGATGAGTCAATGCATGAGCATCATTATCTTGGCTTTCATACTATCATTTCAGAGCATTTTGGCCACTGTCTTGGCATGCATGAGGTCTGTTTAGAGTTGGTTTAGTCTATTGAGCATTGTATTGTATAGCCCTAGTGTTGTGTACTTCGCTAACTTTAATGCTTAAGGACTCTAGCATGCCATTCTTGTGTTGTTTGCATGATATGTCATCATTTGGCATATGATTTCAGTGCTTGTACCTCTGTCATGCTCTCATATATGTTACTCTTTCAATGTGTTTGAAAATTAAGCTTTGTGCCTTGCTTGCGAGCAAACGAATGAGCATGCATTCTTTGTCTTTTGTGTCTAGGTCTTAGTGTGTATTAGCCACTGTTTTGGAGTATCTTAGGTTTGTCCATATGTGGTTTGACCATTTGAGCATTGTAGTGCATGCCTCATGTGCAATACACTTCACTAGCTTTGATACCTTAGCTTCTAAACATGCCATGCATGTATTGTTTAACTAATAGAGTCTTGTGCATGCCACTTTAGCATTGAAGGATAAGCATCTTGTTTGTATTGCATTGTGTTTGGATCGGACGTTAATCCAAATACAAGGAATATGGCACGTTTCATACTCAAAGTGATGAAACGTGTTGCGTTTCTTGGTCGCCAACCCTCTTGATCATGCATGATAGAGGCGGAGGCTCTTATGTGTTGTTTGTGCATTCACTAATATTGTGCAAGCTTGGCTCTTTGGCCATCGTGCATTGAGATGCGTGATTGGTGGCTTGAGAGCCGAGTACTACGCTCATTTGAGCTTGAGAAATGATAAGAAGAGTAGTTGCACACACATTTCCTTGTAAATGCATTGTTGTGCCTTTGCTGATTTCTGTTGCAGCAAAGTTGAGGTTCTGGAAAGGAAAGTGGCTGGCCGGCCACTTGCACTAGCCTGCCGACCACTTGAAGTGCCCAGTCGGCCAGTTGAGGTAGCCTACCGACCAGTTAAAGTGGTCAGCCGGCCACTTGCAGCAAATTTGTCCAGAATGCTCCTGTTTTGGGGCAGATGCAACCTGAAAGTGGGTTCGATATTCTGAGGTCAATGTAAGTGCAAACAAAGACAACTTATGGCTTGGCAATGCATTTCCGGGCGAAGCAAACTGAGCATACATATCTCCCTCCCCTCGAGGCCATTTTAACTGCTTTGTTTAGTTAGTTGATTTGTCGGTTTCTGTAATTAATTAGTTGATGTGTTTAGCTAATTTAATTCATTATTGTAATTTTCTAATTAGCTTAGAATAGCTATTTTCAATTTGGTTTGTAATAATTAGTTAGCTAGAGTTAGTTAATTAATTGGTTTGTAATAATTAGCTTAGCTTAGCGTTGCTAGTTAGCTTATTTATTCGGACCCTCCGTCGAGAGGGAAAATGTTGTAATAAGTATGCATGTATGTGTGAATGTCTTCCAACCCCACATCTTTCTCCATTTCATTTACCCGCTTTTGATGGTTAGTTGAGGGCATATTTCAATTAGCATACTTATGCTTTGCATGCGTGCATCATTCATTCATATTGCATGTACCGTGCTCGGCGCATCATACAAATTGCATTCTCTTTCAATACCTATTTGAATACATGATTATCAAGTGTTGCATTTGTATGCAATTTTAGAATAGTCGAGCCTATTTAGTTGCATCTTTGCATGTGTTGCATTAGGCATTGATAACATAGCTAGGATCATGCATTGATTACTAACTAGCTTTTGTTTTGGCTCGGAGTACACTGTAAGTGTTTATGCTTTAGCATCCTTGCATGTGTGTAAGTGTTTCCATGACAGCATGCTTGTCATGAGGCTATTTGCTTACTTGATAAACTGCATGAATGCCTGTGGATGAAGGTTTCATTGCTTGAATTGGAACAATTCATTAAAATGTGTGTTTTAAGCCCACTTGAGAGTGACAAATCCGCACTTTAGCCTACTTGTGAGTAGCAATTCCAAACCATTTTTGAAAAACACAAGTATGAGATGTTTTGTTCCAAATTGAGTGATTTAGTCTGTACTTGTATGCTGCGCGCATCACATAGTAAGTTAAGCTAATAACCAGAATAAGAACACATATGTTTTCAAAACAACATATCCTGATTAGTAGAGGCCGATCCTTTGATTGGATGAGCGGGGGGTGCTCATTTCATGACCTTCCTCCTTCGTACGCAAGTTCCTGAGCCGAGGCAACTTTGGCGATGACGGACACGTGGCCTTAGGCACGAGTCAGGATTTTCTAAATTTTCCAAAACAAAATATTTAGGTGACGACTCTGAAATCTGGCAAAGCAGTCCATGTTTGGCATTTTTTGATTCAAAATTGATTTTTCAAAACCAATTGCCGGATTTGGACTCTTTGGTGATTTATCAATCTTACATTGTACTTTGTGAAATTAGATTCAGAACCGTGACAGGAGTCCGAATTGTAGAACCAATTCGAGCTTTCCGAAAGGGGGCACGGAAAAATCAAGCTACACTCATCAACCAAGGAGTTTAGCCCCCAGAGAGGCCTCAGGCAAGGCAATCCTTTATCCCTATTCCTTTTTAACTTGGTTGTAGAAACATTAAACATTCTTCTTCAGAGAGCTAGGGGTTTGAGTTTGCTAAAGGGGGTACTTATAAGAAACAATCAAGTACAACTCTCACATCTTCAATTTGCAGATGGCTTTCTTCTATTCTGTGAAGCTGAGTTATCAGAAGTTCCAAGCTTAAAAAGGATTCTTAGGTCTTTTGAAGTAGCATCTGGTCTCAAAATCAATTACCACAAAAGTGTAGTTTGTGGGATTGGTGTCCCTGATACTGTTCTTGTTGAGTTTGCTTCCCTGTTAAATTGTAAGACTCAAAACTTACCTCCTAAGTACCTAGGTTTTCCATTGGGTGCTAATCCAAGGAGGAAAAGGTTTTGGAAACTAATTATTGATAAGTTCAAATTACGGCTTGCTGGTTGGAAAAGAAGGCTTCTTTCTTTTGCAGGGAGATTGATCTTGGTGAAAGCAATTCTATCAAGTCTACCTGTGTTTTACTTGTCTCTGTTCAAGTTGCTTGAAGAAATAACTAAGGAGTTAGATTCAATATAAGCTGCTTTTCTATGGGGTGCACTACTACAAAAACAGATAAAGATCACACTTTTTTTGTGTGATGTATGTTATTTAATCACACCTTTTAAGTTTTATTAAAGTGTGATCTTTGGGAGTGTGATTAAAAAGGGTCATTTTTAATCACACTTTTTAAGTGTGCTTAATAACATCTAGATCACACCTTTTAAGTGTGATTAAAAATATTTAGATCACATCTTTTAAGTGTGATTAAAAATATTTAGATCACACCTTTTGAGTGTGATTAAAAATATTTTGATCACACCTTTTAAGTGTGATCTTTGAAAGTGTGATTAAAAAGAGTCATTTTTAATCACACTTTTTAAGTGTGATTAAAAATATTTAGATCACACCTTTTAAGTGTGATCTTTGGAAGTGTGATTAAAAAGAGTCATTTTTAATCACACTTAAAAAGTGTGATTAATAACATTTAGATCACACCTTTTAAGTGTGATTAAAAATATTTACATCACATCTTTTAAATGTGATTAATAATATTTAGATCACATCTTTTAAGTGTGATTAATAACTAATAAAATCTGTGATAAAAAAAAGATTCGACATATTTGAAAAATAATCAATATTATTTTTGTATGCACATTTGAAGAACGTAATACACACTATATACTATATTTTGAATCATAACCACGTATTGAATAGAATAACATCATATATTTCATAAATGGAAATTAAATATTCAAAAGTATATACAAAAGAATTAAATAAAAAAAAAATTAATTGTGCTTACATATATTAAAAAATGAAAAAACTTAAAAAAACAAAGTTCTTTAATTCTTGGACCATATTTTGCATCTCTCCAAAAAATTTCTGACCTGAAAAAAGAAAACACAAATTAATCCAGAAACCGCTGATGCATATGAATAAACTAAAAAGTTAATTCAGCAAACCAAAATAGGAACATTAATCATTTCTGGTTGATCTTAATCTTTTTGGAAGTAACTTCCCTGCAGCTCAGTGTCAATGGCATTGTAATTAGGAGATCACTAATGAGCATAGTATTTAAAAATGATAAATGCCAAGATTAACCTGAAAATTACCAGAGTCACTTGCTAAATGCCAAACCTACCAAATAGTATTATAGCGCCAAAAAAATGAGAAAATTTGGACTATGATTTACAAGAGGCTAGAGGTAAATGTGGCTTTACTCCAGAAGCCCCACAAATAGTTAAACATTGCAAACCTCATGTATTCAGCCTATGCTTCTTGTAACTAGTACCTCGATCCTATTTTTATCACAACAGGTACATTCTTAGAGTAAGAATGATGTACCACAATATATATATATATATAATAAGAATTTTTTTTTTAACAATATGATTTTTCAGTAATGAATTATTAATTGACCTAATTGCAGAAGTAGAGAACTCATAACCCTTTCCCAAATATTTCTGTTTGTTTCATAAACCTAAATTACGTTTGACTAAGTACAACAATTTATTTATTTTTTGATACATCACACTAGCGAATTGTTTCTACATCAGAAAAACTTGGGAGACAACATTTTTATTTAAGAAGAGAAAAATAATAACCTTAAAGGCATCAAAAGAGGGGAGCAACCTACCTGCGTATCTTATGTAAACATTGAGATATTCGAAGCAGAAACAAGGAGAAGATATAAGAATTTTTCACAGCTATAAGATTTTTCGTTTTCACATTTAAGTCTTACAAATTAGACCATGTACGGTATAAAACATTCAGAGGAATATATACTTATGAGCAACAGGGTTGCCATAAAACACTGCATGAAAAAACAAATGAAGTCCTAAAAGAACTCACCAAGGGCTTGCAAAATCCATAATAGGTAGCATTACCAAGCAAGTTACAAGCTCTCGAGCAATGCACCGAACCAGGGGACATTGAGCTTCTTGTGGCCTCAGCAATACAGCTAACAACCCACCTATAATTTGCTGAAGAACCTGTAGCAAATAAAAGCATCAGAAGGCATGCTAACAATAAAATCAATAAGTAGAAATTTTTCATAAGAACACTCACACCTTGTCTCACACTCGGGAGAAATCAATGCAGGGTGAAGCTCCATTTCATGCTAGAAATATGGAAAAGACGGTGCACACGGAGATTCATTTCATGCTGCTGCTGCTGCTGCTGCTCAGCCCAAGCTGCAACAACCATATCACCTCGCCGGTCAAAAGCTTTTCGCTTTTTCATAAGCCACTCCAACGATGCTTGAGATGCCTGACAAACATAGCCATAAACACAACAAAATGAGAAACTATAAAGAGCTAAAGGAAAACATTTAATTTAAGAAAGTTTTCAACAAGAAGAAATTCATCCCTCCAAAGAACCTACACTTCAAATGTGTGGGAGTCATGTGTTTTGTTGAACTTAAAATTATGATTCGAAATCAACCAACTTTTGACTAAATAGAGGTAACAAAGAAAAAACCAATATACAGGTTCAGTGTAAAAATAAATAACTCAAATCACTTCAGTCAAGATCTTAACTTATCAATTCCCATGACCTTTAAGTAGTACCAGGTCTATGTGAAGAGGTGCCCAGAGGAGAAAGAAATAAGCTAACAAACTATGACAGGGCCTTGCATCACAACTCCCAGCTCCATAATAATCTCACAGCCTAAAGTGAATCAAATAAAATATTGAAAACAGTAACTGTTTCAATTGAAAACATGCCACCGTAATATTCAGAGAACACAACCATGAAGAACTTGAAATTAAAAAGAACATGAAGAATGAATTTGTATAGATGACACCAAATGAAATTCAAACTTGCCACCTCAAAATGAATGGTAAATAAACTGAATAGCAAATAAATAAACAACTGTTGCTTACGCCTCAGTTACTTGACGAGAAGTTGTATTGAAGCCTAGAAGGGCTTATTTTTAAGAAGTTTTTCAAAACCAACATTGGGATGATGATGCACTAATCATGTTAAATGTCGACATAGCAGTTGAATAACATATGGAACACAATGCTTTTTTAGATATCAAGATAAAAAATTTCCTATATTTATTTATTTATTGGGAAGTAAACTAATGCTTGTGTTTCTGGAAAGAAAACTAAAAATCCCCAAAGGCAATGTAGGCGAAGAAACGTGAATCAAGAACCCCTCCCAAAAAAAAAAAAAAAAATCAAATGTCTATAAATTTTTTAAGGAATGGAAAGGGTGAATCACCTTCAAAACTTCATTAATGCCCTCAATAATGTAGTAAAAAATTGTCATCCTCTCAGACTCAAAGGCATGCCAATGAACAAGGCATTTGTATATGAAACAAGCAGCCACTGGTTTACTATCTTTAAAACCCAAATCCTCTTTAATACAGCTTGAAAGAAATTCATAATTCTCCTGCATAACAATATTACTTTTAAAACCCTATTTAGTGGTGTAGAGAACTCATCAAGTAATTTACTCTGAGCAAGCAAAGTGAGTTAGAAATAAGAAGCTGTAATATTGTAAACAATAGGAGAAGAAAACCTGTTGTCTTTCAGTGGTTAACTTTGTCCTACGAGAATCAGATAAACCTTGTGAAAGGGGTGTTATAAGTTTTGTGGGTGTAGGGGATTCCTGCATCAAAGGTAATATATGAGAACAACAACGCAAAATTAGATTTCCTAGTTATGCAAAACAATGACTGATAGGGACAAATCTTACAAATACAGGCTTCTGATCAGCATAGGGAAGAGCAAGTGCAGCAGAGTACTTCTGTTTCATCAGAAAAGAGGAACTAATCACAAAACCATAGTTCCCACTTTCCAAGTACAAGGTCAACCAAACCATCCTATACAGAGTAGAGCTGGAATTTTCTTTCTATTTTCTTTCTTTTTCTTCTCATTTGTACTTTTTTTTTTCCACTTTCTTACTGAAGGGATAGCTGAATATGCATCAAATTATAAACCATTTGCTATAGGTCATAACATAACAAAAATTAAAAAGGTGGAAAATCTACACATCTAGAATTTTCTTTCTATTTTCCTGCTTTTTCTTCTCATTTGTCCTCTCTTTCTTTCCATTTCTTTTCATATTCTTATTGAAGGGACAGCTGAACATGCATCAAATTGTAAACCGTTTGCTATAGGTCATAACACTAAAAAACAGGTTAAAAAGGAGCAAAATTTACATAGACACGCCGACACCGATGCATATACGTGGTTGCACAAACATACTACATATGCTATATGCATGTGCACATGAATGTGGATGTAAAGTAATGACTGAATCAAATCTTACCTCCAAAAATGGCTTGACAAAACCAGGACAACTGCCCTTCGGAGAACTCAATGCTTTTTGACGCAGTACATGATTCTCATCCTCTAAATTGGAGAGCTTTTCCTCCAAACTTGTATTCACAAAACATCTCTTTCAAATCAGGAAGAGATCAAAAGGAGGCATAACAATTTAAAAACATATTTGAGAAGAAAAAGGAATGCAAAGCAGCTTTTTGACAAGCAAGATGATAGATACATGAGCTTAGTAGTCAAGTACATGAATTATTTGTTATTGGGAAAAAAAAGATAGCTATTAAGCAGCATAAATCTTTCAAGTAGTTATAGAACACCTTTTCCAAATTCTGTTGCAACTGTGAACATGTTTTATCAACTTCCCTCAACTTTTTCATGGTATCATTAGTATCATCTTTAGCCTTGATAAGCTCCTGCTCAAGCACTGAAACCAAATATCTTAATGGAGTACAAGCTGAAGATTGAAAACTTCTCAATTTGATCATCATGCGAAAACTATTTAACCAATTGCACTCGTCTTACACAAGTTTTTCAAAGAAGTTGCCATCTTAAAGCAGCCATTCAGATACTATGGTACTGCCCTATAGTTTGCATAAATCTAAAACTACTACTAATTTCTCAACTAATTGTACCCACATAATTTATCTAGTTCGTTATAGCATTGAGTATGTTTTCCACCTAGGAAAATTTAGTATATAATTATCTAGCAAGTTATAGATCAGCTCTCTTTCTCTCACAGTGTCCTGGAGAACAGTATTCGGTTTCAGCTTTAGGCACAAAGAGATGAGAAAGCAAGAAGGACTAATTGTCATAATAAAATTTATAATTTAAGGCATAAAACTCTTATATTGACAGCATACCTATTCACAACCTGATTCCATCATCACTTTAATAGATTTGGTCACAAGTTTTGTTGCTGCAATATGAGAAAATTGACTTAGACAGACAAAATAACATTCAGAAAAAAAGGGAGAAAAATGACAAGTAATTTACATATGATTTAAGAAAAAATGACAAGTAATCTTTTTGTGGCATTTCATAGGAATTATGAGATCCCCTTTTCATGTATACTGCACTTCTAAAGAAAAAATACAGCAAACTGTTATCTACTACATTATCATGTTCTTTTTCATCCTGTTGCCAACCCATATGCTAACCTTCTAAGGCTCTAGTTGATTGCTGAGAAGACACAGTAAGAGGAAACTTGTTCTAAATCTTAATGAAAATGATAATGAAAGGCTTATAGAAAGGTTCCGTGCTGTGCTTCACCTCCTTCCTAACAAATGGTCCAAAGAACCTCAAGGTCAAAAGAAAAGTGAAAGAAATCTGTCAACAAATGAACAGAGGACACAACAACCTGTTGTTTCTTATTAATCTTTAGGAGGTAGGCACAGGAACTATTCTGCAGACCTTATGCAGAAACAACATACCCTAATCATTATTTGCCATCTACTCCACTTGGAATGTTCCAATAAGTCAATATTTCAAATTTTTAAACACCATATTGCCATTGGGGTTCTTATATTTTTTTAAAAAATAATAATAATAATAAAATAAAAAAATTGCATAATAAAAAAGGTTCAATAAGCAAAGCCCTTATATTTTTGTCTATTGTTTATTGTAGAGATTGTCATGCTAAATTGAGTTTCAAATGTGAAAGGTCTTTGTTTGATAAGATTCTCGCATAGGTCAGAACATATTTAGACCAATTCCAACTGCCAAAGCATTCCTTCTTCTATAATTTATCATTTCTTCTTTCTATTATGAGTCCCACCATAGAACTGGCTATTATTAAAGAAGAAGAAAGATAGGGAAACAATAACTTTTTATTTTATAATTACCTATGCTTCATACAATCATCTTCATATATATATATATAATTAAAAAAAATAAAAATAAAAAAATACTAGTTGACGCGGTCATGCTGCAAAGTATAATTCCTTACTATATTCTTCCTTTCTCAATCTTTTTGCGAAAGCAATGAATGATCTTCCCTCATAGTCTTTGCTTCTCCTAGTCAAGGTCAGGAAAGACCACTTACTTCATATTAGAATTCTAAGAAATGAAATGAGCATGCTAGAGAGAGAGAGAGATTGTGGGTAGAGTTGAGTTGTAGTTTTCATAGTTCAAATGAATAGGTGCAAAGTATTGAATTGTGATAGAGAAATATGAAACAAAAGCTTTCAAAGGAAGACTAGATGAACTAGACAACATGGTGCTAGTGACCACTTTTCATTTTTCGACCCTACAATATTTAATTTTGAGATCCACCCTACAATATGGGTAAAAAGCAAAAATAAGTTCTTTTAGCCCTTATAAAAAGAAAAACAATTCTTGAAATTCTTTCACGCTCATGTCACATTGAGGTACTGCAAAATCTGATCCAATTTTCGTAATCAATTAGTAAATATGTTGGTTTACTGTAATCATGGAAAACAAATTCATTGGCTTATAAATTATCTATAACAATGATGAGGATGATTATGGTGATGATGACGATAATTACCGGAGTGCATTTAGTACAAGGTGCATCACATTGGAGCCAAGTGAGGTCACTGCCAGTGTCTATATCAAGAAAGCAGGGTTTTGGTGGGTGGCCTATGTAATGGGTCACATGGTAGTACCTGCATAAAATAAAATAAAAAACCCTTAACAGCCTGCTTTAAGGAGAGAAATTGGAACACATACAAAATGCCATGAATTTCAATCATTGACCCAAAGGGGAAAGAAAGTAGAGACAGAGAGACAGTCAGAAACTAAATGAAAGGGAAAAGGTAAAAAAAAGTAACAAAGTCAACCCAAACACAAGAAAAGAGAAATAACTAAAGGAATACAAAAGTGCAAATCTTGTTACCTATACCCCCAATATATTATCTTATGGATTATTGTTATTAGAATGGGCCCGTGATATACCCACAAACCCAAACTGGAGACACGCCTTCTCCACTGATCAAATCCAAAGAGAATTAACATCCAAATACCTGAAACTACTAGCACAATGCCTTTCTCCAACATGGAGGAATCACTCATAATATTAAAACGACCACATTTATCTAGCAATTTTTGTTTATTGTCTCATCTTATGTATTATTATTGGATTAATAACTAATATGAGTTATAGGAACCATTAAATTAATATAATTTTAACACAAAACACAATATAGTAGATAAAATGTGGTCATTGGCAACCACTTCTGACTGAAAAGTGAGGGATGAAAAGGTACTATGATGGCAATATGCACCATGTGGGACAAAAAAAAACATACCCAACAAGTTCAACAATTCATATTCAATTAACATATAATTGCAACAAAGCCAAACAAATTTATTATATTATCAATATCCAGAGGGAGAAAATAGTTAAAGGTATGAATCAAGAAAATGCATTTCTTTTCTTGGCTACCTGCACAAGTAGTCAATAACAAGACCACCCAAGTGTAGCAGCTTGAAAAAAAAGGAAACTATATATATACATACAGCCTAATATATATAATCTAGGGTTTTAATAAATTGGTGCAGTGCAGTGCCCGTGTAAATGCATATCTATATATATACATACAGCCTAATATATATAATCTAGGGTTTTAATAAATTGTGTCTCTGTGACGATATTTGTCGTATATTTGCAAATACCTGGTTTCAACATATTAGAGGAACAACAAAAAAATTATTTTCATTGCAGAGACATGTATTCGGATTCAACACAATGAGTGAACATTTTTCAGCTGATAAAAGTCAATGGCAAGAGGAAATAGTGGAATGACGGAAGAGAATGTTACCTGGATAGAACAGAGAGAGAGAGAGACTGCGAGCTGTGCAATGGTGAACGGCTAGGGCTCGTTTGCCCTTTCGGCTACTCCTCCGCCGCTCGCCGTCGATTGAGAGAGAGAGGGGGGGTAAGATGAGATTAGGGATTTTTGGGTTTGAGATTGGGGATGGGGAAGGGAGCGGGAATGGAAATTAAAAAGGGGCGGGAATGAAAATAATTTTTTTTTTCAGAAATAAAATTTAAATAACAAAATAATGTTGTTTAACTTTTTTGTTTTTTTTTTTTTTTGCGATGGGGGCTATCGTCGTCAAAAAAAAAATTATTTTTTGTTAAAAATATATATTTTTTTGTAATTAATGAATTTTTTAAAAAAAAATTCTTTTTTTTTAGTTACTAAGATTGAAAATTTATTTGTTTTATATTTATTTCAATGAAAAAAAATATTATTATTATTTATTTGGTAGAAGTAGGGGTAATATTTTAATGAAAAATATTTTTCACTAAAATAAAATTTAATTTTCTGTGGTCAATGAAAAATGTTTTTCTACGTCCCATTTTTTTTTATTATTAAAAATCATGAACTAATTTTTTGTGGTAGAGGAGAGGGAGTGGCAATAGTGGTGAAGGTGGTGGATAAGAGATGATGGTGGTGGTGGTGGTGGTGGTGGCAGCGGCGAAGGAGATTAGTGGTGAAGTTGTGGTAGTGGTAGAGTAGATGAAGTGGCAATGGTGAAGGAGAGGTAATGGTAGTAGTAGTGGCAGTAGTGGTAAATGTGGTGGATAAGAGATGATGGTGGTGGTGGTGGTGGCGGTGGCGGTGGCGAAGGAGATTAGTGGTGAAGTTGTGGTAGTGGTAGAGTAGATGAAGTGGCAATGGTGAAAGAGAGGTAATGGTAGTAGTAGTGGTGGCAATGGTAGTAGTAATGGTAGTCGTAGAGGTGAAGTGGCGACAGTGGTAGTAATGGTGGTAGTGGAACAGCGTTTGCAGTAGTGGTGAATGTGGTAAAGGAGATGGGTGGTGAGAGAGAGAGAGATGAGTGAGAGACAGATAGAGGATAGAGAGAGAGAGAGACAGACAGACAGACAGAGACAGAGTGATGAGCGAGAGAGAGACAAAGTGGTCGCTAAAAGTGTATTTTCTTGTAGTAGATAGATAAATCGAGAGGGAGCTTAGTAAATAGAGAAGACGGAAGGGAGAGAGTGAGCAACGCGAACACAGTAGGAGAAAGAGAGAGATAGAGAGAGAAAAAAGAGAGAGAGTGAGACAAAAAGATAAAGAGATAGAGAGTGAGAGACAGAGAAAGAAGAGAGATGAACAAGAGAGACAAAGAAAGAGATAGAAAGAAGAGAGATGAGCGAGAGAGACATAGAGAGAAGAGAGATGAACGAGAGAGACAGAGAGAAGAGAGTTGAGCGAGAGAGACAGAGAGAGATGAGAGATAGAGAGAAAATAGATGAGCGAAAGAGACAGGGAGAGAAAAGAGATGAGAGAATAGATAGATGAGTGAGAGACAGAGAGAGAGACAGATAGACAGAAATAAAAGAGTGATGAATGAGAGAGAGAAAGAGAAGAGAGAGAGGAAGATGAAAAAATTGGTGAAAAGATATAAACAAAGAGAGATAGAGAGAAAAAAAAAACGAAAAGAGATAAACGAGAGAGAGACAGAGAAAGATGAGTAAGAGAGATATAGAGAAGAGAGACAGAGAGAGAAGAGAGATGAGAGATAGACAAAAGAGAGATGGACGAGAGACACAGAGAGAGAGAGAGAGAAAGAGACAGACAGACAGACAGAGAAGAGTGATGAGTGAGAGAGAGAAAAATAAGAGAGACAGACACAGAGAGAAAGAGAGAGAGAGACAGACAGAGAAGAGTGATGAGTGAGAGAGAGAAAAATAAGAGAGACAGTGACACAGAGAGAAAGAG
This sequence comes from Camellia sinensis, assembly GCF_055761805.1. Taxonomy (NCBI): domain Eukaryota; kingdom Viridiplantae; phylum Streptophyta; class Magnoliopsida; order Ericales; family Theaceae; genus Camellia; species Camellia sinensis. The sequence continues at coordinate 152,476,662 of NC_138968.1, read as the reverse complement.
AGAGACAGACAGACAGACAGAGAAGAGTGATGAGTGAGAGAGAGAGAAAAGAGACGGAGACAGAGAGATAGGAAGATGAAAAAATGGGTGAAAAAGTTCCGTGTCTAAAGCCTCATTTTCTAGTAGTGAGTCGTCTCTATCATTCACGGGTAGAATAGAGGCGTGGATTTGGGAATTGTATATTTTATATAAAAATCAAATTAAAATATTTTATACAATCACACCTATTTAGGGCTGGTGGGGTGGTGGTGGTGGGTGGCTGGTGGTGGCGGGTGGTGAATGGTGGTGGTAGATGGGTGCTGAGTGATGGTAGCGGATAGGTGGCGGACAGTGGATGGTAGTGGCGGGGGCGCGGGGGCGCGGGTGGCGGGTAGATGGCAGATGGGTGGTGGTGGCGAGTGGGTGGCAGGTGGGTGGTGGTGGCTGGCAGGTGGGTGTTGGTGGTGGTGGTGGCTGGCAGGTGGGTGTTGGTGGCGAGTGGTGGTGGCAGGTGGTGGGGGGGATGGGTGGTGGTGGCGGAAAAAGGTGGTGGAAAATGGTGGCGGGTGGTGGCTAGTGTTGGGTAGTAAAAAAAAAAAAACTCAAAACTCAAAACGAAAACAGATTTTTTGAGTTTACATTTTTTGGCCAAATTTATAAACTGAGACCACTGATTTATAAATCAAAAATTTACCAAACAAGTTTTTATTTGAGTTTTTAAAATTTTTGTAAATATAAACAGAAAACTGAAAACGTAAGTGTTACAAAATGACACCATAGCAAACAGGCTTTAGATGGTAAAAATGTTGTAAAAATTAACAAATAATTAAATAAGTTACCAACGTAAGAATTGACTTATCAAAAGATTCTTAGGCCATATATGGTTTGATTTTTAGAAAAAAATTTTAAAAATTAAAAATTAATTTGGTTAAGAAATAAAAACTAAAAAATAATTATCATTTAAGGGTAAAAAATAATTATCATTTTAACTTTTGGGCAGGTTATATACATATGTATAGCTGTTTCAATTTAATTTGTAAAAAATTATTTCTAACCACTCGAAAGATAAAAATTATTTAAAAATGATAATTTTTTTTATTTTTTATTTCTTAACCAAATTAATTTTTAATTTTTAATTTTTTTTTCTAAAATTCAAACCATACATAGCCTAACAATCGTTTGATAAGTCGTTTCTTATGTTGGTAATTTATTTAATTATTTGTTTATTTTAAGACATTTTTACCATCTGAAGCCTGTTTGGTAACCATTTCGTTTTCAGTTTTCAATTTATATTTACAAAAATTTTAAAAATTGTCATAAAAACTTATTTGATAATTTTTTTTGATTTATAAATGGTTGTCTCAGTTTGTAAATTTCAGGAAAAAACGTAAATTCAAAAAATAAGTTTATGTTGGTTTTTAAACAGAAATTTAAAAATTTTACTAACAATTTTTTTTTCAATTAATTTTTTTTCAAATAATTTTTTTTCCAATTAATTTTTTTTCAATGAATTTTTTTTCCAACTAATACTAACCAAGGGGGCAATTGGTAATGCTATTTTAAACCTTAGGGAAGGGATTGTAATTTCTAAAATGTAAGGGGTGTCAATGTAATTTACCCAGTAAGGGAAAAAATAGTATTTAAAAAAATTAAATTGCTAAGGAGGAATCTGTAATGAAACTTTAAACCTCAGGGAGGGAGATGTAATTTCCAAAACGTGAAGGGAGAACTGTAATAAACATAAACCTTAGGGGGTATCAGTGTAATTTACCATATATATATATATATATATAATCACACTTAATTGGAAAGTGACATAAAAAATAAATATTATCTCACTCAATCATATTAAGGGTGATTAAAAATTTGGGAATTGTATATTTTATATAAAAATCAATTTGAAATATTTTATACAATCACACTTATTTAAAAAGTGAGATTAAAAAGTAATAATTTATATATAATCACATTTTAATTACATTGTGTGATTAAAAAATATATAAATAATCACGCTTTAATTAGAATGTGTGATTAAAAAATATATAAATAATCACATTTATTTAAAAAGTGTGATTAAAAAGTAATAATATATATATAATCACACTTTAATTAGAATGTGTGATTAAAATATATATATATATATATATATATATATATATATATATATATATATATATATATATATATATAATCACACTTATTTAAAAAGTGTGATTAAAAAGTAGTAGTGTATATATAATCACACTTTAATTAGAAAGTGTGATTAAAAAATATATAAATAATCACACTTTAATTAGAATGTGTGGTTAAAAAATATATATATAATCACACTTATTTAAAAAGTGTGATTAAAAAGTAGTAGTGTATATATAGATGGTGTTTGGGAAGTGAGTTTTTATGTAGATTTTAGTAGATGTAGGTTTTTATGAGATAAAAAATTTTTGGTGTTTGGGAAGATAGTTGGGTTTTTATGTGGTTGGATGTGATGTTTGTGAGAGAAAAAGTGAAATGATTATGGGGTTGGATGTGATATTTTGTTTGTATGTGTTTTTTTTGGTTTTGCAAAACTTTTGTCTTTTAGTGGAAAAAATGAGAAAAAAATTTGGGAAGTTGCTTCCCAAACACCACCATAATCACACTTTAATTAGAAAGTGTGATTAAAAAATATATAAATAATCACACTTTAATTAGAATGTGTGGTTAAAAAATATATATATAATCACATTTATTTAAAAAGTGTGATTAAAAAGTAGTAGTGTATATATAATCACACTTTAATTAGAAAGTGTGATTAAAAAATATATAAATAATCACACTTTAAGTAGAATGTGTGATTAAAAAATATATATATATAATCACACTTATTTAAAAAGTGTGATTAAAAAGTAGTAGTGTATATATAATCACACTTTAATTAGAAGGTGTGATTAAAAAATATATAAATAATCACACTTTAATTAAAATGTGTGATTAAAAAATATATATATAATCACACTTGTTTAAAAAGTGTGATTAAAAAGTAGAAGTGTATATATAATCACACTTTAATTAGAAGGTGTGATTAAAAAATATATAAATAATCACACTTTAATTAGAATGTGTGATTAAAAAATATATATATAATCACACTTGTTTAAAAAGTGTGATTAAAAAGTAGAAGTGTATATATAATCACACTTTAATTAAAAAGTGTTATTAAAAAAATATATATATAATCACACTTAATTGAAAAGTGACATAAAAAATAAATATTATCACACTCAATTAAATTAAGTGTGATTAAAATATCAATCTAATGTTTTTTATCACACTTCCAATAAAAGTGAGATCTTTTTTTTTGTCAAAGTGTGATCTTTAACCATTTTTGTAGTAGTGGTGGTTCAAATCTAAAGAGGAAAATCCATCTTATGAAATGGTTAAAGCTCACAAAAAGCTTAAAACAAGGTGGACTGGGTGTTAGAAGGCTTACGGATGTAAATGTGTGTTTACTTCTAAAGTGGTGGTGAAGGTTTGCTTTTGAACACGATTCATTATGGAAAAAGCTTATCTACAGCAAGTACAATTTTCAAGGTGGGGCCTGGCTACCTAATCTTAGCTCTAGCAACACCTTCTCTAAAATCTGGGGTGGTATCATAGCTGCTATTGAACATCTACAGTCTCTTATGGAGTTCTATGTTAGTAATCTACAACTAAAAGTAGGGAATGGTTGTAGAATCAGGTTCTAGAGTGATCAATGGTGTGGAGCTTTATGTCTTAAAGAAGAGTTTCCAAGGCTATTTCAATTATCTAATGATAAGGAGGGAACACGTAAAGATTTTGTGGATGTCTCCTCTAACAACTGGTTGTTTTCCTTTAGAAGGTCTCTATTTGAATGGGAGAAAGAGAAGCTACTCAGATTAATTGGCATTATTGCACCAACACCTACACTGAATTTGTTGGTCCAAGATAGTGCTTCATGGTTAGCAGCAAAATCCGGGCAATCCCTTGTATCTGTTCTCTATAACCATTCTAATCTCACTTATGGTGGCACTGTCAGTTCCTATAGTTTGGTTTGACTAAAATATCTTCCTCCTAAAGTGTAGTTCTTCCGTTGGCTCGCTTAGAAACAAAAGGTTAAAATCTCTGTGTTCTTGCAATGGATTGGTGTGCTGGATAGGTCTGCATCTACTCTATGTATTTTTTTTAAATCACAGCAGGAAACTATTGAACATGTGCTACTTTATTGTCCTTTGGTGTGGAGAGTCTAGATTAGGTCACTGCAGCGGTGGAGGGCTCTGTGGGTGGCTCCTGGTTCTATAGAGGGATTGTTGCAATGGTATGTAGGTCACTCCTGTAGGAAATATGAACAGAGAATTTGGCATGCAATTCCACTGGTCACCCTTTGGTCCTTATGGGAGCTCACAAATGAGTATCTCTTCCAAGATTCACAACGAAACATGCAGGAGTTACAGGAGCTCATAATCATACGGCTTGCAATTTGGCTAAAGGCCTCTACCAAAGACCTTTTATTCTCCATTAATGATTTCCTTTATAATATCTCTGGCATTAGGAAGTGTAACTGTTGATGGGTGTGAATTTGCTTTCTCGATTTGTTTTCTGAGGCTATTCTCAGCAGTGGTATCTAATGCTATACTCAGTAGCGAGCTTTTTGTTATCTTGTACTACTGGTACCTGTTTATTTGTTACCCTCTCTGTTATCTTGCACTACTAGTGGGATTGGTCTGTTACAGTGGGTGTTAATGATTCTGCATTTGTACTACTAGTGGGGTTGGTCTGTTACCAGTGGTGTCTACTTGCTTTCTGTTCTGTTACCAGTGGGGTTGGTGTCAGTTCTGTATTTTTTATGGGTAATTTGCTTTATCTTGAAAGGGTTTCTTGCTGCTACAGAGCTTTGTAGGATTGGGTTGATTTCAATGGTTGCCACTGGAGGACTGCTTTGTTGAGGATTGCTCCAGTGTAGCTTCTGCATTTTATTCTGTTTTATTGCTCTGCTTTGATGTAGTTTGGTTTTCTTTTGCTTCCTTCTGGACTGGTTTATTTTCTTTTCTTCTTCTCTGTTGGTTTCTCACCAACTAGGAGGTCGGAGTTTTGTTCTAACTCATAGCTCCTCTTTATTGATGCAATTTTCATACTCCATATGTTTTCATCAATAAAGCTTTCTCTTGTCCGTTCAAAAAAAAGTTAGACAATTGTTATAGTCTATAGTGGGATCAATTACTTTATATTTTTTTCCGAAACACCTAATAATTCTATCACGAGAACAATATTATGAAAGAAATTATTGAAAAAAGTACTTAAAATGGTACATTTATGAATCGCAATGAGTTCCGGTAAGGTAATTTTTAGAATAAAAATTCATAATGTAGATGACATTTTCCTTTTCTTGCGGATGGACGTAACAAGCTCAAGGTAAACATTTGACCGGAAGATAACGACAAAGGGCGATAAACCAATGAATTTGACTTTAAAAATGGCAAGACTGATTGGCTGATAATGTAGTTAGATCCCCCACCAATGATTCAGGAAATGCTTCTCTGTTTTCTTCCAAGACAATACGAATAAGGTTATATAAACAAAAAAAAAAAATTTATATATAATTTTTATATATAAAATATTATTTATTATGAATCTTACATTTCAAAATAAAATACTATTAAAAATAAATTCATTTATAATAATGGCAAAACAACATTATTCTTGTACGAATTAAATTTTCCTATTAATGATATACATAAAAATACTACTAACATGACAGAATTGTATTGATTCATTTTAAATTAAAAAATGAAAATGGTTTTTTTAACAATATATTAAAATAATTTATTATTTTAAAAATATTATTACAACATTATTCTAATAAATTTTTGTGTATAAAATTTTTCAAATCATTTTCCTTGTCTTGAAACTTACGGAGTTTCTCACTTGTTTCTTGATCTACATTTGCTTTATCATTAGTATTTTGCCAAGACAACATTTGGTAGATTAAGTACAACAAATTTTAATCATGTTTAGAAAATGGACTATTTACTATTAAAATTCTTGAAAATTTTGATTGAGCCACAAAAACAGACAAAGAGAGAAAAATTTGTATCTTGAGTGTGAGAGATAACATTGAGTGTGAGAGAGATAACATATGTAAAGTCAAAATATTTGAAACAGCAATATGGTACCCAAAGAAAAATACAATCATTGTGATGTTTGAGTCCCTTCTTTTTTTCAAATTTTTTTTTTGGGATAAATTATAAATGCATATCTTGATATTTATTTAAAATACAAATTATCCTTTGTGGTTTTAGAAATTACAAATACCTAATTATTAATATTTGTCATTTAACTGGGTTAATAGAAAAATGAAATTTTTAATTACCTTTCTGTACGACAATAAAATTACTATAATTGTTAATTAATGAAACATGTCATTTATTATACAATTAGAAATTTGGAGGGACACTGTATAATTTCTAAAACTATACAAGGCAATTAATATTTGAAGTAAATTTCAAAAAGTGTATTTATAGTTTATCCTTCTTTATTTATTTATTGATAATCAAGTCCTTTCTTATGTTATTATCAGTAAAAATAATACAATTACTAAAATTGATAAAAATTAGAAACGAATAATGAAACCATTCATTTCAATATAACATAATTAATACAGAGATCTTGAAAACACAAATGTATTATTTAAAATCATTTGTCACCATAATCATATATATGTATGGATAATCAGAAGTTTAAACTAACTCACGTGCACTTCAAATAATTTAAAAAAATTAATTTTACCGCTTATTTATGAAAATTTCATATAAAGCCATGACAAACACCTAGTATGGACATGCCCCAAACATCATGCACTTCCTTTGACAATGGGCTTTTTTTTGTTAAATTAATTATAAAAAGATAAAATAAAATAAAATATCACTTACAAATCATAATTATTTTATTTTTTCTTTTACAAAAAATAAAAAAATCAAGCCAAATAAATTTTTAATCCCAAATTAAAATAATAATAAAAATCAAAAAACCAACTATCATACTAACATAGGAGCGCAAATTCAAAATAGAAAGTTGGTGAGGAAGTTGATGCTGTGGCACCTCCGCTAACACGTGTTATTATATTAGACGCCAACTTTCCCGCTTTAAAGATCATCGGTCCCACTCAATTCCAACCAGCAAACTAGTGCCTAATGACAAGTGTCCTCTATCCGAAAACAAGTCAACCAACCCTAATTCATCTGTCTCATCCTCGTTAAACATCGCTCACAATAATCACTGATACATTAGTCAACAAATTATGGTCAACTATTACTATTTAAATGATTAAAGTATAATTTTTGTATGCATTTAACCTATATTTATTTATCACTATATTAAATTAAAAATTTAGAGATAAAAATTTAATGACAAAATCACTTTTTATTTTTTTGGGTCAAAGTATCACTATTTTATTTTTATGATAAAATTATACATTTAGTGATGAATTATTATTTTTTTAGAATTAAAATTTTTGTCTCAAAAAAATAAAATTTTTTAATCAAAATATTTGGTCGAACATTTATTAATAATATTTTCAAAATTTTATCATTGAAAGTCATTTTTTTAACTTCGCGAGACTACCATTTAGCAATTATATTTGCGACGACAAAAATTGATAATCAACAATTTACATTTTTAGATGAATAATAATTAGTAATTTAAATCTTTAACATTAGTCCACACATTAAGAATTCGTTTGGGAATTGGTTATTTAGTAATTTTTAAAATTTTTACGAAAAGATATGCAGAAAGTAAATAGAGCGATATAACAATTTGTAATGACATTTTAATTTTTTTGACTAAAATCTTTAGTTGCCAAACAAGACTGAAAAATCATTTAAAACCCATTCGTATAATAGTTCACTGAAATCGAATTTATATACTTAATAATATATGTTTTGTATGTGATTTTGGGGTATAGTTTGGCTTCACAAAAATACATAAAAAATACAGTACAAATCCAGCAAGTAAAGCAAGCAAAAAAAGTGAAATCCAATTCAAAGTCGTTGAAATTCTGGTGATTCCCTCCATCAACCTTCATCTAACAATAAATGGTTTTGTCAAATACTATTATATTCATTTCGTCCATCCACTAACATTTGCCTCTAGGTCAATGCAGTATCCCCGCCTGTTTACTTGCGTTACATGTATACGTTTATGATTATATATTAATGACTGATTGTTCTAGAAGAACATATATAGATAATAATATATTTAAATAATGTATCTTAATATTCATAATTTGAATTATCGGAGTGTCGACGACAATTATTATATGGTTTCGTTATAGATAATTTGTTTTTCAATGCCAATCTAATTAGGATTTTTTTAATTTTGCTGTGATGCTTGATGCCTTTTCTTTATTGATATTTATATCAATATGTATTTATTGATTTTATCAATAAAATTTTTTTTTGTCTTAGATTTTAAAAAAAATAAAATTGGTAGTACTTGCATATTCTAAATAGTGTGGAGAAATGTAAAGTAAAGATAAACTTCATTGTTTGTTCCCTGCATGGGGTCTCAATCTCTCCTAGATTATATTAGGATTTAAAATATTATATGCACGTCACCAATGGAGGCAACATGGAATGTACAAGTAAATTTTGACATTTGTTCTGTTTCTACATGCTTGGGATTAAAAAATTTTGCCAAACACCACCTTAACCTTTGTGTTTGCATTGTGGCCGTAGCAGCATTGGGTACAGACCTGTGTTTAATAAAAAATCAGGATTTGCTAACATAATATACTGGTTAAGGTAATTTACTTGTCACAAATCTAGGCTTTGTTTGTGCATGCATGCCTTAATTAGTCCCCACGTCTCATAATTTGACTCCCTTGGATTATTATATGTAGATTTGGTAGTTATATAAATGTTGTTAAATTCTTGTTGTGAGTTGTTTAAAAGCCTTCAACAAACTTTGAAATGAGCAGTGGTGTTGATTTCTTATTTATTTATTATTATTATTATATGGGGAGTTTATTTACTATAGGTTTTATGGGTGATACAAGATCTTAGCATGCTGTTTTTTATTTTATTTTTTGATGCAGTGCATGAACAATTGTTTATACCACGTTCAGGCTATATGTTAATAGAATACTATGTATTTAAGATTACATGGTTGATATTTGAGCTTCCTTATTAGTATTATTATATGGATGGTGAAGATTGATCCTGTGGCCTTGTGAGTTGTTGAATTTACGTAAGGCAGACCCGAAATTGTGGTTTGGGTTCATGCATGTACGTGTATGGGTGCATGGTGACATCAAATCTTGGTTATGTAACTTTTTTGCTTATAAGGATAACAGAAATGCTTCCTACCCCCACTGGGGGTCGACTCCCAGTGAGGTGTCACTCCGGAATTGGTCCAAAAAAACAAATTTTTTTTTTTTCAGCGAATAGGGGGTCACCACCTCACTGGGGGTCGACCCCCACTGTGTGTATGAATCACGGTTGATAAGAATAAATAATAAAATAAAATAAATCCATGGTTATGCACGGGGACGGATCTAGGATTATGTCTTTGGGAGACTATTCTATAGTTTAAAAAATTAGAGAGGCTACTCTATATAATTTTGAGATTAGCAATACTATGTATCATGAAAAACCTTTCATGAATATAATCATGAAAGTTTTGTGACCCTTGGATTACACTTAGAATAAAGCACCACACACTAATCAAAGTAATTCAAGGATCATAAATCTTTCATGATCATTTTTATGATAAATTTTTCATGATTCCTAACTTTTCTCTTTTGAAATTATCTATAAAAAATTTGAGAGTACGAACTCCTATAATTTTAAATTATTTTAAATTTTTTAATATAATATATAATATTTTTCAAAATTTGAAGCGTGCCGCCTCCTACTACCCTAGATCCATCATTGGTTATGTACAGAGTAACAACGTTCGCATGTCCTCGGTAGTGCAACATGATGAGGTGGCGTTTGATAATCTCTGCTCAAAATCTTACAGTTGGACCACCTTGGGCATAAGCAAATGCATCATCAATATGACACACACTCTCTCTCTCTCTCTCTCTCTCTCTCTCTCTCTCTCTCTCTCTCTCTCTCTCTCTCTCTCTCTCTCTCTCTCTCTTATTTATTGTAGCTAGATTTGGAACATCTTTCATGTTTCCTCTACAATACTCTTGTTATATTTTTTAACACAACAAAACGCGTTGACAAATAACATAATTTAATTAAAGTTTAAAATTAAAATACAATAATACCAATTACACATTTTAAAAATATATCTTTTTATTTCAAGTTTAAATTTATACCGTTAAATCATCATTACAAAATCATTGTAAAGATATTTATAAGAGAAGATACTAATTCTTTTTGATTTAGAAGATTGTTATGGTCACCTCTTTCAAATCGAGCAAAGTTTATTTGGGCCTGCCAAATATTAGAAGGGCCTCTCCCTTGTATATGTCTAAATTTTTGAATTTGTATTTTATAACTCTCAAAATTTAATACACTATTTTGCTCAAATGTACGAGTCCTGATTCTATCATACACGTTTCAATATTCTCAATTTTTGGAGTCTAAATATTATAAATTTTTTATATTTTTTGAATTTTGAGTTTTTCAGCTAAAATAAAAATCTTTTTTCAAACTATTATTGATATTTTTCGGAATAGTTTTCAAATCACAAATTATTTACATGCTACATAATATTCCCATCCCAAATTTCTCGGTTGGTCATACAACTTTTTGTGAATTGGGCTAGAGCTTTCTTGTTGTTATTTTTATTTATATTTTTTTATTGGTAAAGAAAAAAGATTATGTTGACAAGTGTATGACACAACGATGACAATACATGCCACCAAGGGCTGAGGCAAAAACCCATCGAGCTACCACCAAATTTTGGGCTATAAAATTAGGGACAAGAAAGTTTTGGGCTGTAAAATTAGGGACAAGTGTCCACTGTGCGGAAGTTTGGGCTTAGCGTTCCACTGTTTCCGAACTCTTGGACTTGGGGAGATTTGGTTAGAGGCCCTTTACAATAAAATTTTAATCTATTAAAGATAAATATAAAAAAAAAAAATCCAGTACGTATCACTATTATCAAAATATCTTTAGTGGGCAATTTAATATTTTAAACTTTAAAATAATATAACTTTTGATTTAAAGATTGGTTTTAATAAAATTAGTATTTTTACAATCCTTTCATCAATATCTATTAAACATGATCTAGGTTGATTATGAAATTATTAAAAAAAAATTACCATTGAAATTAACGTAAAATAGTAACATTTGACTTTGTTTTATAATAACATGTCATTCTGTCTCACAGTAAAATGTTACTGTAAAATATTACTTTAGTTGACAGTAACATTTTACTGACTATTCTAAACAAAACATCAACAACAGAAACAGAATACAACCCTTCTTGCATATGAACTCACACTACCTCTAAAAAGTTAAATCCATATTTGTAGAATACTCAATGGCAACTTCAAAAATCCTCTTTGTACTAATAAAAAATAACACATCAATGACAAAAGAAGTCTCAAAATCAATTGAATTTTGGTCATTTTTTTACTATCATTCTTGAACACCTATTATGCTTAGTTAATATGGGTTTTTCCTATTTTCAATACATATCACCTTCACACCAATTCACAAAAAAAAAAACTACACAACGCAATACCAATTCAAAGTTTGCAATGTCAAATCCTAACTAAGATTAAATTAATACTCTATATATCAGAATCCAAATTTGACAATTTCTCGATTCAGAAATCACAAAGTTACCCTCAATTTTAACCATTAATCTTTAACATAAAGAATCAATTTCTTTGGTGTTAAAGAGCGTTGAGTTGAATCAAAATTGAAGAACCTAAGTCATAAAGTAGGATACTGCATAGATATAAAGTGTCTAATGCACCATTCAAAGTTTAGCTTCTTCTGTTAAATCTTGCAAGGCCTCCAACGCCTTCATTGTCTCAACAACTTCCAATGTCCTTTCAAAAACCACCAAACGAGCACGAATTAAATTGAATTTCAATCTTTCAACACCAAATAAATTGAATGGAAGAATGCTTCTTTGTTCATTGCTGAAATATATATTCAGGATAAGATTGTCCAGAAAAAAGAAAAAAAAATATATTAATTTGTTCTTCATAAAGAACGCGCTTCCTGTTCAGGAAGTTTAAAAAGTAAAATATTGAATTGTTCTTTACATACAAACATGTTGGGTTTAGTGGGTTTTGGCCAAATTTCTCAATTTTTTACTAGGACTTATTGGCCAATTTTATTGTCCAAATTGTTTTATTTATAAGTTTAGTTTGCATTTAATTTAACTTATATTTTAAGAATTACTTAAATTTTTAAGTAATACAAATTGTAATCATCAAATAGACTTAATTAATTTTAACTTGACATATTTGACATTGGGATAAGCTCACATTTATACTTGTATCTCTCCGTACTTATTCATACTCTTCTTATAAGCCCAAACTTGGATTCATATCGATGATTCAAACCGTTTACTTTGTAGGTTCTGTAATAAATATCATCCATATAAAAAATTAATTTCATCGGATATCTATAAATACAAAAACAAATCATATTTTATTTTATAAAATGAATAATAAATCATTCATTGTGTAAAATAAAATGTAATTTGTTTCTGTATTTGTAATTGTCTGATAAATATAATTTTTTGTGTAAATAACTTTTACTGTGAAACTTATAAAATAGACAATTTGAATTATTAAAGTGAAAATATAAAATGAATATGAAAAGATAAAACATAGAAGAGAGTTTACACCTTCAATACCAATGTTAAATTAAATTATTAAATATTACATGAATCACGCTACATAGAAGTAGTTGAATCAACAATAATGTACATGCTATTTCTATTTTAATGTAAAACCCATCCTTTACCGATTTTCGATTTGGTGCTTGAAGTTACATTATTTAGAAGATTAAAAAAATGTAATGTAATTATTATTTTTTATTATGTAAAACATGAAATTCACCCTGTTTAAATCAAGTCAGGAGTTTTTTTTTTTTAATTGAAAGATTTGAGATTAATGTTAAATAAAATAAAGTGCGCAAAACCACCCACGTTAATCATGAATTGAAACGCGCTCGATTGGGTGGCCCCCATGTAACTTTCCCAGCGGATTCAGAATCAGCTCGAATTTCTCTCCCTTTCCGGGAAAAATAAAGCATTTTTGAAGTACAAATCCCCCCACTTTATAACCTCAATACCCACAAGAAGTCAGTCCGCTCGAAGTAGCCATGTAATTTCTCTCTCTGCCCTGCATCCGTATATAAATCCTTTTACGTCCTCTCATCTCCCCCGTATTTATAAAAAATTTCTCTCTCTCTCTCTCTCATATTTCGGATCTGAATTACTAGAAGCTCAATAAAGTTCTTCAACATTAGCGGTAACTCTCTCTGCAATTGTATTTTCCGAGAAAAAATTTCCAGGTGAGTTTTCTTTCTTATAACAAATTTTCTCGACCACTTCTTGTTTATCCGAAGTGCTAGCTAATTTCTTGCCCTGATCTCAAATTACTACCTATCCTTTGTGATTAGACCAAAATGCTTTCCGATTGGTTGACGATCAATTTGTTATATACATAATAGTGATTCATTATTACTTGATGTCTCATGGATTGAGTTTTGTTTTGTGATCTTATATGGATTGATTGAATTACCAGCGTCAGTTTGTTAGCCATAATTTCAAAGGAGTTTGATTTGTAATGTATGTATTACAGTTGAATTGAATATGACTGGGACAAGTCTTTAATTACAACTTTTGCAAATTGTCTAGACAAGTGCATAGTACATGTTTGCATGAAGATTCCACCACGGAGGCCTAATTTGTTATGCCATTGAATTTTCCACGTCTTCATCATATTTTTAAATTCTAAAGTCAACATATATTTTTTATATTTTTCAAAGTGTCTCATGGCTTGCTTCTAAATGGATGTAGACTAGTAGAGTTTTATATTAAACTTTTGATTATTCAAGCATTGGATTTGATAAATGATGGGGGGAAATGAATCCTCGTACAAAAACAATTTCAATATATTTTTTCTTTTATAAAATGAATCTATTCTCTTTCTCATGGATTAAAACCTTATATATGGACCATTAAACTTGATATCACTTTCAATGCTCTACTGAGAAATTAGTTATGGCGAAGAAGTCCAATTTGCAATTCATTTGTTTAAGAACCAATAGTGGCAGAGGCCAGTTGCATTTCAAAACATTTGGGAATCGGTAGCTGTCAATTCATTAACTCATCTTTATCCTATTTTTTCATGGAAAATTGTGTCCATTTATTGTGGAAATTAATTAATTAATTCTTTTTATATTTTTTAATTTGGTTTCCAGATGCGTAATAATTTTATCAATTCATGTTGTTTATTCCTTTTTTTTTTTTGTTTTTTTTGGATTAGACAGTAATCTATTGGCATTGCAATAATCATAAGTTCATAACAAGTTAGTCGTCTATGGTACTTGATGTAAGAAAAAGATTGTGGTTTTTCATAGATTGATATAAGTTTGTTAATAGTACTTATTTTGTCAAATTTGATAACCAACAAAACTGCAGTTTGAGCACTGATGGCCGATTATAATCCAGAGTTTGACAACTTGAAGAAATTCTACATCCCTAATTACATACTTGTCCCCGGTTCAGAGGGTGAGTGTCTCCCTGATGTACCAGAATGCCCAGTGCTAGTATTCATCAACTCCAAAAGTGGTGGTCAGCTTGGTGGGGATCTTCTTATCACATATCGTTCTCTTCTAAACAAAAACCAGGTGTTTTGGCCTTCAGTGAAGAATGTTTAGAATTTTAGGGATTTTTAATGCAGGATTGCATTAAACTTTGACAGAGTTGAGTTAGATCTATTTTCACATGTCGCCTAATTTTACTTTACTATTTTAGATTGTTGATTTGTTGGAAGAGGCTCCTGATGCTGTGTTGCACAGATTGTATCTCAATCTAGAAAAACTAAAGCTTAATGGTGATGAATTGGCTCTTAGGATTCAGGAGAATCTGAGAATCATTGTGAGTTGAGTTATAAATTACAAGTAAAAGTTAATTTTTGTATATAGCTTATTAATTGCATATGTAGTAGGCAATGACCACATTTCAATTTTGCTTATACATTTCTGACATGGATGTAGCTCATTAGGTTGCAGGTGGGGATGGCACAGCTGGCTGGCTTCTTGGAGTTGTTTCCGATCTCAAATTATCTCAGCCACCACCAATTGCTACAGTACCCCTGGGAACGGGAAACAACCTTCCATTTGCTTTTGGTTGGGTAGGACAAAGCCTGCATTTTTTTAAGTTTTGTTTTAACTTGAAAGTGTACTAATATTACTAATTGATGTTCTAATTGTGCTTTGTCTCGATTTATAAAGCGCAATATATTGTCTCTGAAGCAGGCAGTTAGAATTAAGTATGTTAACATTTCTCTGTGTGTGTGTGTGTGTGTGTGTGAATAGACAAAAAGACCTCAAAACCCACTTGAAAATTCATTTGTGTTTGCTGATGCATTCGTTAACCATTGTTTTTTATTCATTATATCCTGGTCTTAAGATTAAAATCTAGTGACTATTTTAAGATTAAAGTTCAACAAAACTTTTACACTTCATTCCTTACAGCATAGTCTATATCCACATGGATTTGACGCCAAATTGAATATGATGTTAGCGTGTTTCATGTAACGCTACCTTTATATTTTGTATTTGTGGAGTCTAATGCTGACAAGTTTGGAGTTTAATAATTTGTAGGGAAAGAAGAATCCTGGAACAGATCGTCATTCTGTAATCTCATTCTTGGATCAAGTAATGAAAGGCACAGAAATGAAAATAGACAGGTTACGCTGTTCACATGGCCCTTTTTCAGTTGATAATTAAACACCCACAGTATGTTGCTGAGTCTCATCAAATTAATTTATTTGCACCCTTTGTGTGCTATATTCTTTGACATCTTTGAATTGTTTTTTCTCTTATTCTGGATGAGCATGAAGTACTTTTATGCCAAATTCAAAGTATCTTTGGTATAACATTATATTTGTCTTGAAATCTTATAATGACTTTCTTTTGTAGTTTGATGTTATTTCATTAGTGACTTGTCACATAAAGGCATATTTATGAGTTTCTCACACCTTTACTGTAGTTTTGGAAAAGATTTTCTAAAGTAGATTCCAGTAAGTTTTTAAAGGGAGGATTGCACTTCTGTGGACCATATACTTTCCATGATAAGTTGCATGTTAGGAAGGGCCATGTTCCTTCCTATGATAAGATATTGTCTTCACTATCTCTAAGCTTTATTGGTTGTGCTATGTATACCACTTAATTGTACATGGTTCAAATATTTTGAAATTAATCATGGATATGACTAATAGTAACAATAATTTCTAAATTTCCTGTAGAAATTCAGAAAATTCTTGATCTGGGAAAGATGTATTATGTTTTGTCCTGTTTGTTCACCTAGTGTGGTTTTGCTATTTTTATTTTCATGATTCTTTTGCAAATTGTTCCTAAATATCATATTTTTCAAGATGTGGCTATGTCTTTGCATCCTTAATCATCCCAAATTGTCTCGACGGAATTCAAATTCAGTCTGACATTTGGATAAGCAATGGACTTTGAATTTCCTAATTCCTTCCTAGCCTGACATTTCGATATGAAGTTATGCACTTTGAAACTATGGATATTTAAGGTCCATTGCTTATCTTTTTGCACAATTACATTTTTGATCTAATTTTGTTGCTATTGCCTTGCAAATTTCAATATAATACAGTTGGCACATTCTCATGAGGATGAGAGCTCCAACACAAGGTTCCTGTGATCCAATTGCTCCTCTTGATTTGCCACATTCTTTGCATGCATTCCATCGAGTGTCTTCAACAGACACACTCAACAAGGTAAGACAATCAACTTTACCAATTTGTTCTAAGGAAAAGATGAAAACAAAAAACTTACCAATTACTTCATATGGAAGCAGTTAACAAATCAAGAAGCTTTAGTTTGTGTAGAACAAGTGTTAATACGAATGCAAGTTAACCCGAGTTCTAATTCTAGGTTTCTTTTTGCTGAAGTTCATTATCTTTGAATTTTATGCTTCTTCTTTCATCGTAGTCCTTCTTGTCCTTGACATATGTTAAACCTACTCCACTAAAGCTAACCCACTACACAACTACCATCTCACCTACTCCACTAAACCTAACCCACTACACCACTACCACCTCCACTTCACCTACTCCACCACTCCATCTCCACTTTACATCTCCTATATAATGTACATACAATACAATATAACATACAATCAATCAATAATACATGAATTTTAACATGGTATCAGAGCAAGGTTAAGAACCTGGTCATTCTGCTTCACCGGCGGGCGGCAGCCTCGCCTTGGCCGCCCGCCGGACCTCTACACATTCCCTAGCTTCCTCTATCTCAGTCACTGTCCTAGCCCCTCCCTCGGGCATGGTCTCTCACTCTCTCTCTCCGGGGTGTGTATGTTGGGTCTCTCTGGAAGCAGACGTAACAGACGCCCTGAAAGATCAATCCTCTGAATCCCCTTCCCGGATGATGCTTCTTGCACAAAATCCCAACCACCTCCTCATTCACCTCCCTTGCACTTGGTTTGGTGTCTCATGCACCACTGATCACAACCACAGAGTCAACTCAATTCGCCTTCCCGGACTCGGCCTCTCCGGGAACAATCTCACTGGTGTCGTTCCACCAACATTTGGAAATCTCTCTGCTCTTACTATTCTTTCCCTGGACTCAAACAATCTCTCTGGTCCACCACGCCGCCAATCGCGGCAGCCACCGCCGCCAACCTCGGCCTCGACGCCGCCTTGTAAAGCGCCCCTGTGCCCAGCTCCGCCACCACGCTGATTTGGGTCACATCTCTCTCATTTCTTCATCATTTTGGAGATTCGTCTTGCTGTGGCTGCTAACATGCGCCATCCTCCTCCCACCCTCCATACACTGCCATACTCACACACAAAGCTTGAGACTCACAAATTGAGCTACACACACACTGTTTTGAGGGAAACATACTCACCAGAAACGAGAAAAGATACGCAACACTGATCTGGTTCTCTAGGCACCTGGTCTCCCTCTCTCGGCAGTTTTTTGGTTCTCCAGGCACACACAACACCGATAGCAGCGCACATACACCATATCCAGCACATCACCCATAGCTACAAAGGGACTCGGCATCAATCTCTCTCAGGGGCTTCTTGGAGACAGATGCTACACACATACGGGTTGCTCTCTCTCTCTCAACAGACACACACTCTCTCTCTCGGCCGTGTTACATGGACTCGCCACTTTGGGGCGAAGTACCCGTGTCGACACGACACGACACGGGTGTGGGTGTGGGATCTGTGTCGGATTTGTTTATTCTCTATCGGACACGGCTCACAGCCAAAGAAATGAAAGAGGTGAGAGCAAGAGATAACCTGGTAGAATGATCCAGTCGAAGCTCCATCCAGTCGAAGCTCCATCCGGTCGATCCAGTCGAAGATCGAAGCTCCGTCAGTCGATCGGACAGCCGAACACCCCCAGACGACTCTCTCTCTCTCGCTTTCTCTCTCCCTCGCGATCGCAATCGCGATCGATCGATCGATTGCTTCCTTCGCTGCGCTTCTCTCTCGTCCCTGTCTCTCTCTCTCTCGTCCTTCGCTGATCTTCCTTCACATCTATATTCGTATATATCTATATAAAATAATAATAGTTAATAACTATTGTATTTAAATAACTATTGTTATAATAAATATAATAATAACTATTGTCTATATCTATTCGTATATATCTATATAAAATAATAATAGTTAATAATTATTATTATAACAATTATTATTATATATTATATAATAATTATTTTCTAGCATATAATATATTTATATGGTAGTATATACTTATATATATTAATAAAAATAAATAAACACATATATGTAAAATAATTATTTGTTATTTATATAATATAACTCATCTTAATAATTATATTTAAAATATATATATATATATATATTTAACGTATCCCCGTACCCGTATCTAAATTTGGATACATATCCACGTATCCTTAATTTTTAATTTTAAAGTGTCTGACCCCTAGATACGCACCCGCACCCGATCCTCATACCCGCGTCCGTGTAACTTAGCTCTCGGCCACCCCATTCACTTTTCTAATTATTATTATATACCTTTTTTTTCCATTCTCCAATATCATCACACCCAGACACCAACCTTTGTCCCCCCTCTTTTCCTTCCTTTATTTTTTTTCTTTTACTCACCCATGTGACCCACGATTCTTTTCATTCCACTCTTGTTCCCCACTTTCTTTATTATATATATATATATATATATATTAATATGTATCTCTTTATTATCTTAAACAAACACAAAACAAAAAAAAAACAAAAAAAAAAAAAAACCACCACATCATCTCTCCTCCGTTTGATTTCCAACTCCATTATTTTTATTTATTTTCTCCCCACCACTTTCCTTATTTCCCCCATCTTTCATTTTTTGATTTCAAATATCTTTTTATTATTTTTTTTTCTTTATTTTTCTTTCACATTATTTTTAATTTTTTTTTTTTTCAATTCCATTCATACCATATAGCTTTGCACACCCAACCATATTTTATTCATCTCAGGGATCCACCCCGATCACCATTTTAGGGTTCCTAATTAGCAGTTGAAACGAATTTGAATTTGCTACAGTATTGGACATTAAGTTTTTCAATTTCCAATCATTCTGCATATATTGCTATTCAACCAATGATAGTTTTGCCCCCAATAACGGTTGTTGACTAGGAACATTTGATCATTGGATGCTCATGATGATTGGAGTGTAGGTACATTATATTTGGGGCAAAATTGCAATGGAGAGACACAATATAGTAATCATAAATATGGTTAATAAATGTGCATAATTCAAATGTATAGAAACCTTGGGCAACAGTAGCAAAAGTGAAATAGCCTAACCTAAAGTAATGTTAACCTTTTTTGTCACATAATTGAACAAACAATCTGCATATCTTTGGGAAAGAGACTAATCTTCTCCTATGAGAATAATAAAAAACGAAAATAGCGTGTTCAATTTGAACATGAAAATGTGACTTAAATATTTAGTTTTACCAAATTATATGGTGATTTACTTCACATTTGGAATGGCACAAAAAAATATTTTTTCTCAAGACCCTGGGGGTGTTGTGTTGGGCTATTGAACATATGGGACCAAGATTTGACATTCGCTTGGATCTAATGCAAGCAGGAGCATGCATTTCTGACTAGATGAAAGTGGTAGGTCTTTTGCTTGATGAGTGGAAGAAAGCTTGCTACATCTTTATTTGCTTGGGGACATTATTCATTTGTGCAATTCAGAAGCAAATACTTAGTGGAAGCAATTGAAAAGCCCAGCCCACAACTCTTCTTAATAAACCCAGGTATTAAAGAGAGAGAAACTGGAGATGGGACAACTCTAGGCGATGTGAGACACATTCCAACAGAAGCGAGGCAATTAAAAGATACAAAAGGAGTGGAGGTTTCCCATGTTCATTCTTTTGTGAAATCCACCCCCAAATGAAATTTATGCTTAATTAACGTACATAAATTGGGCTCAAACTGTTTCTTGAAAGTGGGAAACCAGAATCAAAAAAATTTGATTTACAGGATATATCTAACTCACCAAATTGGACTGGCCCGGGATCATACCATGTTATTGTAAGGTATGAAGGCATCCCCTGAATATCTGGAGCAAGGTGCTCCAATCTTCAACCATTGGAAAGGGTTTATCGAGTCACCTGAGAAAATAGGCCACATTACTTTGATTTGCCAAATTGTATCTAGCAGTCCCACTAATTTTTACTGGACAAAAATATTTTTTTATTAATTTTCTTTCCAGAAGATCATCATATAAAACAATTTCAATGCATATTGACCAAAGAGAACAAGCCAATGCAAGATACTACTTCTGATTAGTAGTTGCTACTAGTCAAAAACCACTTTAAACCTAGATTGTTGGAGCACTGCTAAGGAAATTGTTAAAATGTACCAAAACCTACCACTACACCTACTCCACCCACTTCAGCTACTCCACCTACTACTACCACCTACTACACACCTACCACTACCACCTACTACCACCTACTCCACTACATCTCCTATATAAGGAGCCCTTCACCATTTGTAAAAAACAACATACATCAATCAATAATATACATCAATTTATTTTACATGGTATCAGAGCAAGGTTAAGCACTTAGTATTTTTCGCTTCACCGGCAGGCAGCAACCTCGCCTTGGCCACCCGCCGGACCTCAACCTATTATGCTTGTTTTTCTACACATACCTTCTTCCATAATTAAGCTCTTCTCTGCCTTTACAATGGCTGCCAATGAAGACCAAGCTTTTCCAGACCCATCCTCCACACAGACCACAGACCAGCTCATATACACAAGAGATGCTTGATATCTCTTTCTCTCTCTCTCTCTGGAAGCTTCGTTCTTCTGATTCGCTCGGCTCCATCTTCGGTTTCTTCCTCAACCTGTTCGAAACCATAACTTTTTAGATCTGTGCTCGGCGTTTGGTCCGTTCAATTCTAGCAGCCAAGGTTCATGTCTGAACTCGACATCCAGGTCCCAACAACCTTCGATCCATTCGCTGAGGCAAATGCTGAGGACTCAGGTGCTGGGTCAAAGGAATATGTGCATATCCATATACAGCAGCGTAATGGTAGGAAAAGCCTGACCACTGTCCAGGGGTTGAAGAAGGAATTCAGCTATAACAAGATACTCAAGGACCTTAAGAAGGAGTTTTGCTGCAATGGGAGCAGATTGTTCCTGAGGTACCACTCATGGCTGTTTCTCTGTCAAGCAGCTTTTGGGATAGCCTCCCGAAAGCTTGGTTCATATATTTATGTATCGGTGTTGGCTCCAAATATTCCAGCAATGTATGAGATGCATTTTGCAGTGCCCATGGCTGGGGCAGTATTTGTTTCAGAGTGCCTGAGAACGGTGGCTATGGTCTTTGGGTCTAGCCTGGTGTTGATGCCATTGGCACGCGAGGCCCTCCGGCTTTTGATGGACGATTTGAAAGGTTCCATGGCAGCCATATCATCCATCACCTTTTGCACACACACCCATACTCTTTTTTATTTTTTTAAACCAATCTACACCTTTATTTTCATTATTATAAAGCTTAGTTGGTCTAAACTTCTCATTTCTTTTTTTTTTTTATTTACTTACTCACACCCATCCACCGCCCAAACTTTATCCCTGTTCCCCACTCCCTCCTTTATTATTTTTTTATTCATCATTCTATATTCATTATCACCATGCTTATCATTTCATCACCATCCCCATATTTTTTTGTTATTCGATTCCCTTACTTTTCACAAAAAAAAAAAAAAAAAAAAAAATCAACAGATTCATCCACATCCACACAAATCAAGGGCTTTAAGATCGGGACATCCATATGCTAAACTCATTACCCCCACATCACTCAACTTTCTTTTCTTTTAATATATATATATGCTTATTATTATTATTATTATTATTTTTTTTTTTTCATTATACACAAAAAAAAAAAAAAAAAAAACAACACAAAGCAGAAGAAGAACTGCACACCAAACTCCTTTTATTCATGTCGGGGCTCACCCCGATCACAATTTTTCACCAAAAAAAAAAAAAAAAAAAAAAAAAACACAACAACAAAAACAAAACTATCACACCCACAGTGGGATTTTTCTTCTCTACTCTGCCGCCGGTCTCTTCTTCTTGCCTCCGTCCTGCGCGGCCCTTGACGGTGTTGCCTCCGTGCTTCCTAGACCACCAAGCAAGTTGCCTCCTCCCTGCTCCTCCACTACAGCATATGGTGGACCTCCAAATCGGAACATCACGGTGGCCTTCCGCTTTAGCTCCTTATTTTCCGCCTTTAGCACACTTATCTCTGCTCGCGCATCCTTATACATGCGTTGGAGCAGAGCCAGTTGGGCGTTTAACTGCTGCACCTCATTTGTCCTACTTTGCAGCCGGTGCGACAAGTTTGTGACCGCAGTCATGGTTTCCACACATGACTTCAATGTATACTGATTGGCTTCAATATCCGTTTGCACCGCCATTTTTTGCTCCACCGACCGCATCGGAAAGTTCAACGGAGCAAAACCAGAGGCGCTTGGTTGAGGTTCACTGGCCACCGCACCAGTTATCTCTCTTGTTGACTCGTTGAGGTCGGGAAAGAGAGTGAGCAGACCACGGGACGAAGAGGCCATATTCTGGGTAGCTGAACGGGAAGACGAGGCCATCTTATGGGTTGCTGAGTGTGTCAGAGAAGGGTTGGTTACAGAGTGTTTACAGAGTGTTTCAAGATTTGCAGCTCTTAGCGACAAGCTCTCAGAGAACGAAGAGGTTTCAACTGGTTTGTTATGCTTCCAAGCCTCAGCCTCCGCTTTGGTTTATAAAGACAATGATGAAGAGGCAGACACGTGCATCATGCGCCTCTCGGTGCTCGCCGACAACTTGGGCGCGCCTTTTGATGGCACGTCTTTTGATGGCACGCCTTTTTATGGATTGGGCACGCCTTTTGATGGCACGCCTTTTGATAGATTGGGCACACCTTTTGAGGGTGCGACTTTTTAAGGGTCCGACAAGACTCTGTAAACTGTCCCGACATTGATTCCGGTTAACTCCTTCATGGGTCCGACAAGACTCTGTAAACTGTCCCGACATTGATTCCGGTTAGCTCCTTCATGGGTCCGATAAGACTCTGTAAACTGTCCCGACATTGATTCCGGTTAGTTTCTACAAGGGTCCAGCAAGACTCCGTAAACTGTCACAACAACTATCACAACATTGTCTGCTACAACGGTCCGACATGACCCCATAAACTGTCGTCTACATCGGTCTGCCATAACCATACAGTCTTCTACAACGGTCTGACACGACCATACAGTGTCTCCTATCCTCTTTTATTTTATGTATTCGTCTATTTTCTTGTTTTGTTAGTCTTTCCAAACTCAAGTTGGTTAGTTCCTATCCCCCTTGAGTTTGCGGGGGGCTGTTAAAATGTACCAAAACCTACTACACCTACTCCACCCACTTCACCTACTCCACCTACTACTACCACCTACTACACACCTACCACTACCACCTACTACCACCTACTCCACTACATCTCCTATATAAGGAGCCCCTCACCATTTGTAAAAAACAACATACATCAATCAATAATATACATCAATTTATTTTACAGAAATTGAAGAATAGGAAGATATATATTGAGAGGTGTATGAATAAATTGTTTTAAGCCACTAACAGTCATGTGATTATGAGATTTGTACTTATTGACTTCTCCATTTGATATTATTCCACTAATGAATAAGTATTAAATTCTTCTGCTTTCTTATGGGTAATATTTGGTTGCTTCTCAGGAAGGTTGCCACACTTTTAGAGGAGGGTTCTGGAATTACTTCAGTATGGGTAAGTGTTTTTTTGCCAATGTGTAACCCCACTGGTACTCTACTAGGTTGTGTTGTTTATTCCTAGCAATCACCTTATTTGTCACTTCAAAAGCTTTTTGCAATTATGCTTAGTTTTCTGTCATAAGATCTTCTTATCATTGATGTAGTTGCTGCCTTGGGGTAAAAACCAAACCTAAAACTTATTCATTTCTTGCCAGCTTTTGGGCATGCCTGTACATCATATCAATGTCACAGGATAATATTGATGTGGTTCAGGGCTCAAGCCTAAATGAGGCCTAGCTTTTTGTAGAGTTTATGGTTATACATACACTCGAATAAATGTAGGATAGCAAGGGCTTAAAACTAGGAGTAGTGCCACATTCGAGCACCTGTAATTTTTATTTTTATTTTTTCATAGATGTAATTTACATTGTAGATGAGAGAATGAAATATCAAAATACAAAAATCTAAAATGAAAGATATTCAGGTTGTGGATCTTAGAACACTGAAATATCTAGTAGAATAAATCTACTTATCTCTTATGAGTTGCGAATTTGAAAATTGTAATATAAAGATATTTTTTGTCTTTTTATCATCTGCATTCGAAGTTTCATTTTTTCAATTATATTGCATAGTGAAAAGCCACATTGGGTTTCCATTTTATTTTAATTTGGTTCATGTTTACATTTCCCTTTTATTCTACAAACCCTTAGCTAGCATTGTGTTTTAAATTTGAGAGTTATTCTACAAACCCCTTGTAGTTTCTAATACTAGATCTTATTAAATTCCCTTCGCAGGTATGGATGCTCAAATATCCTATGCCTTTCATTCTGAGAGGAAGTTGCATCCAGAAAAATTCAAAAACCAGTTGGTTAATCAGGTAATGGATTGTTATATGCTTTATTTGCAACGTTGTCAGGATGTTGAGACTTCCTTTTTTAGTAAACCAAACTTTTTTTCAGTATGGAGTTTTGGATGAACTTTTTGAAGCATGCATTAACTAATTTGGTTAAATTAGTCTTCTGCCATTGTTGGCACATAAATTTTAAACCAAATTTATGTTTAAATTTCAAATACAGTCAATGACACACATAGAGCCTACAATAAGATTGTTGTAGGCAATCACTTCCCAAAATGATTAATTTGCTCCGTTGAGGTATATAAATAAAACAACGTCGTATCTTAACGACGTTATTCAAGATGCTCAAATGACACGTGGAGCCTACGAAAAAATGACACCTGTAGAGCCTACAGCAAAGACATCACACAGGATGAAACCCCAAAGATCAATTCGGTTAATCAGATATACGATTAATCAGATAGCGCTATTATTCAAAATTTAAATAGCGTTATCATTCAATTTGAAATTCAAATATCATTCAATTTGAAATTCAAAATGAAGATGAAGCGTTCCTATCACCTGATGACCCTCCATAAATATGAGGACCATCACACAAGACCGGGGGATTGGAAGATCAGAAGTGAAAAAGATCAGAGAGAGAGAGAAAGAAGTTGAGAGCTAAACAAATCGTTACAAGAAAGAAGAAGAGAAGGCTAGAGAATTCAAGAACCTACGCTAATGGCGATGAATAGGTAAAGGGTTCCAAACCCAAACTGTATTTTGTATTCGAGGGTTCAAAACCCATAATAATCGTAATAAAATATTTTCTTTTTTTAAAATTGTCTTTTGTTGTTTATTTTGTTCTTCATTAATCAGAGGTTTCATTTTGCATAAAATGTGTAATTAACGATCTGAAATACAGATCGGAAATAAGAACCTGCTATTCAAATAATCAACACTGTTTAGTCAAAAAGACTAAACAGTGGACATTTGTAACATAAAATTTTGAAATGTGTTGAAACACTTCATGTTTTAAAATTTGTGTCTACAAATTTTGGCACGCCCAGTGGGACTTATTTCTCCTCTCATCTTTTGAAGAACAAAATAATAATAATATATATGTACAGTTGATACTTACTGACGTATTCTTTTGTTATAGGAATGCTGAAGCAACTGTTAGGAGACAAGCCTACACTCCAGTGGTTCTGAAATCACCAAGGTTGGAGATAGCACCCATCACCCAAGGGGCTCCGGAGCGAATGCTCTTGGCTGTCCCAAAGGTAGAGTCAACGAAATCCTGGAAAGATGCACTTCTTTCCCCTGCCACCCAAGGGGCTCCGGAGCGAAAGCTCTTGGCTGTCCTGAAGGTAACTGGTGTGACGAAAAAAGTCACACTTCTCCAGAAAGCTGAAAGTTTGAGAAAGATTACTGAAGATTATGTGAAAGCGTCAAAGCAGTACGCAATTGTGAGGGCCACAGCCCGAACGAAGAGCTTTTTAATTCAGGCAAAGGAGGCTAATCAGTTTGCAACTACGACTTTTGTTGCAGCTTCAACGGGGGCAACCAAAAATGTTGTGGCCCAACTACTCAAAAGGGTAGAAGACTCCATTAAAATGGTGGAGTTTGCCCAGAAGAAAGCTTCTGTTGAAAACATGGCCATCATTAGGGCCATTGGGAGGAGGGTAATGACCCAAACTTCTGTTGATGAAAAAAAGGCCCCTGTTGTTGAAAAAACAGTTGATGCCTATAAACCGATAGTTCTGTTCAGAGCACAAAATCGGTCAAACCAAATCTCAGTCAACTCTCAGGAGCCAAAAGAACACCCGTTGGCTCAACAGGGTTCAAATAAGGAACACCCGTTGGTCCGACAGAATAAGGAACACCCGTTGGCCCAACAGAGTAAGAAACACCCGTTGGCCCAACGGGATTTGAATCAACATCAATTGACCCACTCTAAAAATGTAGGGACTGTTTTGAAAATTCATGAGGAATTTGCAAAGGCACAAACAGTTCCTTCTATGCCCTTAGGGGCTCAACTTGATATGCCATTCGGTCCAGTTTCGAAAAGACAAAGGCGAAGAAGAAATAAAGCTTTAAAAAAACTGGAACTAAGAACAGTGGCAACAAATGTTATAGGAGCTATTGAAAGGGCTCTCTCGAAAGATGAACCCCAAAAACAAATTGAAAGTCCCATCTTTGTTGGAAAATCCAAGGTGGATGAGGGTAAGCAACCCTTGAGAAATATTTCTACTTTGGTTGAACTATCTATGGAGGGAATAAGAAAAGGGCCTGTGACAAGGTCCATAACCCGTCAGGCTCAAAACAAAGCATCGCAGTCAGATGCTTCAAATATGAGTAATGTTGTGGGGGTTGATAATCCTTTATACGAACAAGATGATTCTATCTCGTTTGTTTCAACAAATATTGGAAACAATGAATTGAAAGATATCAACAAAGTCGCGGTTATGATGACTGAGGTTGAGAAAGAAGGTTCGCAGGTCCAACAGGACCAAAGTCTCAAGGAAAAAGTGGTGGCCCTACAAGAACAACTCGAGAGAAAAGAACGGGAAATGGCTGCTATGTTGGAGCAAATGCAACAGCTGCAGGCCCAAATGACAGGACCAGGAAGTGCACCCAAACAAATGACACAACCTGTTGTAGGGACATCTGTAGGCATACAAAGTACACTAGCCCCAGGGGGCAATGGTCCTTGTTACTCTGATCTGACCAGTGGTGGTATGAATCCAATGCTCATGGCCATGATTGATGATATGGTGAGGAGACAAGTAAAGAAAGTCAAAGAAAAAGATGATGAGAATTTTCGAATAATTACAAAACCTTACCCAGCATGGGTAGATGCTGTTCCATTCCCTTCTGGTTTTTCCCAACCAGATTTCAAAATGTTTGATGGAACAGGAGATCCAAGACAACATGTGGCTCATTTCCTTTCAAGATGCGGGCCAATAGCCCAGAATGAGGCCCTGTGCCTGCAACTATTTGTCCAATCGCTTGAAAGTTCTGCATTTACTTGGTATGCTAATCTTCCTGAGGGATCAATCCTAAATTGGGATTCCATGGTGAAGGAGTTCCTTAAACAGTTCTGCAACACACAAAGACGAGTTGGAGTACCAGAACTGATTGAGACCAAGCAACGTGACAATGAGTCTGTTACAGATTTCATTGCAAGATGGCGAGCTTTGACATTTGCTTGTCCTCAAAAGTTTACACAATTAGAGTTAATTCGGATGTGCCTTAACAACTTCCGACATGAGCTCTCTACGGCTCTTATGGCTCAAACTTTTGAAGGATTCAATGATCTATGCACTAAAGCTCATGATATGGAGCTGCATTTAGCTAAACGAAGGAGGTCTAGGGCCGTTGAAAGGGTTGAGTCCTCGACTGCAGCTACAATCGAAACCAGAAAGAAGGATCCCGTTGTAGTAGGGGCTAAAAAGCCCAAGGAATTTAAAAAGGTGACTATGAAAGAGAGGTTGGAGAAAAAATATTCTTTCATGGATGATCTGGTCGAAGACCTATTTGAAGATCTGTTGGAGCAAAAGTTGATTGCTCTCCCTGAGGTGAAAAGACCACATGAGGTAGGAAAGACCAATGATCCAAAGTATTGCCCCTACCATCGTTTGATTAGTCATCCGATAAAAGAGTGCTTTGTTCTGAAAGATAAAATTCAAGAACTTTTGGACTCTAAGATCATTGAGCTCCCTCCTCAAGAGAAAGCATCTGCTAACCCAATCACTATCGACAATGATAATGAAGGTGAATGGGTTGTTTATCAGTCAAAAAGCATGAAGAAAAAACAAAATGCCACAGTGAAAGTTAGAAGTGTGGTTGATTCAACAACACAAGGGCCAAAAGTTTCCAAAAAGAAAAAATCAAAAGTTTCTAGGAAACTAAAAAAAGCCAGAGTAAATAAGAGAAAAGGAAAAAAGAACCCAAAGAAGGAAAAGGGGGAGAAATTGGTCCCTGATGAGCAGTTAGAGCAAGATCCTCTTGTCCCAGTTACATTGGAGGAATTTCTACCTTCAAAATTTCAATCTGTGGAGTTGCAGACATACTTTGATAAAAGAAGGAAGGAAAAGTTTACTTTGGCCCCTTGCCTAACCATCATTGTTTTGAGTGATAGCGAGGAAGATGAGGGTGAAATTGGTTCAAAAGTTAGGGAAGGGGATTGCATTACATCTCCTATCTGTATACCTGACTCACCAGAGTATACACCAACTTCTCCAGAATACACACCGGCCTCTCCAGAATACACACCAGCCTCTCCAGAATATACACCATCTTCTCCAGAGCATACACCAGAAGCCTTTTCTCCAGAGTATTCGCCAGTACCACCAATGTACTATCAAAGCACTCCAGAATATGTAAGGGGAACAGAACAAAGAGACACCGGGTGTAGGTCCGACTCTGAGCTTGTAAAAAAGGCGAAAAAACGACTACACTTCAAGGATGATGAGGTGAATGGCAGGTGTATGTCGGATGATGAAGTATGGAAGCATTCAAGTAAACAAGCAAAGTCATCTCAAGTTGAGGATCCTAATGAAGATTGGGAACTTAACTTTTCCCTTGATGATTCACCACACACATCCCCAGCTAGGACATACGATGGAGAAAGTGTATCAAGTGACCACTTTGACTTTCCTTGTAATGTCATCACTGTGGACGTAAATTTTGAAGAGCGAGAAATACATATCATTCGCAATCCAGGTGATGATGAGAAAGCAAAAATTGAAGCTAGAAGGGAAACAGAACATCAGGCAAAAGTAACGGTCTCTTTGAAAGATGAGGGTTTTGAAGCCCATCAAAATTTGAGTATTGAAAGAAATCAAATTTCTGGACACCCTTTCCCTAATTGGGTCGAATGGGTTCAGTTCCCACGAGGATATGCAGTACCTCGTTTTCCTTTATATAATGGGACAGGTTGTCCAAGGCGCCATTTGGTTCGTTTCCTTGCACAATGTGGAAATACAGTAAAAAGCCAGGCGTTACTTCTACGGCAGTTCGTTCTTTCTTTGGAAGGATGGGCAGCGGATTGGTACTTCAGCCTGCCACCTAATTCAATCCCAGATTGGGACACCATGGCTGATCGATTTTATAGGACATTTTATAAACCATGGCCAATAGAAATTGAGATGTCAGAACATTTGGATGACGAAGGTATATCTTCTCAAACATATGATTTCATAGAAGGGACAATTGAGGAGAAGATTGAAACTGCCCTTGACCTTCGAGAGATGGGCACTTATCGCCCAAGGGATTTGTTCCCTTTATGGGTAGAGCAAACACCATTTCCTGAAGGATACGAACTTCCAAATTTTGTCCTATATGAGGGTTATGGCGATCCTCAAAAACATATTAGGCGTTTTTTGAAACAGTGTGGGGAAACAGCTCAAAATGAAGCACTTTGCCTAAAACAATTCCCCCTTTCCTTAGAGGGGATCGCCTTTGACTGGTATTGCTCCCTCGATGGAGTCGTGGTGCCTAGTTGGGAGGCCATGAAGAATGGTTTTGAAGATTCTCAATGCTTTTATAGGCGTGACTCCCGGTACCTAAGAAATGGGAGAAGAATGCAGCTTCAGGAAGATGGAGAAGTGACTGATGATGATGATCACCCTGCAGCTGGACCAGTTAACATGGTCCAAATAAGTGAGGGAACAAAAGAAGTTGAGGTCAACGGAAAGGCGGTTGCTGAAGTATGCCAGACTTACTTGACCTACCGGAGGAAATTACGAAATCCTCAAGACCCTCAAACGTCAGAAGTTTCACAGGTCTTGCTGGAGGAGGAGCAAGTGAAATATGATGTGCTAGCTCATCTAAAGAAAATTCCAGCATTGTTGAGTGTATATGATGCACTGAAAATGTCTCCAGAGCTTCGAAAGTCTCTAATATATGCCCTGTCCAAGCCAGAGGATTTCCACAAAGAAATCGAGAGTAGAAATCAAGAGAAGGCAACTACATGCATGGCTATGGTAACCTTTGGTGACAAAGACATGTGTGCTGAAATGACAGACCATAATCGGCCTTTGTTTATCACTGGACTTATCCATGATGTGAAAATTTCTCGAATTCTCGTTGATGGAGGATCTGCGGTGAACCTTCTGCCTCGGAGGGCCTTAAATTTGTTAGGGGTTCGAATTTCACAACTTCGCCCAAGTCGTTTGGTCATTCAAGGATTTAATCAGAATGAGCAACGCCCAATGGGGAAGATTGAATTGCGAACCAAGTTTGGAGATATTGAAGAAAGTACTGAGTTCTTGGTCATTGATGTAGACACCTCCTACAATGCTTTGCCTTGGAGACCATGGATGCATAATCATCATGCAGTGCCATCAACTTATCACCAATGTATCAAGTACCCGTTGCTTTCACCCAAAAAAGAGGGGATAATTGTGGCTGACAATGATCCATTTGGTGAAGTAGAGGCCTATTATGCTGATGCTCGCTTCTATACAAAGACTTCACAAAGAAAGGAAAAAGATGTGAAAAAGTCTGAAGATACTCCGAATGTCAAAGACGTTCTAGAGTCTACTCCAGTTTCAACAAAAAGAACTTTTCGATATGTGCCAAAGTCCGAAAGGAAACTGGGGGCAAAGGCTCTAGCCCCAATAAATCCAATTTTGGATCTCAAGGGTGAGTTCACGTTGCCATTAAGGAGGACAGAATGTACCTATGTGGAGAAATATAATAAGATTGTGGTCCCTTCTAAGGGAAAAGGATCGAAACCCATCATATTTCATTCACTTGGAGATGTTGAACAGAAAGTGAAAGTTGAACAAGTGCCAGAAGAAAACATCTCGAGTTTTGAGAAGCCTAATTTCAGTGCAGAAATTACACAGATGTTGGTGGTAAAGCAACTCCGTGGAGAATACATTGTTAAGAAAACAAGTCTCATCCCATATCATGAAAGGGCTGATCAATTGCTTTCGCAATTCAGGAAAACACACATTTTCCATGTGAAGAGAAGAACAAATGCTCGAGCTGATTCACTTGCAAGTTTGGCTGCATCACTCACCCTACCAGATAGCCAAACAATTACTATCACGGTAGGTGAAAGAAGGGTGTTACAACCTTTAAAGGAGGTTTCTGACTTGGTTCCAATCTTGGTCGTCACCACGAAAGGAGAAAACGAGGAGGATTGGCGAGAACCATTCGTGACTTACCTCCAACATGGTAGGCTACCTGAAGATAAAGTAAAAAGAATTGAAGTGAGACGCAGGGCTACCAAATTTGTCCTGTGGAAAGATGGAACGTTATACAAAAGGTCTTTGGATGGAATGTTCATGCGGTGTATAGCCAAGGAGCGTATTCAAGAGGTAATGGCAGAAATACATGCAGGTGTATGTGGGGCACACCAAAGTGGTCCTAAATTACACATGCAGCTAAAACGGTTGGGATACTATTGGCCGACTATGATTGCAGATTGCATAAATTATGCTCGGAGATGCCAAGTCTGTCAATTCCATGGGAACTTTCTCCACCAACCCCCAGAGCCTTTACATTTAACAACTTGTTCTTGGCCATTTGCAGCATGGGGCATGGACATTATTGGTCCTTTTATACCTCCGTCTTCAGCAGGATATCGATACATCCTAGCTGCAACTGACTATTTCTCAAAATGGGCAGAGGCCGTGGCTTTAAAGGATATAAAAAGCACAGTTGTCTCCGAGTTCATCCGAACCCATATCATTTACAGGTTCGGGATTCCAGAAAGTATCATCATGGATAATGGACAGCCGTTCAGGAGTGATACTTTGAACAAGTTATTTGCTAAGTACAAAATCAAAAACAACCATTCATCAAGATATCATGCACCTGCCAATGGTTTGGCAGAAGCTTTCAACAAGACATTGTGCAAAATTCTCAAGAAGATGGTGGATAAGAACAAAAAAGCTTGGCATGAGAAGTTACAAGAAGCTTTGTGGGCTTATCGGACTTCGCACAGAACTCCTACTCAAGCAACCCCTTATTCGTTGGTCTTTGGAGGAGAAGCAGTGTTACCACTTGAGGTTCAAATACCATCATTGCGAGTGGCAATACAAGAGTCCTTAACGGAAGATGAAAGCGCAAGAGTGAGGTTGGCTGAGCTCGAGACCCTAGATGAAAGAAGGTTGTATGCTCAACAGAATTTGGAGATCTATCAACAAAGGATGGCAAATGCGTTCAATAAAAGGGTGAGGC
The DNA here is from genome assembly GCF_055761805.1 of Camellia sinensis. Classification (NCBI taxonomy): domain Eukaryota; kingdom Viridiplantae; phylum Streptophyta; class Magnoliopsida; order Ericales; family Theaceae; genus Camellia; species Camellia sinensis. Next base: position 152,443,144 of record NC_138968.1, on the reverse strand, counting down.
TTCGCTCCTTTAAAAAGGGAGACTTGGTACTAATGGTTAGAACACCCATAGTAGTCTCACGAAGAACCAAAGGAAAGCTTGAGCCCAAATGGGAAGGACCTTATGTGATTGAGAAGGTTTATTCTAATGGGGCCTATTTGTTGATAACGATGGATGGTGACAGAATCATTCCCCCAACTAATGCAAGGTTCTTGAAAAGATATTACCCTTAAGAAAGCCTGCTAGGTTGAAAACCCGAAAGGGCGGCCTAGGCAAAAGTTAGGGCAAAAAAAAAAAAAAAAAAAAAACCACCAACGGTATTGTATGTGGTTAAACTGCTAAAATACCTCACCGAAATCTAAGGTGATAAAACATTGGATACTCCTGGCCCACAAGAGTATAAACTGTGTACGGCCAAACAAAAGTCAAAAAACACCACCAACGGTATTGTATGTGGTTAAACTGCTAAAATACCTCACCGAAATCTAAGGTGATAAAACATTGGATACTCCTGGCCCGCAAGAGTATAAACTGTGTACGGCCAAACAAAAGTAAAAAAAACCACCAACGGTATTGTATGTGGTTAAACTGCTAAAATGCCTCACCGAAATCTAAGGTGATAAAATATTGTATTGAGAAATTTCATATAACAAGTAAATCTTTTGTGTACGACTAAAATAAGACAAATCAATGTATTGTATTGAGAAATTTCGAATAACAAATAAATCCATCACTGAGCGAAATTTCATAAATACATTATGTTCTGATGAATAAAAAATAATAAAAGTGCATTCATTCATTAAGAGAAGCCTTAGCCCTTTCAAAAGCACGTTCCACAACACTATGTTGTCCATTCTTCTTCTTGTGTTGGCTCAAAACATTCAGAGCAGTTTGCACGTCTTCTTCTGATTTAATCCCACATTTCTTCAAAATAGGGGCAAATGTGGAAAGAACGTCATTCAACCAAAAAATCCATATGGGGGATTGCAAATGGGTAGAAATGCCACGGACATTAAAGGAATTATCCCACTTCAGTTTTTCATGCTTCATTCTCTTGAGAAGAGTATTAAATTCAGAGCAGTCAAGGTCCTCAAAAAATGGACGAAGGATTGAGACAGGGAATGAACCAATTGATTTTGAATGCCCTTTCTCGAGAATCTCACAGCAGTTTCGAATTCCTGTATAAACCAAGTCTTCGGAAGCCGTATGTAAAGGGATGTAGGGGTCCAACTCGGTGGGTGACAATAAAGCAGTGATAGGTTTGTGCCGAATTATTTTCGGACCAGATTTATCCAGTACATCCATCTCGTCACGTCGAAGATATTCAAGGGTCTTGTCCATGCTTCCTAAATAAAAAATATATATATATATATAAAATAAAATAAAATAAAAATGGTTAGTGAAGGCAAAATGTCATAATATAAAGAGATTAACAAAAGCCCCTTGGCCAAGGACCCAATCCGTTGGGGTGACGGACACGTTCACTGCCAAGGACCCAATCCGTTGGGGTGACGGGCACATTCACTGCCAAGGACCCAAGGACCCAATCCGTTGGGGTGACGGGCACGTTCACTGCCAAGGACCCAATCCGTTGGGGTGACGGGCACGTTCACTGCCAAGGACCCAATCCGTTGGGGTGACGGACACGTTCACTGCCAAGGACCCAATCCGTTGGGGTGACGGGCACGTTCACTGCCAAGGACCCAATCCGTTGGGGTGACGGGCACGTTCACTGCCAAGGACCCAATCCGTTGGGGTGACGGACACGTTCACGGCCAAGGACCCAATCCGTTGGGGTGACGGACACGTTCACGGCCAAGGACCCAATCCGTTGGGGTGAGGGACACGTTCACTGCCAAGGACTCAATCCGTTGGGGTGACGGACACGTTCACTGCCAAGGACCCAATCCGTTGGGGTGACGGACACGTTCACTGCCAAGGACCCAATCCGTTGGGGTGACGGACACGTTCACTGCCAAGAACCCAATCCGTTGGGGTGACGGACACAATCACTGCCAAGGACTCAAGCCGTTGGGGTGATGGACACGTTCACTGCCAAGAACTCAAGCCGTTGGGGTGACGGACACAATCACTGCCAAGAACTCAAGCCGTTGGGGTGACGGACACATTCACTGCCAAGGTTTCAAGCCGTTGGGGTGACGGACACATTCACTGCCAAGGACTCAAGCCGTTGGGGTGACGGACAAAATCACTGCCAAGGATTCAAGCCATTGGGGTGAAAGGACACAATCACTGCCAAGGACTCAAGCCGTTGGGGTGACGGACACAATCACTGCCAAGGTTTCAAGCCGTTGGGGTGACGGACACATTCACTGCCAAGGATTCAGGCCATTGGGGTGAAGGGACACAATCACTGCCAAGGATTCCAAGCCATTGGGGTGAAGGACACAATCACTGCCAAGGATTCAAGCCATTGGGGTGAAGGACACAATCACTGCCAAGGATTCAACCCATTGGGGTGAAGGACACAATCACTGCCAAGGATTCAAGCCATTGGGGTGAAAGGACACAATCACTGCCAAGAATTTAAGCCACTCATTGCCGTAAGGTTGGAAAGGGCAATGATACCTGCAAACAAACTCTAACACCTTGCGTGTTGCCTGCAAAAGAGGGAAAAAGATGTGAAATAATTGCAAAAAATAAATAAATAAATAAATAAAATCGTAATTTGTACAATTAAAAAAAAAAAAAAAAAAAAAAAAAAACTGTTAAATAAACAAATATATGTTGTTACACAAAAGGGTATAGCATGTTTTTTCTTTTTAAACAAGAAAAGTCTTTGTTTGGGCTTATGGTTAACAAAAAAAGTTTGGGTCATTACCCTTTTGGGACCTTTTGCTTAGAAAATCGAGGTTCAGTGATTGAAGGTGTTATTCTGGCTAAAAATTATTTCAAATCATGCCTGAAGTAATAAAAAAGTTTGGGTCATTACCCTTTTGGGACCATCAAAATTTTTAGTAACTGCATATCTATATGAGGTTGTTGCAGGAGTCCTTTAGAAAATACAAGAGCCAATAAAGAGGCTAGTAGCAGTACTAGTTTGCTATTTTTTTAAAAAAAAGGGGTTGGCCTATACTAAAAAGGGTGCTTTTTGTTGAATTGGTAAAGGACAATAAGACATATAAATTCAAGGCATAAGAAGACTGCTTCTTTTTTTTTTTTTTTTTTTTTTTTGATTCAAAAGAAAAATGGACTGCTCTGAAAAAAAAAAAAAAAAAAAAAGAGCAAAAGTGAGGAGCAGTTTGATGTTTGCATACATGCTGCAAAAATTCTGGTTGCATAAAAAAAAAAAAAAAAAAAAAAAAAAGGGAAAGCATACTTGATATGGCCTTATAAGAAGAACAATTTCTGCTGGAAGGTAAAAAAAAAAGAGAGCAGATTAAATTGTGAAAAAAAAAGGCAGCAGGTTATACACAAGGTTCATAAGTTATAAAAAGATTCATGGAGAAGAAAATTTCTGCTGGAAGGTAAAAAAAAGAGAGCAAATTAAACTGTGACAAAAAAAAAGGGTCTTTGGGCTAGAAAAAAAAAATCTGCTTGAAAGGCAGCAGGTTATACACAAGGTTCATATGGGTTATAAAAAGGTTCATGGAAATTTTCATGGGTTATAAAAAGGTTCATGGAGAAGAAAATTTCTGCTGGAAGGTAAAAAAAAAGAGACCAGATTAAATTGTGACAAAAAAAAAAAGGGTCTTTGGGCTACGAAAAAAAATCTGCTTGAAAGGCAGCAGGTTATACACAAGGTTCATATGGGTTATAAAAAGGTTCATGGAAATTTTCATGGGTTATAAAAAGGTTCATGGAGAGGAGAATTTCTGTTGGAAGGTAAATAAAAGAGAGCAGATTAAACTGTTACAAAAAAAAAAGGGTCTTTGGGCTAGTAAAAAAATCTGCTTGAAAGGCAGCAGGGTTTTTTGTACAAGTAAAAATAAAAAAAATAATAAAAAGAAAAGAGGCTACAACTTTTGTTATGAAAGAAGGCAGTAGGTTATTCATCCTTTCAAGAAGGGTCTTTGTTGGGACTACTTGGACTTAGGGTCTAGTAAAACGTGAAGAATGGTTTTAAAGAATCGTTAATTAGCGTTGGGAGGCCATAAATTTGTAATCAAAGCAGTCCAGAATTATTTCTGGTCCACAAATTGTCCCTTAAAATTTTGCTGGAGCAGAGGAAAAATTTTGTCATAAATTTTGCTGGAGGCCATAAACCCCTTTATAATTAACGGACACAAATTTATATCCTTTAAAGCAGTCCAGAATTTGTGGACTTAGGGTCTAGTAAAAATTTTTGGGAAGGGCCATCACATGGTGATATACATGCTGAAAGAAAATATTTTATGGAAAAGAAAGCATACCTGATTTAAAGGAGTTTGAAGAGATTCTTTTGTATCTTCTTTAAAGTATAAGAAGAACAACTTTGTTGGAAAAAGAAGAAAGATAATGGCTGGAAAGTTGCTGGAATTTTTCTGGAAAACAAAAAATCTGCAGGGAAAAAAAGGGGCTGCAGGAAAAAATATATGAATAGGTGTTATATAAAGCAAAAAATTCTTGCTTAAGAAAGGAGGTAGTGTTCTCCTAAAATACTTCAAACAAGCAAGAGTTTAGGTAGGATTTGAAATACTAAGTAAGAGTTTGTGTTGGATTAGAAATCCTACCAATGTCAATCCATCCTATTCCATTTAGACAAACTCCTAAAATATATATAGATATATATATATCTGCTGTAAAAAAAATGGTGGCAAGTTAGAGGCCCACAAAAGAAAAGGCCCAATTAAAAAATGGTGGTCTAGAAAAGAAAAGGTCCATGATGGTTTAGAAAAATCCATGATGGCCTAGAAAACAATTTACTGCAAAAAAAAAAATATATATATATATAGTGGCAAGTTGGAGGCCCACAAAAGAAAAGGGCCCATTAAAAAATGGTGGCCTAAAAAAAAAGAAAAGTCCAGGATGGTCTAGAAAAATCCATGATGGCCTAGAAAAAATCTGCTGTAAAAAAAATGGTGACAAGTTGGAGGCCCACAAAAGAAAAGGCCCAATTTAAAAAAATGGTGGCCTAGAAAAGAAAAGGTCCATGATGGTTTAGAAAAATCCATGATGGCCTAGAAAACAATTTACTGCAAAAAAAAAAAAAAAAAAAAAAAAAAAAAAAAAAAAAAACAACTAGTGGCAAGTTGGAGGCCCACAAAAGAAAAGGCCCAATTAAAACGGTGGCCTAGAAAAGGAAAGGTCCATTATAGCCTTTAAAAAAAAAAAATTGGCGGCAAATTGGAGGCCCACAAAAGGAAATGCCCAATTAAATCTTGGACCTTACTCATGACCCTTCAAAAAAATAAAATAAAATAAAATAAAAGGTCAAGTCCATAAGAAGGACCTATGCAACAAAAGTAAAAGGGCCTTTAAAAAAAAGCCGTCAACCCAAAAATAAAAAAAAATAAAAATAAAATAAAAATAAAAAAAAGGCCAGGGACCAAAACACAGAAATAATCCCATCCAAGACCTAAAGATCATCCACATAAAAGTGCCAAATTGTCGTGACTCGCACAGTTAAAAAAAATTCACTTGTGCAAGTCACGAGGGGCATTTGTTGGCACATAAATTTTAAACCAAATTTATGTTTAAATTTCAAATACAGTCAATGACACACATAGAGCCTACAATAAGATTGTTGTAGGCAATCACTTCCCAAAATGATTAATTTGCTCCGTTGAGGTATATAAATAAAACAACGTCGTATCTTAACGACGTTATTCAAGATGCTCAAATGACACGTGGAGCCTACGAAAAAATGACACCTGTAGAGCCTACAGCAAAGACATCACACAGGATGAAACCCCAAAGATCAATTCGGTTAATCAGATATACGATTAATCAGATAGCGCTATTATTCAAAATTTAAATAGCGTTATCATTCAATTTGAAATTCAAATATCATTCAATTTGAAATTCAAAATGAAGATGAAGCGTTCCTATCACCTGATGGCCCTCCATAAATATGAGGACCATCACACAAGACCGGGGGATTGGAAGATCAGAAGTGAAAAAGATCAGAGAGAGAGAGAAAGAAGTTGAGAGCTAAACAAATCGTTACAAGAAAGAAGAAGAGAAGGCTAGAGAATTCAAGAACCTACGCTAATGGCGATGAATAGGTAAAGGGTTCCAAACCCAAACTGTATTTTGTATTCGAGGGTTCAAAACCCATAATAATCGTAATAAAATATTTTCTTTTTTTAAAATTGTCTTTTGTTGTTTATTTTGTTCTTCATTAATCAGAGGTTTCATTTTGCATAAAATGTGTAATTAACGATCTGAAATACAGATCGGAAATAAGAACCTGCTATTCAAATAATCAACACTGTTTAGTCAAAAAGACTAAACAGTGGACATTTGTAACATAAAATTTTGAAATGTGTTGAAACACTTCATGTTTTAAAATTTGTGTCTACAGCCATATAAAAATCTCAAATTTCAATCTTGTCACCTTCATGATACCAGGCATTACATTTTTTAGCTCAACTTAAGGTATTTTGTGTATCTTATGTTGGGAGATTTAGTGTTATATGACAATCAAGCAATAAATTCTGCACATACGTGAGGATTTAGAGGTGGAAATGTGATTTCTTGTGCTTCAATGATATGGAGATAAATGTAGAATATGGTTACGTACTCTGGATTTGATAAATGTAAATTGGATTTGTCTCTTAAAGTATATGTTTCTACATAGTTATGAGCTTGGTCTTTGTAGTGAATAGATGCTACCTTTTGTTTTTGTTTTGTTCAGAGTACTTATGCGAAGCTTGTATGTACACAAGGATGGTTCATGGCTTCTCTCTTCCATCCTTCTTCAAGGTGAGTCATCATGACTGTATTGAGTATGTGCAAACTCTGATTTCTTTTTTTGGGACCTCTTGATGGCTAGTTTGAGTTACCTAGTTGAATTTGTTTGTTCTATTTTATTTAATTTTCTTCTATTCTTGAAATATGTCACCACAATCTCATGGCTTTTGTTAAAACCTACCATCACCTACTCCACCAACTACACCTACCACCACCTACTACCACCTACTGCACACCTACCACTACCACCTACTACCACCTACTCCACTACATCTTCTATATAAGGAGCCCCTCACCATTTGTAATATACAACATACAACAATCAATAATACATCAATTTTGACATGGTATCAGAGCAGGTTTAGAACCTAATATTTTCGCTTCACCGGCGGGCGGCAACCTCACCTTAGCCGTCCGCCGGACCTCAACCTATTCCACTTATTTTCTACGCATACCTTCCCATCGTTGCCCTTGACCTCTCATTTTCATAGCCAAATCTCCTACAAATACAGAAAGATCTGAACCCGTATCCACACGCCTATCACCTGTGCTGAAGCCTGCCCAAGTTAGGCGGAAGAGAAAACCTTGCCGGTGTGAGCGACGCAGGTGTTGACGTAGCATTCGTGCATCCATTGTTGCAGTTCACCGATCCAGATCATCCTCTTCTCTTCACTAGAAACTCTCGCTGCAAGCCTCGCCGGAGTCGCCACTGCCCTACCTCATCTTTGACGACATCGACACATACTCCGTCGACAACATCGCCATCCGAGGCTTCAACCCGACGTTACTCTCCCTGCTATCACAGGAATTTGTGCTCTCTGTCGCCGCCTATGGTCGCAGTCCCTCCATCGTCGCCGCTGTCGTCTTCGATCTCCCTCCTCCGCCGTTGTCACTCTGACACGCTGGTGCACGGCTCCGACTATACACACAGATCTGTGTGTATGTATATATGTATATATATATACCTCTCTCTCTTTGGACAACTTTGAGGAATACCCACGTGTGCGAACGTTGGGTCTGTTACAAGTTGGGCCACGTACATCTATTCTTAATTGAATCCAGCTTGCTTCATTGCTTTACTAAAAGACCGTGCACCCACTCAATCTTTTTCTCTCTCTCTCTCCCTTTAAACCCTCTATTTTCCTTTCTTTTTCTTTTAATATTTACCTCCCTTTTTGTATTCGTTTTATGCTTCTTATCATCCTCCTCATCTTGTACCCCCTTTCTCTCTCTCATTTTTTCACTTTCCAATCCCCCGAGGCACATGCTTTCGCCATTAATCTATTCTTATTATTATTATTAAAAAAAATAATAATAAATAAATAAATAAATAAATAAAAACCAAAAACCAACACAATTTACCAATCTGCACAACAACTCATATTTTATTCATCTCAGGGATCAACCCTGATCAAAAAAAAAAAAAAAAAAAAAAACAAACAAACAAACCCACAAACAAACAAACCACCACAACACACCCACACCCACAGTGGGATTTTTCTTCTCTACTTTGCTGCAGGTCTCTTCTTCTTGCCTCCATCCTGGACGGCCCTTGCCGGTATTGCCTCCGTGTTTCCCACTCCACTGGGCACGATCACTACTCCCTGCTCCTCCACTGCAGCATATGGCGGACCTCCAAATCGGAACATAACGGTGGCCTTCTGCTTCAGCTCCTTATTTTCCGCCTTTAGCACACTTATCTCTGCTCGCGCATCCTTATACATGCGTTGGAGCAGAGCCAGCTGGGCGTTCAACTGCTGCACCTCATTTGTCCTACTCTACAGCCGATGCGACAGGTTTGTGACCGCCGTCATGGTCTCCACACATGACTTCAAAGTATACTGATTGGCCTCAATATCCGTTTGCACCGCCATTTTTTGCTCCACCGACCGCATCGGAAAGTTCAACGGAGCAAAACCAGAGGCGCTTGGTTGAGGTTCACTGGCCACCGCACCAGTTATCTCTCTTGTTGACTCGTTGAGGTCGGGAAAGAGAGTGAGCAGACCACGGGACGAAGAGGCCATATTCTGGGTAGCTGAACGGGAAGACGAGGCCATGTTATGGGTTGCTGAGTGTTTCAGAGAAGGGTTGGTTACAGAGTGTTTCAAGATTTGCAGCTCTTAGCGACAAGCTCTCAGAGAACGAAGAGGTTTCAACTGGTTTGTTATGCTTCCAAGCCTCAGCCTCCGCTTCGGTTTATAAAGACCATGATGAAGAGGCAGACACGCGCATAATGCGCCGCTCGGCGCTCGACGACAACATGGGCGCGCCTTTTGATGGCACGCCTTTTAATGGCACGCCTTTTTATGGATTGGGCACGCCTCCTTTTGACAGATTGGGCACACCTTTTGAGGGTGCGACTTTTTAAGGGTCCGACAAGACTCTGTAAACTGTCCCGACATTGATTCCGGTTAGCTCCTTCATGGGTCCGACAAGACTCTGTAAACTGTCCCGACATTGATTCCGGTTAGCTCCTTCATGGGTCCGACAAGACTCTGTAAACTGTCCCGACATTGATTCCGGTTAGTTTCTACAAGGGTCCAGCAAGACTCCGTAAACTGTCACAACAACTGTCACCACATTGTCTGCTACAACGGTCCGACATGACCCCATAAACTGTCTTCTACATCGGTCTGACACAACCATCCAGTGTCCTCTACAACGTTATGACACAACCATACAGTGTCCTCTACCACGTTATGACACCACCATACAGAGTCTTCTACAACGGTCTGACACGACCATACAGTGTCTCCTATCCATTTTTTATTTATTTTTTTTCAGATTATTTTCTTGTTTTGTTACTCTCTCCAAACTCAAGTTGGTTAGTTCCTATCCCCCTTGAGTTTGCGGGGGGCTGTTAAAACCTACCATCACCTACTCCACCTACTACACCTACCACCACCTACTACCACCTACTGCACACCTACCACTACCACCTACTACCACCTACTCCACTACATCTCCTATATAAGGAGTCCCTCACCATTTGTAATATACAACATACAACAATCAATAATACATCAATTTTGACAGCTTTGATAACCAGAAACCCTATCCTAGGTGGGGTCCTTTGGGCCCACCCCAGGAGTTTAAACCCAAGAATCAAACGACACCCTCCTAATCGTATGATTATATATTGTCTGTAACTCTTTAAGTGGAGACGAGTTGGATTTTATATTTGGTTTTTATGGATTTCAGTATCATGACTACCCTAATATTTTAGTTGTTTTGGTGTAAGTGGATATTGGATTGATGACAGACTATTATCTTGTAAAGTAAATATGTATTTCAGTATCTTTCTATGTTTAATTGTTTATGTTGTGTGTTCTCTAGGAAATTCTACACAACTGAATTTCTGAGCAAGTACTTTTATAAGTCAACTTGTTATGATAGTTTTGAATGACTCTAATCTGGATGCTTATAATGTTAATGTATACTAAGGTGGGTGTGTTCTTCAACCTTGTTCAAATTTTATCCTTTCCGCCCACCTATCTGTTATCAAATCTTATGATTCATGATTCATACATATCGATGCAATTTATGATTGAATTCATGAAACTGTCAGATCTAACAGATTCTGACCCTTTTTTGCAAAAAAATTTCTGCGGGGGGGTTGGGGTATGTGTGAAAATGTTATAATACAACTTCTAAAAATATTTAGTACAAAATATCCAATACCTATGCATTATTTTTTGTTATTTTGATGATTTAATAGGATCCAATTAGATTCAGTCAAGCCTAAAAGTGGTTATGCTAGAAAACTATTGAATTGTTCATGAAAGTCGTTACTGAACATGAGAGCTAAGATATAGTGAACTTGCACATGTAAATGGTTAGTGGATACAGTTTCAGGGCATCAAAAGGCAACCACGTCAGAAAGTTGAGCTGTCACAACAAATTTCACTGAGGTTGTAGACAGTATTCATTACCTGCATGGGCTAAATAACCAAAAGAAATCTGCAGCCTTTGATGGAGAATTAGATGTACAATATGTATTGTGTGCATCAAGAATAACCTTTTACCTTGTTATCATATGATACATTAAAAGCTAAAAAGACCAAAGTTGGGGTGCGCAGCCATGTCATGTAATAGATAGGATGCATTACTTTGAAGATTGTTATAGATAGTCTTTGGTTCATCAGTATTGGTTGGACTCTATAATGATATAATATAATATAAGTAGTTCTTTTGTAGTCTATTTTGCATTAATTAAATTATTTTATTTTCTTGAATGAAAAAATATCTATATTTTCTATGCAGGAACATAGCTCAACTTGCAAAGGTAAAGATCATGAAAAAACATGGTGAATGGCAGGACCTCCACATATCTCACAGGTAAATTAATGGTTTATCTTTCTAATGTTCTGCAGTTGAAATTTGCTGCGCATGACTTTTGATACTGCTTGCTATTGTTCTTGCATTTTCTTTTCCCCCTGATCGTGTTTGAAGTTTATCTAGTTATCTTTGATGGGTTTTAGAATTGTAGTGTTCCTACTTGACACCTTTATTTTAGTCCTTTCCAAGTTTTCTTTGTTTTTTTTTTAAAAAATCTTTGTTACACCATATTGGACTTCTGGTATGTGGGTGCAGTAACTATTGAGAAGGGTTAGCTATAGTCCAAGATGAAAAGCTTGGATTAGCAACTTGAAATATAGGGTTGGATGGCTTACCCCATTGTTTGAGTTGGACCAGAAAGAGGCAATAAGGGTTTCGGTGTTTTAATCTGATGAGGAAAATAAACAATTTCGCGAGTGCTTCGAGTACCCATGAATGATAATCATGGCCTTCTTTTTTTTGATAAATAATAATCATGGGCTTCTTGTGTTAATCTCATTGTCAAATTGATTAATCAAAGATGGCAAAGGTTTGGGATTATGAGACAGATCTTACAGGGACAGCAAATAGTATGACTTGGTCTGGTCAACAACGTTCATCAAGCCTAAATTTAGCAAACAAGCAGAAAAGAAGGCCTAAAGTTCACGTGGTCTGGTTCTTTTGTTTCTGCTGCAAAACAAGGAAAGTTGGTTTTTCACTTCTTTAGCACAAACTGTTAGTGTTAACTTTACTTTTGAGGACAAATAAAACATATTCAGTGTTCTCTATTGAAACTTGAAAGAGATAGTCACGAATTAAGATGCCATTTAATCTTTTCCTCAATCAGGAAAAGAGAAGTTCAATTTACATAAATTTAGGCTATATAAATGTGTGGAACATAGTTCTATTAGCTGCTCACATTTTGATAGTGATTATGTCTTATCAATTTTCTTGAGGCTCTACTTGTCACTGCAGTGAATAAAGAAAGCTTGATTTTTTTTTTTTTTTTTTTATTGGATAAAGTATGTTAAAACCTATCACCTACTTTACCCACTTAAACCTACTCCACTAAACCTAACCCACTACACCACTACCACCTCACCTACTCCACTAAACCTAACACACTACACCACTACCACCTCCACTTCACCTACTCCTTACCTACTACACACTCACCCTCTTCTATATATAGGAATCATGAATCATTGTAATAAATAGAACATTATATCAATCAATAATATACATCAATTTATTTTACATGGTATCAGAGCAAGGTTAAGAAGCTAATAATTCTGCTTCACCGGCGGGCGGCAGCCTCGCCTTGGCCGCCCGCCGGACCTCTACACACCCACCAAGTTTGTTCCACTCTTTCCAATCACAAGAACAACCCTTCTTCTTCAAGCTTCAATTCACACTTTCCCGATGCACACTGAACTCTCTCAGTCACTCTCTTCTTAGAGAGAGAGAAACCCAGAAAAATGCGTTTCCTCCAGTTCCATCTCCACAGCTCCGCCGCCGCTAAACCAGGTCGCTTTCGCAACAGCAGCAGCCGTACTGCCCCAGCGGTCACGGGCATTAATATTGACCCTCCGATTGACCAAGAGCTTCACAACCTCGAGGTGGCCTTCGCAGGCTGCAATGTGCAAAGCAGTCCTCCCATCCAAGTCAATGCTATTTACATCAATGCCATCGTCCAGCAAATCCTAGACTCCCTTCACGTCACCTCTACAGGCCATGCATTGAGAATTTGTGTCACTGACGCAGATCATGGTCCAGACAGCCCGAATCTGTGTGTGAGTTAGAGAGAGAGCAGTCTGTTTGTCGCCTCCTCCTCTGTGTGTGTCTATGTGTTTTTGGTGTGCACTGCCCGAATGCAACAGAGAGAGAGAGATGTTGTGTCTTCACATCCCACTTCTCTCTCTCTTTTTTAAAAATCATTTTCTCTCTAAAACCTCTTTTGGACAAACCCACACAGCACACCATTTACTTTTCTTCAGCTTTTACTTTTCTTTTCTTCTCCCACCATTTCACGGTTCTCATTGCAGAATTACTGCCATAATAACCCACACAGCACATCATGAGTTAGAGCCATAATCCAGAGCACTTTCTTTTATTTTAATATGTTTATTATAATATTTTTTTTTTTATTCTCTTTGTTCCCACCATGTCTCACCCACCACTCTTCTTTTATTTACACATCACACCCTCTCTCCCCTCATTCATTTTATTATTATTATACACCCATATATATTTCTTTTGATTACTTTTCATTAGTATATTTATTTTACTTACTTTTCTATTAGTGGTAGGATCCACCCAACTTTGCATCTCACCTTTCCTTTTTTTCTTTTTTTATTACTTTACCATTCCCATACTTCTCTTCAAATTTATTTTCTTTTATCCTTTATTTTCTCCCACTACCTCTCTGTTTATGTCAGTGCGATACATCGAGAAAAAAATAAAAAAATAAAATAAAATAAAATAAAATAAATAAATAAATAAACAAAAACAAACCACACATCGTTTTATTCATGACAGGGAATTAACCCCGATCACATTTTTACAAAAAAAAAAAAAAACCAACAACAACAAAAGATTTGTTTTCTTTTCTGTAGCGGCCACACATCGACCTCACTTCTTCTCTACTCTGCCGCCGGTCTTTTCTTTTTGCCTCCGTCCTGGGCGGCCTTTGATGGTGCTGCCTCCGTGTTTTCCATGCCGCCGAGCACGTTCACTCCCCCATACTCCTCCACTGCAGCATATGGTGGACTTCCAAATCGGAACATCACGGTGGCCTTCCGCTTCAGCTCCTTGTTTTCCGCCTTTAGCACACTTATCTCTGCTCGCGCATCCTTATACATGCGCTGGAGCAGAGCCAGTTGGGCGTTTAACTGCTGCACTTCATTTGTCCTACTCTGAAGCCGGTGCGACAAGTTTGTTACCGCAGTCATGGTTTCCACACATGACTTCAAAGTATACTGATTGGCTTCAATATCCGTTTGCACTGCCATTTTTTGCTCCACCGACCGCATCGGAAAGTTCAACGGAGCAAAACCAGGGGTGTTTGGTTGAGGTTCACGGGCCTCCGCACCAGTTATCTCTCTTGTTGACTCGTTGAGGTCGGGAAAGAGAGTGAGTAGACCACGGGATGAAGAGGCCATATTCTGGGTAGCTGAACGGGAAGAAGAGGCCATGTTTTTTGGGTTGCTGAGTGTTTCAGCGAAATAGCAATTTCAGACTGATAATGTTCGGAAGGGGAGTGTTTCAAGATTTGCAGCTCTTAGAGGCAATCTCTCAGAAAATGAAGAGTTTTTCAGAAGTTTTTTCCCAGGTTTTTTTTTTGTCTTCGCTTCTGCCTCAAGCACAGCCTCCGCATTGGTTTATATCGACACTGACGACGCGGCCGACACGCCACTCTGTCGCTCACGTGCCTCGCCGCGTCTCCGGCTCACCTTTTGATGGCTCGACGCTTTCTGTCGGGCACGCCTTTTGATGAAGTGGGCGCGCCTTTTGAGGGCGCGACTTTTGAGGGCTCACTATATATATCCATATATATATATATTTGGGCAGCCTATATACACCATCATACAGTGTATTTTTTATGGGTCCGACAAGACTCTGTAAACTGTCCCGACATTGATTCCGGTTAGCTCCTTTATGGGTCCGACAAGACTCTGTAAACTGTCCCGACATTGATTCCGGTTAGCTCCTTCATGGGTCCGACAAGACTCTGTAAACTGTCCCGACATTGATTTCGGTTCGTTTCTACAAGGGTCCAGCAAGACTCCGTAAACTGTCACAACCACTCTTATAACATTGTCTGCTACAACGGTCCGACATGACCCCATAAACTGTCTTCTACATCGGTCTGACACAACCATCCAGTGTCCTCTACAACGTTATGACACCACCATACAGTGTCTTCACCATCGGTCTGACACGACCATACAGTGTCTCCTATCCTCTTTTCTTTTATGTATTCGTCTATTTTCTTGTTTTGTTACTCTCTCCAAACTCAAGTTGGCTAGTTCCTATCCCCCTTGAGTTTGCGGGGGGCTGTTAAAACCTATCACCTACTTCACCCACTTAAACCTACTCCACTAAACCTAACCCACTACACCACTACCACCTCACCTACTCCACTAAACCTAACCCACTACGCCACTACCACCTCCACTTCACCTACTCCTTACCTACTACACACACACCCTCTTCTATATATAGGAATCATGAATCATTGTAATAAATAGAACATTATATCAATCAATAATATACATCAATTTATTTTACAAAGTACATTGACCATCATTGGGGTTTGGAGAAAATACGTAGAGCGCCATATGTTTGACATAATTACACTGATTTCTCTTATAATAAAAGCTTAATAAACAACTAGAACTAATGCATACGGTGTGTAGACATGTAGACACTGGGATAAACAAGGTAAAATCTATATTTTAATGTAAAAGAGATGACAACATCATATTCTTTATTCATATGACTAGTTAATTATTAATCAAGTTGTCCGAGGCGCCTAAGCGTGCGCCTTTTAAAACATTAGTCAATGCTATTGCTTTTCTCTTCCTTTTGGTCAGTAAGTAGCTCTAGCCCTGTTGAGGGGCAATATCTTCTATGTGGAATGAATTCCCCATTACATTTTTTAGTTTTTGAATCTAATTTGTGGACAGATGATATACTATGATTTATTTTTCTAACGATTTCCCGTTAACATACAGTATCAGGTCCATTGTATGCCTTAACTTGCCTAGTTTTTCTGGTGGACTAAATCCTTGGGGAACACCAAATGTAAAGAAAAAACGTGATGTTAGTACTCTCTTTTATTTTTCCTTTCTTTTTTATTTGGGGCTGGGGGACGGGGCAGTTTACTAATGTTGTTTCAGTAACTAAATATAAATTTTTTTTTATATTTTTTTTCACATCTCTAATGAATGTAACTTGTTGAAACATGGCATTTAGAGAGACTTGACTCCACCATTTGTAGATGATGGCCTCATTGAGGTTGTTGGTTTTAGAGATGCTTGGCATGGGCTTGTTTTGCTTGCTCCAAAAGGACATGGGACTCGTCTTGCCCAGGTTAGGAATGAAACTCCAATTGATGATAATTTCCGTATTGTTTTAAAGGAATCTCTTCAGAGTTGATACAAACATGTATGTAACTTTGGATGAGTTAATGTAGTGCTAAATGATTGTGGCATGGCCGTTATATGCAACTACAATTATAAATCCAAGGCATCTGTTCAAAAAAAAAAAAAAAACTATATAAATCTGAGACAGGAAGAGGTAATATATGCCTTGATGACATATCAAACAATTTGTGGTAGGAAATGCCCGACTTTAGTCAGAAACATGAATATTGTATGCTTTTACTCTCTGCCATCAATTATGTTAAAAAATTAGGTAGTTGTTTTTAACATGGACATTGTTTAGAAGAGAGGGCTCAAAGAAGCCACTATCCGTTTTGGATGCATGTCGCATGAATTCCTGTTAATAAAGTGAAAACGCGGCAGATTTGGCAGTGATATCGTGTGCTAATTCGTTAATGCTCTCTAAACATTTACATTACCCTATGATGGTTTTTTTTTTCCTTCTTCTCGCATGTAGGCACACCGGATCCGATTCGAATTTCACAAGGGTGCAACTGACCACACATTTATGAGGATTGATGGGGAACCTTGGAAGCAACCCCTTCCAGTTGATGACGACACTGTTGTGGTAGAAATCTCTCATCTTGGCCAGGTGAAAATGCTTGCCACCCATGACTGCAGATCCAAAAGTGTACATGATCCAACAACACCTACCAATCATGATTCCGACGAAGAGGATAGTGGTGAAGAAGGGGAAGAGCGGAGGAAGTTTGGGGCGGCAGACACATTCAAGATCCCAGATGAGGTCGACATTTCTCAGCTCAGTTAAGCCAATCGTAATCATTGATTTGGTATTTGTCAATTTGTCAGACAGTTATATTGATTTGTCGGATTTTGAGTCTCAATCACAATTCAACTTTCTATAATTTCTGTTCCAGCTGTAATTTAAAGTTCTATGGAATGACCTCATGATTGGCTTAGATCAATTTCATTAAAATTCTAAATAATGTAGTTGTAAATAATAAACAGTACAGATAAAAGCTCGTTTCTGGTTTACGCCTTAATTACATCTGTCCCAAACATGTCGCATTACAGGTATGGCATTTATTGGATTTTTAGGGCATTTTGAGCTAAAGAGTTGAAAGTAGATTTTCTATGGAAAAGTAAATTGGATGATTTGTTGTGCCCGTGAGTGCTATGCAAAACCTCATATTTGTAGGTTGTAGTGATGGTCTTCCAGCTCTGGAAAGTATGCAGCTTTGAGGTGGCCGTGGTGCTGCGTGTTAAACCACTAGTTGGAAAAGTTTGCATCATTTCAAGCATATGCGTGAAGTTTATATTTTATTTTTATTTTTTTTGTAAGCTTAAAGCAGTCTTACCAGCTGGAA